>NC_057388.1:61326082-62014138 GCF_019320065.1 Cervus canadensis | reverse complement strand
GCACCAGTGCTGCTTCCTGACTTTACCCTTTGTACTGTTTGGGAGCTGTTTCTTCTCAACTAGATTTTGAGTTTCTTGCAATTGGAAGCTTGTCTAATTTATTGTGTTTCTTCCACACTGGGTACACAGTGGTGCTCACTAAATGGGGAATGACTGGCTGATGGACAGGTGTGCGTCCAGTGTCTGGGTCCTCCTCTGCACACCCTAGGTGTTTCTCTGTCCACCCGGGCCTCCCTTTGTGGCCTCAGGGGTGTTTGCCTCCACGCCTGTGAGCTTCTGTGTGTTCCAGCTCTGTGTAAGTCCACCTGCTGGTACTCCGTTTCTGCACCTTATCTCCACCTGAAGTCCCTTTTCTGTTGTTCTGCTAGTTACTGTCCTCCACTGGAAACCAGGGGTCTGGAGGCTTCTAAACAGACCCTCCCAGGAGGGAAATGTCAGACCTGCCTTTCACTTGCCACCATCACCTGCCACGATTGCTGGCATGTGTCATTACTGGCTCGTACCCCAGGAGGCACTCTGTGACCTCACTGTGATAATGAGCCAGGAGGTGGCAGCCATGCTGGGGATAGGGCTCTGCCTGTGGTCTCTGACAGGCAGGAGAGCCAGAAGCCTGGGGTGAGGACTGCCATTGTGGTCTCAAGTCTTTCCTAGCTTTATAAATCGGGGAGGTGAAAGGGTTAAGCAGGAGTGCCTAAGGGCACAGGGGTCTGGGAACTTGCCTGCTCAAAATGTGAGCCTGCTAATGAGGCTGCTTTCCAGGAAGGCCAGCAGACAAGGGGCTGTCTACACTAAAGCAGATGCTAAAAAGGATGGGCTTGGCTGCGAGGAACAGGGGCTGAATGAAGTTAATGAGCAGGGGACCCAGAGACAGGGCCTAATGGCTCTGGTGGCATTTCAAGTCAGAGCTCACGGAGCCGTGACCAGAAGCCCCGGTAATGAGGGGCTGCAGGGTCAGCGCAGGACCTCAGAGGGGCCTCTCCAAACTGCCGAGGGAGCTGAGTCAAACGGTCCCTCTGGCTGACCTTGCTGCACAAGTGTTAGTGACTTCAGGGGCGCTCCAGGGCAGGCCCTCCAGGGAGCAGGCTGGCGGGATAATGAGTGGCTGGGACATGGCACTGTGGCTCTGCAGCTGCCCGAGTTCTCCGCGCTGCTCTTACGAACACTCAGCTCCTCCAGCAGCAGGGCTCTCCAAGTGGCCTCTTGGGCCTGAGTCATTTACTGCTCCTTGCTCTGCAAGGGCCCACAATGGAAGCAGCCACTGTGTCACCTCTGAGGGCGCAGGGAGACTTTCCAAGACCTGCAAGACTTTCCAAGACTTTCCAAGACCTCCCTCCGCACCTGGGAGTCAGGGCCCCCCACCTCTCTCTACTGCACACGTGTGAAGCAGAGCATCCCCCTCCTACCTCTCATTCGAGCACCTCCCAGGGCTTAACCCCACCCCTCCCAGCCCCAGCGACGGAGGAAGTCCAGGTGCTCTGGGTGAACCACCCAAAAAGCATATTCTCCACACAGCAAAGCCCTTGACAAGTTTGAGGTTGTTCATTTCATTTTTCGCAGCCTCATTTAGAGGACTTAATCATGTGGCCAGCTGACAGATCATCTTTGATGATAAATCACTGTGCAATTTTTGGCACACATGTCAAAAAGAGTTCGGAGAATTGGGTGACATCTATTATACTTATTTGCGTGAAAGGCTTCTCAGCATCTAGAGCTATAAAAATGGAAGAAAATAAAGAGGCTGGATCCTGATGCATCCACAGATTCACAAATAATTTCTTATTTGTTTCACTAAGATGTGTTTTCAATATTTTCCTTTCTAGGTTCAGCAATTACTTATAAAAAATTTTAGACATCTATATTGTTTTAATCACTTGTATGTTATATTTTATGTTAAAAATCAGTTGTAATAACTCAATCCAGAAGACTTAAAAAAAAAAAAACCCTTAGAATGTTTTGTCATAGGAAGTTATTTCAATTCTAATTTCTAAATATTTATTTGTGGCAGAGAAGTATGATAAGGTGAGAAACTTTCAACCATAAAAAATGCTGCATTACTAAGAAATTCTGTAGGGGGAATGGGATGAAAGTACAAGTTTCAAGAGAAAAGGAACATCCTAAAATTTCCAGTTGTTAAGGAAGAACAGGTTGCATTTTTTTTTTAATAGATGAGAGTATTAAATCACCACTGTTTGGATTTCAGATGATGTATTGTAAAGCATTGTGGTAGTTTTATTTTAAAATGTAAATATTTACCAAATGCCAGAAATCACATCCTTCACAAGTTTTAAAATTCATGTGAAAAATATTAGATGCCAACTTAAAAAGGTGCAAGATGAGATACATAATTTTAAAAATATGGGGTGGGGGCGGTATGCCAAGAGCAAAAGCTCTTTCAAACCCCAGCCTGATGGCTCTTCCTGGCCTTCGACTCCCACCCTCTCCTGGAGGGAAGGGCAGATGGAGCCAGCCATGGTTATTACCCATGGAGACGGCAGGGGCCAGCTCTATACCTCCCTCAAGACTTCAGAACAGGAAACAAGAACAGACCGCAGCCTGCTGGGATGAACCTCTCCTTAGTGCTGAATTAAACTGCCTTCAGGTTAGCAGGAAGGGCAGACACTGGCCTGGGTGAACATAAGGGACAGACCTGCAGGCATTGGTGGAGAGGGGCCCCAGGCCAGGGCGAGAGTCTCTGCAAATGAGGGTGGACCGGGCCCACCACCCTTGGCCCACAGCACCCCTTCCCCCGAGGGGAGGCTGCGTTTCTACAATAGCATGGTTTGTTTCTCAGATAGCACAGGCGTTTCTGAAGGGGAGACTGAAGCCCAGCCTCAGGTCGGGGCTGAGAGATTAGTTCCAGTCACCAGAGTCGGACTTTGGTTTCTGCTCTTTCTACCCTACTCCTTCACCCAACTCACCCCCCAGACTTCTCCTCCCGTTTCGTCCTGTACTAAGAGTATGTGCCATCCTGTCAGCATCTTCCTCCTCACCTGCCCCTCCCCCAGGCTCTGAATCTGTGGACCAGGATGAGAAGAGGCCCCTCAGGAAAGGAGGCAGCATATCCTTCTAAGAGCCCGAGGGGCAGGAGGATGGGGTCAGGGGTGGGGGGTAGGTGAGGCTTCTCTAGGTTCAGAGTCCCTGGGATGAAGCCTGTGGAATTCATCTCTTCAGCTGCTGTGCCTCCCTCCAACTGCAGGGGGCGCCACTGAACACAGAGGCAGATGGCTTGGAGGGGCCAGCCATCACCCTGCTGCTGGTGGGAAGACCCTTAGCTGTGAGTGGGGGCAGAGGAGCCCCTGGTCTGTCATGAAAGCCCTTCCTGGCTCTGGGCCTCAGTTCTTCGTCTTGTAACAGGGTGACAGTAAGGATCCAGCCAGAGGCTGGTGTGGGCAATGCCTGAAGATCTGTGACCTGCTCATCTCTGGGGGTTCCTGTGACTTCTCAGCTCATCTCCCTCTCGCACTGAGACTTGGGGCCCCGCCGGCCCTGGTTCCTGAGACCCCCCTTGTGCTTCCCTTCTCTTTGCCCCCACCAGGGCCTGCATGGCTGGAAGAACCCAGAGAAAGGTGCTGGAGGAAAATGGGGATGCTGTTCTGGTGGTCAAGTGATGGGCGAGATGGGGGCACTCAGAGGTCATACAGCGGCCGTCTGCTTGATGCTGTGGAAGCTGATCCGCGTGGGCGACGTGGGGATGGACATGGCCCGGGCCACGGGGGCTCGGAGGGAGTGATGGTCCTGCCAGCGGTGCCACCTTTTCCTCACAGCTGAGCGTACCTGCAGGGGAGGGGGGGGACGATCCTGAGGTCCCAGCCAGTCCTCTCCCCTGCCCCCTGCCTCTTGCTGGGCCCTCACGGGAGGCTGAGGTGACCCGCCTGACTGCCACCCTCACGCCCAGGGACGGGCTGGTTCCAAAAGCAGGGTCCTTTGCATGTCCTCTGCAGCCCTGATCTTCTCTATGCCCCTGCAAGATACGCCCTGCTTACCCCAGCATGCAGCGGAGATGGAGCACTACTCATTTTAAGACCTGACTGTCACTGGTGCCACTATTCTCATCTGCATTGCAATGAAAGAATTTTCTGCAAAATGGATCATGTCCCCCACATGCGGGCCTGTCACATGGCTAAACAGAATAAATGCTCCACAAGCATTCACTGTTGGCTTGCTTTAGTGGTTCCTTCTCTCTCTGCCCTCTAGCAGCCCATGCTGGTCTCCACTGTGGACTCTCCTACCTGGGGTCTGCTTTAACTGGCAGAGACCCCAGCATGCAGACCCCACTATCACCCTGTGCACGGGCAGGTAAAGGGGCCTCAGGATGTCACTGGCATTCCTCTGGGGTGTGTGGAAACTCTCGAGCCCTGGGAGGGTATCTGCTTTCTGCCCCAGCACCCACTATGGGTCCTCACTCACCAGAGGCCTGAGTGAGCCTCTCTCCTGCAAGTCTGCTCTGCTAGGATTCCGGGCTTTGTAAAGTTCACCAGGTTTCACTGGAGCCTGGCTCCCTGAAACCATCTGGAGGCCTGTTGTCCCTGAAGCAGTAGGGAGATGGGAAAGGATGCGCTGGTGTCTTTCTGCTCCCTGGTCCATAAAAGCCTGGATGCACAGCTCACACCTCACTCCTGGAAAGTGCTCTCCTGTCATCACCCATGTGCTGGCTTCCCTCTCCCATGAGCCTCTGTGGCCTGGGCTCCTGCCCACCCAGCTTTTCGGGTGCATTGTGGAGAGATGGTGTATTGTTTCCGCCTGCAGAGTTGACCTTCTAAACTGGTTGGAGTCCCTGAGACAGGTTCCTGTCTCCCCAAAGTTGAGTGGTTTCTCTGGCCCTCCCTTTTCCAGAGTCAGGGACTCCCCTCAAATTGCCCTGGAGGGAGGTCTGAGGACCTCAAAGCCCGGGCCTCCCTGGGACAGGCGTCGTACCTCTCCATTGAAGAAGCAGTAGAAGACAGACACAAAGAAACCCTGGGAAGGAAGAGGGAGAGGTCAGTGACCTGCTGGGGGAGCCGCTCTGCCTGGGGGGTGGGGGTTGGAGCAGGGATGGGTTGGCTGGGGGAACACTCTGACTTGGCACCCCAGAGGTTCAGAACTGGGTGGGCACCCCCATCAAGGAGCAGGTTTACCAGGGTTCACTGTGAGCCACAGGGTGCCATAAGTCCTTGGAGCAGGGGCTGGGGCCTGCAGCAGGCGCAGGCAAGGGTGACCCTGGTCCAGGCGGGGGTGGGCCCAACTGACCCTGGGTGTGCACACACTTGTACTTCAGTGTGCATGAAGTGAACCCCGCGGGCGCCAGCCCCACTGAAGTGCTCTGTGAGGGCAGGGGTGCCTGAGCAATCCAGGGCAGCGAAGCTCACTGCAGCCCCATCCTGCCATGCGACCCACCTGGAACGACTGCAGGAAGGAGTTGAAATAGATGAACACAATCTGCGACAGCTCGTCCTCCCCAGGGTTGACGAAGAAGAGCATGTAGGTGATGCCCAGAAGGGGCAGGAGAACCAGGGTGGCCTTCACCGCCTTCCTGGGGGGGTGGAAAAGGTAACGAGACCCATCTGAGCCCACACTGCAGGTGGGTCCTCACTGGCTGGTGTTTCTTCTGGGAGCCTGAGCGAGGCCCCCAGGTGAAACTCAGAGGGTCCTGCCCAGAGGCCGGGGGATGGCCCAGATGGCCTCCTCATTCCTTCCCTGCTGAGGGTCGAGGCACCCATCACTTACCTGTACTGGATCGTCTCTGATGTGGTGGATGCTCGTAACTTTGTCATTAGAATCCTGACAATGTTGAACAGAAATACAAAGTTGATCTGGAGGGAGAAGGGCAGGGAGGGAAAAAGAAAGAGCCATGAGGTGGGGACGAGCTGAGAGACAGCCTTCTCCCCTGCAACCCCCTGAAAATCCATGTCCCATGCACACTCCCATTCCACTGTTACCCCAGCACCTGCGTGGGGTCCCAAGGCCTCTGCTCCTTCCTCCTAAGGGCAGGTAGATACCTCAGTCCCCTCACCTGAGGGTTCCAAAGCCTGCTTCTCCACCCGCAGGCCCAAGGGAAGGAACACAGACTTGGAGGGAGTGTTCACTCCTTCCTAAGGCACAGCTCCTCAGAGTCCCCAAATCCGTGCCCTCCCCAGGGATACCAAAGAAACTGACGGCCCTGGTTGGCCCTCCTCCCACACTGCCCTGCTGCAGGGCTCCCACGTGTCAACTGAGGGGCTCCTGGAGGCCCCCTGGACAGAGGATGGCCCTGCCCTGGTGGCATGGACCCAGCCAGATGGAGCAATAAATGACTTAGTTGCTGGGAGGAGTGATTAATCTCTCACCATTCATTTTTAGAGGAAAACTCTAAAATATTCACAGACACCTCTGAGGCCATGGGGATGAACAGGCTCCTGGGCTGACTCCGAGGCTCCTAGAAGGGCCTCATTTATCTTCATTCTGAGCCTTCTCTCAGCATCGGAGCCTGCCACACCCAGCCTCTCCCCAGGACCTGCCCGTGTGGCCTCTGGAGGCAGCTTCAGGCTGTGTGTGGTCTCTGTAGGCGTGCAAGTGTTGGCTTGTCCGTGTGCCTGTGTGCTGCCCTCTCAATGTTCCATGTGGGTCTGTGCTCTGTGCTGGGACGTTTGCCTGGGAGCATGCTCATGTGTGAGTGTGTATCTGGGGACGCGGACATGCCTGTGTCTCTCTTCATCCATCTCCAAGTACAAGGAGACAAGAAAGTGAGCACTGTAGGCCTGACACCCTAGGAATCTCTCCCAGGAAAGAGGAAGATACATATTAGCCCAGGGGTGTCTGCTGGGTCATGCGTCTACACACGTCTGAGATGTGTGCACACACACACACACCGTTCCTGTCCCGGACCTGAGACTGTCATTTCTGAAGTCTCCTAAGTTCTGGACCCCAGACAGGGAGTCTGGGGACACAGACATCCCTGTGGCCTCTGGATCACCCCTAAGCTTGAGGATGCTCCAGGGGCCTGGGGTGGGGGGTCCCTCCTCAGTCACAGCCTGCTGCTCTTGAACCACAGTGGCACAGCCTGGTGAACCCAGGGTGAGGGGTGGTGGAAGCGTTCAGCCAGGGATGCCATGACCTAATGTACCTTGCTTCCTCTTAAGGCTCATCTAATCTCTAGCTCCTGGGTTTCTGGTATATTCTCCTGGATCATGAGGTCACTTGGACACATAGGTAGATCCTAATTTTCTCATACAAGTGATACAAAACACTTGACCTTTTCTGATTCTTCCTAACTTCTCTGAGAATAGAGGTTATTGGAATCAAAATATATTCTCATTTCTTCCATATTTCCCTGCATTTTAAACCTTATTCAATAATCATCCATAAACCCTCTAACCAATTCAATTATCCACTTGCTTTTATCCATCATTCCTTTAATCCATCCATCCAAATATTACTCGACCATCGTTTTATTAACTTCTCTAGCCACCTACCCACTTATTTAATGTGTGACATTCATCTACCCATCCATCCAACCATCCATCCATCCATCTAAATATCTGTTCAACATTCTATTCATCAATTTATCTACCCTCTCACTCACTTAACAGATAACATACACAGATTCACTAACCACCTACCCACCCACCCATCCACCCAATATAAGCAGTTGCTGAGCACCTTTGAGTTACGGGGCCCCTTCTGTGAGGCAAGGGCAGGACAGGGGCTGGTGTGGAGGGTCTGGGAGACAAGGCCTTATCCCCTCTCCTCACACCAGGCAGGAGTTGGTGACACTGTCCCCACCCCATCTCAGCCTGGTCTATGCAGCCCCAAAGTCACTCTTTCCTTTTGAGCTTGGCTCCCAGCCTCCCCATTTACAACATCTTCTCCACCTCATTTAACTGCAGGCACCTTCCTCCCTTCCCCAGAGAGGCACTGACACCACCCACCCACCCCCCACTTTCCAAACCTTCCCTGTCTGCGCATGTGCAGAGGCAGGCGGGGAGGGAGGAGGCCTGGCATCTCTTCCTTCTTGGCTTCAGACGTGATTCCTCCTGTCCTTTAAACCCAGGCCAGGAGGGGAAGCCCCAGCCCTTGAGGGTGTCCTCTGCATCCCTTCAGTTCTGGGTATTGGGGTGCTGCCATGACATCTCTGCTCCCTCTTCCCACCTCTCCCGGCCTCAGCTTCTTATCATGCACATTCACTGGCTCAAGCAACATAGCCAGCCTGCTAGTCTTGCCTGGATCTATAGCGTCTCAGAGGCCCCAGTCCTGAGTCCAACTATAGACAGGGCCCTATCTGGGCCATGGAGAAAGCCCAGATGACTCACATCCCTGACCACAAGGCCGCTGGACACACCACGGTTCTTCAACTAGAGTATGCACATCAAAGGTGCTTATTCCAAATACAGATCCTAGACCCACCTCAGAGATTCCCAGTGGCAGATGAGGGCCCTGGAATCTGCATTTGGAACAGGGAAGCTGAGATGCTGCTGAGGAAGACACCATCCATGGATCAAAGATCCAAGTCTTTCGCCAGACAGACCTCATGTGCCATCCACCGTTCACCTATAGCTGCAGGGGGCAGTTCCCAGGTTGGGGCTTTCTCTGGTGCCAGGGGAGCTAGCTTGGTCAGAAAACAGAGAGGGGCCTGGAAACATGGGGATTCCAGGTCCCCAGGGCATCAGCCACTGATGGGACATGAAATGTGTGGGTAAGTAACCTGGCTTCCCAACCGAGGGTCAGTTCTGAGACTCTTCCACTTGTTGCCCTGAGGAAGCCTGCTCATCAGTTCACCTTCGCTGGCTTCCTTCCTTGTCTTCTACTTTCACTATCATTCTGCTTCCGAGGACCACCTCCCACATGAACACACATGGCTCTAACTTCAGCTATTCCAACTAGAATCTGCGTGGCCTTAGGCAAACTGCTTAGACAACCTTTCTGAGCTTCTGCTTCCTTGCTGGTCTAGCAAGGATTGCCACGGAGCCTGTCTGGGAAGGTCGGCTCACGTTCAAACACTCATGGAGAGCACTGAGCTTGTGCTCTTCCCACGCTGACAACAGTGACAACAGCCTCCTGCAAACCCAACCAAGCCAACTCACTTCCCAGAACCCAGAAACGAGCATGGGTCTCTCAGACAGTTGTGAGCAGGGGTGGCAGGGTCACCAAGCTCGCATCCAATGGAAAGGACAACAAGAGGTGGTGGGTGATCTGCCCCTTAGGTCTCAGCTCAGCTAGCTATTAGTGGTAATCTTGTATAGTCATTTCATCTCTCAGGTTCTTCATCTGTGAAACGGGAGCATTATCCATATCTCTAGGCTTCAAGGGTGTGAGGACTGGAAATGAAGATAGAGCTTCTAGAAGGGTTGAACTTAGAACCTGGAAGCCCTGTCCATGTACACAGCAGTGTGTGGGCTGGGTCCACAGGGAAAGACAAGGCCCTTGGTGAGGGTGGAACCAAAGAAGGGAGCATAGACAGGAGGCGGGAATCGGGTCCTGGCATCGGGCCTTCCTGGCCTCCCTGGTGGCTCAGAAGGTAAAGAATCTGCCTGCTAATGCAGGAGACCAGGGTTTGTTCCCCGGGTCAGGAAGATTCCCCTGGAGAAGGTGTAACAACCCACCCCAGTATTCTTGCCTGGAGAATTCCACGGGCAGAGGCGCCTGGCAGGCTACAGTCCATGGGGTGGCAAAGAGTCTGACACGACTGAGTGACTAACACACACACACACACACACACACACACACACTGGGCCTTCCAAGACTGTCCCCCTTCTCTGCATTTCCTCACTGCTCTCCAACATCTTTGCAGAGGGGGCTCGAACCCCACCCAGGTCAGTCTTCCTTGGCTGGTTCTCAGGCTCATCAGAAGCCTTCTCCCTCCAGAATGGGCTCTCAGCTGCTGGTGGGGAAGGGATGGGTCTCATGGGGTTTCCATTCACACGGTGGAGGGGGTGGGGATCAGTGACTCATTGCAGCTGGGAATCCAAGGACAATGATCCCCCCAACTGACTGCTGACAATGACTGGCTTCCATCTCTGAAATGAATGAAGCCCTGATGGTAGAGTTTCAGGCACTGGGTAAAAAACCTTCTTAGTCATATTTATCAAGGACACTCCAAAGAAGGGGTCAAATGAATCCTGGAGGAAGTTACAAAAGGGTGGAGAATAAGGAGATAAAAAGAGATAAACAGTCATTGTCTCTAAGGTAGACCATTAGGCACCTGCTGTGTGCAACAGGGGGATGACCATTCCCTCTCAAGCTTCCCACAGGAAGCGAGTGGCCCTTTAAAGAAGCTGGTACATACAGGAGCCTGAAATTACCAAGCCTGAAATAAGTCTTACGTAAATGCCAATTTCTTATGGTGCTTTTTTGTACATTTCTTTTTTTTTTAATGTATGATATATAATGGGTTCATTTTTTTGCAGAATGCAGCCTCTACTTAAACTCTACCTTAATTAAAGCTCGCTGTGGTTTAGAGACATGGCTGCAATTATATCTTAGATGTGAATACTTCTGGCAAAGGGTGGGGAGCTGGGTAAGGAACAATTGCTCATTATGCTTTGCTTCATTTGGTCCCACTGCTCCAGGCTGGGGGCGGTGGGCTGAACCTTGGAGGAGGTCTCTGCGGGTGGAGGGAGAGGTAGGTCTGGGCTGAACCAAATCCTGCAGACCCTTCTCTTGCCACCAGTTGCCCCCTCTCCCTCCGCCTGGCTGTCTCAACACTGAACCTGGCAAGGGGATGTCAGATGTCAGAGAGACTAGAAATCTGCCAGTCAGACCCACTCTCTGCCCAGAGAAAGAACCCAAGGGCCAGAGAGGGGAATGGGGCTGCATCAGGGTGTAGAGCGTTGGAAAAGAGAGAACAGAGAGCCAAGCAGTGTGGTACTGTGTACAGAGTTGGGGGGGGGCGGGGGAGGGGCTGCTCCAGGCCACATCCTTCCCCAGCATCTCTGTGGTGGGTCCTCTGCAGTCCTCTGGGTGCCCAGCCCCATCCCAGTTCCCACTGAGGACCTACCAGGAGCACGAGGATGATGGGGCCCTGGTAGATGTAGTCCACCAGGTCACCGGGCTCCTTGCCAAACCAGCACCTGCAAAGATGGGGTGGCT
Organism: Cervus canadensis; assembly: GCF_019320065.1. Lineage (NCBI taxonomy): Eukaryota > Metazoa > Chordata > Mammalia > Artiodactyla > Cervidae > Cervus > Cervus canadensis. The sequence continues at coordinate 62,003,098 of NC_057388.1, read as the reverse complement.
CTAAGTGGCCTGCTGAACCAGAGCCTGGGACCATTGCAGCCTTGAAGCCAGGGTCCCCTGGCTTGATCCTTTCTGAGACCCCATCTCCATGGCTGCTCCTCCCCCTAAAGCCTGGATGGACAGCCCCAGACCCACTGACCTCCTTGGGTCACTCCTGAGCTGCCTTTTGCCCTACGTGGAGGGTCTGGTCTCCTCAGGTAGACCGAGAGAGGGTCTGGGTCTCCTCAGGTAGACCGAGAGAGGGTCTGGGTCTCCTCCTCACTCCCCCAACCCCATCCCAGTCTGCTGGGCCCAGGCCTGGACCCACAAGAGGCTCATGAATGGAGAGCTGGGCTCCCCCTCGCTGGCCCAAAGCCCAACCACCTGCACGACCTGTTCCCGCATTGCCGGGAACACGCATCTCCTGTGCCAGGCACTTAGCCACACAAAGCCGCAGGTGCGGAGGCGGGAGCCTTCTCCTGGTGCATCCCCGGCCTCATTCACTCAGGGGAGGAAGCCTGTTTCTACGCTGGTTGGCTATTCCCTGGGGATGCCAGGAGTGGAGAAGCTTCAGGGCCTGGGGTCAGGGTTAGCCCAGGACCCAGTTTGGCTCTGTCAGCAACTCTTATTGGACCTCAGAAAGGGCCCCACAGACTTCAGGAAGTTCTATGTCTTCCACAACCTTGGAGGCCATCCAGTGCACACTGCCTAGTTGTGTACCCTCACTGCTGCCCTCCTAGCACAGGGATTTTTTTCCTTTGCTTAAATGCCCCCATGATGGGAAGCTCACTACCTCTCAAGGCAGCCCTCTCACTCTAGGGCAGCCTTTATTGCTAGGAGCCTGGAACCTACCCCATCACTGCCCCCACCCCTAAACCTCATCTGTTGTCTCTAGCCTCGGAGACGGCAAGAAGATCTGAGCATCGAGACTGACGCTCCTCGTCCTCTCTTCTCTCAGTGGGTGGCTCCCAACTTCCCCGCTGTTCCTTGGCTGCTCTGTTGCCGAGATCTGTGCTGAGGCTATTTCAAAGTCTCTGGTGCAGAGGGTCCCAGCATGGACACTGTACCCGAGGCAGAGACTGGGGTGCAGAGTAAAACAAGCGTCCACTGGCCTGACCCGGGGCATCTGTGAGTGGCTCAATGCCACAATCCTGGATGTGCTCTGGCCTGAAACCTGGGAGTCCTTGGCCTCCTCCATATGGCCCAGGCCAGGCTCACCACACCCAACTCCAGGAGGAGGCCTTACCAAAGGTCAAGAGGGTCATGCATTGGATGCCTAAAGGAACCATGATTCCTAACTCAATTCCACTAAGTTGACTTGACACCTATCACATGAGTACCTCTGGGTTCTGGGGAAAGTTTTTCAATTTTAAAACAACAGAAAAGTGAGTATGTCCTGGCTTGGCTGCAGGTCCAACCCCGTGGTCTGGCCAGAGCCCACGGCTGGCCAGTCCTACTTACTGTTCATTCTCGTAGTAGAGTTTGCCAATGGCCCAGGCAATGACGATGGGGCAGGGGACACCTAAAAGAAGGACAGACAAAGCTGCAGTGGACAGAGAGATGGTCAGGAGACCCTCTTGTAGAACACAGAGTATGGGGACCACAAAGGGCTAGGACATTGTTTCCAATCATTCAACTGCAGGCCATCTAGGACCTTGGGGGGCCCCGTTCCTAGACCCCTGCCACACCCCTCCCCTACTCTCAGCTATCCCCTCCAAGCAGGTCAGAGAGATGAGGGGATAGTGTGATTTTCTGAGATTTTTTGATAGAGAAGTGGAGCTGGCCAGCTTCTCTTTTGAGGTGAGAGACAAAGGTCTTTGGATCAGCCATTCCAAGCAAGAAGAGGAGGACCATTTGTGGACTGTCCTCTTGGAGGGACTATTTGCTTCTCCCTCGTCCACTTGGAGGAGAGTGGCTGCCTCCTCAGACTATCCTGGGGATGGTAGATGGCAACATGGTCCCGTCCTTGGACCCAAGATGAAAGGAGGTGACCCAGTCAGCAGAATCCTCTCCCCACTAGACCCTGCAGGCCCCCCGGGACCCTCACACCATCCAATGAAGAGGAAGAGCCATTTGCGCAGGCGCTCGGTGGAATAGGTCATGACAATGGCCGTGTGCAGGTAGCAGCCCTCTACGAACATCCAGAAGAAGTTTGTCACCACGAAGTAGTTGAAGATGGTGGTGATGCAGCGGCACCAGACCTGCAAGGGGCAGGCAGCAGTCAGCAGCTGCCTGGAGCCAAGGCCCCGTGCGCAGCTCGGGTGCTGACAGAGCGGAGTCATTTGCGTTAGGTCACGGACACAAACACTCTCGAATCTCATTCTGGGAAGCTTCATCCTTCATCATTTCTCTTTCAGTTTTTCAGATTAAGGGGCCAGGCTCCCCTGACACCAGGGTGTCTGACTTCTCCCTGGTGATTTCTAATCTCCTTTTTCATAAAAGAAAGTGGGAGTCTGGCTCTGAGCTCTCTACAGGGAGAGGCTAGAACTGAACCGCACTGCTGTGTATCACTGTCATTTTCTCCAGCATGTGTGTTGGGCTCAGTAGCCCAGTAATGTACGACTCTCTGCGACCCCATGGACTGTAGCCTGCCAGGCTGCTTTGTGCTTGGGATTTTTCCAGCAAGGATACTGGAGTGGGTTGTCATTTCCTCCTCCAGGGGATCTTCCCGATCCAGGGATCGATTGAACCCATGTCTCCTGCCTCAGCAGGTGGATTCTTTACCACTGAGCCACCTGGGAAGCCTATTTTTTCAAGGATCACCTTCAGTTCACAGCAAATCAGCCTGGTTTCCATTTAGGGATGGACTATGAAATTTCATGCAGAAAAAAATTAGTGAGTCAATTTAAAGACTGCTATTGAAACAGTACAGGGTCTATGAAGGTGAGCCACAGCTCTGGAGGTGATCCTCCCAGATTCCCAGGTTTAGGAAATTCTGGGCATAGCGTGATTGCTGTTGTCTCTGGAGCTGGGGCCTCACTAACACTGGGGCCTCTGGCAAGTGGCCATACCTCTCTGAACCTCACCGTGTTGTAGAGAAAAAGATAATGCCATCCTACAGGCTGGCTCCAGGAGATGGAGGTGGCAAAGGCAGGCACCACGAAATGAATGCCATTGCCAAGTGCCTTCTCAGTTAAGGGGAATTTGTCCTTGTCCCTCTGAGCAGGGTTACTACCACTCCCTCAGAGGACAAGCCTGCCCAGAGCCAGCGTGGGCCATGGCCAGGTCCGGCTTCAGGCCAGACCTCTTCTCAATGGACCCTCCCTGGCCATCTTTCTTAGGGATTTGTCCCCAGGGCACCCTCAGAGCTGAGGACATGGGCAATGGTGGTCAGAGGAGCCCTGCCATGGGAATGGATTGTGGACGGCTCAGCCCCTCTCTGTCAGGCTCTAATAGCCTCGGCTGTCAGAGCATCAGCTGAGCTGATCTCAGCCTCTGTGGCTTCCCCCCATGATCCCAGCCCTGATCTTGGGCTCCATGTGGCCGTCTGTCTTCTCTATTCTGAGAAAGTCCTGCTGAGCAAGGACTCCTAAGATCTGCTCCTCCGCAGATCTTCTTCCTGCTTCCCCGCCCCCAGGTTAACAATGCCTTGTCAATACAAGCCAACAGTGGGCTGCATGACACCCCAAACTGATTGAATTCTGTTGATGCTGAGGCAAGGCTTGAGGAGGGGCCAAGTCAAAAGGCAAACCAGGCTGGGTGTGTGCTCAGGACTAGCCATCCAAAGACAACGTATTGAGCAGTGTCTAATAGTGGACAGAGGAGCTCTGTGCATGGCTCCATTCTAGGCTCTGGTTTCACAACCTGGACGCAGTACAACAGCGGTTGACACAAATCCAGAGCGGGCAGCTAACGCGCTGTTCTGCTCAATGTCCTGATGGCCCAGCTGCAGAGGCATCATAACAACGTCATCTAACCTCTCTGAGCCTCAGTTTCCAGGTCTGGAAAATTCCATGTAGGAAAATTCCTACAACTCTCTAATTGGAATCAAGTGAGCTAAAGCTCAACAGAGGTTAATTTCAGCCTCCTTTCCTCTAAGGGATCTTCGGGAGGTACTAAATGCACAAGACAGGGAGTGGAACAGGATAAACCAAAGTCTGGGGTCTGGTCTGAGCTGCTCTCAAGACCCCACCTGGAGCCCCATTCCCCCACCTCCAGCTCTGGAGGGACAATGATGGGGTAGAGGTGAGCTCAGGCTCAGGTCTGCATGTGAAGATGGGGTGAGAGAGATGGGAGCCCCCAGAGCCCCCCAGGCCCAGCCCCAAACCTCCACCCACGACCTTGTTGCTCTCATGCACTTCATGGTCGATGAGCTGCAGCAGGAACCACATGACATTCCGCAGGATAAAGGTGGTGATGAGATTCCAGTGAATCACGTTCCGGAGACAGCGAATGCTCCTGTGTGAGACCCAGGATAGCTGTCAGCCGGGACAGGCTGCACCTGGGCTCAGAGCTCAGTTGGGGCAGGGGACAGGGGTCAGCTGGGCCTGTGCCCCTCCCTCTGACCCGAGGTGAGGGAGAGACTTAGCCTGGGATGAAGGCAAGACAGTCTTCCAGGGCCAGCACCCCTTTTGCATTCTGCATGCCTGCTAGTGGTCAGTGCTCTGGTACCTCCCCAAGCCCCTTTTGTCCATTGGCCCCAGGGTCGCCAGAGTGGAGGTGAGAATGTCTGAGATAGGTGAAGGAGATGCTATGGTGTGGGGGGGAGAAAAAGCAGGGGTGGGGTGGACTCACCGCAGGGCCAGGAAAAGCAGGAAGGCACCCACGAGGGCTGCCACGGACACGCAGTGGCCCAGGTAGTTGACGATGAGTGCAATGCGGTAGTGCAGGTCATACTTCCTCTGCTGGACAGACAGACAGACACACAGGCAGCTGGAGGCCTGGGGCACGTGGGTTCTCTAGCGATGGCCACCCACCTTGGGGGCACTAGACACCTGGCTCCCACAGCTCTCTCCTGTCGGCCCTGTGTGGCTCTTGGTATGAACGGCTGTGGTCAGGAGTCCCAACATGCAATTTGGGGCAGATCTGAACACAACATATCCTGAGCTAGGCCAGAGTTGTGGGGATGTAGACTCTATTTTATTTTTGTAATTAATTTATTTTAATTGGAGGTTAATTACAATATAGTGGTGGTTTTTGCCATATATCAACATGAATCAGCCACAGGTGTACATGTGTTCCCCCATCCTGAACCCCACTCCTTCCTCCCTCCCCACCTTGTCCCTTCTATTTCATTTTTAATTCTGGAATGGAAGTAGCTACACCTGTGTTTTGTCTCAGCTCACACCCTAACGGGATGCCCCTCAGAGTGCACTGACTTATACCTCTGGGACTCTGTATAATGAAGCCAACCCGCCCTCCCATCTCTGAAGCAGTGAACTATGTATGGCAGGTCTGGGGGTCCCATGGGATCGGTCTGCCCTGGGTACAGCTGTGAGAGGGTGTCTTGTCTGTAGAGATTTTAAGAACAGTATCAAGGCCAAACAAAAGTCAGTCTGCTTTATCACTACTCGCTGGCAATTCTAAACAAAGGCAATGATTAAGATAGTCCTTCCTGTCGGGGCAGGCTATCCCGACACCCCACCCTCACTTTGGTTTACCAGTGTTCACATCTCAAGCACTGTGAGATGGGGAGTGAAGGCAGAGGGCTGGAGGGGACCACTTTCTCTCCTTTATGACCGTCCCGCTTGCCCCTCTTGTGGCCTCACTGTAGACCTCCTTTGGCTCACATTTTGTAGAATCACTTTCTCAGGGAAGACAAATGTTTTTTCTCTGAATGTGGACTTCTTTTGGGGGAAAGTTACAGCCTCACTAGGGGCTGTAAAGGGTGAATGAGGAGGAAGATGGAGGTGGGATGTATCTTTTGGAGTCAGGAGTTGAGAAATAGCTTCAAAGGGGAGGAGGTTGGCACCACAGACAGTACGGAATCCAGTTCCAGAGCAAGGGGAGGGGTGAAGCCTGAGGGGGGCGCAGCTTCCTGCAGGGAATACCCCTCTGAGCCCTGCACCTGTTTCCACATGGAGTCGTAGAATCAGAATGCAAGAAGGAGAAACAGGCCCAGAGGAGAGGAGTCACACAGCCTGTTAGATGTGGGGACACTGGTCACATGGTCATTCCCTGCGTGTGTCATGCGCCACCTTGCTTGGGCCCCTCACCAGCCGAGCTCTCCCGAAGGTGGGGCTCTGTGTCCCCTTCTCTGCCCACCACAATGTCACTGAGCACAGGACAGGACATAAAGGCAGGGACAAGAGGTGCAAAAAGGGGTGGGTGGCCGACACAAGGACTGGTTCTGCCCCCTTGGCATCCTCTGTGCTCTGTCCCAGTCCTACACTTATACAAGGACCAAGGGTGGGGCAGGTGGGGACACTCACCTTATCATCCAGAATGGGTTCACACTGTGAGTAGTTGATCCGCGAGGCCCACGTCCCATTCTCCAAGCACTCTCGGTAGGCATTCCCTACAAAAGATGGCCAGCGCCAAGCAGGGGTGGCAGTCACTTTTTAAGAACTCTCCCTGGCTCCCTGGTACCCACAGGTTAAGGTCCCTACGTCTCAGGCTCTCTAGACCTGCAAACACAACACGTCTGTACGTTCACGTGAAAGTCATTAATGTGAAAAGTGCATAGAAGGCTTACCACCCGGGGTGGCTGAAAGGCATGATTAAAACCCATTTCTGATACAATCTTTGACTAGCAATTTGTACATTTTCTTTAATTTTGTTCAAAACTGAACCCCAGGGACTTCCCTGGTGGTCCAATGACTAAGCCTCCATGCTCCCAATGCAGTGGGCCCAGGTTTGATTCTGGTTGGGGAACTAGAGCCCACATGTTGAAACTAAGAATTTGCATACCACAACTAAAAATTCTGCATGGCACTACTAGAGATCCCACATGCTTCAATGAAGATTGAAGATCCTATGTGCTGCAACTAAGACCCGGTGCAGTAAATAAACATTAAAAAAAAAGGTTGAACCCCACAGTGAGCCTGGGATGTGGCTGAAGACTCACTACTTTCAGCACGATGAATAGTTTCCAAACTTATCACAATCATTTTATGCTCCTGAGATCCATACTTTCCCCTCAGGATCAGCACTTTCATGTTCACGACAGTCACTGTTTACACAGCAGGTGTCTGCCCTGTACCAAGTCCTCTTTTAACTGCTTTAGTTACACTTGCCCCTTCAATCCTCACAGCAACCCCATGGAGGACGTACTAAGATTAACCCATTTTACAGATGAGAAAAGTGAGGCACGAGGCAATCAAGCAGTTTGCCAAGGATTCAGAGATAAGAAGATTCAAACCCAGAAGGTCCAATTCAGGGCTTATGTTCCTAGCCTCTAAGCTACTGGGTAGTGGTACAGGAATGACGGCAATTTGGGGCAACAAGACTGTGCTGCTGACCTTGAGCTGCAGCTGCCTGGGAGGCCACCACGTGATCTCTACATGTTTGAGAACTTGCCTCTGTGTTCAAGTTGGAGTGCGATGTGGGAAAAGAATTTCAGAACATCTGTGTCTGATATAGAGAAGTGAGGGCTTTATTGAAGGGGGATGTACGAAGTTCAAAGAATGCTCATATTTTCTTTAAATCCTAGCTTGACTGTCAAGATCTAGCTCCTAAGCCACCCTCTCCAGGTAGCCACCCTCTCCAGGTCACCTCCAGCCAGAAGGAACCTCTCATACCTGATAACTTCAAAGCCCTCTGCTGCCTCGGCTTGGCTGGGCATTTTGCTGTTTTCTGTACCTTACCTCCCCCGCTTACTCAGAAACTCCAAACCACCCATTGTTTAGGGGTAATTTGTTCCAGGGTTCTGCTCTCTGGCTAATGGGCAGTTGTTTGTGGATTTTTCTTTTGCGCTTACGTTTGAATCACAATACAAAGCTAATTAAAATAAATGGTTCACAGAGCACAGAGTCACAGAGCTGGAGGGGGGAACCTTAGATTGTTTTTGCAAGCAATGAATTCTGAAATAATTACGTTACTTTAAAAATCCACTTCCGCTGAGCTAACAGTGAGTTAAAAGCAATGAAATTATGAAGGCACACTTGCTGAAGAGCAGAAACAATGGCGGAGATTCTATTAGCCTAATTGTTTTTTTAATTTGAGCTCATAGGTTTTTCAAATTTGGGGTTGTTACTGGCCTACTCCGGACTCCTGGGCCTGTCACCTGTCAGCGAGGTCCCTGGCCAGGGTATGAGTTAGTTAGGCCAGTGTTGGTCTGACACTGACTCTGACCCAGTGCAAGGACACCAGCTCATTGTCCCTAACCATGGCACCCAGCCCCAGTGGGGTCTCTCCTCCGACAGGCTTGTTATATACAGAAAAGTTGTATGTTAAGAGAATGTGATGCATAGGATCAGTGATGTCACTGAACTAAGGAAGAGTATAGGGTGAAGCCAAAAGGACCAATGGAAAGGCATTTTGGGAGGGTGGGTGCTTTTATTAAATGAACAGTCCCTCCCTGATAGGGGTTTAGAGTCCCTCTCAATAGGCCTGGGTAAGATGAGACAGACTCTGATCCTGGCTGTAGTCCAAAAGGCAGAAAATTTTATCTTCTATGGATGTGTTCTTAGATGTTATCCAGCCTTCCAGAAGTTCAGTGCTAAGCTCCTTCCTCCAGGAAGGACTTTTTGATTGCTTCCGTCTAAAGAGTCTCTTTCTCCTGAGTCTCCCAATACCTCCATGCTCCTCAGTCCTGACAGCCTGAGCCCCACACTTAAGCTCTTGCATATGACCTGGACCTGAGTTGTTCAGGTGCATGAGTCTGGTGTCTCAGGTCAGTGTGGGGCTCCCTGAGGATGTTGTTGTTCAGTTGCCCAGTCATGTCCAATTCTTTGCGACCCCATGGACTGCAGCATGCCAGGCCTCCCTGTCCCTCACCATCTCCTGAGGTTTGCCCTAGTTCATGTCCATTGCATCAGTGATACCATCCAGCCATCTTATCCTCTGATGCCCTCTTCTTCTTCCCTCAATCTTTCCCAGCATCAGGGACTTTTCCAATGAGTCAGCTATTCACATCAGATGACCAGAACACTGGAGTTTCAGCTTCAGCATCAGTCTTTCCAACGAGTATTCAGGGTTGATTTCCCTTAAGATTGACTGGTTTGATTTCCTTGCTGTCCAAGGGACTCTCAAGAATCCTCTCCAGGACCACAGTTCGAGGCATCAATTCTTACCCCTAAGCTGAGAATACTCATCTCCCAAGTATGGCATCTTGTGGTGGTACTGACCATGGGTGGGCTTGAGGATGGGAGGGGTCAGGCTAGAGAGGCTGCAGATCTGAGACCTTTCTGATCCTTTACATCAATGCCCTTGGGGTACCAAGCTCTATGGAATTTGTCTCCTCCTTTATTTTTTTTCTCCCCTGAAGTCCACCCCTCCCCTCGCCCCCCCACCCGCCTCCTCTCTCATCATCTTGCCTGGACGGGTACAGCAGCCTCCTCTCTTGCCTCCCTGCCTCGTTGCTTGTTCCCCTCAACCCTCTGTTCTTTACCCCCATTTCATGTTGATTTCTAAATAAAAGCCATCTGCTGCTGCTGCTGCGTGCATGCTCAGTCATCTCAACTCTTTGAGACCCCATGGACTGTAGCCCACCAGGCTCCTCAGACCATGAGGATTTTCCAGGCAAGAATACTGGAGTGGGTTGCCATTTCCTTCTCCAGGGGATCTTCCCAACCTAGGGATCGAACCCATAACTCCTACATCTCCTGCATTGGCAAGTAGATTCTTTACCACTGAGCTACCTGGGAAGCCCAATAAAGGCCATCAACAGCTTTTTATCACTCTGGAGAATAAAGTCCAACCTTCCTGGTGTGCTAATCAAGGCTCTTGACACTCGGGCCCCAGCAGAACTTTCCTGACCCATCACTACCTCTCCACGTGGCTGGTGATATTTGCACCAGCAGGCCTGACACACACCACCCCTAGAGACTCTCACCCACTACTCACTGACAAAATCCTACCTCTCTTTTAACCCCCATCTCTAATGCCACCTCCTCCTGGAGGCTTCCCCAGTACCTAGGGTACTACGTAATCTCTTCTTTTTCCCTCTAAACACCTCCTCTATGTCTTCCCATTTCTTGAAACATAGGTCTTCACACTCTATTGCCCTTGAACTAAAGCAGCACATCCATTTCATATCATAGTCCAGAGCACACACACACATATCCCTCACATGACCGAATCCAGTTTCACAAAGCAAATTTTATCTTACCATGGCTATAATATTTTCTTTCTATTCTTTTTTAATGAATTATGTGTATTTTATACCCAAATGCTAGTCACGACCCCCTAAATTTACTTCACAATCTGCTATGGTACAACACCCTTTGAAAAAGAAAAATCTTTTAGAGCATTTGCCATCATTCACTATGGGCTTCATCTCTTTAGAATTGATCCTTCTTTTCTTTGCTACTGAACTTAAGCTCCCTGGGGACAGACAAGTAGACAGAAACCATACTGGAATCAACAGATCCTGCCTCAGGAGTGAGCCACTGAGTACATTTGGACTGAATCAAATTAATTCAAATCTGGCAAAACCTGGGAAAGTAGGGTCTGAGAAGTGGGATGCAGCGGTGTGAGGGGGCTTGCCCTCTGGGGACCCAGTCATGCTGGGAATAAGGCTCTGGTTATACACACTGAGGACCAGGAGGCTGGAAGACAGATGTCCCCAGCACTTCGGGAGAGTTGGCTAATGAGGATGCTGAGCCCTCAGGCACAGCCTCAGACAGAAGAAAGGAAGACTGGAAGGGTCCCCCCTGGGGACCAAAGGAAGATGGGCATGGAGTGTCTGAGGGCAGGTGGTCAGGCCAGAATTGTGGGGATGGAGGCGGCAAGGTGGGTGCCTGTTACCACAGCAACACAGGTGCCCCCACCAAAGATCAATGCCAATGGTGTGCAGTGCAGTCTTCCAGGGGCATCAGGGTCTGTATGATGCAGGCAAGGTCTTCTCTTCCAGGGCTCTGTGGTCTGGAAAGCCCGGACTCTAACCCTGGCAGCAGACAGGACTCTGCCCCAAGAGTGGCCCTGGCCTGTTGAAAGCCCCCATTTCAATATGCTCTCTCCCTTTCAGATGCTGACACTTTGATGAGAGTTTCTGGTTTGGGCAGTCACCTGAGTGGTCTGGGAGCCTGGCTGGGAGAAAATGGAAGCCTACATTCTAGCTGTAGTTTTGTCTCTGGCTGATTAAGTGATGTTGGTTAAGTCCCATTCCTTTCGCCCTCAGCTTCCCCACTCATGAAAAGTAATGCAAACTGCTTCTCAGTGATGCTGTATTGGCATTCCAGGCGGGTCAAGTATTTGCTGCACGGGACTTTTCAATCTGCTAAACGCCAGGAGTACCCTCAAGCCATTGTAACAACCTCAGACATCCATACGTCACTTTTAAGCACTCCTGAGGTTGGCACTTCTATCTCTGATAGTCGAACCAGCAGTGTATGGGAGATGGGGACCATGAGGGACCATTTTTCTAGTGGTAGTTATGAGACAGAGTGCAAGAGTCAGGTGGGGCGTGGGGATGAGTGAGACTGTGGTGGAGGAGCAGCAATGTGGTCACTGGCCATCTGGAAAGAAAATGACAAGAAGTGAGGGCGGAAAGGTGCTGACAGGGAGATGGGAAGGGCCAGAAGCAGTATTTACTGAAGGAATGAGGTCACTGTGCCGGACTGAAACTTTCAGTACCACGGATAGCAGACTGCTCCCACTCCCTTCTTCTCACCGTGGATGCCACTTCGGGGAACTGGAGAGCTCCTAAGACCTAACCCTAAGCCCACCCCCATCCCACATTCACATTCAGCCCTGTGCCAACAGCAATTTCCCTGACCTACCCAAACAATGTGCGTCTCCCCGAGTTAAGCCTGCACATTTCCTGTCTAGATCTGATTACTGCACATTGGTGGGGGTAGAGCTGGGGGCAGCTGGTGATGCTGACCCAAATTCAGAACCCACCTGCCGCACTGAGAGACTGAGAATCTGCCATCATCAACCCAGTCATCAGGTTCGGAAGGGGCCCCTCAGGGCCATCTGCTTGTGACAGAGGGGAAGGGAACGTCGTTCCCATTTTTTCAGTGTTGTGTAGACACTGCTCTCCAGACTCCACCATCACCCTGGACCTCCCCAACCCCCCAGCTCTCTATTTCTGCCCTTCTGTCCTTGAGTAAGTGTTGGAGGGGTAAATGTCCACACCTACAGCAGAGAGTGGAGAAACTGAGTCAGGAAGACACAACGCAGACCCCACTGGGTCCATGAAAAAGGGAAGAGATATGAGTAGAATCCAGCTCACTGTGTGAGATCACTGGCCTCTCCAGGGAAGGGGCAAGTGGGAGGAGGCGCCTCCCCTTGTTCGGGCCGCTATTGTGCAGGCTCCCTCCTTCCAGTCATGCCTAGCAACACTCCATCGGCTTGTCACCATGACGCCAGCTAGCAGAGGGAGGCTGGAAGAAGGACCCTCGAAGCAGAGGCTGCTGTAGAGAGGAGGGTGTCAGGGGAAGGGAGCCCCAGGAACTCATCCAGCTCCCCACCCACCTCATACAGAGAAACTGGGGCTCAAAGAGGAGAAAAACCTGCCCAAAGGTGAGCCACGTAGAATTAGAACTGGCTCCCAACCATCGCTTCTGTGAACTGATGGGGGGTGGGGGCAGGGCATCTCTGGCTGGCAGTCTTCTGTTCTCCTGTTAACACAGGGGTCTCTGGGGGCCAGGGCGTCACTTCTCTCCGGAGACCTTTGGGGATCAGATCCTCTTAGTGTAGACAGACTGCCCCGTCTTGGTGCCCCAAGACACCATCCAGAGACCACACAGCTTGGTGCTTCTCAGGGTCAATAGAAGGTGACACCACCCCAGAAGGAGGACAAGCATCCTTGGTGTGAGTGGGACCCTCAAGGACACGATCCCAGAGACACGATTGCTCCTCCTCCTCCCTCCAGACCCTAAGCCACACTCTGCTCCCCCTGCCGACACAGCCTGGCTGTGCACAGCGAGTCCCAGGTGGTGTTGTCTCCCGGTTGCCACAGGGCCCATGAGGTCAGTATGTTCCTGTGTCCTTCACACAGATAAGGAAACTGAGACTCAGATGGGGTGGATCTGCCACCCATCCACTCGGTGAATCCCAGCACAGCCAGCACTTGCGTGGGCTCCCCTGAAGCTGAGTCTGGGTTCCTCCTGCTATTCCCCATCCCCAGTCCCACCCCTGCAGGTGCTCTAAAGGGAAATTCTGGCCAGACTCTGGAGCACCTGGTTTGAGGTGGGTGGACTGCCTTTAGGGTCCTTTGGGGTGGTCCCTGAGAGTCACCGGGGGTGGAATTTGCTGTGGGGGTTCCCGATCCTGCTGGGGTTGCCAGGCTGGAGGGAGAGTGGACAGCGAAGGACGCTGAAGCTTCTGACTTAACAGCAGGAGGGAAGGGAGGAGAGGGACAAGGTCAAAGTTCTCAGCCAATCTGGATTCAGATTTAGAAGGTACATCCTGAACATCGAGCAGCACCCTTCGGGAGTATTCCAGTCCTGCCTCATGATGCTCTGGACGAGCATTTGGGGCCTGAGCAGTGTGAGCAGAACTGAAGCCCATGCCCTGGCGTTCAAGGCCTCCATGATCTGGCCCTGCTCCCTCTCTCCCTCTGTACCTACTCTCCCTTCCACCTGACACATCACTGGCTTAATTATCCAAGAGTGTGCTCCAGAGCACATGCTCCATGAAGCCTTCCCAACTTGCTTTCTCTTCTTTTTTGGAACCAACTTCCTTCCATGTATTCCTACAGCCTTGGCTGTGCTATTTTACTGAAGAGCAAATACCAAGCAGTTCTCTTTAAACATCTCTCTCTCTAGCACAGGAGACCCTGGAAGGCTGACTCAGGTCTTATGACTCTTTGAAGAGCTTGTTTCTAGTGGAGAAAGGGAAACATATAAATCCAACGAAGGGATTTTAAGTGGAGGATTCCTGGTGAGGGGGTGAAGGAAAGTCATGGGAGGCCGCACCTTTGGTCTTGCCTGAGATGAAGGGTGCTTAGGCAGAGGGACAGCTGGGAGTCCACTGTTAATGTTTCTCAGTGGTCCAGGCCCCATGCATGCAGACGTGGAGTGTGGGCCAAGAGCTCTTAGAGCCAGCAGAGACTGTTCAGGGCCCTGGCTTTCTGTGGAACCCTGGGTAAGTGTCTTTTCCTCTCTGGACCAAGCATCTCCCAGTCTTAAGCAGCAAGGGAAGGGAATGCCAGACTCAGCACAGAAGTTCTCAGGTGTTTGGATGGCCAGAGAGGCATCCTTTTCTGCTCTGTCTTTCTTTCCTCCTCCTTCCCTCAGCCAAACCCTCAGTGATAGGCATTCAACTTTCCCTCTCTCCCAGCAGGAGACAGTTCTCAAAAGGGTGACTGCTGACCCTTGGGCTTCAGGGCTCAGGGTGTGGTTGGGTCTCACTGGGGACTAGGAATGCAGACATGAGTTCCTGGAGTCACAGCTTCTATTTCTCAACCCAGAGAGACATCTTCCTGGGACTCTGGAGCTGAGGCTCCACCCTGGCACCAGGCCTGTCCTCAAAAGCCTCCTCTCGAGGCTTCAAGGCCTCGAGAACCAGTCCTGCCCCCATCCTCCAGGAAGCCTTCCAGGAATGTTCCAGTGCCCACCAAGCTCATCTTTCCAATCCCTGATGGCTGATTTGGGTGAACTTGGTCTTTAAGCACCCTGGGGCTCTCTGAGGAGAGAGCTTAGCCTTTTTCATCACCTCTGGTTCCCAAGTACAAGCAGGAAGACCCAGGGGGAAGACCTCTGTGGCTGGAGACCATCTAGGTTATGTGTTTCCATTTTAATACAACCAGGTCTTCAGCATGTCTCTAGAGTGGGGTTCTGGGAAGTGGGGACCCCAATCCTCCCCATGGGGTTGAGTGAGGTGGGGTGTATCTTCCCTACCCTGGAAGATGCTTCAGTACTGATGGGCCTGCCATTCTCAACAGGACCTGGTGGGAGCCTGAGGTGGAGGAGCTGAGGCTGAGCTGGGCTGGGCTTAGAGATTCCACAGGAGAAAAATGACCCAGGCCACGTGGTTGCAGGACCCTCCTTTGCAAACACGAGGACCACAGCGACAGGCAAGAGGAGGTGTCGGAGCAGGGCAGATAGAGTGAGCAATGGCAGGAGGGAGAGACAGAATCTGGTGGGATGGAGGGGAGGACAGAGAGGGAAGATGGAGCTAAGGTGGGAGAGAACCACACAGATAGAAAACAAAAGAGAGACTAAGAAATACACAGAGACATACACACAGAAAGAGACACTGAGAAAATACACCCAGAGACAGAGACAGCACCAAACATAGAAACAGAAACAGAGATAGAGTCATGGAGACAAACAGAAACACTGAGAGACCCGCGTACAGAGATGGGCACCAGAGTGGCACACAGGTGAGAGGTGGGAGGAAAATGGAACACAGCGCCCACCTCCGGCCAAACCACCGCTGAGCTAAACCACCGGCCTTCTCCCTGGGACAGGGGCACTGGAGCCTGAGAAGGGGGCGGGATTGCTCCAGGTTCTACTGTATATGGACATTATGTTAGTTTTAGGTGGCCCAGAATTTGAACCTGCTTCCCATATGGGCACGGGGTGGGGGGCAGAGCATACCTCCTGCCATAGAGCTGAAATGAAAGGCCCTCCCCTTCCAGGCTCCCCTGTAGCCAGAGCTGGACTGGGGAACCAAAAGCTCTCCCCTTCCCCCACTTCCTCAGATGCTCTGGCACCAAGGAAATCCATGAGCTGGGGGCCCACAACATGGAGATGGGGAGAAGCCTTCCTGAGGACCACTGCAGGAAAGCTTGAGATCCTAAGGCAGTGATGACAGCAGGGCTGCGGCCCATATGGTGACCAGGGCTCATGGCATTGTCAAAGCCCACTCAGAGAGAGTGGGGGTTCCCTCGCTAGGGCAGCTCTGCTCTACATTCTTGGCTGGGGACCCCATATCTGATTCTCCATCCTATCCAATAATTACATAAACTTCCCAATATCCTTTCAACAAATCCCTTCTCTGTTTAGTCCATCAGAGTTGCTTCCTCAGAGGCAGCAGAGCCTTAGTTAGAATCCTTGTCCTGTTATAAGCTGTGTGACTTTGGCAAAGTCACTCCTCTGTGCCTCAGTTTCCTCATGTGTAATATGAGGATAATACTATGTGTCACTGGGTGAGTGTAAAGATCAATGTGTTAACATAGGTCAAACGACAGTACAGACACGCAGAACCTGGGCCACTGAAGCAGGAGGAGGTGGAGGTGGGGAGAACACTGGAGGGGACTCAGACTCATGGACACTTAACTTGGTTCTGCCACAGACTAGCATAAGTGGCCTTGAACAAGTCTCTTCTCTTCTCTTGGCCACTGCTGCATCCAGAAATAGTCTCTGGGTAAGAATAACAAGGCTCTGATCAAGCCTCCCACACTCACTTCCGTGGCTGTTAGCTAACCACATAAGAACTCTCGAATACCTTGTCTCCAGCCCAAGGTGCTTGCCTGGGCTTCCTCATCCAGCCAACTGCCTTCTCTGCATCTTCATTCAGATGTCCCTCCAGCTCCCCGGAGTCCACATATACTCAGCTGTGCTTGTTGATTTCCTGGTGTGGTCTCTGACTCCGCCCCCTTCCTGTCCCACGCTAGTCTTGTCAGTTACAGATGCGTCCTCCTTTGCTCCCTAGCCTCCGCTTGACCTGGGTCAGTTACAGTGTCTCCTAACCCCTTCTTTTGCGGCCAGAGACTCTAAGCCCTGAAGCTGAATTCCTCCCCTTACAAGTTGCCCCAGGCTCCCTGCCACACCAAAGGTGAAGTCTTCTGCGATGCCCTACATCACTTGACCAACACCCACTCATCTGCTCTCATTTGCTTCTTTCTCCTGCTACCCGTACTCCATATAATACCAGCCAGTCCTGAGGCACAGAGCATGGTCCCATCTCTTCCCCTAGACCGATGACACTTTCCCCTGCTAAAATCCCACCTGTCCCTAAAAGTTCAGCTCAGAGGTCAAGTACTCCCTGACCCTCCAGGGTGAAGGCCTGAGTCTTCTTCCTGTCCCTTTAAGCTCTTCTCGCAAATCATCCTTCACAGAGGCAGTGCAGCCGGGTGGTTAAGAGTGGGGGCTGAGGGAACTGGTTATAACCTTGAAAAGTTACTTCACGTCTCTGAGCCTCAGTTTTCTCATCTGCAATATGGGCACAAGAGCAGTACATATCTCAGGGGGCCTTAGGGAGGTGGGAACGTGGTGGGGGGGTCACGTATGCAAAGCTCTCTCAGTGGTAGCTGGCACCTGGACCACGGTCCACACTTGGGAGTTTGGTGGCCAATTCTCTGTGCTCAGCTGAGTGGGTGGAAGTTCACAAGGACTAATGCCTAAGCTGCTGTCCCACCCGGACAATGCCTGCCCTCTAAACAATGAGGCTTCAGTGCGGATTTGGTTGCAGCGTAACAAAATCCGGCAGGAAAGAGCCAGGACCCTTGCACCTCTTCCCCCAGGCTTCTCAGAGGACCTCTTTTCCTCCCTGTGTCCTTTCTCCAGGAAAGATCCCACTGAAAAGGCAAACCGAGCAGAAGGAAGCAGTGGCCAGGAGGCAGGGAGGAGAGAAATCAATCATTGCCATTGACATTAGCTGCCTCAGCTCTTCACACCTCAGCTGTCACACTGATTAATAGCAACGCTCCTTCTGCCCCCATGCTTCTCCCATTCACCAGGAGTCAGAGCATGGGCTGTACTTTGGTCCAAATGAAGACAGTGGTTCATTAGTACCAGGGGCCAATCGGCACTACATGTGCCAACCTTGGTGGTGCCCTGACCTTTCCTCGGCTTCTCATCTGACATGGTGTGAGTGGTGTGGGAGGTGCTGCGACACCTCCTTTGGGAAGCCTTCCCCATCTCCCCTCCCACCTTCCTCATCCACAGCCCCCTTGCACTCCCATATCACGGCATTTCTCACTCTGTATCCTTTTGTCTATTGCAATTGTGAGTGAAGGCCTCAACGCCAGTGCAGTGGCTGGCACATAGTAGCTGTTTAATAAACTGTCTGAAGAGAAGAGACCCAGGCCCTGTCCTCGGGGGCTCCAGGTGGGTTGAGGAGAAAGGAGACAGCCCAGGCTGGGGTAGGAACCAGAGCAGGGCTGCCTCAGGTCCACAGGCTGAGGGGTAGAGGAGCCGCACCACCTCACTTAGCGTTTATCTCTGGCTCAGACTGAATCAGAGACCCTGACCTCCACTGCTCCACCCCACAGAGCTCACAGGATCCTAAAAACACAGTTTTATAATCCCAGGACTGGCAAGGAGCATGGAAACCATTCCTTCTGCTTGCGCATCTCCTGGATCAGGGACCTCACCTCCTCCCTGGAAGGTCTGTCTTAATCATGGGCAGGAAGTGTGGTCAGATGACGCAGAAATCTTCCTCAGCAGCCCCACTAGGTCTCCCACCCGCCTCCATCAGGAGCACCACTGCCATTGGACTCCTCCAAGCAAGCTGCTCTCTGGGCCCACGAGAGCCCTCCGCTGGTGCAGACAGGGCAATGCTGCCTAGCATCAGATGCAGAGGCTGCGGTCTAGCCCACTAACCATCTCTCTGGGTGAAGGTATGAGTTCGGACAGACATACGTGTTTGTGTGTGTGTGTGTGTGGGTGCGTGCACGAGAGCACGCATGAGTGAGCTGATGGGGGAGCCGTGCCACTATTCAGACACACAGAGGTTGCTATGATGTTTCTAGGATGAGGGGCTTCAGACAAACAGGTGCCCTCCACTGCTGCCTAGCGTCTCAGAAGGCTCTTTGCTCGTGTGGGTGGGGCTGGAGATGTGAGTGGCCCTTCAAGGTGGGCTAGTGATGCTGCATCCCACAGCCTCACAAGACACTGCCATTGGCTCCCATTGGACCTTCCACAGGGCAGACTCAGGCACCCCCTTCCTCTCCCAGAGCCCATTCAGAACCACCCCACTTGGATGCTGTGTGTGACTCCTGGAGCATCTGCTGCTGTCCTCCACAGAGTGGCAAGCTAGCCAGTGATTTGCCAGGAGGAAGGGGGGCACAGGCTGCTCTCCCCAGGAGGTGAGGGGTGGGCCTGGTTCAGACACGACGCTGAGCGGCAGGAGGAATGCTGACCACTGCCCCTGACTCACAGCCCAGAGAGCCAGCCCCAGGACATCCAGGTAGGGAAGAGACTACACCCCACACTCTGGTCCAGAAACAGCTACACTTCGCATGCCCAGCCCCAACACAAGCCTCACCCCATCTTTCCTGCCTCCTGCTCTCCCTTCTCCCACAGTAGAGTCTGACCACCGCACTCACCCTGGGGATTGGGAACATATCCTAAGCGCCCCATCCCTCCCCACCGCCCCGGGGAGATGCGGGCGGAAATTGGCTAAACAAAGAGAAGCCCTAACGGAGAAACTTCAGGCACCCGGAGTATATAATGTGGGAGATATATTTGGTTTCAAAAGGAAGGATTTCCTTCTCTTTCTGGGTTCTCAGCGCATGGAGCACGGGAATCGTGGGCAAATCGCTGTCTTACCGATGTCTGAAGCTACGGTGAGGTACGGGCAGAGGGAGCGCCCCTAATATTATGTCTTTAACGCCGGCGCTCTGACCATGCCTTGGCTCTCACGTCTTCGACGCTGGCTTCGGAGCCCTCGCTACCCCCTAAACCGCCCTCCGGGGAGCCAGGTGTTGAGCCCGCGACGGAGGGTCCCAGGGACACTCACGGGTCGTGTTGTACTTGACTCCGTTGAAGTACTCGGGGCACGGCCTCTCCACCAGGGCTCCGGCCGCGCTCCGGGGCCAGCACGTCCCGATCTGGTCCAAGGTCGTGTTGCAGTAGGAGTAGGGACCTGGTGACGGGAGAGAGCGGAGCGGGGATCAGAGGGGCTGCTGGGGTCCGCGGGGCGCCGCAGGACGCAGGGCGCGAGGCGCTCGAGCGCGGGGACCGGGCACACTCAACGCGCCAGACAAGGAGCCCGCGCCGGCCGGGTCTGCTCGCCTCTCGCCTACCCTCGGGGTGCAAGGGCAGCCCCCAGCCGTCCAAAACCAGCTCCTCGGCCAGTTCCAGGCTGCAGTTGGCCTCCAGCAGGCTGTGGAGCAGTGCCGCGTCCATTGCGCCCCGGAGCGGCGCGCGGAGAGGGAGTGTGACTGCGCGCCCAGCGTGGCTGCCAGGGGCTGGGTTCGAGAGTGAGCGGCCGAGAGAGCGCAGAGTCTTAG
The DNA here is from genome assembly GCF_019320065.1 of Cervus canadensis. NCBI lineage: Eukaryota > Metazoa > Chordata > Mammalia > Artiodactyla > Cervidae > Cervus > Cervus canadensis. Next base: position 61,982,949 of record NC_057388.1, on the reverse strand, counting down.
CTCCTCTCGCCCAACCCCGACCTGCCAACAGCCTCCCGGCGCTTCGCTCGAACGTCGGGAGCTGCCAGGTCTGGACCTTAGCGGAGAGGAGCCGCAGAACGCACCCAGCTGCGGGTCCACCCGCTCGGTCGCGGCCAATGGCTGCACCAGGGGGCGGGGCCGGGCGGCTCCTCTCTGCCGGGCCCAGGCTCCCGCCCCCGGCCCACCAGTCCAACCCAGAGTCCGCCTTCTCAGGCTCACACCAGGTCCCGAGGAGGGCGGCGGGAATGGACAGTGTGGGCCTTCGGTGGCGGAATGACCTGCCCGAGGGTCGAGCTCTGGGGGCTGGAAAGCGCGCCCGCCCGCCCAAGGAGCTCGCCTCCTGTTTCTTCTCCTTGAGCGAGGACACTGGAGGGGATGACAGAGGGCGTGGAGAGCCCACGAGCAGATCTGCACTCTAGAAAAGCCCCCGTGGCCTCTGGGAAAGGAGTGGATTGGAGGGGCGTCGAGGGAATCAAGGGAGTCACGAGAGAAGCTGGTGAGATCAAGAGACTTGAATAGGTGCAGACCTGTGCCAGCCCATGGGGGCTAGGGTGGAGAGGGATTTCCAGGAGAACCAGCCCTGGTGAGGCAGGACTGGAGAGGGGAGTGGGTGGGTGGCTTCCAACAGGAGCCAGGAGGCAGGGGTAATGCCAGGTCTCCCGCTTGGGTGACTGGGGGCAGGAGTAGTGTTGCCATTCACTGAGATGGAGAAGTCCAGGGGAGAAACTGGCTGAAATTATCTGAAGAACCTCAAACACCCAGGTCTTACTGCCCTGGGGTTCAGAGGGAATAAAACGAGAAGTGAGAACCTCTTTTCCTCTTGGCTTGGGCAGGGCAACCTGAAACTGGTTTCCACAGCCGTGTGTGTGTGTGTGTTTAAGTGTGGAGGGGAGCAGGGTGTGTGTGTGTGTGTGTGTGTTTAAGTGTGGAGGGGAGCAGGGTGTGTGTGTGTGTGTGTGTGTGTTTAAGTGTGGAGGAGAGCAGGGTGTGTGTGTGTGTGTGTGTGTGTTTAAGTGTGGAGGGGAGATCAGACCCCACAGCAAGTGTGGAGGAGCTGAAAACCTTTATCTGGGATTTGCCCAGGCCCCTCAGGACTGCCTGCTCCTTAACTCCCCGTGGTGGTTCCATTCTGAATGCGAGGGCAGGTCCACTGCTCAGGACTACTGAGGGGGGTGGGGGTGGGTCTGGGCTCAAGATACAGGGCCTGGGATGTGTTTCACCTCAACTCAGGTTGGATTCTGGCCTGCCTTTGTCTCTGCTCTCCCTGCATGTCACCCCAATTCTCACCCTCTCTTCTGGGGCAGTTCCTCCATCAGTGAAATGTTCTCAAAGGCCCCTCCCAGCCTTGAGACTCTGGTCCTGAGTTATGAGATGCAAAGACTGAGGGAGATGTACATGTGTGTGAATATGTATGTGTGTGCTTTTATCTTTAGAAGGCAGGGAGAGCTGGGACCCAGTCCCAGCTGGGCTGGAAGCCCCAGGGTGGCTAGTCCTATTCCTTCTTGCCATCTTCCACTGGGAACAAAGCTGCAAGAGAAGGCTAAGAGCATCCTAAGCCAGCATTATTCCCTGAGCAGGGCGAGGGGAGAGGCAGACTGGGCTGGGTTTGTGTGCTCCCGTCTCACCAGCCTCCATATTAATGCTGTTCTCATTGCCCAGGCAGAGCCAGAGAGCAGCACAGGACTCTGTCTGGGGCCAGCTGATTGGCAGGTACGAGGTGCAGACCAGCCAGCCAGGTCTACCCTCTGCCTTTTAAATGGACAGAGCCCTGGGCTCAGCTCTGGGCAGCTGCAGAGGCAGAGGTCCCTTACTGTCCCTAATAACCAGTGCCAGGAGCAGGCGAGGATCAGTTGGGTCCCAACCCCAACCCTAGGCAGAGTCCTGTCACCAGTGCCAGGCTGAGACTCGGCCCAGGTCCCAGACCAAGCCCTGCTGCCCAGTGTCCCCCACAGGCTAGACTGTGGCTGGCAGCATCAGCCCATTTCTTCATTGGGAAGTAGTCTCATTCATGCACAAAGGAGGGTGCTCCACACACTGATCCCAGCACAGAGGGAAAGGAGAGCCCAAGCTAAAGTTATTAACCTGTTCATCACCAGAGCCACCGCGTAGGAAAAGCAGCTGTCTCAGGGGGAGGTGAGTGCCCAGTGACCAGAGGCCAAGGACTTAACATCTCACATGCAGGATGGAAAGTTGGTCTGGGTGACCTAGACTGCTCTTAATTGGAGAGCGCATGGGATAAACGTTCCTCTGGGAAGTGAGCATTTTAGGGGCAGAGTTAAAGGCCATTCTGCATCTTGACGGGACAGTTGGGACCTGAGCACAGGCCCACAGACCCAAGGTCCCCTGGCCTCCAGAATGCAGTGGCATTTCACTGTGGAGTTTATTATCACTAGCACGATTGTCTGTTATTCTAGATGTGACAGAGAGGAAAATGAAAAGAGGAGCAGCTTTGGAACAAATGGATTTTACAGCTCATTTTAGTGTTTGCAAATAAGTAAATGAGTAAGAAATTGTAAAGAGCAAAAACTTTCCTCACCTAGATGAAATCCAACTACCATTAAAGTTTGGGCCTTTTTGCTAGCTAAGGAAGCAGAGGTGGGTGGGAGGTCCCTGGGATGGAGGTGAGCTCCCAGGCCAGGCACTGGAGCAGAGGTATTCGGGACAGTCTGTATGCCCCTGGGCTGGTGGGACAGGTTGCAAATAAGTTATAGGGAAGTGTGACAGGTGCTGGAGGAGACACCTGTGTGTCATGGGCAGCGTCGGGGCAGGTACCTCTGGCCCACCTCTGATGGCAGCTGCAGTGGCAGTCCAGGTGCTCCAGGGTTCAGCTGACACCGGGCAGGCGTGCAGAGCATAATGGAAACACACACGGCATCTCACACAGTCATGGGTCTGCAGAGTACACACTTTCTCTCACTCATCCCACCACCCATCAGATATCCGCTAGAAACCAGGATTTAAGGGGACAGCCTGTCTTTGCATGTCTGAGGGGCTGTGCTCAGTCGGGCTGAAGAGTATACAGAACTGGGACAGGCTGTGGGGGATCACTGTGGTTACAGTGGGGCTGCTGAGGGCATGAGACTTGGGAGAGGCCAGAAGATGCCCCACTCTTTCCCTGTAGCACTGCGGATAGTGCCCCAGGCCAGGCCAGACACTCCTTCCCCATCCTACCTCACTCCACCTTGGCACACGGGAGATGGCCTGGTGTCTTCAAGTGGAGCCATGGGACCAGGCTGTGGAGCAGGAAGGGTCCCTGGCAACTGTCCAGCCCCACACTCTCATTTACAGATGGCCAAATGGAGGCCCAGAGGAGGAAAAGGAATTTCCCCCTCCAACCCCTCCCAGGCCATCCTCCTCTCCACAGCAGCCGGACTGGGCTCCCTGCCTCCTCCACTGGGCAGAGGAAGTGATTTTTCTAAGATTATGTGACTTCTTCTTGCAAGAACAGCTCTCCATTGCCCTTGGGACGAAGCCCAGCTCTTTAGCACCACAAACAGCACTCTTCATGATTGTCTATTCCCCATCCTCTCCTCTTGCTTAACTTGAGATGCCCTTGGGGTCCACTCGCCATTCCCTTGGAGCATTCTCTACCTCCACACCTTCATAGGTGCTGTTTCCTCTGCCGGGAATGCCCTTACCGCTCTATTCCAGTTAACCCAGCTGACTCCCACCTGCCCTTCTAATGTTCAGCTTAGCCCCCACCTCCTTTGTCTTATCTGGGGTGGGTGGCTCTTCATGCCTCGTTCTGCTGGGGGCTAGCCTGTATCACATCAAGGTTATTGGCTTTTCTGTTGTGGAAGGCAGGGCTGGTCATGTTCACTAACCAGTCCCCAGCACCCATCAGAGTGCTTCATGCTTGTGCTCAGCAAATCACCACTGAAGGAATGGGTGCTTTGGCAGCAGCCCTGTCTCCTGAGATCCAAGGGTCTCTTCACATATGATCAGTCCAGGTGTGTGTGCACGAGTGTGTGTATGTGTGTGTGTGTGTGTGTGTTGGATTAGGGAGTTATTTCCAAGGGATCCTTGATTCCATTTGGACCCTTACATTGCCTATGGACTGAAAAAATAATATGCCTCACAACTTACAGTATATGCTTTATTAGATTCCTCTGTGATGAAAAAACAGAAATAATCCATTTAAAGCCTGCTTGAACTCTCTTGTGATTATGTGTGTTTTTTCTTTATTTGGACCTTAGGGTCATGCAATTTAATTGATCATAGTCTTTGATTCATGACCCTTTGTCATCATTAGCCTATACATGGCCCAATTTTATTTTAGTTTAGTCTTTTCTTTTATGGAAGTTTGTATGTAGTAGCACATATAATGATCTATTGCCCAGTCCAAAACCAGATCATTACCAATCACTTACAAATTTATCTATATACTCCTTCCTCAGAGGGAACATTCTTTTGAATGTTGCATTTATCATTCCTTTGCTCTTAGTTTTTTCAGTTTTATCACATGTACATACGTCTAAACAATAGGTTGTTTGGTTTTACTTGTTTCTGAGCTTTAGGTTAGTCAATATGCATTTTCTCAATTGGTGGACGCCTAAAAGGAGATACCTATCATGTGGGGACCGGAGAAACTATTCCTGAAGTTCAAGGGCACCCTAACAGCCAGTACCGCCCACTGCAGGGGCATGGTTAATGAGGGATGATGCATCCCCACGGCGGCTGCTAGGCAGCACCACCAGCAATGTGGTGGATGAATAATTAATGACACAGGGAAATGTTCACTCTGAGTTACAAGAAGAAAAAGCAGGTTACAGAACTGTAGACACAGGATCATCCTGGTTTTGTGGAAAAAGAAAAAAGAAAAAACACGAGACTCTATGGTGTGATAAACTTCTGGCAGATAGAAACATTAAAAAATCCCTGGGTTGTGGGATAATGAGCATTAATAGTCTTCTTCGGTTTTTAAAAATATCTTTTTCCAAATTAAATATATACATATATTACATATTCCATTTATAAATTGGATGAATGATATTACAAGTCAAGCAGGGGAGGCCTTGTGATTGTGTTGTTTAAACTAACCAGTCTGTGGTCTTTTACAGCAGCCCAAGCAAATTAATGGGCTTCCCTGGTGATTCAGACACTAAAGAATCTGCCTGCAGTGCAGGAGACCGGGATTTGATCCCTGGATGGGGAAGATCCCCTGCAGAAGGAAATGGCAACCCACTCCAGTATTCTTGTCTGGAGAATTCCATGGACAGAGGAGCCTGGCGGGCTATAGTCTGTGGGGTCGCAAAATATCGAACACGACTGAGTGCCTAACGAGCAAATTAATACAACGGGTCAGGTGACTTGTTCAGGGTCACGCGGCTGTTAGGTGAAGGAGCTGGGATCCAGATCTGGGATCGGGTCTGACTGACCCCAGCACCTGAGCTCTTGACCACCCCATTGTAAGGAGGGCAGACGACAGGGTTTTCTTCTTTGATGCGCGACTCGAGCTGCGTTTGGTGCCGGGTCCCAGTTCTGGCCAGCACTCTTGTCTATCCTTGTGCTCTGGCAGTAGCTCCAGACCCCGGGGACACCGCAGCCCTCCTCCTTCCTTGCTGCATCTGTGGATGCAGCCCTGAGAAGGCTGGGACATTGGGCGGAGCTTTGGGGACATCTTTCCAGAGCCTGTGAAGACCCAGGGCTCTTCTGAGCTCTGCAGTGGCTGCCCCTGACTGAATCAGCTGCCAGGAAACTCTAAGGGGTCAGAACTCAGGGACCCAGCTGCTACTTCACAGGTTCTTACCGGGAGGTGACACCTGTAGCCACGGCAACGGGGAATGTATTTTACACCTTCTGCTGGAGTTTGAAGCAGAGAGGTGCCCCCTTCTTGGGCACCTGAATGCCGGCCCAGCCACTTCCTTAGGCACAGGAGGACTCCCGGCCAAGCCCTTCTTCATCAGTGACCTGTGCCCCCAGTGGGGAAGGGGGCTGCCCAAGGACAGACCCAAGGCCCAGGCCTGGAAGCCAGTCTCCATCTACCACCCGCTGAGCCTGGCTTGGCCCGCTTCTCCCCGAGGCCCAGAGGCTCGCCCTCACCTCCCCGGGTCTGCTGCAGGTGGTGGCCGGGGGCTGGCATACCTGAGAGGTTGGCGAGGGTCTTGACGGAGTGGCAGTACTGCTCCAGCAGTGCCCACACGGGCTGGTCTCTGGTAGCCTGGCTGGACCCCACCTAGAGGACAAGAGGGATGAAGGTCAGGCTCTGGCTAGACAGTGACAGCATATGTCTACCCCTCGCTGCTCCCTGCCCCGCCCTGTCCTGTCCCTTATTCCTCTATATCGTACAGAGTTAAAAAGAGGAGGGAAAGTTCAAGGCCCCACAGAGCAGACCAGCAGCCTGGCCAGGCCTGGAACCCTGGAAAGGCTTTAGAGGTGGTCTAGTGCAGCTTGGTGCCCCAGGGAAGAACATGCTCTGCCCATCCCTCAGCCCTTAAAGGTTTCCTCCCCAGGATGGGCTATGTCCTGTGCTCTTCGGTTGGCAAAGCTGGAGTGGGGGTGTCCACCAGCCCTTCAATCCCCCAGCAAACACTGTACAACCCCGACTGTGTGTCAGGCCCTGGCTGGGGGACACAGTGGGAGTCTTCAAAGTAGTCCCAGGTCAGGTAGGGATGCCCTAGACTTGGAGGCTCAGAAGAGATGGGAGAAGAGTGGATAGTTTGACTTTGTTTCCCTGTCACACAGGTAAACAGGCAATTACAAAGGTTAATATGTGGAAGAGACTCCTAACTTGAACTTGGGAAGAGAGGGGAGGCTTCCTGGAAGAAGTGGCATGTTGGGGGCAGCCAGATGGACGAGTAGGGGAAAAGGAAGGGACCACGGTGCCAATGTAGAGACTTGCCTGGGAACAAATATGGTTGTTGTAACAATGGCAATCCCATCCAAAAGACAGAAACCACCCAGGATCACATCTCCTGAAAAAGTCATGAGGGAATGCTAGATATGGAGGGATAAAGTAGATGTGGTTATCTCTGTCCTCGAGGGGGACCATCTTCTGGTGGGAAAGATGGATAGATAACCAACTTGTTACAGTGTCTATAATTTGCTTAGAAGGAATGGGGTAGCATTACAGAGGAAGTCACACTGATGTGGGCTTTGAAGGTTGAGTAGGAGTTTGCCCAGTTGATAAGGGTAGTGCTGGGATAGAGGTGGTGTCATAAGGGTAAGGGTAGTGTCATAGATAGACAACAACACATGTGCAAAAACCAGAGAGGTTGGGAAATGCATGGTGTGAGACTGAACAAAAGCAATGCCCTCTACAGTTCTAACCATCGTTTCCCATTCTTTCCAAGACCACCACTGTTCTTATCCTATGACCAGTGTGTGTGTGTGCACTTGTGTGTGTGTATATGAGATGACTTTTGCACCACCCCAACACTGATATTTCTGATTCTAGGAAGACTGCCCCTGTAGTGGGCAGCCCCTCCCCTCTCTCCTGCCTATCAGATGCTCCCTCCCTGGCAGCTGGGTCAATGTTTGCCCTACAATATTCCCAGGACCAGAGCCTGACAGCCCTCAAACATCACGTTCCTCACATCAGGCTTAGTCCATTTCCTGTGCTGGGGCTGGAGGCCACACGCTCACCCTCACCACGCCAGCCTGGAACCCCTAATTAATTACCCCGCTTGGTCAGATGGGAGAGCGAGGGTGGCACGGCCAGCACCTACAAGCACTCATTGCCCCTGGGTTCTGTCAACTGTCTCCACAGGGCTAAGGGCAGAAGGAACTGCTGGGGAGCAGAAGTCCTGTGTGTGAGGTTAGTGTGCATAAGGGGTATGTGTGCGGGGCATGTATATGTCTGTGTAGGGTGTGTGCTTGTGTATGTGAATAATATGCATACAGCGTGTGTGTGCTATAAGGAGCTTCCTGAGCCATCGGCCAGGAGCTCTGGCCATTTGGCTTGCAGGACAGACACTGGGAGCCATGGTCCTGTTGTTCACATATCCCAGGGATGCCAGGAGCTACCCAATGTCAGCTTCTTGGGCATCAGGAAGGCTCAGCTGCCCAGAGAGCCACCTGCCAGGAGTGAGGTGGGCTGGGGAGGGACACTCTGGGTCCCAAGATCCTCCAAGAATAATTCTGGTGTCCCACCCTCAGCTGGTCTGGGGAAAGTGCGGGTCTTGGCCTGACCCATTACCCCTTTCCAACCCCCTTCTCTTTGTTTGAGAAGCAGCTGGTAACAGTTTATTTGGGGGATGGAGTGAGTTCTGAGGAAGCCGCCAGCCTCTGGAGGTCATTGGAGAAGCAATGCTCAATGCAGAGGCACTCAGCGTTAATGGTGGACTCTGACCGACCAAATTTTGCATCTTAGATGCAAGCTCCTTCTCTCAAAGCCCCCAAAGGCCACACTATGGCCTAGTCACTCAGGCATCTCGTGTTCAGCGTTAGGTGGGAGTCTGAACACATGGTGCTAAGCTCACGGACAGGGACGCAGGACATCCTCCAGTGGGACTCAGGCTTTGTGGGGTGTCCTTGTCTCAGGCGCTGTGACCTGAGGCCACAGCTGAGTCTTCTTGTTGAGTGAAGCAGGGGGCACAGCCGCTGCGCTCAGCATCGGTGTGTGCTGTTCAAGCGTGGGCAAAATGGCGAGCAGATCAGAAAGGGTTTGGAATAACTCCCAGATCTGGACTCCCTCTCCTTCTTCACTGGTCCAATAAGCTGGCAACGACATTCATTCTCTTCAAGGGGCCAGTTGGGTGGATCTGACTCAGCTCAAACCTGCGGCACACCCTGGAGGTGCCTATTTTGGACATAGCCGCTGCTGCGGGTGGTGGTGAGCGGTAGGTGGGCAGGGAGGAGGATGAAGAGACTGGTGCCCTCAGAAAGCACACGGTGGGCCAGGGAGAGCAGAGACACAGCCACAAGTAAATACCCCCAAGGGCTGGGTGATGACCTCTCAGAGGCGGCAGACTGCAAACACGCCCACATTCAGGGCTCTCGGGTTGCTGCTCCTCGGCACTGTGGCCTTGACCAAGTTATTTAACTTCCTTGAGTCCTGGCCTCCTCCTTTGAAATGAGGATAATACAGGCCCCTGGGATTTTGTGTGCATTAAACAAATTACTGAATGTCAAGAGCTGGCAGATGGAAGACACATGTTCCATGGTAGCCCTCGTCATGGACTCTAGAGGAGGGGTCTAGTTAGAGAGTTCAGAGATAGAGGGTTCAAACCTCATTAGAGGGAGTCCCATGGCCTGGATCAAGCCCTTCTCCTCTAGAAAAACCTCCTGGAAACCCTGTGTTCCACCTTCCAAACCCTCCAGCCAGTGCAGCTCCCCCTCAGCTCTCTGCAGACCCCCTTCCACAGACAGTGGCCCCTGAAAGTACATCTGCAGCTCCCTCACCGGGCTCACTGCTCAGCAGTGCTCAATGGATGCTGGGTGAAGAAACTCGGCATGGAAATCGAGTCCAAGGGAGGAGGAAGGGTAAGAGGAGCAGAACGAAATGCTAGGGGCAGGAGTTGGGCAAGCAAAGGCTGAGAGGCAGGGAAGCAGAGGGCCTGCTCAGGAAGCAGCGAGCTTCTGGTCTAGGGATGTTATTAAGAGGGCAGGACTTCCCTGGTGGTCTGGCGGTTAAGAATCCGCCTGCCAATGCAGGGGACACAGGTTCGATCCCTGGCCCAGGAAGAGTCCACATACTACGGGGCATTTAAGCCCACAAGCCACAACTACTGAAGCCTGCCTGCCCTCGAACCCATGCTCTGCAACAAGAGCAGCCACCGTGATGAGAAGCCGGCACAGAGCAACAAGAGCCTAGCCTGTGCTCACTGCAGCTAGAGAAAACCAACCCCAGCAATGAAGACCAACGCAGCCAAAAATAAATAAAATTTTAAAAAGAGAGCAGAGGGTTGGAAAGAGGCTTCTTTGATGTGTAGTCAGCATTTCCTATGTGCTAGATGAAGCTCTGAATGCTTCAGCAAAGCCCATTTAATCCTCACAATTGCCACTGAGGTCTCTGTAATGACCCCATTTTACAGGTCAGGCAACTGAGGCCCAGAGTGGTGAAGTCACTGCTCAAGGCCACACAATGAGTGAATAAGGGGCAGAGGCAGGATTGGACAGACGGTCTAGTAGGTTAAGATACACATGGAAGAGCTGGGTAAGAAGGTGAAGGCCTGTGGTCCACGGATGCTGGGAGGACCCTGGCTCCAAACAAGGTGAGTAAGAAGCTGCTCTCACCACTGGAGTGGAGGGCTTCAGGCAGACAGCTGGTCATGGCAGGAGAGGAGGCAGACCCAGTCAGTAGGGCGGGGTGTGCTCAAGAGACACAAGAAGTCTGGCTTCTGGAACTGACTCTGAGCCACCTGAAGACCTCTTTATCTCTTATGTGGGGGACACCTTGGGCTTCTACTGATCAGCTCTTGGCTGTTATATCAGCAGAGAGTTGTCCTGATGCCTCAGTCCTGCCCCACGAAGCTACAGGCTGCCGGACCTCAGGGCCCGTGTCTGTTTGACTCACATCCAGGTCACAGTTCCCAGTCCAGAGCCTGGCACACAGCAGGTGCTCAATAAATGTCTGTGTGGATGAGACCATGGCCCCCTCCACCAGGTAGAGTGGCACTCTGACCCCCAGTTCTGGGAGCTCAGGCTCTGGGGCTTCCCTGCTTGCCAGGCAGCCTTCTTTCTGAATTCTCCCTTTGAGAATGGCTGGGGTCCTAGTTCCAGCCTCGCTGAGTCTGGAGTCGGAAGTTCTCACCTTAGACGAGGGCAAAGGAGTCGCCCTGGCAGGGGGAAGAGGCAGTGGGTTGAAGCCAAGATGCCAGCTGTTCTTTCTCCACCCTTGGGCCCTGTCCAGGCAGAACCTGTGCCCCAGGGGCCAGGCGGGCTTGAAAGGTGCCACCTCCCTGGAGCCAGGGGGTCTGGCCCAGCCTAGTGCTCCCTCCTGGCTTGGTGACAAGGCTTCCTCTAAAATTAGCCACTGGTCTAAGCCTGGGAGATTTGGGACCACAGGTCCTGTAGCCAGGCTGCCAGTAACTGGAGGGGAACTGGGTGAGCTCCCACCCTGCCTCCCCCCTCTCTGTCCAAGGTCAGAGAGGACTCCTCTGGGAGGGGGAGGAGTCCTCCCCAGGGTTCTCTTTCATTCACCAGTTTCATTGAGCCTGAGCTAGGAATAGAGGCAGAAGAAACTCAGGCCCTGTCCCTGGGAAGGAGGAGGAGATGAGGTCACTGGGGGACAGGGGAGGGAGGAAGGAGGAGAGAGGGAAGAAAGGGGAGAGGACAAGAGGAACAATAGAGGGAGACAGAGGGGCAGAAGTGAGGGCAGAAAGGTGGGGGAGAGGAGGCTGAGTATGGGCCCTGAGCAGACACAGTGGAGGCCATACTGGAGCTGAGGCTGGCCGAGGCAGAGGCTGAGGGACTGGCAGTCAGACGAAGGAAGTAGGTGATTATTTTCTGGAGTGTCTGGGCAGACTTTCTGGCAGGTGCTCTGTTATAAAAAATCAGCTGCCCAGACCTCTGAGTGGAGACCCCAGGAGTCCACAGCAGCCTTCCAGCCAGATCTCCCTTCCCCGCATGTTCCAGCAGGTCCCTCTGCCCAAGATGTCCCACTCTCCCATCCAGCCCACCAGCTTGCCTGGACAAACTTCCAGGCCCCTCCTTGCCAAGTGTTCTCCCTCGTCTCTGAAAGCCCAATGTCCCTCTTCTGTCCTGTGTCACGCCCTGAGTTCTGCGCACGGATGTCTGAGGGGCCAGCAGGGAGGGATACAGAGGGTGGGGGAGGAGGGAAGGCAGGAACTGCAGGGAGCGTCTCATAACAGGTCACGAGGCCTCAAATGATCTCTTAATGATCCACTCATCTAATGTCAGGCTGCCCTAGAGTCACCTTTTTCTGATTGTTTTGGTATCTGAATATCTTACATTTTCATTAGCAGAACTGAATCTGCAGTCAGTCTATCTCCTTTGAATCCTGGCCCTACTACCAGTAGACGATTGACCACGTGAACGGTGTCAGCTTTCTCACCTGTCAAATGGGGGTACATGATGGTCTTATGCCCCAGGGTGATTGTGAAGCTTAAAACCAGTAATGTGTCTCAGGGCTCAGAACAGTAGCAAGCATGTGGTAAGCCCAATGCAGATGCTAAAGAGAATAAACAAAATAAGCTTATGGAATAATATACCCCTCCCTCTGGAAGATTTAAAATGACATCTTAAAAAAACAGAATTTTGGATACAATGACCTGAGACAAACTGACTGAGGAGTCCTAAAAATGCTTAAAATTAGATAAAGTAGAAAATGACAGTTAAGAGAATACAGAATAGTCCTGTAATACATAAAGTGCTGCAAATCTGAGACTGACTAGGAATATGAAATTAAATGGGCAGTGCCCTCAGACAAATTGGTTTTTTAAAAACATACTAAAACATCAACAAAATGGCAAAAATGGAGAGACTAAATTAGTTGATTAGGTTAGAAAACACTCAGAGAGTACTTGAATTTGGGAGAAGAGTTATTAAATGAATTAACTTCTGGTAAATGGCCCCTGAGTTCCCCCACCCCCACCCTGTAGACCCTGGGTATGGGGGGCAGGCGGGGGTGTCCTGGCCCCTGGCCTTGGTCCTGGGGAGGGCTGTGCAGGTTAGGGAGGGTCCAGGCTTCTGGACTCTGGGTTTTCCCTCTTTCCCTCTTCTTGGTACAGATGACCCCACAGGAAGCAAGAAAAGTTGTTTTGAGGTTCTGAGGGAGCGTCTTGTTGCCCAGATGTCTGAGGATCTGAACCCAGATAAGACTCTTGGGGTTTTCACAGAGGGCGATGTTGTTGCTGTTTAGTCGCTAAATCGTGTCTGACTTTTTGCGACCCCATCGATGGTAGCCTGCCAGGATCTTCTATTTATGGGATTCTCCAGGGAGGAATACTGGAGTGGGTTGTCATTTCCTTCTTCAGGGATTCTTCCTGACCCAGGGATCGAACCTGTGTCTCCCTCATTGGCAGTGTGCCACAGGGGGCGAGGCAGTTTTAATCAAGGATTTTGGAGTCCAGCACCATCTTCCTTAGCCTTACTTGACCTCCATTTCCGTCTGTAAATAAATGTCCCCACCTTCCCAGTGTTTTAGTAAAGGGCTTGGCATGGTGTCTGGTGCCCAAGAAGGCTGCATGATTTCAGCACTGCTTTCAAAGTAGCTTCTCAAGGGCTCAGAGGGCAGCCAGTAGCACCAGAGTCAAGGCTTGGCTCCTCCAGGCCCTTGCAGTGGGGGCTGGCCCAGGGTATCCTCACTACTCAACTGCCTGCTGGAACTTTCACAATTGTAATGGTGAGATCAGGCTCCTCCCCAGGTCAGTGAGCCCTGAGTTCCCCAGGGATAGAAATCAGGTCCCACCACGACCACCATGCTCCCTGGAGCCTCACACCATCTCTTCTCAGGGTTGGGACCCTGGAGCCTTCCCTCTAGCTTGCTCTTTTCTCAGTGCCTATCTAGGACCACCCCATCTCCACCCCCGCCTTCCTGCCCACCTCCCGCCAGATCTCCCCCCAATTATGGCAGAGGCTCTTATATCTGCACACATTTGTTCTTAGCTCCCATGTGTGTGCTTAGCCGCTCTGTCATAGCAGACTCTTTGAGACCCTTTGGACTGTTGCCCAGCAGGCTCCTCTGTCCATGGGATTCTCCAGGCAAGAGTGCTGGAGTGGGTTGCCCTTTCCTCCTCCAGGGGATCTCCCTGACCAGGGAATGAACCTGCATCTCTGGTGTCTCCTGCATCGCAGGCGATTCTGTACTCGCTGAGCCATCAGTTCCCGTGACCAGTTAGTAAATACACAATTAATTCTTCACCATTGTTTTCTTCCTGCTCATGTCTGCTCTAGGCTAGCAACTTCTTAGGGTAAAGGCTGATGTTTTCACCCTTGTGTCTTTACCACACATGATCCTCCTTAAATACTGGTTGAATAAAGTATTACCAAATCAATGAGAGGGCTGGAGGCCAGGTCCCTCCTGGGTTCCCTTACTTCCCTACCACCTGCTCCAGGTCACTTACTCTATTTTCATAGACAACAGAAATCTCAGAATAGTTGGAAAAGGATCCAGAAATAAATAGCATTACCACAAAGACCCAGAGCAAGGAAGACTGCTCTTTGGGGCTAGAGAGACCACAGGCTCTTTAGCAGTTATGCAATGATAACTTTGGGTGGATAACTAGTCTCTAGTCTTGGGCCATCCAGGGGGCTAGGGGCAGGGCCTGGGTGGACTCTAAGGGGAGAGCAGACTCTTGCCTCCGAAGTTCCTGGTCCTAACGTCCCTGGGACCCAGGGTAACCTCCCACAGACTCCTCTACCTGCATTGGAGTCTGGGACAGCAATCAGCAAACCTCTCCATCTAACCAGCTTAGGCAGTTGGCATCACGGCTCCCAGACGGGCAGGGACAAAGGGCAACCCTGGTCCTAACACCAGCTCCCTTGGAAGGCACCCACCCAGGGAACAAGTGCTAGGGGGCAAAAGAGTTCAGAGCCCAAGACATCAGGAGTGGGGACGAGCGGTTGTGGGTGGTAGTGAATCTACTCCACAGCCTCCACCCCTCCCTGCAATGTCGTTAAAAGGACCTGGCAGGTCCAGGGACTGTCTGCCCAGTGGGATACTGACCACACCTTGCACGGTGCCCTGTCCTCTCTTCCACCTAACCAGATCCCTCGGAAGTGCAGGGCCCCTCATGTCTTCATCTCAAGTACCTGGTACAAAACCCCAGCTGTATTTACTGAGTGCTAACTCTGTGCCAGGCACGGTCACAGCCATTCCTCATGAAAACCTTGTTCATTAAGCACCAAAACCATCCTCATTTTACCCAGGAGGAAGCTGAGGGGAAACGTGAGTAGCCTGCCCAAGGTGACACACCAATCAGCAAAGCAGGGATTTGATCAGGTCTGTCGGCAAAACCACTTTGCCACAGACAGTGGATGCTCAAGGAGTCCTCTGTGACATATGGGGGTGGGACCAGGCCTCCTGACCTCCATCCTGGCTCTGACCCTTGGCCTGCATGGCCTCGAACCCTTTTGATGTCGTGGCTCTTCATGAAAAGTGTGGCCCTCCCTCTCTGAACCTCAGTTTCCCCATCTGTAAAATGGGGAAAGAGTTAGAGATCACTTCCCCCCACATCCATTTCTGGGTATCACTCCCAACCTCACCCCCACTTCTGCAGCTCTTTCTGCGCAGCTCCTCCCCATCTCAACACCCCCAGTTCCCACCTGCAGACCCTGACTCCAACCAGTGCGCACACCCACAGCTTTGGGCTTGGGGGGATACTCACAGCTTTGAGAAGTGCTTGGCAAGGTTGGTTCCCCCAGGTGCCCCCTCGGCTCCATTGCTCATTTGGTACTGAGGGTTGCCTGGTTTCAGGCCCTGAGCCGAGGGTGGGGACCGGCCTGCCTGCAGGAGACAGGGGACAGCTCTATGGGGATCCCTTGTGGGGAAGGACCAGAACTGGGATGGGGTGAGGAAGGGACTTGAGGCTCCTGCAAGGGAGGGGGAGTGCGATCCATGGAGGAGGGGACAAAGAGGACAGAGACTAGGAATTCCTGGACCTGAGGAAAGGGCATGTCCTAGACACTAGGGCGTCTCCCTGCACGTTCTGCTCATCCACAAGGGCTGCTAAGTCCCATCCTAGCTGGTGTTAAGAGTTTCATCTCCTTCCCCTTCCCCCTCATTTAGGCAGGACATCTCCATCCCATCACCGGATGCAGGGATCCCCAACTCCATCACAGCCACCAAGCCCTAAGACCTCTTCCATCCATCTCCTAACAGGGCTGAGTGAAACTAAGCCCAGTAACTAAGCAGTGAGTCCCCCACCCCCCACCTCCACCGCCTCGCAGGCAGGAGAGCACGGAGCTCCAGCTCCCAGCGCCCCCACCCTGAGAACAGCCCCCCACCACCACACCCAACACTTACTTTAAGCAGTGGCGGAAGGAGGCAGAGCAGACAGAGGACACGGTGCGGGACGTGGAGGAGGCGTGGGGGCCCCGCGGGACCCCCCATGCCCTCTGCGGCCGCGGACAGGAGCGCACCTCCCAGCACGGCGGTCCCGCCCCGCCCGCCGCCGCCCGGGCCTCCCACCCTCCTCCGCTACCGGCCAGAGCCGAGTGGGCCCCTCCCTCCCCAACGAGCCGGGGCGGCCAAGGTATGGCCCGGGGCACTGGGGGGTATCTCCCGCCTCCCCCGCCCACAGGGACACCGCCCCACGGCCCGCCCCCTCCAGGTTATTTATAGCGGTGCTGGGCAGTGGCTTCTGCCTAGGCAGCCAGAGCCCAGACTCTGCCCCCAGAGAAGGGGTTAATGCCTTTCACCAGCCGGCCACCTTTGCCAGGGCTGGAGCTCCCTGCTCTGGGGAGAGAGGAACTGAGAAAGGGAGGAGGGGGTCTTGGCGGTGGTTGTGGCCAGAGCACTGAATAGGCTGGGTAGATCACATCCCCACCAGGTTTTCCAGCCCTGCCGGCATCTTCTAATTGTCCCTGGGAGCTTTTACCAGGCACCATGCCTACTGGAGACTTCCCTGTTGGCTCAGACTGTAGAGGGTCTGCCTGCAATAGAGGAGACCCAAGCTCAACCCTTGGGTTGGGAAGATTCCCCTGGAGAAGGGAAAGGCAACCCACCCCAGTATGCTTGCCTGGAGAATTCCATGGACACTGGAGACTCCTGGGCTACAGTCCATGGGGTCACAAAGAGTCTGACATGACGAGAGACTAACACTATGCCTATTGGGACAATTGAAATTCCTATGTGGAGGCCAAATTGAATAATAGCTCTGTATCAATGTTCAACTTGCTGATTTTGATGACTGCACTGTGGAGTCTTGTTCTTATTGAGTAATATTTAGGGCTACAGGGGCACCATATCTCAAACTTATTTTCAGATGCTTCAGAAATACACATACACATGCACACATATACACTCTGATAAAGAGAACAATATACCAAATGAGGCAAAATGTGTATGCACAATGAGGCAAAATGTGTATGCACACACATACACTCTGATAAAGAGAACAATATACCAAATGAGGCAAAATGTAAATAATTGGGAAATGTGGGCAACTACATGTGTATTCTTTGGATCATTCTTCCAAGTATTCTGTAAATTCGAAATAAAAAGCTAAAAACTGTATTAAAAGAACAGAACAAGGACAATAAATGCAGTGATGCCAGGCCCCGCCCAGAGTTTCTGCTTTCATAGGTTGGGATGGGGCCCAGGCATTGACACGTTTCAGTAGGTTTCACAGGGATCCTGATACCATGCAGGGCTGAGTGATGCTGCCCTCAGATGGGGACAGGTCCAGACTGGGGCTGGAGGTGAGGCCGGTTCTCTGGGAGCCCTTGCAGCAGCCTCTGGAACTGTCCACACAGGTGGGCCTGGTGTGCAGAGTGGAAAAGCTTAAGCAGCAGTTCCAATGTTGTTAGGATCTGAGGGGAAAGCATTTGAGGAATGTGATTAGTGAGGCACTGAGCTTTCCTGGGAGGGTGCAGCCCAAGTTCATGAAACTTAGACCCTTTATGTTCACTCTGGCCTCTGCCTGGGACACTTTTCTGTCCCTCAGGTCCTCCCCTCCTCTACCCTCTTCCTCCAGGTAGCCCTTCCTGACTGTGCCTTCAGCTTCCACATCGCCCTCCCCTAAAATCTTAGGGCCTAAATCTGAGCTTGTGGCTCCTCCTTGATGTGCATTGTTTGTTGAAGGCCCTTCAATGAGGTTGGTCTCCAACCAGTTTGGCCAGGAGGCTGGAGGCACTTCTTTTTATTTCTTCCTGTTGTCCGAGTCTAGCTCCCGTAGTGCACAGGCATCTTTATGGGGAAAGCAAAGGAAGGGTCGACCAGATATCCCCATTCACTTGACGCTGACAGGGAGGAAACCTCTGAGATAGGATGTGGCTTTACCAGACCCAGTCCGACAGGCTTGGTCAGAGAGGGCTCCTGGCAGGAGATTACCACTCAGCAGGACGTTGACTGAAGGGTGGGGAGACTCAGAAAGAGAGTTGATGGGTCATCGTGAGGATCACCAGTCCTTTCCCGCACGTGTTACCAGAGCACCTCCATGGCCAGCCTCACAGTGGGTGCTGTGAGCAGAGAGCAGAGGCTCTGACCTCAAGGTCAGCCTCATTGCCTGTGCAGAGAGCGCCAGCAGAGGGAGCAGATGTGGAGCCAATGAGGGGGTGTAAGTAACTGTGAAGGGAGCTGAGAGATGGTACAAGGTGCGTGGCAGCTCAGGGAGTGATGGGGGGACTCCAGGGAAAATGTGCTACAGGAGACCTTTGAGTGATTTAAAGTGATGGAGAAGGGAGAGATCTTTCCCGAGGGAGGTTAGGGAGAGCGGGAGCTAGGAGATGGGCAAGCACAGCTGGCTGGCCTGGGTGTCTGGCTGGGGTGGGGACAGCGGAGGGCCAGGTGGCGGAAGACAGGCTGCAAGGAAGCTAGATCTGCTCTAGTTCTAGGAGGGTCTACAGAGCAGGCAGGGTGCTGGGTCCTGATTCCTCTCTGGCCAGGCATTCTGTGTGTGCTTCAAAATCAGTGCCCTTCCGCAGCCTGGAATGCTCATAGGAGGGCATCTCTTGGACACCTAGAGCCACATTTTGCAACAATGTAGGAACTGATCTCCGGGAACCCAGAGGTTTACATCTTCCAACCCCCAAGGGCTTGCTTTTGCCATTGACTGGCTGGTGCTCCTTTACCTGGAGGTGAACCAACTCCAGATGTAATTAACACTTGGGGCTCCCACGCATCTCATTGCTGCTGGTCTCCTTTCCCCTCTCTGTCATGCTTTCCCCCCTCTCTTACCGGTCTCTTCTGGGAGCACCTCCCTCATGAGTGCTATATGGGAATTCTCATCTCATCGCTGGGGATCTACAGGAGCCTAGAAGGTTAGGAAAGTCTGGACTTGGCCCTCCTAAATGGAATGGGTTAAAAACATATAGCAACAACAATACAAGACATATAAACATTTTCGAGCCCCTGAATTGTCCCCTGGACAGCTCTTCTCTGTTCTCACAGATTGTTCATGGCAGAAGAGACCCCGCCTGAAGCTATTGATCTGGGCAAGGCTAATACAAAGTGTCATTTATAAGCTTTCTGTTCCTAAGGGAAAACTGGGGCAGAAGACACTTTTATTTATGAAAATGTCTTTATGGCCCTTTTTAGATTATGAAAGATGAACTGAGGGTGGTCTAGAAGGGAGGTAAAATAAAGCAAGTGGAAATTCTGAAATTTAGCTCAGTTTGACATCTGAGACAGTGAAATGAGTAGAAGGGCCGGAATCTGAGCTGAGGGTTGTCCCAGGGTCTCAGAGAGAAAAGGGGGACAAGGACCACAGAGCAAGCCAGGTCTGAGGAGGGGAGGGCTGGAAGCCTCCCAGCGGTGTGAATGGTCAGTGAACATTAGCGATGGGGCTGTAATTACCCTCCTCCTCCACTACACTTGCCTTTAGAAATAGTGCATCCTACGAGACAGCAGGTGCCAGTGATGCTTGGAGAACGAGGCCAGATGCTGGGCCTGTGTATGGACAGGGCTGGAGAGGGGTCAGCAGAGGTAGGAAGTGGGAGGGCACTGGACATTGTTTTCTCTGGAATGGTGTTGTCCTTCTGAGCAATGCTCCATTCTCTGTCCCAGTGTTTCTCAATGTATTTTTTCATTATCACTCCTCCACCCAAAAGGCGGCTATTTTAGATTTCTTTTTTCCTATTTTCCTTCCCTGCTATGAAATTTTAATGCCACAGACATATTCTGTGTCTGTTTATGTACTATAGTTCTTTGGTGGGCCATCAACCCTTATAATATCTTGCCTTCCAAGAACCACTTTTTGCTTCCTTAGGAGCATGATTTTTCTCCTCCACCTTCCCCCAGAGTGCATGTTCTGATTCAGCCATGTAGATTGCATTGGCCCAATGCAATCCATCGGATGGACAGACAAGAGGGCCTCACCCCACTGAGCATAGCTGGTTGGTGCAAGATTGGGCAGCTGATGTGAACTGACTCAATCAGAGGTCTTCCCTTGGGTTTTTGAACTTTGCATCTGAGAAGAAGACTATTC
The DNA here is from genome assembly GCF_019320065.1 of Cervus canadensis. NCBI lineage: Eukaryota > Metazoa > Chordata > Mammalia > Artiodactyla > Cervidae > Cervus > Cervus canadensis. The sequence goes on along the minus strand of NC_057388.1, from coordinate 61,962,937 downwards.
CTCTCTTGGAGAAACTGACAGATGCAAAGTGCGGCAACTGCCAGGATATTGACAGTTGTCTGGGGAAAGCCAAGCTGAAGAAAAGGGGAACAGAGAAAAGAGGATGGGAGAAGGTCCTGGTAACCTTTGAGTCTCTGGTTCCAGTCCATCCAGAAACCCACTATGCTTCTGCCGCCAGGAAGGAAATCTCAGTAAATCTTCCCTGACACCCTGAGCTAGTCTGAAGTGTGTTTCTGTGTTGACAATCCAAGGAATTCTGATCAACACAGAAGGATCAAGAACTGAACAGAGACTTCCCTGGTGGTCCAGTGGTTAAGACTCTAAGCTCTCAGTGTGGGTGGGGTGGGGTGTGGCGGGGCTGGGTTCGATCCCTGGTCAGAGAACTGGATCTCACATGCTGCAACTTAGAGTTTGTATGCCGCAACTAAGGCCTCATCCACACAGCTAGATAAATGAATAAAAAGAATTGAACAGTAGAGTTGAGAACAAAAGGTGACCAGGAAAATGGAAGGTACCCCATCCCCATGTCTGGGAACCAGAACTGTCATGGAGAGCCTGAGTTTCTGTAAGTCTAATGGCCAGGCACAGTCAGGTCATGATGTTGGCTGTGAAAGGAAAGGGTGGTTTTGGAGGACACTTGGGTTGCACGTGTCTCTGAGCAGGGGCAGGACAAGGCTGGATCTGCTTCTAGAATGCTTGCTTGAGCAGCAGGGTGGTTGGTCTTGGGTCAGAAAAACAAGTCTGAAGTTAAGGAGAAAGCAGTTGGCTGGGGCAGTGGCCCAGGCAAGAGATAAGAGGACATCTCAGTCCTGAGTCTGTCGGGAAGGCAGAGTCTGCACCATGAAGGGGACGTTGGCCAGGCTCCCTGTCCTGCCTTCTGGGGCCACTGCCCTGACATCATCTCTCATCTTGCCCCCCAGCCATTTATGATGTTATTTCCTTACTTTAGCTGTGCTCACACCCATTTAGCCTCAGACTGCAGAGTATGCTTTTGCGATGCAATTTCAGAACACAGTGTTATAGCGTTGCTGAAAGAACAGGCATTGATTTTGCTCACTATTTGCTTTTATTTTTTCTGTGGGTTCTGTGGGCTATTACTTTGGTCTCTCTCTTGGTCTTTTTTTGCCTCCCAAATCCTAGTTCAGGGAAGTCAGATCCAAGTCTGAGTTATGATCAGCTTTGTTGTCACTCGTCTCTAAAGGAAAACAAGTCATCATGTTTGATTAATGGGGATTAAGTCAGCTCTGGCAGAGTTCTTACCGACTCACCAAAGAGCCTTGAACTTCGTGCCTGGAGAACAGCTGTGGGACTTGTACTTTCCAGAATAGCCTGGACTCCTGGGCTGAGTGGCACTTGGGGTCTGGCTCCTGGTTGTCGTGTCTGTGGTTTCACAGCTGCCCCTGTGACCTGTGCAGGCTCCTCCCAGGGGCGGGCACAGTGGGTTGGACAGGGCAGAAACCCATGGAAGGGATCCTGAAGGCGGTGCAGGCCAGGCCAGTCTGCTGCTATCCCCTGGGAAAGGGTCTGGTCTCTGGTGTCCGCCCTGCTCCAGGGTCTGCTGTGGCCCCTATGGCTTAATTCTCTCTACCTTTCTCCTCAGTGGCTATATCTGTAAAATGAAATAGTAACGCCTATTCTCAGTAGGATTGGAGGAGAACAACCACTTCCTGGAAATGTAAGGGAAGATCTTTGTGGCCACTCTGCTTCTTCAGTTCAAAATCAACAAATATTGAGGACCTACTATGTGCAAGGTCCTATGCAAGGTATGAATGTGGGTGCCTAGAATGGCCTAGGTTCCTAACAAGTGTTTGTCAAGCTAGCAGATGACTGGGGATGACCACAGGAGTCTTGGAGCAAGAGGCTTGGAGCAGTCAGGGACAGAGGGATTTGAGAAGGCCCTGGCACAATGGGCAGACTCTGAATGTTTCCCGTCAAGTCTGCCTTTCCTGGACTCCTGTAAGAGCACTGGGCAGGAAGGAGGAGGACTGTCCTTAGTATGAATTCAACAGTTCTGGAGCACCTATTAAGTGCAGGATGCAGGGAGGTAAGATATAGTGGTTGTCCCAGAGTGGTGGGGGGACAGACTAGTGAACAGGCAAGGGCTGTGAGGGTCGGTGAGTGTGGGTCACTAATACCATCTAGCTCCCAGGTTGGCAGAGGATGAGCAGAGCTCAACTGGGTGAGGGTGGAAGTGTGGAGGCCAGAGCAGGGGCAGTCAAGGAGGACAGAGGGCCTCTCAGAGAGAGTAAGAAAGCGAGAGTCTGGGGGAGGGGGTGGGGGGGATGGCCGGGAGGTCGTGGGGGTGGAGTTAGTCACGGGTGGGGACGGGGAGGTGGTGAGACCACTGAAGTGAGGCTGAGCAGTGGGCAGAGCCCCGAACAGGGGGCATGTGGGCGGGATAAAGCAGGTAGTGGAGGAACTAGCTGTGGGGGTCACAGGGTCACATGGGCACTGCAGAGAGAACAGAGTGGGCAGGGGCTCCGCTGGGACATGCCCCAGAGGCAGGAGACAAGTCAGGAAGCTCTAAGGATTGGAAGTGGCGGTGGCCCGCGTCCTGGTCCTGACGCTGCTCCCCAGAGACCATCAGAGCTGGAAGGACCGTAACAGTCACTCAGTTCCCACCCCACTTTACAGATGAGAAGCCAAGACCCAGTGAGGGCAGTGCGGGAAGGCTGCCCCTCCGAAGGCTGCTCCTAGGCTGCACCTCCGGCTGGTCCCCTCCCCCTCTTCTCCTGGGCCAGATTGCCTCTGCTTCAGGGTAACGTGTGGGTACCCCAGACAGCAAGAGCCCAAGACATAGCTCAATAAAAGGTGAGTGTTCTGTGAGGCTGGTGGGGCCTGGATTCAGCCCTTTGCTGGCAAAAGATCAGGCCCAGTGACTGGGCAGCTTGGCAGCATCTGGTTGAACTTGACCCCAAGGCTGCACTGGGAGGAGGGCCCAGTCCTGCTGCATAACTTATCAGCTGTCAGCCCTTGACAAAAAGCTTCACCCCCTGGGCCTCAGTCTTCTCATCTGTCAAATGGGGATAAGGATGTCTGTGATTAGACTGCCTTACATCATCCTCCGGGTCATGGAAGAGGCTGGAGAAGGGCAGATTCCCAGAGGTCTGGTCTCCCTGTCGGGGTCCCTGGTCTCTGCCCGGGCCCTCTCCATGTGGGGTTTGTTTGATGGCCTTTCGGGCAGACACTCTGATAACTTCCTGGCCCGGGGTACAGTTGAGGTAGGGTGGTAGTTCTGCCTTGCTTCGTCGTCCAGCGCCAGCCTGTCAGTGCTGTGGGGTAAAGTTCACTTCCTTCCATTCTGATCTCTTTTCCACAGTCCTCAGCCCTTGCTGGAACATGACTTGACAATGACAAATTACGGGACGAGAAGGTTATGACAGCTGAAGACTTACACCTCCTAATTCACCCCCTTTAATCTTCCCAAGATATACAAAAAATCGACTGTACTGAAGGCTAGAGCTAGGCCAGAAACAAGGAACATTTAGTCAAAGCTCTAAGGAAGTCCTGAACCAGGACGCTGGGCCACCCTGAGCCCTGCCTTCCAGTCAATATGCCTGCATCCCATCCGTGGGTGGGGGAGGGGGGGCAGGGGACTGCTTTCCCCTTGGCCTTGCCCATCCATAGCTCTTTCCATGTGACAACAGCTGTCCTTGGAGGTTTAGCTCAAGTTGGTGTAAGCACGTTATCCCACATCCCAGGGGAGGTTCAGTGACCTCTCCGGGTGGTCATGGATTCCAGGATGCTCATGTTCTCATGGTCACCTCTGGTCAGAGTCCCAGCTTCTGCTGGCCTCTTGTCTTGCCCTTGTCTCTCTGTTTGGCTTGCATAGACCCACACATGTATTTCCCCTGGGCCCCTGACCACGGACCCGGGTACGGCTACTCCTGCTATGTGGAAGCTCGACCATGAGACCCTTCTTCCTCTTGCTGAGCCAAGACCCTCCTGCTCCCGCTGGCTGTGCCTAGATCCGCTGCCTTGAAACTCACCCCTGCCAGGCCCCGGCCCCACTCACCCCTGCCTGGGGACAGAGGATGTGCGGAACCCAGTGCATTGTCTGCTGGGAAATGGGGAGGGAGAGTAGTCCTCGGTTAGAGGCCCCAAAGGAGATGCTGCGAAGAAGAACTAAAGAGCCGCTTGATGAAAGTGAAAGAGGAGAGTGAAAAAGTTGGCTTAAAACTCAGCATTCACAAACCTAAGATCATGGCATCTGGTCCCATCACTTCATGGCAAATAGATGGGGAAACAGTGGAAACAGTGACAGACTTTACTTTTGGGGGCTCCAAAATCACTGCAGGTGGTGATTGCAGCCATGAAATTAAAAGATGCTTGCTCCTTGGAAGAAAAGTTGTGACCAACCTAGACAGCGTATTAAAAGGCAGAGACATTACTTTGCCAACAAAGGTCCATCTAGTCAAAGCTATGGTTTTTCCTGTAGTCATGTATGGATGTGAGAGTTGGACTATAAAGAAAGCTCAGCACCAAAGAATCGATACTTTTGAACTGTGGTGTTGGAGAAGACTCTTGAGCATCCCTTGGACAGCAAGGAGATCCAACCAGTCCATCCTAAAGGAAATCAGTCCTGAATATTCATTGGAAGGACTGATGCTGAAGCACCAATACTTTGGCCACCTGATGTGAAGAGCTGACTCATTGCAAAAGACCCTGATTCTGGGAAAGAATGAAGGTGGGAGGAGAAAGGGATGACAGAGGATGAGATGGTTGGAAGGCATCACCGACTCAATGGATATGAGTGAGTAAACTCCGGGAGCTGGTGATGGACAGGGAGGCCTGGTGTGCTGCAGTCCATGGGGTCTCAAGAGTCGGACACGACTGAGCAACTGAACTGACTGACTGACTGGGTGTGTGTAGTGGACAGTGCCCTTCATGGATGGGTGTGCCCACAGGCCACCAGAGAGGCGAGACTGAGACTAGCATGGTGCGTTCAGGGTACTCCTTCCCTCCAGTCTCTGGTCTGCCCTGACCTACCCTCCTGGGTCTCAGAGCTACTCTGCTACCTGACTTTGCCTGTGTTTATCAGGGCTTTCTAGAGAAACAGAACCACTAGGATATGTACCCACAAAAAGAGGTTCATTTTGAAAAATTGGCTCACACAGACATGAAAGCTAGAAAGTCTGAAATCCACAGATTAACTGGCAGGTTGGAGATTCAGGGGAGAGTTTGTATTGCAGTCTTGAGTCTGAAATATGCCAGGCAAGGCAGATAGACTGGAAACGCAGGCAGGGTTTCCAGGTGGCAGTCTTGAGGCTGAATTCTTTCATCTTTGGGGAAAAGTTCTTTCATCACCCCCACTTGGGGAAATTCTTTCATCTTTGTTGCTGCACTCAGGCTTTCTCTAGTTGTGGTGAGTGGGGGCTACCCTCTAATTGCCACGCGCGGGCTTCTTACTGTGGTGGCTTCTGCTGCGGAGCTCAGGCTCCGGGGGCACAGGCTTCAGTAGTTGTGCATGGGCTCAGCAGTTGCAGCTCACAAGCTCCAGGGCATGGACTTAAATAGTTGCAGCACACAGGCTTAGTTGCTCTGCAGCATGTGGGATCTTCCTGGACCAGGGTTTGAACTGATGTCTCCTGCTTTGTAAGGTGGATTCTTAACCACCAGACCACCAGGGAAGCCCAGTCCTTTTTAATATTAAGAAAAATTTATTTTAAAATGTAGGAATTTGTTATGCTTCTTCTAGGGAATGAGAAAGGGTTTCTCTTGACCTCTCAGGTTGGGTGGGTTCGTGAGGGCATTTAAGCAAGGCTGCTGTGGAGGAGACCCCAGGGCTTCTGACCCCTAGGCTTGAGTTTTTCCTCATCACACTGAACAGGCTCATGGTTTCCGATTCTAGTTGGAAACTTGGGGGCCAAGGGCTGCAAGGAGGGTGAGACCCCTGGGTTAATTCAGGGCCTGGACCTGGGGTGCCTGGTTCCCCTCTGTTGTTATTGTTATTCAGTTGCTCAGTCGTTTCTGACTCTTTGCGACCCCATGGGCTGCAGCACACCAGACTTCCCTGTCCTTCCCCCTACCCCACATACAAACCCCCAGGGAGTGGTGGGTGAGGGAATACTGGGAGAGCTGCTTTGGGGTCAGACGAGGACAAAGTGTACACATAAACTCCAACCAGGCTTTGCAGAGTCCTGGTGGGAGTCAGAGAAGAGACCAGGCCCTTAGGACTGCTGGAGGCCATGCTCTATAGATAGCTTGCAGATGAGCTGTGGCTAGCATTTCACCCCAGACTGTCTTCTCAGCAACCTCTACCCCGTGGTCACTTGGTATGAGTTAGTCCTGCCCCAGTCCTTTCTGTGGACCCAGCCCTCTGTCACCCTTTCTCTGGGAAGATGGGAAGAGGTGAACCAGGCTGATCCAGGGGGATGAGAGGATAAGCAGAGGAAAAATTCAGGCCCCATTTTCTGGGGCTTTCAGTCTGCCTCAGTCAAGCAACAGCCCAGAATGGGGTATTGGAGGCTGCGACTATGTTGAGGAGGGGTGGAGGCCATGGGTGCTAGAATAGTCAGAGAAGGAGAGGAGATGAGAACCCAAGGATGGATACACTTAGTCGGTGGAGAGAAGAAGGGAAAGAAAGTCATTCCTATGGCCTCGAGTTCAGGGAAGGTCATCACACTTTTCTCATAAGGAAGTATTTTCATGAGGAAGTGAAATCCCACATTTAAATTCTTGACTTCTGCATTTCCAAGTAGTGGACTTTCTGAGTTATCAGAAATTAAAATAATAACAACTGAGGCATACATAGACGAGTTCCCTGCTAGGCATGACTCTAATCCCTTCACATAGACAGTATGGACTTACATAATTCTCACAAAACCTTACTGTTGTCTCTGTTTTAAGGATGGAGAAACTGAAGCACAGACAGATTAAGCAGTGGGCCCAGGGTCACAGGGCCAATAGGTAATGGTCTGAGGAGTCGAACCCAAGCAGTGAGGGTCAGGAAGCCATGATCTTAGCCACCATGCTAAGGTGTCTTTCTGCAGGTAGGGCCACCTAAGGTCTGTAGGTTTTTAGAAATGTCACTCTTGTTTTCTATGATGTGAGAACCTCAACTCTCCCCAGACCCAGCTCTCCTGCATTTCAGAGCCCACCTGGGCATCAACAACCTGGCCCCTTGGCTGGTCTGACCAGGAGGCTGCTTATAAAGGGAGAATTGGAATTTTACTCAAAAGCCTTTTCTTCCCTTAAGGACAGTGCTCTCAAACTGAGCACTGGAGCCATTGATTCAGTGATAATAGGAGGTGTTTGTTCGGAGAACTGCATCTCCTGGCATAATCTGCTAATGTTCTCTTTGGTGTGAATATAGAATGTTGACAAAGGAAATTCATATTTGTCCTGCATTTCCCTTGGCTGCTCAGGAAGAAGGAGAGATTGATTTTTGAATGTAACATAAATACCATCAGAGGTTGCCCCAAAGTTTCGTTCTGTGCAAGGTCTTATGTGTGCCTCAAAGGGGCTCAGTAGACACTGATTAAAGCCGACTGTCCACTGTATTCTAGCTGTGTGACCGTGGACGTGTTGCTTCAGTTCTATGGGTCACAATTCTCTTTGTATGGTAGAGCTCAGAATAGTGCCTATTGTAGTCCCTGCCTCCTGGGATGGCTCTGAGGATGACATGGATTGATCAAAGCAGAAGGCACTTCAGTGCCTGGACTGTGGTTTACTCTCAGCGAGTCTAGCTGCTATGACAGGTTTACATGGGAAAGTGAACGCAAAATGTGGTCGGGATGGAGGAAACCACCCAGGTGATCCAGACCGGAAGTGACATTGGTCTTTTACAAAGACTCATGTTATGATGAAAGTTGATATACAAAATAGAGAGGCTAACCTGGTGGTTCAGATGGTAAAGAATCTGCCTGCAATGCTTGATCCCTGGGTCAGAAAGATCCCTTGGAGAAGCGAATGTCTACCCACTTCAGTATTCTTGCCTGGAGAATCCCATGGACAGAAGAGCCTGGTGGACTACAGTCCATGGAGTCGAAAAGAGTCAGACATGACTGAGCGACTAACACTTTCAACACTTCAGAGAACATCTACTTTGATTCCCTTCCTCGTAGATGTGGGACCTGAGGCTCAATGGGGGGTGGGGTGTGCTCAGCCCCCTCAGTGAGGCTCTGTTAGAGACAGGACTTGTGTCCCTCTGGATGGGGGGCTGCACTGCTTCTCCAGATTCACTTCTCTGTCCATGACTCTGAATTGATCAGAGGTTTGAAGGTCAAAGAATCAGCAGATTGCCTGTGGGAAAGGGCAAACACAAGTTAGCATGTTTGGCACTATAGTGGTGCCAGGATTCACCTAGGGAGGGACAGAGGCCATTGGTTTAATAAGACCTATTACCCGTGTGACTAGTTAACCAGAGACTTCTTTCCAAGAGGGCCTCACCATGATTTCTGTCCTGTCCATTAAGGTCTGAACCTACAGGGCCATGTGCATCTTCTAGATCGTTGCAACCACAGTGGTGACATTGCAGGGTCCGGAGATGCCTTTCTGTGCAGTTCATGGGGGCGGGGGAGAAGGTGACACCAAGAGAAATATTATTTGCCTCTTAGCTAGTTGGTGATAGATCGAAGACCAGAACCCAGAACTGCTAACTTCCCAACTAGGAATCTGACTGCAAGAAAATAGTGCTTCTTAGCAAGCCCCCTCTAAGTGATAGTCCCAGTAATGATGCTTTAAAAAATAGTGCAGAAAATCTCCTAGTTCTGGCCCTTATGAAAGACAATCTGTAGACAGAGGAAAGAGGATATGATGCTCATCCAGGTTTGAGAGCTGAAGACACAGTGAGGAGAGAGGTGACTCTCCAGGGGAAGGTAGCATTAGATTGTTGGTCATCTTTGTCCGACTGGGACTGGCCCTTAGAGTTACAGGGTGTCTCTTAGGGCTTCTCAGAGTGGGGAGGGGGTCCGTGGATGCTGTCAGCTTGTAAACTTTTGACTATCGTCCTGCAGTGAGTACAGAAATTGAGAGTAAGCATATGGAAATTTTTACGGCAATTAACAGAGTAATTTTAGGCTTGCTGAATCTGATAATAAAAATGTGAATGTATATTTTGTGTATCTTTATGGTTTATTTCATTTTTTCTCAAAGGCTATTTTTATTTTATTTTAAAAATATATTATTTGTTTATTTGGGTGTGTCAGGTCTCAGCTGTGGCGATACGGCGGCCTTCGTTGCAGTGCACAGGCTCTGGTTGTAGTACGTGGGCTTAATTTCTCTGCAGTAAGCAGGATCCTAGTTCCCTGACCAGGAATCGAATCCCCATCACCTGCATTACAAGACAGACTCTTAACCACCATGCCACCAGGGAAGTCCCCGAAGTTTATTTTTACTGTACAGCCTTTGGGGTGCACCCTCAAAGGCAGCTTCCTCCTGGCTGCCTTCCTTGACCATCCTGGGCCCAGTGATCTCCCCACTCCTGTGTTCCCCCTGAGTCTGAGCCTCAGACTGTAGCCCTGGCTCTTCTCCCCAGCTGGGTTCCTTCTCATCTGCACCCATGGGTATTCATAAACACTGACTTAAAAAAAGTGTCTCATAACGTAAGAAACACTCAAATATATTACCATTATTAAAAAATAAAACTAAAAGAGACAAACTAAAAGAGGCTCCTTTGGCCCTCCCAATTCACGTCCCCAGAGAACACATTTTATGTTTTCTGAGTTCCTTTTCACACCTTAAATTCTGCATTTACATTCGAATTTTTGTACTATATTTTGAGGTTGTTTACACAAACGTTATACTGCAAAGATGCACTTTCACTTAACAATATGTCTTAGAGGTCTTTCAGTGTCAGCACTGATGTAGTAAATGCCATTTATGTATGTCATATATGTGTGTCATCAATGCTACGGCAGAAAAATGGCAGGAAATACCATTCATAGTAATGGTAGCCTTGTGTACCAGAGTGGGGTACAGTGCCCTTGTTAATGGAGGCATTCTCCCTTTCCAGAGGTTCAGTTTTTTCCTATACTGCAGAGAACTTTTTGCACACGCCTCTTCATGTAACATGTGCTAGTATTTCTCTGGGGCACAAACTCCAACGTGGGATTACTGATTAGGAGGATACAGACATTTTATATTTTAATAGATGCTGTTAAATTGTCCTCTACATTGCTGGCTTCCCGCTGCCTAAGACCCCCAATATGTCCACTAGAGCCTTTATATCCATCTTCACTTTGCCAATCTGATGAACAGGAAGCTGAATCTCATTCTTGCTTTAATTTGCATTTCCCTGATTACTCATGAGGCTGAGCATACTTCCATATGGTTATTAGCCATTCGTAGAGGAAACTCTCACTGAATGCAATAGGTGTTGAGTAAAGATACTGTGAAAGGAGGAGCAGAGTACTGCAGCTCAGAGTGGATCGCTCTGAGGTCCGGGTCATGGGCTGGTCCAGGAGGGATGCTTACAGGACCAGGTGGAGTACAGGGTGAGGAAGGCATTTATGACACTTAGAACAATGGAGTCACACTCGAACAGGGAAAAGCACGTGCGTGCTCAGTCGTGTCTAGCTCTTTGCAATCCCATGAACTGTAGCCTGCCAGGCTCCTCTGTCCGTGGGATTTTCCAGGCAAGAATTCTGGAGTGGGTTGTCATTTCCTCCTCCAGGGGTTCTTCCTGACACAGGACAAGGCTGGGACCTGAACTCGAGTTTTTCTCAGCTCATAAGGTCCCACCCTAACTTGATGTCCCTCACGATGGGATCTGTCATTGTCTGGACTCTAGGGAAGATTGCAGTCTTTTGGCTACAATTTGTTTGTTATCCATTATTGCAAACTACCTCAAAAGTAATGGTTAAGACAACAGCAACCATTGGTTTGCTCACACTTCTGCGGTTTGTAGAGGGCTCAACGGCGACAGCTCAGTTGTTAATGGCCAGCTCTTTGAGTTGGCTGCTGGGGCTGGATCACGCAAGAAGGCTTCTAAATTCGCATAGCTGAAGCCTGGGCCAAGGTGGCTGGACCAGCTGGGGCCTGGTTGGGCATTGTGCTTCATGGCGTTTCCAGGTGGCTTAGCTGAGCTTTCCTGACGGCATGGTGATTTTTTACCTGGCCATGGGCTCCCCTCAGCCTGCATAAGTAAAAGCTACCAGGTCTTCTTAATGCCCAAACCGGAAGCCCTGGAACATCACTGATGCCTCATTCTACCAGCTAGACCAGTCGCAGGGCCAAAGGAGGGGACATAGATTTCACTCTTGTGGGGGAGTGGCAAGGGCCAATTGCAAAACAGCATGTGGGCTGAGAGAGACTGTTGTAACCTTTGCAAACCCCAATTTGGAACAATTAAAATCCTCTCAAAACTGATTGAAGAAAAAGAGGAGAATGTATAAGGACTTGGGGTGTCTCAGAGAAGCCTAGGCCAGAAAATGTAGCAGAGGAAAGGTCTGGGTTGAAAAAACCCAGCAATCACTCAGGCTGCCCGCCCCCCCAGCTCCCTGGGGGGCACCAAGGCCTCCCCTGCACACCCGTTTTCTCTGCTCCCCATGTTCATGGGCTCTATGAGGCTGCCTTCAGGGAGTACCCTCAGTCCCCTGGTTCTCAACGTTCCCAGGTTGTTGTGAATCCCAGTTCCAAACCCAAGAGTCAGGGCATCTTTTCTTGTAAATTTGGAAAATAAGGAGCTGGAGAGCAGCAAAGCCAGGTTCCCAGCCCTGGAGGCTCCATCTGATTCAGAACCAAGGCTCACTCCAGGAGGCCCTGGACTTTTGCACTCCTCTCCCCCACAGCCCTTGCCGAGCTGAAACTTCAGGGGAGCGGAGCAGGTCTGGCCCTGATAGCTGGGTCTCCTGCTCATCAGCAGCCCCCTCTGGTCCCTGCTTGCTTAGATGGGGCAATATCCTGCCACACACGGTGGGTGGGGGGCCACTTAGAGGTGTGATTCATCTGGAGTGAAGGGTTTCAATCACCCCTGCAGGCTTTCTGTCTTCCCACTCCAGCTCCAGCGTGCGCTGGGAATACAGGATTTCAGAGGCTAGGTGAAAAGCGGCAGGCGGTAATGATCACTTTGGAGCCCCGTTGGGGAAGGCAGTCCATGTTTCTGGAACTCTGATGAGAAGGCTTGCTGTATCTCCTGGGATGAAGCTGCCTGGCTGGGTAAGACTCCCCTGGGCTTCCTCTGACCTCACATCTTCCCCCCGAGTCTACACAAAAGCCAGGCTTGTAGCCCCACGGTCACCGCCCTACCCAGGGGCAGCTCTGCTCTAGGCTTCCAGACTCTTCCTCTTCTCTGCAGGTCCTTAGCTGATATCAACCCAGGCCTGGAATAGCCCCTTCCCTCAACTCTGTTCCTAAGTGTATCCTCCCCACCCTCCATGAGCTTATAGCAAAGGTCACCTCCTCACCATTGCCGTTTTCAGCTTCTCAGGAGAACTGTTCCTACCTCCCTTTGGACATCTGTCTCCTTTCAACATGGATCACAGGGATTTGGGGCACAGGGAGCAAGGCCTGGAACAATCTCATAACATATTGTTTATTCATTCAGCTACTATGTATCGAGTGCCTATTCTGTGCCAGGGACCGTTGTAGCCCTGGGGAAAAGAAGAGATGAGAATCACTGTCTTTGTGGATGTGAGACTCTGGTGGGAGGCAGGCCATAAACAGATGATTAAATCAAGTCATAGTAATGGAGGTAGGTGCTATGATGGGGTGAAATGAAGGAGAGGAGGGAAGACTAGAGTGCCAGGGATGGGGCAGGATGGCCGAGGGGTTACATTCTCATGTAGTCATGTCACTCGCCAGCTGTGTGAATTTCCGCCAATTTCTTGATTTCACCAACTTTCAGTTGCCTTGACCGTAAAATCCAAGCAATGGCACTTAGCTCAAGTAGAAGGTCACAGGTAAGAGGAAGTCAGTGCCTGGCACACAGTACGTGCTTCATAACTGATAACTGTTACTACTACCACCACCATCACTGCCAACAAAGACTTGAAAGCAAAGTTTGCCCAGATAATCCTCCCCAGGGCAGGTAGAGGGAGAATACCTCCATCTGATCAGATTCCAGCTCCCTGGCAGGGGCACAGAGTTCTCGAGGGTTCTGTTGCTTTAAGCAGATGGAAAGGGGACAAATCTGCTTCTGCAGCCCCCCGACTCAGAACGCTTAACCTGACTCCCTTTCATGATTTCAGGAAGGCCTCAGCGCATCCCTACTGCTCTACCTGGGAGTTCAATGTCTGGGAAGAGTGAATTCATTGGGTGCCGGCACTTGGTTTTGGCTGCGGGACTGGGGAGGTCACAGATTCTGGGAGATAGAGTGCTCTGCGTGCAGGCTGTGTGCAGCAAGGCAGCTAGAGCTCTGAGCTGGGAGGGAGGCATGTCGTCTTTCCAGTGTGTGTGTGCGTGTGAATGTGTGTGTCAGAGAGAGATAGCGAGAGACAGAGAGACAGAGAGGTAGGGAGGAGGGAGAGATCCCATTTCTCCTCCCTGGGCCTCTGCCAGGACAAAATGAGTGCCCTGGTTTTCATCAAGGTGAACCATCACCTGGACAGCCTGTGGCTGAGGTGGGACACATCCGCCTGGTAGGTAGAGCTTGACCTTCTAGGTTCCAAGAATCCCCCCGGGCCTCTTCCACCTACAAGGTGTCTTGGGGCAGGTTAACCAGCAGTTGGGCCAGACCACTGCCACTGATGGGCCTGGGGCAGTGACCACAGGGACCAGCTCCAAGGTGGGGGCCCAGATCCCACGGCTTCTCTCAGGCCCACCTGGTGCCAGGACTCCAATTAAGGCTCACCAGTCAGCCCCTTTCCCTGAGGAATATTGCTGCCACGTGGGAACTTGGCACTTGATTTTGGACTTCAGCTGACTTCTCAGCCACCCAGAAGTAGGGCTCAGCCTCGTGTCTGTTGCTATTTTTCAGTTACATGATATAATTCTGACTTGATTTGCATAGCCTTTTTCTTTTCTTTTTGAAGTCGTGTTCCATCAACACTGGTAGCTCTTTCCGCAGTCTCTCAGCCAGAGTCTTCTTCTTGCCCCCAAATGGTCAGTGGAGACCCCTTAGCAAGTCAGAGGGCACTGGGCCCACCCTGCCCCACCAGAAACCCGTTTCGATGTGGAGGGGGCCTAGTGATCCCCATTCCCCCTCGCCCATCCTGTGGACAGTGCACTGGGATCAGAACTAATAAGCACAGGGCAGCTGGACTCTGGGGCCAGAAGCTGGGATGCCCACCAGGGCTGAGCTGAGCAGCTGAGTTGAACCACTCCTGGTGCCTAGGCATCTTCCGGGGTCCCAGTGGTTCACACAGAGTCTGAGTGTGGGAGTCATACAGATGCTGGCTTCAGTTTTAATTATTTGCATGTGAACATCCCTCTCCAGAGGCAGGAGGAGGGGGACACAACCTCTGTAATTATTCAGAGCATTATTTACAAGGCCCTCTGAGCTGCAGCCCTGACCCAGGGAGACGTGGGCTTTTCTTCTCCAATTACTTGCCCAGACTGATGCCAACATCCTCACCCTGCCCCATCTCTGCTGCACCCCCGCCCCTCTCCTCACAGCCCCTGCTTCCTGCCTAGTGAGCAGAGCTTGGAGGCACCGCTTAGCCTAGTCCTAGGCTGGGTGGGAGTGGCCTTGGGGAGGCCGCCAGGGGCCCAGGCAGAGACGGCCCCCTTAGTGGGCCTTGAAAGCCAAGTCTGATCCTGTCACACCTCTGCTCAAGTGCCAGAAATGACTCTCACCTCACTGAGAGGAAGGGCCTGGGCCTTACAGAGGCCCTCTAGGCTCTCCATTCACAAGCACAGATTCACACGCACACACACATACACACGCACACAGACCTGCACGAGCAGCATACCATTCACACCCAGGACTGCAGACATGTGTCCCCTGTGTGCACAAACACAGACCCTCGCGTGAACAGCACACAGATGCCTGCACACACACACACACACACACACACACACACAGAAATGCAGAGCCCTGCATAAACCCCATACCATTCACACCCAGGTCTGGAGGCTTGTATCCCCTGTGTGCACTAACACAGACCCTTGTGTGAACAACACACAGATGCCTGCACACACATGCAAACACACACACACGCACATGCATGCACCTGCATAACTCTGCACCTGAAACTCGCCAGCCGCTCACTCTCCCCTCTCAGGGTCATTACCCCAGCTCTTCCCTCTGCCTGGGAGTCACCTGCCTGGACACCTGCCTGGCTCCCTCCCTCACCTCCTGACGCGAAGGTCACTGAGGCCCTCCCTGGCCGCCCTCCAATGGACCCTACTGTGCCCCACCAGGCCCCTTGCCTTTGTTCTGGTGCGCCACCGAGATGACATGGAGAAGGAGCCCATGCACCATGTTCCCTCCACCACCTCACATCAGGAAAGGGGCGACCCACTACACTCAAGGCCACAGAGCTGATGACAGGTTCAGCTGTGCCTGGGATCCAGGGTTCCCAGCTCCAGGGCACCGGGTCACCATTCAGCTTCAAGCCCAAAGGTTGCTCCCCCTCTTCTGGAATCTCAGTTTTCCCTGAGATTGGGTAATGGACTCCACGGCCTTCAGGGGCCTGGCTGCACTGGGACTCCCCTTTCCCGCCGGCTCTTGGGAAGGCTTGGGAAGGCTGACAGCAGGCGGGTTCCATCCATGGTGGCCTCTCCAAACACTCTGGGATTCTGTTCCCCCTCCCCCACCCCACCCCCAGCACCGCAGTGCAGGTGTGAGGGGGTTATTCTGTCTGAAAGCCAAATGCTGGGCTCTCTTAATGGATTTCAGAAGCTTCCTGCCTTTGCTGCCACAGTGGAAAAGATTTCCTTCTTTGTGATGTTTAAAGAAAAACAGGCAGTTCTGCCTTTTGAGGTCTAAAAAGGGACTATAACTTGGTGAGGGGAGAGGCGGGAGTGTAATTTACTACTGGCAGAATTGACAGCGGACCTCTTTCTCAGATCCAGAAGTTATCATTACAAAGAGAAGCTCCTTGTTTAATTTTCCGCATTTCAGGTAGTCTACAAACAGTGGGAAATGGATTTCTCCCTTCATTACAGATGTGCTCCCTGACCTTCTGTAACCCTGTGGTTCCCATCCAGGCTGGCCTGTCCAGCCGGCATGGCTACATATGCAGAGTAAGGATTTCCAACCCTGGTCCTTCTGGGAAAGCCTCTGACCCCCCACCTCCACCATAGCCATGGAGAAGCACTATGCTTTGCTGCTGGCCCTCCCCTTCCCAAGGAAGGGGCGTCAGGCATCCTGACATGCCAGACCCTATGTATTCAGACCTTCCCTGCTTCTCCATCTTCTTATCTGGTGAGTTAACACCCACCAGCCACCCAGTCTTTCTGATCTGGGCACCCCACGCCTGCCCATCTTCCCCCTGCCTTAGGTCATACCAACCTCTTTGCCAGGATGATCAGCCCCCTCCCCATGGCTCCACCTCCAGGCCTTAACCCCTAGTCTACCTGTGGAAACCCCCCATGCCCACACCAGCTCCTGCAGGAGTCCTTGATGACCCTCCCAGGGGCCCCAGCTCTTTCCCCTCTCTCCTGGTGCTCACCTTCACTGGGCCCCCTCTCATGGCAGCCAGCCACACTCATGCCAGACTTTCATCTTCAGTCTGGGGACTAAAGGGAGGGCCAGAATGCACTTCCTCTAGACTAAGCTCCCCCTGGGTGCTGGGCTGCTGGGGCCCCTCTTTCGTTCCTGCAGGAGCCCTCAACCTCTGCTTACATAGCCCCTGGTGACGTGGAGCTCACTCCCTTCTCCCACACCCATGCATGCACTCCCCCGCCAGCCTCCTCAGCGGAAGAATGCCTGTCTTTCCTTGTGTCAAGCCCCCATCACCCTCCTCCAGGGAGGATTCCTGCTGCCTGAACCTTTCCTGCTTCCCCAGACACCTTCTGAGGTCTGCCATCATGAACTGAAAACTTTGTGTTTCACCTATGTTTTATGTGATAACAACTTCTCCCAAATCTAGAGACCAAAAACAAGAAACGTTTATATTACTTTGTGATCCTATGCTTTGGCTGCTCAGGGCTCCTGGCCAGGGCGGGTTTGGCTACTCCGCATTCAGCTGGCACCTTGGCAGGGCGGACGTTCTGAGAGGCCCTCACTCACGTGTCTGGCGGTTGCTCCATATTGGCTGGGGCAATGGCAACGGCATGGCCACCAGGATCCAGAGGCCACCGGGCTTTTGCACATGCTCCAAACTGCAGGGTTCCCCAGAGCAGCCAGATAGGAAACAAGCTCCAGTGTAGAGCACATTGTTTTAAAAAAGGACTTTATTGTTTAGCGCAGTTTCATGTCCACAGTGAAACTGAAGAGAAAATCGAGAGGGTTCCCATAGCCCTCCTTCCCTGCTCAGCCTCCCTGCTATCAACAGCCCCTGCTAGACAGGCACGCTTGCTGCCATCAGTGAATCTACACTGGTGTGTCATTACCACTCAAAGGCCACAGTTTGCATCGGGTTACTCTTGGGGTACATTCTATGGGTGTTGACAACTGCATATAAAGACACACATCTACCAGTACAGCATCAGACAGGGCAGTTTCACTGTCCTAAATATCTTCTGTGCTCACCCTATTAATACCTCCTTTCCCCCACCTCTGCAAAAGCTGATCCTTTTTCTATCTCCATAGTTTTGCCTCTCCCAAGAAGTCATGTAGAGTTGGAATCGTGCGGTATGTAGCCTTTTCCGATGGGCTTTTGCACTCAGTAACATTGTTTAGGGCTTCCCTTGTGGCTCAGCTGGTAAAAAACCCTCCTGCAATGTGGGAGACCTGGGTTTGATCCCTGGGTTGGGAAGATCCTCTGGAGAAGGGAAAGGCTACTCACTCTCATATTCTGGCCTGGAGAATTCCAAGGGCTGTATAGTCGATGGGGTCTTGTTTAAGGTTCCTCCATGACTTTTAGGGCTTAACAGATCATTATTTTTTACACCTCATATTATTCTATTATTAGATGGACCAGTTTATTTATCCCTTTACCTACAGGACATCTTGCTTACTTCCGAGTTTTGACAATTATGAATAAAGCTGGTGTATACCTCTGTGTACAGGTGTTGGTGTGGACATACATTTTCAACTTTCTTGGGTAAATACCAAGGAGCAAGAGATGGAACAAGCCCCATGTGCAAGTTTTTTTCAAGCCCCTCCTGGCATTGCATTTGCTGATGTTGTATCCACCAAACCAAGAGATGTGACTGAGTCAGACTGGGAGGGGGGAGGTGATGGTGAGAAATGGACTTGTCCTCTCAGTGGGAGGAAAAGCAAAGTCATTCGATGAGGCAGATTTTCCACTGGGAATGGAAGATTTTTGGTCAGCTGTACAGTCTTCCCTGCTCATGCACACACTTTATGATATCTCAATCTTCTGCCTGAACACCAAGTTGTTGGACTGGGGCCCATTTGACATGTAGAGGGAATGAGACAAAACTGCTGGATTAGATGGCTTTAGCAGCTTTGAAGATCAGAGGGTGAGGGTGGCAGCACCAATGATAGTCACTTTCACTCAGGCAAGGCCTTTACTCAGCAATAGTTGTGCATTCATACTGCGTGGTGGGCACTGGGTGAGCTGCAAGGAAGTGAATGTCCTCTCCAGGGAGGGAAGGGAGGGACACAGAAGCAGAATGACAGGTGCAATGAAGGGACAGGTGATGTGGTGGGGATGGAAGGGTAAGGAGGGAGCATGTGCTCCATGGGGGGTGGGCAGGAACCCCACCCTTGAGCTGAGATGTGAGTGTGAGGAGGGCTGGAGAGGAGACTACTGGGAAGGAGCCCTGCTCCCCCTCCACGGCCCGCCTCTCCCTCTGTGTCCTGCCTTCAGCTCTGCATGTCTGTAGCAGTGCTTTGCAGGGATCTTGTTAAAGTGCATCTCTGCTCCTGCAGGTCTGGGCTGGGACCTGAGCATCTGAATTTCTAACGAGTTCCCTGGGATGCCCATCCTGCTGCCAGAGTCCAGGGGTGTGGGAACCCTGAGCCTTCTCAGGCTGCGATGTCCAGGTTGAGGGATGGGCTTGGCTGGCAGTGAGAGAGGGAGAGATCAAAGGGTCATTCTGAGCTCAGGAGGGGCCACGACAGTGGGGGCTTGGGAAGAAGAGCAGAGATGGGCAGTGGGGACTCTGCCTTCGGAGCTGCTGAGTTAGAGGGGCCCAGGACAGGCAAGTGGAGGCTGCCAGACACTGTTGTCAGGAGGGGGGGAGAGCAGGCAAGGCTAAAATACAGTTTCTCTGTGGATGAACTTCTAGAAGGAATGAGTGACTCCTAAACTGTCCCAAAGACATATTAGTAGAGGCTGTGAGGAATGATCTGTCTTTGGTGATTCAGAAGGCTTTTGTAAGTCATTCAAGACTCCAGGTCTGAAGAATGTGGTCCCTCAGGGGTCCTTGCTTTGCACTGGGACCACTTTATAATGTTCTTCAGTACCCCTCCCCCAACTAGTGTGCGCCCAGGCTGGAGGCTGAGAGGTGGTCCCCTTCTGAGTAGTCTTGTTTCCCAGACTGGCTCTGGGCTCAGCTGCAGAGGTATCACCTGGGGACAGCTTAGAAATGCAAATTCTTAGCCCACCTCAGACCTATGGACTCAGACTCTGGGTTTTATCAGAGCCCCAGTGGTTCATGAGCAAAACAGCATTTCAGAAGCACTGGCCCAGGTGAGTACTACTACACTGGGTTTACACACTCAGATCCCCAGGAGAGTGTGATGAAATGCTGCTGCCTGGGTCCTCTACCTCCAAGAGCTTCTGATGTTTTTGGTCTGGGGGAGGCCCTGGCTGCCCGAAGGTTCCAGCTCCCTGGGTGATTCAGGTCCCATGTATATCCAGGGCAAGACCCCAGCCCAGGCCTCCTCAGTCCTCTTTGAGGGTCCAGAGCTGGGAATGTTGGAGGGCAGCCCCTTTGTGGAAGTCATTTTGCATCTTTGGGCCTCGAGTGAAACCACCCCGTGCCCTCTGCTTTGTAGGAGCTCAGAAGAGGGCAGGTGATGTAAGGGTGGGGATGGCGGGGAGGTCCAGAGCCACAGAAGCCTGGCTGACAGGTATCTAATTGTTTGAAACACACACCAGCGTCAGGAGTGGCAGAATCTGTCAGGCCAGACAGGGAACTACTGAGTGAGGAGTCAGGGGCTCCCTCAGTTCAAACCCTGAAGGGTCCATTGGTGGGGGGGATAGTCATCAAGGAGCAGGGGGAGGAGAAGCCGCCACACCCGGGGTAAGAGAAGGGGGATGGGGGTGTTTCCTGGGAGGAATGCTGGACATCCTCTCTCTTTTAGCTGGAGACAGAAATCAGGAAGTTAGGGATGCCATCTCTAGGTGTGGCCAGGAGCACTGGCTTTTCAGGGAAATATCAGAAATCAGGATACATTCCTTAATGCCTTGTGCTTCAAAGTACGGCCCCTGGACCAGCAGCACCCAGACAGCCTGAGGCTTGCTCGGAGTGCAGAGACTCAGGCCCTGCCGCACTGGACCTATTGGCTCAGAATCCATGGTTTATCATGGTTCCCAGGTGACTCACTTCCCCCCTGATGCATATTTCTTTGCAAAGCCCTAGTCTCCTGGGTCCCAGCTAAATGCAGCGTCCAGGACACACAGAGAGGAGGGTTCTGGCTTCACGGAGGCTCTACTGTCCAAGGGTTTCCAGGCTCCTGTGAGTGGGCTGGTCATGGGTTCAGGCCTCGGCGAGGTCTGGAAGGGCCCAGCGAGCCAAAAAGTGGCCCAACTGTGTTTTCTTTCCTAAGGAGGCCCCTGGCATCTGTCCTTCCTGCACTTTGCCAGCTGCTTCCTGCCCTGCAGTGCCCTCTGGTGGCCATCGCGAGCCATGGCAACCGCATCGCCCCTTCTCTGCTGCCTGAACCCCAAGACCCAACTGAGGTTGGAAGCAAGAGGACTTTCCTGTTGCTGCCCTCTGCCACAAGGCTCAGGGGCCCCCAGAACACAATGGAAGCAGTTGGGAAAACCCTGGGCTTTAGCAGCAGACCAGCAAATGGGTGAAGGGTCCTGGCTCAGCTCTTCTCCCTGTCACTGGCCTTTCCTCCTGGAAGCTGTTCAGAGCTGGAACATGGGCTGGAGGAGACAGAACGAGTCTGTGTAGGGAGGACATGCAGGCTGGACTGGTTCAGGGAGCCCTGTGTGGTGACTTCAGGACGGGAAGCAGCTGCCAGCTGCTGGAGGGACTTACAGGCTTTTACCTGTTGAGACCTGGTCCTGTGTCCAGAGGCTTGACTGCATTTGCTCAGGGGGCCTGCTGTGTGGGGCATGGACTACGGTGGACAGTGGGCGCTGTGAGGGGCTCCTGCCCCAGTTCAGAGAGCGTTAAGGGCTTCACACGTGAGCCAGGCTTGGGTGGTGGAAGGCCAACACTCTCCCACATGCCAGAGAGAACATGTCAGCCCAGGGTCAGGAGCTGGTTGGGCTGCGAGCTGGCCAGTTGTGTGGACAGGGAGTGTCTTGAGAGACATGTGGCCTCATGAAGGTGCTTCTAGAGACGTGACTCAGGTCTTCCCAAAGCTCCAATTCTTGGTCATGTGGAGGGGCAGCCGGACTCCCTGCTCTACCTCCCCTGGTTCAGATGACAACTCCCTGAGGCTCCATCACCTTCTTGGTCCCTAGTAACCTCACCTCACAGATACTCTGGGGGAGCACCTTTGGTTTTCCTCGCTGGGCTGATGGGATGACTTCAAGCAGAAAAAACAAGGGGCACAGTGTCCATGGGCTGATTGCAGACCCCTGCTCCCCTTGGGCCTTCCAGGTCCCACCTGTGCCCACTCCCAGCAGCTCCATCTCCCACCCAGGCCCATCCTCACCTGGACCTTGGTGCCAGTTCTGACTCTGCAGTGGATTCCATGAGCCACCGGGGACCAGTCACCTTTCCTCCCGCATGTCAGTTGTCCCACCCAAGGGTAATAGGAGTTTCTCCTAGAAATCATCCAGTTCTTATGGATGCTTTTGTCCTTTAAGAAGCTGCAGCTTCTGTTCCTCCAGCTGAAGGGCCAGACTGCCCAGAACCGGTCCCACACCTCAGTTCATGGGGTGTGCGTGTGAGTGGCACATGCTCTTGGAGGCTTTTCTCCACCCTCTCGGCCTGCACCCAACTTCCTGGGACCAGCCCTTTAGGTCTTTGCCTGATCCTGTCTTCTCCTTATACCCACGAATTGACAGGCTGAAAATGCTGTGCAGTTAATGTGGTACCCCTGGACCAGCCCTCTGGGTGTTGCTGAATAAATGTCCCAGCTCCCTGAGGATGGGTGACTTCCCGACAGGTGATTCCAGTTCCCACCATGGTGATGGCCTTGGTGACCCATCTTCATGACTTACCCACTTGCCTGCCTTCTTTGCTTCCTTAGTTCCTGTTGGTGCCTCAGTTTCTGGCTGGGGTTTATCTGTTTGGTAATTATCAAAACAGAGAAATACAACAGGATGGTCAACAAGTGCTTCTGGGCGGTGCGGGGGGGTGGGGGGTCTCCGTATTTCGCTTCTGAGAGGTGATGTTTTGAATGTAGACGCTGCTGGCAGGGGTTAGATTTGGGGGAAAATGAAGCAGAGGGTCTGGGCCACAGAACAAAGAGAGAGACACAGATGGGCAAAGAGTGATAAAAACAAAGGCACAGAGAGGCCAAGCATCTGGAACAGGTCAAGTATCCTTCTCTATTTGGGTTTGCTGGGAAAATGAAACCCAAAAAGGAAAACCCTGTAGGGTGGCAAATAGGATGCAGAAATGGCTAAAATTTCACTAACCGAGGTCAGTGAGTTTGCTCTTTAAAATTGTTTGTCCTGAACTTGGTTAAATATTTCCTCCTATCTTCAATCCTGTTTACTCTATTTTCTTAATCAATCCTTTATTTTTCTGAGGATAAAAGGAAACATAACCAGGGCCCCCCAAAAGGTTGAGAAGCCTCTGTTTGCACAAATCATTTTAAAAGTGTTGGCATTCATAAACAGAACACGTGATTAAATTTTGTGGAATGTGCTTGCATGCGCAATCACACACACAAACACACACAGAAACTCACACTCACATAACTACTGGTAAAATGGGGAAAAGATGAATCAGAGCAGTGAATGTATTGACAAGCCTGCACTTCTGAGTAGGTTTCACATTGGCTTCTTGGTAGGAGCTAGTTTATTTCCAACAGTCTTCTGTTTGTGACAGTTTTCTGGTTGTGATACTAAGTTTTGAAAGATGCGACTATTATGCTATCATTAAAATATACAGAAATCTCTCTGTATTATTTCCTACAGTTGTGTGTGAATCTATAAAATAAAAAGTTTTACACTAAAAAAAAAAGGGTATCCAAAGGGAAAAGAAAAAACTTTAAAAAAAAGAATGAAAAAAAACTGTCTCTAAATCTCTTCACAAAATTCACCTAAGATCAGAGATTTCAGGTAGCAAACTCTAATGTGTTTTGCAAATGGGCAAGTCTGGGGCCCTGGTTTGCAAGTGTGCTGGGTGTGTCCCTCATGCTCATCTTCTGCCTTCTTTGTGACAAACTGTGGAGTAGATGTTGAGACCTATTCACTCCTTGGAGATTAGGAAGCTGAAGGTGACGAGCCTTTCCCCAAGGGGTTCCTGGCAGCAAGTGACAAGGTTTAGCAGTAGATTCAAGACCAGTGTCCAAAGCCAAAATGAGACTCACTCCAAATTTATTGTCTCCTCATCACACGATGCAGTCTAGCAGGGTCCCTTGGCTGTGCTGCTCAAACTAGCTTGCCAAGGAATCACCCGAGGATCCCTCTAGATGCAGTCTGTGGTTCTTGAGGCTTTAACATCTGTAATAATCCCAGATGATTCTCAGGAGAACTGTTCCTACCTCCCTTTGGACATCTGTCTCCTTTCAACATGGATCACAGGGATTTGGGGGCACAGGCAGCAAGGCCTGGAACAATCTCATAACATATTGTTTATTCATTCAGCTACTATGTATCGAGTGCCTATTCTGTGCCACGGACCTTTGAAGCCCTGGGGAAAAGAAGAGATGAGAATCACTGTCTTTGTGGATGTGAGACTCTGTGGTGAGAAGCAGGCCATAAACAGATGATTAAATCAAGTCATAGTAAGTCACATGGAGGTAGGTGCTATGGGGTGAAATGAAGGAGAGGAGGGAAGGTTAGAGCGCCAGGGATGGGGCAGGATGGCCTAGGGGTTACATTCTTATGTAGTCATGTCACTTGCTAGCTGTGTGAGTTTCAGCCAGTTTCTTGATTTCACCAACTTTCAGTTGCCTTGACCGTAAAATCCAAGCAATGGCACCTAGCTCAAGTAGAAGGTCACAGGTAAGAGGAAGTCAGTGCCTGGCACACAGTACGTGCTTCATAACTGATAACTGTTACTACTACCACCACCATCACTGCCAACAAAGACTTGAAAGCAAAGTTTGCCCAGATAATCCTCCCCAGGGCAGGTAGAGGGAGAATACCTCCATCTGATCAGATTCCAGCTCCCTGGCAGGGGCACAGAGTTCTCGAGGGTTCTGTTGCTTTAAGCAGATGGAAAGGGGATAAATCGCTTCTGCAGTCCCCCCACCCCCACTCAGAACGCTTAACCTGACTCCCTTTCATGATTTCAGGAAGGCCTCAGCGCATCCCTACTGCTCTACCTGGGAGTTCAATGTCTGGGAAGAGTGAATTCATTGGGTGCCGGCACTTGGTTTTGGCTGCGGGGCTGGGGAGGTCACAGATTCTGGGAGATAGAGTGCTCTGCGTGCAGGCTGTGTGCAGCAAGGTGGCTGGAGCTCTGAGCTGGGAGGGAGGCATGTCGTCTTTCCAGTGTGTGTGTGCGTGTGAATGTGTGTGTCAGAGAGAGATAGCGAGAGACAGAGACAGAGAGGTAGGGAGGAGGGAGAGATCCCATTTCTCCTCCCTGGGCCTCTGCCAGGACAAAATGAGTGCCCTGGTTTTCATCAAGGTGAACCATCACCTGGACAACCTGTGGCTGAGGTGGGACACATCCACCTGGTAGGTAGAGCTTGACCTTCTAGGTTCCAAGAATTCCCCCCGGGCCTCTTCCACCTACAAGGTGTCTTGGGGCAGGTTAACCAGCAGTTGGGCCAGACCACTGCCACTGATGGGCCTGGGGCAGTGACCACAGGGACCAGCTCCAAGGTGGGGGCCCAGATCCCACGGCTTCTCTCAGGCCCACCTGGTGCCAGGACTCCAATTAAGGCTCACCAGTCAGCCCCTTTCCCTGAGGAATATTGCTGCCACGTGGGAACTTGGCACTTGATTTTGGACTTCAGCTGACTTCTCAGCCACCCAGAAGTAGGGCTCAGCCTCGTGTCTGTTGCTATTTTTCAGTTACATGATATAATTCTAACTTGATTTGCATAGCCTTTTTCTTTTCTTTTTGAAGTCGTGTTCCATCAACACTGGTAGCTCTTCCCCGCAGTCTCTCAGCCAGAGTCTTCTTCTTGCCCCCAAATGGTCAGTGGAGACCCCTTAGCAAGTCAGAGGGCACTGGGCCCACCCTGCCCCACCAGAAACCCGTTTCGATGTGGAGGGGGCCTAGTGATCCCCATTCCCCCTTGCCCATCCTGTGGACAGTGCTCTGGGCTCAGAAATAAGAGACACAGGGCAGCTGGACTCTGGGGCCAGAAGCTGGGATGCCCACCAGGGCTGAGCTGAGCAGCTGAGTTGAACCACTCCTGGTGCCTAGGCATCTTCCGGGGTCCCAGTGGTTCACACAGAGTCTGAGTGTGGGAGTCATACAGATGCTGGCTTCAGTTTTAATTATTTGCATGTGAACATCCCTCTCCAGAGGCAGGAGGAGGGGGACACAACCTCTGTAATTATTCAGAGCATTATTTACAAGGCCCTCTGAGCTGCAGCCCTGACCCAGGGAGACGTGGGCTTTTCTTCTCCAATTACTTGCCCAGACTGATGCCAACATCCTCACCCTGCCCCATCTCTGCTGCACCCCCGCCCCTCTTCTCACAGCCCCTGCTTCCTGCCTAGTGAGCAGAGCTTGGAGGCACCACTTAGCCTAGTCCTAGGCCTGGGTGGGAGTGGCCTTGGGGAGGCCGCCAGGGGCCCAGGCAGTGACGGCCCCCTTAGTGGGTCTTGAAAGCCAAGTCTGATCCTGTCACGCCTCTGCTCAAGTGCCAGAAATGACTCTCACCTCACTGAGAGGAAGGGCCTGGGCCTTAAGGGGCCCTCTAGGCTCTCCATTCACAAGCACAGATTCACACGCACACACACATACACACGCACACAGACCTGCACGAGCAGCATACCATTCACACCCAGGACTGCAGACATGTGTCCCCCGGGTGCACAAACACAGACCCTTGCGTGAACAGCACACAGATGCCTGCACACACACACACACACACACACACACACACACACAGAGAAATGCAGAGCCCTGCATAAACCCCATACCATTCTCACCCAGGTCTGAAGGCGTGTATCCCTTGTGTGCACTAACACAGACCCTTGCGTGAACAACACATAGATGCCTGCACACACATGCAAACACACACACACGCACATGCATGCACCTGCATAACTCTGCACCTGAAACTCGCCAGCCGCTCACTCTCCCCTCTCAGGGTCATTACCCCAGCTCTTCCCTCTGCCTGGGAGTCACCTGCCTGGACACCTGCCTGGCTCCCTCCCTCACCTCCTGACGCGAAGGTCACTGAGGCCCTCCCTGGCCGCCCTCCAATGGACACTACTTTGCCCCACCAGGCCCCTTGCCTTTGTTCTGGTGCGCCACCGAGATGACATGGAGAAGGAGCCCATGCACCATGTTCCCTCCACCACCTCACATCAGGAAAGGGGTGACCCACTACACTCAAAGCCACAGAGCTG
The DNA here is from genome assembly GCF_019320065.1 of Cervus canadensis. Lineage (NCBI taxonomy): Eukaryota > Metazoa > Chordata > Mammalia > Artiodactyla > Cervidae > Cervus > Cervus canadensis. The sequence continues at coordinate 61,936,199 of NC_057388.1, read as the reverse complement.
ATGACAGGTTCAGCTGTGCCTGGGATCCAGGGTTCCCAGCTCCAGGGCACCGGGTCACCATTCAGCTTCAAGCCCAAAGGTTGCTCCCCCTCTTCTGAAATCTCAGTTTTCCCTGAGATTGGGTAATTGACTCCACGGCCTTCAGGTGCCTGGCTGCACTGGGACTCCCCTTTCCTGCCGGCTCTTGGGAAGGCTGACAGCAGGCGGGTTCCATCCATGGTGGCCTCTCCAAACACTCTGGGATTCTGTTCCCCCTCCCCCACCCCACCCCCAGCACCGCAGTGCAGGTGTGAGGGGGTTATTCTGTCTGAAAGCCAAATGCTGGGCTCTCTTAATGGATTTCAGAAGCTTCCTGCCTTTGCTGCCACAGTGGAAAAGATTTCCTTCTTTGTGATGTTTAAAGAAAAACAGGCAGTTCTGCTTTTTGAGGTCTAAAAAGGGACTATAACTCGGTGAGGGGAGAGGCGGGAGTGTAATTTACTACTGGCAGAATTGACAGCGGACCTCTTTCTCAGATCCAGAAGTTATCATTACAAAGAGAAGCTGCTTGTTTAATTTTCCGCATTTCAGGTAGTCTACAAACAGTGGGAAATGGATTTCTCCCTTCATTACAGATGTGCTCCCTGACCTTCTGTAACCCTGTGGTTCCCATCCAGGCTGGCCTGTCCAGCGGGCATGGCTACATATGCAGAGTAAGGATTTCCAACCCTGGTCCTTCTGGGAAAGCCTCTGACCCCCACCTCCACCATAGCCACGGAGAAGCACTATCCTTTGCTGCTGGCCCTCCCCTTCCCAAGGAAGGGGCGTCAGGCATCCTGACATGCCAGACCCTATGTATTCAGACCTTTCCTGCTTCTCCATCTTCTTATCTGGTGAGTTAACACCCACCAGCCACCCAGTCTTTCTGATCTGGGCACCCCACGCCTGCCCATCTTCCCCCTGCCTTAGGTCATACCAACCTCTTTGCCAGGATGATCAGCCCCCTCCCCATAGCTCCACCTCCAGGCCTTAACCCCTAGTCTACCTGTGGAAACCCCCCATGCCCACACCAGCTCCTGCAGGAGTCCTTGATGACCCTCCCAGGGGCCCCAGCTCTTTCCCCTCTCTCCTGGTGCTCACCTTCACTGGGCCCCCTCTCATGGCAGCCAGCCACACTCATGCCAGACTTTCATCTTCAGTCTGGGGACTAAAGGGAGGGCCAGAATGTACTTCCTCTAGACTAAGCTCCCCCTGGGTGCTGGGCTGCTGGGGCCCCTCTTTCCTTCCTGCAGGAGCCCTCAACCTCTGCTTACATAGCCCCTGGTGACGTGGAGCTCACTCCCTTCTCCCACACCCATGCATGCACTCCCCCGCCAGCCTCCTCAGCGGAAGAATGCCTGTCTTTCCTTGTGTCAAGCCCCCATCACCCTCCTCCAGGGAGGATTCCTGCTGCCTGAGCCCTTCCTGCTTCCCCAGACACCTTCTGAGGTCTGCCATCATGAACTGAAAACTCCGTGTTTCGGCTATGTTTTGTGTGATAGCAACTTCCCCCAAAACCAGAGACCAAAAACAAGAAACATTTATATTATTTGGTGATCCTGTGCTTTGGCTGCTCAGTGCTCCTGGCCAGAGAGGGTTTGGCTACTCCGCGTTCAGCTGGCACCTTGGCAGGGCGGACGTTCTGAGAGGCCCTCACGCACGTGTCTGGCGGTTGCTCCATATTGGCTGGGGCAATGGCAACGGCATGGCCACCAGGACCCAGAGGCCACCGGGCTTTTGCACATGCTCCAAATTGCAGGGTTCCCCAGAGCAGCCAGATAGGAAACAAGCTCCGGTGTAGAGCACATTGTTTTAAAAAAGGACTTTATTGTTTAGCGCAGTTTTATGTCCACAGTGAAACTGAAGAGAAAATCGAGAGGGTTCCCATAGCCCTCCATCCCTGCTCAGCCTCCCTGATATCAACAGCCCCTGCTAGACAGGCACGCTTGCTGCCATCAGTGAATCTACACTGGTGTGTCATTACCACTCAAAGGCCACAGTTTGCATCGGGTTACTCTTGGGGTACATTCTATGGGTGTTGACAACTGCATATAAAAGCACATATCCACCATTACAGGGTCATACAGGGCAGTTTCACTGTCCTAAATATCTTCTGTGCTCACCCTATTAATACCTCCTTTCCCCCACCTCTGCAAAAGCTGATCCTTTTACTATCTCCATAGTTTTGCCTCTCCCAAGAAGTCATGTAGAGTTGGAATCGTGCGGTATGTAGCCTTTTCCGATGGGCTTTTGCACTCAGTAACATTGTTTAGGGCTTCCCTTGTGGCTCAGCTGGTAAAAAACCCTCCTGCAATGTGGGAGACCTGGGTTTGATCCCTGGGTTGGGAAGATCCTCTGGAGAAGGGAAAGGCTACTCACTCTCATATTCTGGCCTGGAGAATTCCAAGGGCTGTATAGTCGATGGGGTCTTGTTTAAGGTTCCTCCATGACTTTTAGGGCTTAACAGATCATTATTTTTTACACCTCATATTATTCTATTATTAGATGGACCAGTTTATTTATCCCTTTACCTACGGGACATCTTGCTTACTTCTGAGTTTTGACAATTATGAATAAAGCTGGTGTATACCTCTGTGTACAGGTGTTGGTGTGGACATACATTTTCAACTTTCTTGGGTAAATACCAAGGAGCAAGAGATGGAACAAGCCCCATGTGCAAGTTTTTTTCAAGCCCCTCCTGGCATTGCATTTGCTGATGTTGTATCCACCAAACCAAGAGATGTGACTGAGACAGACTGGGAGGGGGGAGGTGATGGTGAGAAATGGACTTGTCCTCTCAGTGGGAGGAAAAGCAAAGTCATTCGATGAGGCAGATTTTCCACTGGGAATGGAAGATTTTTGGTCAGCTGTACAGTCTTCCCTGCTCATGCACACACTTTATGATATCTCAATCTTCTGCCTGAACACCAAGTTGTTGGACTGGGGCCCATTTGACATGTAGAGGGAATGAGACAAAACTGCTGGATTAGATGGCTTTAGCAGCTTTGAAGATCAGAGGGTGAGGGTGGCAGCACCAATGATAGTCACTTTCACTCAGGCAAGGCCTTTACTTAGCAATAGTTGTGCATTCATACTGCGTGGTGGGCACTGGGTGAGCTGCAGGGAAGTGAATGTCCTCTCCAGGGAGGGAAGGGAGGGACACAGAAGCAGAATGACAGGTGCAATGAAGGGACAGGTGATGTGGTGGGGATGGAGGGGTGAGGAGGGAGCATGTGCTCCATGGGGGGTGGGCAGGAACCCCACCCTTGAGCTGAGATGTGAGTGTGAGGAGGGCTGGAGAGGAGACTACTGGGAAGGAGCCCTGCTCCCCCTCCACGGCCCGCCTCTCCCTCTGTGTCCTGCCTTCAGCTCTGCATGTCTGTAGCAGTGCTTTGCAGGGATCTTGTTAAAGTGCATCTCTGCTCCTGCAGGTCTGGGCTGGGACCTGAGCATCTGAACTTCTAACAAGTTCCCTGGGATGCCCATCCTGCTGCCAGAGTCCAGGTGTGTGGAAACCCTGACCTTTCTCAGACTGAGATGTCCACGTTCAGGGACAGGCTTGGATGGCAGTGAGGAGAGAGGGAGAGAGGAAACCCCACGGATGTTTTCTCCTGGGAAACTCAGCTGACCCCTTTGGCTACTAGAGGATGAGTAAGAAACAGAGTATGACAGCCCACTCACAGGAATCTCAGAACTGATGTTTAAGCATCTTTGGGTACCATTTCAAATGAGGGGAGTGATGCTAGGGGGAAGAAAGTTCTTGCCAAATATCAGTGAGTGAGTGAACAGAGCTAAGACTGTACACCAGGGCCCCTGACTCTTTCAGGCAGACATCATTTATCAAATGCCTCCTGTGTGCATGCCCTGTGTGCTCCATGGAGTTCTTTGGCTGGTAGAAAGATGAAACAGACACAAAATTGCAGATATGAAGGTAGGACTGGTCCAGAAACCATGGCAGAATTGACGTGAGGATAATACAACTGGACTCAGGCAGTGACAGGGATCAGAGCAGTTGGGTGGATGTGAAGAGCTGTTTAGGAGGTAATATCAAGAGGTCCAGGTGAGCCAGAGTGATGACCAAGGGTGAGAGGAAGGAGGCTGGGATGGGTGAGGGCATGGCCAAAAGTGTCCTCACTAGGGTGGGGATGTGAGAGAGGAGCAAGGATGGGGAATGGGGCCTCTGCCTTTGGATCTGCTGAGTTAGAGGGGCTGAGGTCAGGGAAGTGAAGGCAGCTAGACACTGTAGTCGGGAGGGCAGAGAGTAGGTAAGGCTAAAATGCACACAGCTGGTCTGTGGATGAGCTTCTAGAAGGAATGATGCTCCTAAGGACTTAATAGAGGCTGTGCAGAAAGATACATCTTTGGTGATTCAGGAGGTTTTTATGACTCATTCAAGACCCCAGGTCTGAAGGACATGGTGGTCCATCAGAAGTCATTGCTTTGCACTTGGACCACTTTATTAAATGTTCCTTGGCTTGTGTGGTCTGTGCTTAATCACTCAGTCCTGTCCAACTCTTTGTGACACCATGGACTGTAGCCTTCCAGGCTCCTCTGTCTATGGGGATTCTCCAGGCAAGAATACTGGAGTGGCTTGCCATGCCCTCCTCCAAGGGGTCTTCCCAACCCAGGGATTGAATTTAGGTCTCCTGCATTGCAGGTGGATTCTTTACCATATGAGCCACCAGGGAAGCCCTATTCTTTGGTACGCCTCCCCCAAACCTAAACAGCATATTAAAAAACAGAGACATCACTTTGCCAAAAGAGATCTGTCTAGTCAAAGCCATGGTTTTTCCAGAAGTCAAGTATGGATGTGAGAGTTGGACCATAAAGAAAGCTGAACACTGAAGATTTGATGCTTTTGAAATGTGGTGTTGGAGAAGACTCTTGAGAGTCTCTTGGACTGCGAGGAGATCAAACCAGTCAATCCTAAAGGAAATCAATCCTGAATATTCATTGGAAGGACTGATTGCTGAAGCTGAAGCTCCAATACTTTGGCCACCTGAGCGAAGGGCTGACTCATGAGAAAAGGCCCTGATGCTGGGAAAGACTGAAGGCAGGAGGAGAAGAGGCTGACAGAGGATGGGCTGGTTGGATGGCATCGCCGACTTGATGGACATGAGTTTGAGCAAACTCTGGGAGTTGATGGTGGACAGGGAAGCCTGGCGTGCTGCAGTCCATGGAGTCGCAAAGAGTTGGACATGACTGAGCAGCTGAACTAAACTCCCCCCAACTAGTGTGCACCCAGGCTGGAGGCTGAAAGGTGGTCCCCTTCTGTGTAGTCTTGTTTCCCAGACTGGCTCTGGGCTCAGCCGCAGAGGTATCACCTGGGGACAGGTTAGAAATGCAAATTCTCAGCCCACCACAGACCTACGGACTCTGACTCTGGGTTTTATCAGAGCCCTGATGGTTCATGAGCAAAAGAGCATTTCAGAAGCATTGGCCCAGGTGAGTAGTTCTCCACTGGGTCTACACACTCGGATCCCCAGGGGAATGTGATGAAATACTGCTTCCTGGGTCCCTACCCCCAAACTGGAACTTCTGATATAGTTGGTCTGGGGAAGGCCCAGGCTGCCCGAAGGTTCCAGCTCCCTGGGTGACTCTCATGTATATCCAGGGTGAGACCCAAACCCCAGTCCCTACCTAGTCATCTTTGAGGGACTAGAGCTGGCAGTGTTGGAGGGCAGACCCTTTGTGGAAGTCACTTTGCATCTTTGGGCCTCAAGTGAAACCACCCTGTGCCCTCTGGTTTGTAGGAGCTCAGAGGAGGGCAGGTGATGTAGGGGTGGGGATGGAGGGAAGGTCAAGAGCCATGAAGAGCTGGCTGGGGCAGGCATGTAGTTTGAAACACACACCAGCATCAGGAGCGGCAGAATCTGTCAGGCCAGACAGGGAACTGCTGAGCAAGGAGTCGAAGGCTCCCTCAGTTCATACCCTGAGGGGTTCCATCTGTGGGGGAAGGTCATCAAGGAGCAGAGGAAGGAGAGCCCACCACACCCAGGGTAAGAGAAGGCAGAAGGGGTGGGGGTGTCTTCCGGGAAGAGTGCTAGGCTTCGCCCTCTCTCACCTGGAGACAGGAACCAGGAAGTTAGGGGTGCCAGCCACAAGGAGCGCCCAGGAGTTCTGTTATTCAGGGAGAAGCAGAACAAGAGGCAATCCTTGCTGCCTACTCGAAATAATGGCCCTCAAATTAGCTGCCTAGGATAGCTTCAGGCTTGATTCTGAGAAGGCAGGATCTCAGGCTCTACTACATTGTACCTACTGTGTCAGAATCCATTCTTTAACCAGCTTCCCAGCTGACTCACATGCACATTTTCTGCAAAGCCTTGGTCTCCTGGGCCCTAGCTGAAATGCAGGGTCCAGGACCCATAGTGACTGCAAATTCTAGCTTCATGGAGGCGCTCACTCTCCAAGGGTTTTCGGGTTCCTCTGCGCATGCGGGTCATGGCTTCTCTGCTGGGTGAGTTTTCTTTCCTAAGGAGGCCCCTGGCATCTGTCCTTCCTGCACTTTGCCAGCTGCTTCCTGCCCTGCAGTGCCCTCTGGTGGCCATCGCGAGCCATGGCAACCGCATCGCCCCTTCTCTGCTGCCTGAACCCCAAGACCCAACTGAGGTTGGAAGGAAGAAGACTTTCCTGTTGCTGCCCTCTGCCACAAGGCTCAGGGACCCCCAGAACACAATGGAAGCAGTTGGGAAAACCCTGGGCTTTAGCAGCAGGCCAGCAAATGGGTGAAGGGTCCTGGCTCAGCTCTTCTCCCTGTCACTGGCCTTTCCTCCTGGAAGCTGTTCAGAGCTGGAACATGGGCTGGAGGAGACAGAACGAGTCTGTGTAGGGAGGACACGCAGGCTGGACTGGTTCAGGGAGCCCTGCGTGGTGACTTCAGGACGGGAAGCAGCTGCCAGCTGCTGGAGGGACTTACAGGCTTTTACCTGTTGAGACCTGGTCCTGTGTCTAGAGGCTTGACTGCATTTGCTCAGGGGGCCTGCTGTGTGGGGCATGGACTACGGTGGACAGTGGGCGCTGTGAGGGGCTCCTGCCCCAGTTCAGAGAGCGTTAAGGGCTTCACACGTGAGCCAGGCTTGGGTGGTGGAAGGCCAACACTCTCCCACATGCCAGAGAGAACATGTCAGCCCAGGGTCAGGAGCTGGTTGGGCTGCGAGCTGGCCAGTTGTGTGGACAGGGAGTGTCTTGAGAGACATGTGGCCTCATGAAGGTGCTTCTAGAGACATGACTCAGGTCTTCCCAAAGCTCCAATTCTTGGTCATGTGGAGGGGCAGCTGGACTCCCTGCCTTGCCTGGCCTGCTTCAACTGACCATTCTCTGAGGCTCTATCATGATACTGATGACAAAGCCCCAGATTCCTGAGAATGGGTGACTCCGAGGTCTCCCAACCGAAGAACTGTTGCCACTGTGCTGACGAACTTGATGACCCGCCTTCATTACCTGCCCGCCTGCCTGCCTTCTTTTCTTCCCTCGTTCCTGTTAGGGTTTCCTGGGATCCTCTCGCAGGTAAACTGTTTACTCTCAAATCCATGTTTCAAATCTGCGTCGGAGAGTGGGTGACCCAAATCAAGACAGCGTTTGGCTGAGCCACTTTATTTTCCTGACTTATGGTGCAGGATGAAAGGGAAAAGGGTGTGGGGGATGGATACCTGGGCTGGGGGCAGGGAGAACTCGCCTTTCACCTGTGACCTGGGGACATAGTAATAAGATGGAAGGGATGGTGTTCAGGCTGACTCTGCAGTGGGGGGCTCCAGACTTACTAGACTTTGGGACCCTGACTTCCCGGTCTGGGCAGGCCCCGTCTGCCAGACTGGACTCAGGCCCCAGGATCCTTGCGGGCGACCACAAAATAGAGGCCCTCGTTGATGCAGTAGGCCTCTGAGTAGTTAATAGGGCTGTACTGGCTCTTTAGCACCTGGCAGCCGGCCTCCTGCAAGGCCTTCTCCACTGTCTCCTTCTCCAGTGGGAGGCCAAAGAACTTACTGTGTCCCACCATGTAGTTCTGTAAGTGCAGGGCCACCGAGGTGACCAGGTGCCCGCCTGGCTTCAGTAGGCCGACCAGGCTCCGGATGGCTGCCTGGTAGGCGTCCACGTCACGGCAGGCGCACTCCAGGGCCAGCAGGGTCAGCACGCAGTCCACTGCGGGCACCTGGGCCGACCCCAGAGGACGGGGCTGGTTCACATCGCATGTCAGTAACCGCGTGACTGTCCTTTGGAGCCGGGCCTCCTTCTCCTGCCACTTGCTCCTGTGAGGGAGGGTCAATGAGGTGACAATGACAATTAGGACAACATCCCCCACCCCCCAGGGTGGCCTTTCTAAGGGCCTATGAAGAAGATCATATTTCCCTCATTATATAGATGAGGAAACTGAGGCACACAGAGGTTGAGTGATTTGTTCAAGGCCACACAGCTGATAGGTGACAGTGCATTTGACATCTGATTCCTCCTTCTTCCTCTTTCTCCTTTTTTCTGTCTTTCTTGTGAATAACTCAATTTTAGCATATTGCATTATTAAGTTGTAAAAGACATATAACAAAAATTTGCCATTTCAGTCACTTTGTAGAATCCAGGGGCCTTAATTGCATTCATAATGTGTGCAACTGTCACTATTTTCTGCTTCCAAAACTTGTTATCACCCATGCTGAAACTTTGCATCCGTTATGCAATATATCCCCATTCCTCCTCCCTGTAGCCCCTGACCCTGTAAATATCCTTCTTTAAGCCAGCTCTTTCCCACAGCTGGGCCTTTGCCCTTGCCATCCCCTCTGCCTGACTCTCTTTCTCCAAATCGTCTCATCCTTTCTCCCTCACATCTCCCAGGAAGCAGCTCCAAGGGCTCTTTCTTAGAGGAGAGGCCTCCTCTTGCCATCTGCTGGGGACTGAATTGAATCCCCATCATATTCATATGCTGAAACCCTAACATGTATGTGGATATATTTGGTGATGGAGCCTTTGGCAGGTAAATAGAGGTAAATGAGATTATGAGGGTGGGGCCACTCATGATGGGATTTGTGCCTTTTACAAGAAGACAGACTAGAGAGCTAGCTGACTCTCCTGCTCCTTCTTTAGAGGACATGGCAAGACGGCATCTACAGGCCAGGAAGAGCACCCTCACCAAGTTCAAGGCCTGATCCTGAGATCCCAGCCTCCAGAAAGTGAGAAAAGAGCATCTTTGTTCAAGCCGCTGATCTATGACATCTTGTATGATGGCTCAAGGTGAGTAAGACACCCTGCCACCTAACATAGCACCCGTACTTCTCTAGGCCCTGTCAGCTGGAGAGTCCTCTCTAGAACACTTGTTTTTCCCTGAATCCCTACCTCCATCTACTTTGGTGATGTTGTCCTCCCTACTAGAATGTGAGCTCCGTGGGGCAGAGACTTTATTCACTGTGCTAGTCTCAGTATCTGGAAGTGACCTGACTCTCAGAATGCTCTCTGTGAATGATGACAAGAATGTATGAAGCCCAGGCTGGGTTGATGCAGAGACCCTGTGCTCAGAGACCGTGAGGCCCTGTTCCACTTCAGGCTGCCCCTGTCTGTAACTGGGTCAGGCCCCCATGACCAGAGATGGGGCAGGAATTTAGTCTGGTCTTTGTCCTGCTCTAAGGTGGCCTCGAGGGCACTCTCCGCGTCTGGGCCTTGGTTTCCTGGACTCTGGTTGATGGATTCCCTCTCTGTGAACGGGACAGGGAAGTACCTGGAGGGGGTGAGTGCTATTGGTCTCTAGGGCTTGGTAGCAGTGCTGAGGAGATATATGTGGGCGATTCCAAGAAGCCCATGTCTTCCCATAACAAGTTCCCCTCCAACACTAGGTAAAGTGGAAGCTGAACCACTAGTTTTGAGAGGAAAGAGACCTGCGTGTGCTGGAGCAATCAGGGGAGCTTCCAGGAGGAGGTGGGACTGAAATAGGTCCCACAGGGTGGATGGGATGCAGAACATGGAGAGCAAATAAGGTTACCGAAGCTTAGAGCACAGGCAACTCTGCGGCTGGAGGTGAGACACGCTCAAAGGGAGGGAGGTGCTCTGGGCCAGAGACCCAGGTGGGTTAGGATCAACCTAGAGGGAGACAGCCAGTGATGCAGGGTGGCAGGCTTGGCCTCCGGCCTGTGGGGGTAGGGAGAAGGATGGTGGCTGTGGATACCTGTCTCCCTCGAGCTCACACACGTATTGCACGGCTGGGGACCAGTCATAGGCCCCCGGCTCCTTCTTCAGCCACTTGTCCGCCTCCCGGAGGTTAAGCTCCAAGTAGTCTGACACGATGATCTCCCGGAAGGCCTCGCAGGCTGAGAGCAGCTGGTAGATGGTGGGGCCTGTGCCGACGTCGATCAGGATGTCACCTCCCACGCCTCCTGCAGGAGGTAGCGTGTTCCAGGTGTGGGGGGCAGACACCTGGCTCCATGCCAGTTGTGGTAGATGGAGATGCCGGGCTGTGCCCTTTCCCCAGGGTGACTCTCAGGGGACCCGACCCTGCCTTGGGCAGTACTTGGACTGTGTGAGGGTTCTAGCCCTTACGCCTGGGGCTCAGGAGGGTGAGAGAGGAGGGTGGGGCACAGGCTAGCACACACTAGGTCCCCCTGCCGCCTCAAGGGTTGCTACTGGAGCCCTGTTAGGGCAAGTCGTGCCCTTCTGGGCAGCTTTCAGATTGGCTTCTTGGTACAAGCTGGTTTATTGGCAAGTCTTCTGACTCTGGGTTTAAAGCAATGGTGAGAGTGACCCCACAGGCCCCCCTCCCACTTCCTTGCTGCAAGGACAGAGCTTCTGATAAAGGATGAGAGCTGAGCCAGTGGGTGCAAAACTGGCTCAACCAATTACAGAAGGCAAGAGGATCTAGTGATGAGTTGGGGGAAGAGCAATATAAGTACATCACCCTTCTCTCCCTGCTTCCTCCCTCCATCCTTCTCCATTGAAACCAGTCCCTTTTCCAAGCATTAATCCCAGTCCTCCTCTAGAGTCTCCTAAAATTTCTCTGTGAGGCTTAAGCTTTCTTTTGTCTGTATTTCTGTGGACCTTGCTTGATATCCCTTTCTTGGCATTGATTACATAAGGCAAGATTTGTTGATTGACTGAGTAATTCCCTAGTTGTTCAGTTCACTCCCTGCCCAACTGCACAAGACAGCCCTGCATGAACTGATCTTGAGATTTTCTGCTGCCACTGATGTGCGGTCTGACATGGGCTGGCCACCCTGGTGTCTTCTACCTGAGCCTCCCCTTGTGTGCATGGAAGACTTGGGTGATAATCTCTGCCCGTCCCCCTAGCCTGACACCTCAGAGCAGAAATTTGTAAACTGAGCTCTGTGGTTTGGCTTTGGGTGTCCATGAACCCTCTTAATTTTGTGTAAAATGTTAGGAGTGTTTCTGTGTTGTGTGTATACCATGTCTTTCATCAGATATTCAAGGGGGCTCATGGTTCCAGGCCATAAAGCCACTTTTAGGTCACTGAAGGGGAGGCAAGCAATATGTTCATATCTCTTGTCTCCTATCCCTACCAGCATGAGTCGATGAGCCCCACAGTCCAGGAGTTACCTTCCTGTTTCCCAGGGCAAGAAACTGAGGTGGACTGTCAGAGATTCAGGCCTGGTTCCTGGGCTGCAAAGGCCAGTGCTTGGTTTCCACCGAGTGGCCACCCAGCGACGGTCCCCATGGATTCACAGCTGGGCTGCTTTTTCAGCGTCCGAGGTGAGCGGTGTCCCAGAGGATGGGTCCCCTGCCCCCAAAAGCCCTTCCTGCAAGGTGCAGCCCCGTGGTCTCCCTGGGATGGAGACCAGACACTCACCTGGAGAGAAAGTTTCGAAGAGATTATTCAGGAGGAATTTCAAGATTTCGTTTTCAGCTACAGTGCCTGAATCAAAGGCGTAGTAGGTCTTTAAGTAGTCCCTGGGGTTGAACTTTGTCTTGTAGTCCTCTCCTGTGTACACCTTGCCCTCCATTCTGGCTGCAAACCTTGCTGCATCTCCCACTGCTGCAGTTCCCCATTATATCTACCCTCTTTTCCCAGGCCCTTCCCATCGGGAGTGTCGTAATCTCATCAGAGAGACCCTCCCTCCCAGGGAGGAGCTGGGATTGCACATCATGGAGTTAGGCCACATGTTAGCTTTCTGGCTGGGGTTTATCTGTTTGGTAATTATCAAAACACAGAAATGCAACAGGATAGTCAACAAATGCTCCTGGGGTGGGGGGGTCTCAGTATTTCACTTCTGAGAAGTGATGTTTTGAATGTAGATGCTGCTGGCAGGGGTTAGATTTAGGGGAGAATGAAGCAGAGGGTCTGGGCCACAGAACAAAGAAAGAGACAGAGATGGGCAAAGAGTGATAAAGACAAAGGCACAGAGAGGCCAAGCATCTGGAACAGGTCAAGTATCCTTCTCTCTTTGGGTTTGCTGGGAAAATGAAACCCAGAAAGGAAAACCCTGTAGCATGGAAAACAAAATGCAGAAATGGTTAAAATTTCACTGACTGAGGTCAGTGAGTTTGCTCTTTAAAATTGTTTGTCCTGAACTTGGTTAAATATTTCCTCCTGTCTTCAATCCTGTTTACTCTATTTTCTTAATCAATCCTTTATTTTTCTGAGGATAAAAGTAAACTTAACCAGGGTCCCCCAAAAGGCTGAGAAGCCTCTGCCCAAATCATTTGAAAAGTGCTGGCATTCATAAACAGAACATGTAATTAAATTTTGTGGAATTTGCTTGCATGAACAATCACACACACAAACACACACAGAAACTCACACACACATAACTACTAGTAAAAGGTGCAAAAGATGAATGAGAGCAATGGGTTGTATCAAAAGGGTTGCCTGCCCTTCTGAGTAGGTTTCAGAATGCTTCTTGGTAGGAGCTGGTTTATTTCCAACATATCTTCTGGTTGTGGCAATATTCTGGTTGTGATACTATGTTTTGAAAGATGCTACCTTTATGTTATCATTGAAATGTACTCAAATCCCTCTGTATTATTTCCTAGGCTGCATGTGAATCTACAAAATAAAAAGTTATGTTAACAAAGAAACTGCTTCCAAAAGGAAAAAAAAAAAACAGAAAAAAAAAAAAGTGTTTGCAAATCTCTTCCAAAAATTCACCTAAGATCAGAGGTTTCAGGTAGCAAACTCTAATGTGTTTTGCAAATGGGCAAGTCTGGGGCCCTGGTCTGTAAAGTGTGCTGGGTGTGTCCCTCACCCTCTTAATCTGCCTTCTTTGTGACAAACTGTAGAGTAGATGTTGAGCCCTATTCACTCCTTGGAGATTAGGAAGCTGAAGGTGACGAGCCTTTTCCCAAGGGGGTCCTGGCAGCAAGTGACAGGGTCTAGGAGTAAATTCAAGGCCAGCATCCAAAGCCAAAATGAAGACTCACTCCAAATTTATTGTCTCCTCATCACACTATCGGAAAAGGCAGTGGTACCCCACTCCAGTGTTCTTGCCTGGAGAATCCCAGGGATGGGGGAGCCGGGTGGGCTGCCGTCTATGGGGTCGCACAGAGTCGGACACGACTGAAGTGACTTAGCAGCAGCAGCAGCATCACATTGTGCAGTCTAGCAGGGTCCCTTAGCTGTGCTGCTCAAACTAGCGTGCCCAGGAATCACCTGGGGATCCCTCTAAGTGCAGGTTGTGGTTCTTGAGATTCTACAGCTATAATAATCCCAGAATATACTGAGGCCACCGGGATGTGAACGGCACAGCCCTGGATCCTACTGCCCAGAATCAACATTTATGTTTCAGAATTTGGAGTTCCTGCAGAATAGAACCTCTAATTTTATTCACTGCAGTTACTAGAACCTGAACTCTGTGCCATTTCCATTCGGTGGGAACAGGTTTGATTGTGTAATAAATGATGATGGCACAGCTTCCTGTCCAGTTGGAAGAAAATAAAGTTACACTTCTCTCCAATTTGTTAGAAGAGAATTTTATACTCAAACTCAATTAACATAAAATCTAGGAGGATTAAAGGGATTGGTGACACTGAGTGTATCATGTTGTCCCTAGGGGTTCTTATGATCGATTTGCCTGCAGACACGTGAACCAGCAGGGGCTTTGCAGGACTGCCGTGTCACCGTGTGTGACCCCATGCCTGCTCAGTGGTCCTGGCACGGGGTCAGCATCACTTCTCCGCGTCTCTTTAAATGTGCTAGAAATGTCCATTTTCCGTGCTGCCTAATGCACAGTACACAGAAGTTCAAGTTAACTTGAGCTACCTGCTCCTCAAGTGATTGACAGGTAAGAGACTTACAGGTGTTCATCATTATAAATAACCTTGTAATCAGTAGTAAGCTTTTTCTGTATTTTAGAGTTTAGAGTCAGGCTTTGGGCTGGATTCCTAAATATTGGACTAATGGATCAATGTTTTAAAGCTTTTAGTACAAATAAATTAGGTAAACACTTGCCAAATTATGTTTCTAAGAAAAACAATGCTTTTTACTTTTTCTTTGTTTCATGACAAATATTTATTTTTTTCTTTAATAAAATGTGTTAAAATTTTTTTTCCTTTGGGTTTGTTTCTACCTAAGCTTTGAAAATCCTTCCCTGTTCAGAGTTCTGAGAGCCGTCTGATTGTGATAATTTCTGTGATTGTTTATTTAAAAAATATTTACCCATTATTTTGGTGTTTGGTGTGAGATGGGGTTCTGTGTGGCTGCTGACAATTCACTGGAGAAAAGTATGCTTACATATGCAAGTTCTGGACTATTTCTTCACCCCACAGCCTCATGTGGAAATAAAGATAACGGGATGCTGAGATAGTCACTTTCCTAATATGGAGAATAAGGTTGGTTCTTTTCTCATCTGGTTGACTCTTAAGCAATTCGTTTTCTTGACAGTTAGCTTGAAAATGTGCTCCTGTGTTAAAATTAAGGGAGAAGTCCCCTTGAACAGAAATTTCTCTGAGTTATTCCGGTCACTATATAGAAAGATGTTTAAGATGAGGCAGATATTCTTAAGAGGGTCCAAGACAACCCTGGCAAGAACAAAATGCTGTCAAATTGATGAAGGCAAACCTTAGGACAGTGGGTCTCCACTGGGGTGGAGGGTTGGGGTATACTTTCCTGCTCTGGGGTCATCTGTCCATATCTGGAGATGTTTGATTTGTCATAGTTGGAGATGAATTATCTGGCCTGAAATGTCAGTGTTGCTGACATGGAGACATGTTTTTTTAGAACATATCTGTACAAGATTTGATTTTGAGCAGATCACCCTAGCTCTGTGAAGAACCCTAGCTAGGCCAGAGTCAGATGTGAGTTGGGATGGAGAGGGTGGGCTGGTGGAGGTCAGAGGGTAAAAGTTCTGGAATGTTGCTGGAGCGGAGGAGGTTGGATCCATTCCACTGTGCAGCACCAGGCACTGGAGGCCCTGAGTTGGGGTACGCCTCATCTGTCCCTCCAGGACATCCACTGTAGCACAATGAATGAAAGAGTGGTCTCTCTTCACCTAAGCTGGGCAGACCCTGGATGCTGGCATCCCACTGCTGGGGTTCTGGGTACATAGATGTCCACAGTTCACTTTAGAAATGTTAATAGATGCTAAGCCGAGCATCTTCCACGTGTCTCTCACTATTCACTCTCCATCCTTCTTCATTCTCTTGTGAATGCCAGAAGACTAACTTATGTGGACTGTATGAGTGGCTCCCTTGCCCTCTGGAATTTGCTGGCTACTGAAGGGTGGTAGGAAAGGGAGGTCTGGGTGTTTGCTCTTCAGCTCCTTGTCTGTTGGCAGTTGAGGAAGCCCTGTCTGTACAGCTCTGCCTTAGGTCCAGGGTGGACAACGGCTCCTCCCTGTTATTCCCCCTGGAGCACTTGGATGCTTGCTTTTGTGTATTAATTTAGCTGGGCCCTGGGGCTCAGATCTGTAGTCAAACACTATTCTGCATGTTTCTGGGAGAGTGTTCTTGGATGAGATTAACTTTAAAGTTGGTGAACTTTGAGTAAAACAGATTGTGTTCCATAATGTGGGTGGGCTCCATCCAATCAGCTGAAGTCCTGAATAGAAGGACTGACCTCCTCTGAGCAAGAGGGAATTTTGCCAGCAGATGGTTCTCAGACTTGAACTGGCTATTGAATTGGCTCTTTCCGGTTCTCCAACCTGCTGGTTCATCTTGCAGTTTTTGGACTTGTCTGCCTCCATGATACTCCAGAATTGTGTGAGCCAACCCTTTAAATCTTTCTGTATGTATATTTGCATCCCTGGTGGCTCAGATGGTAACGAATCTGCCTGCAATGAGGAGACCTGGGTTCAGTCCCTCGGTTGGGAAGATCCCCTGCAGAAGGGAATGGCCACCCACTCCAGTATTCTTGCCTGGAGAATTCCATGGGCCGAGGAGCCTAGTGGGCTACAGTCCATGGGGTCGCAAAGAGCCAACACAGCTAACATACACACACACCCCACAGCCTGTTGGTTCTGCTTCTCTGGAGGGCCTGACTAACTAGACTAATTAGGTTATAAAACTGATTCTGAGAAAGATTAAACAATTGTCCCAATGCCTTTCAGCCAAGAGCGTAACCTTTGCCTTCCTGGACAAAGAACAGGAGCCCCAGGCCTAGATCTGGACAAGGTTCTGGCTGGAGTGTTCAGAGAGCCAATCCTGGGAGCAAAGCCTGTAAGTTCAAGGCTGACTGGGAGCCTCCCCTGCATGTTTGGTTCTGCCTGGATGACTTGCTCTGGGAAGGCAGATGGGTCAGACGGCTGGGCTGAGAAGGAGATGACCTGGGAAGATAGCCCAGGGCTGCGTTTAGGGTGGCCTGGAAGCCACAGTGAAGTGTGACTTCCAACAGGCTGTCTGGGGCCCAGGCTTGGGGCCATCTCTCATCCTGCAGGGCTAGGCTGTTCTCTGATTTCTGTCTCCCTAACCCTCCTGCTCCTCCAGGGCTAGGGGCCTCTTAACTTTCCCCGACCCTCCTCACCAGGACATTCCCCCCACTGTTCCCCAATCAAGTGTGCAGAGTGACGTTATGGCCATGAGGGCCCAGAGGCCACTGCCAATCACCGTGCCAGCAGGAGAGGATTATCTTATCTTTGGGAGGCAGGCAGATGCCGAAAAACACCTTACAGATGGCTCGATGGAGGCCGTTGGAGGCTGGGGGTCCTGCCAGCGAGGCTGTGACAGGACCGAGACCCTACCCAGCACCCCTGACCTCCGTGTAGGACTTTTCTAGAACCTGGTTACAGCCACACCCTAACCCCGCCACAGTACCCCTGTTTGGCACTGGTGATCGGGCAGGGCTGGGCTTGGCAAACTTGATGACCTTCCTTGCCTCACCCCAAAGTCTTAGGGAATAATGGAGAGTATTTGGGAACAGGCGCTGTACTCTCCCCACAGCATTTCCTGCTTTCTCGTCCAGCACTCCGCTCCAGGACCCCCTCTTGCATAATATCTGCTTGAAGAGAGGGGCAGGGCCCCACCAGCCCCCCACTTCAACCCCCATTCCCTGAAGCCCCAGAGAAGACCAAGTTTCCACCTCAGCTAGCCACCTGCATCCCGGTTGGTGGAGAGATGTTCAAAAGGCTGCAGAGAAGGGTGAAGGACGGCTCTCTCTGCTCACTGGCCAAAGGTCTTGTGATGAAACTCCAGGTTAGATTTGAACCTCTCAGCCATGGACAAGAGGTCGCAGTCAAAGCCATAGTAGGGAGGGTAAGGTAGCAGATGGCCAGGTAGTCCCCCTGGGTGGGAAGTGCTTTTAGTACCAGTGGTCCCCATGAGGCTGCCCTCCATGGAGGCCCTGGGTATGTGCCTCCCATGACACGGCTTCAGAGTCTTGACTCTGTGTGTTAAAGACAAGGAAGCCTCTGGACAATGGAATATTGCTAAATGTTTCACGTATGGGTGCTGCTAAGTCACTTCAGTCGTGTCCGACTCTTTGCGACCCTATGGACCCTATGGAGCCTGCCAGGCTCCCCTGTCCGTGGGATTCTCCAGGCAAGAATACTGGAGTGGGATGCCATGCCCTGCTCCAGGGGATCTTCTCAACCCAGGGATGGAACCTGTGTCTCTGTGTCTCCTGCATTGGCAGGCAGGTTCTTTACCACTAGCACCACCTGGGAAACCCTCTTAAATGTTTCACGGCCAGCTCTAAAAAAAGAAAAGTGTTGGTCTGTGGTGACTGCCAGATTCCACACTGTGAACACTCCCACCGTGGTTGATTTTAAGCTCCCAGTGGCTGAACAACTGGCTCACGAAATTCCCAGAAAATTAACCATTGGCTCTCATGAGCTGTACAGGTCAGAATGAGTACACCATGGCTTCCAGACGAGGGCTGGCAGATTGAACAAGTAAAAGTATAGGATGCTCAGTTAGTTAAATTTTAGATAAGCAAAATACGTTTTTAAAGGATAATTGTGTTCCCCAATTTGCATAGGACATATTATCTAAGTCTTAATTGTCCCTCTGAAAGTCAAATATAGCTAAGTGTTCTGTATTCCATCTGGCAGCCTTACTCCAGCCCCTAATGGGAAGCGGCACAACCCAGGAGTCAGGGCTGCTGCTAACACACAAGGTGCCTTTGTGCAAATTAAGGAAAGGTGCTCCCACAGGCAGGCAGGCAGACAGACAGACAGACAGACAGAAATTGTAGAAAGGTACCATCTGGGCTGATTAATTGGGAAAGAAATATTCCCTCTGTCTCTGGAAGAACTATGAAAAGAAGGTGCCCCTCTGGGCAGACCAATTAGAGAAAGCTGTCCTTTCCCTCAGGCTGACTTGGTCCTATCCGTGAGTGTACTTCAGTCTCCTTTTCCCTGGAGACTACACCTCTGTGTGAGGTAAAACCAGCTTAGCTGGACACAGCGACCCGGACAAGAGTCAGGAGACCCAGATTCGGGTCTTGACTCTGCCATTTGTTGGCTGGGTGAACTTAGGTGAGTCTTTTCCCTTCCCTGGGCCTCATATTTCCTTTCTATGAAGTTGGAGGCATGGGACCTAATCTAATAATCAACAAAGAAGTTCTGGGAGCAGAAAATCATTGATGTGAAAGTGCTTTGAAAAGTAAAATGCTTGGTACAAACTGACTATGGGCTTTATTTCCCCAAATAAGAGTTGGAACATGAAAAAATAAATTAATAATTAAAAAAAAAGAAAGTAGGGACGTAAGTGGAAAGTTAAAAAAAAAAAAGGGGGGGTTGAAACAGCCCTTTGAAATTAGTACAATCTGTTTGTTCTACAGCCAGGAAGGGGGTCCTGAGAGGGTAAGTGACTTGCCCAGAGACACACAGCAAACTTGTGACAGAGTTCGAGTGAGAATCGGGTTTCCTGACTCCTGGTCCAGTGTACCTTCCACCCCCCTAGGTGTTCCCACAGGTTTGGAAGGGCATGGAAACCCCTCTTGGCCTTGGGTCTCTCCTAGGACAGGCTTGGTCAGCAACAGCAGTCCTGGCTCTTTCTGACATGCGTGTCTATTTGAGTAGGCCACTCTCTGCACCTGCCTCAGGCCCCTTTCACATGTTCCTCAGTGGGTTCTGCTGGGAACTGGATGAGAGCCTGCTCTTAAAGCTCAACGACTCTGTCTCTCCCACTCCCTTTCTAGATGCTCTGTCCTTAATGTGACAGCTGCTTCTCAGACACTAATGGGAAAACTCAGAGGGGGTGTATACCATACGATGGCTACAGGTGTCCTGCCCAAGCCCTGAGGAGAAAGGGGCTCCCCACCCTCCTCGGGTTCTGCCTGCTCTGTGAATTCTCTGTCTCACTTTGCACTCATCAGGCTCATCCCGGGTGAGGTTTATCCCTTGCCACCTCTCCTTAGAGGCAGTTTCTGTTTGGAATCTTCCTTGCTTTGTCCTCTAATCCACCTCTATGAGTTGCTCTGCATGAATTGTGCATGTTCAGCCCCCACCCTGCCCTTAATGAGTTGCTCATTATACCAAGACTGAACTCCTTCAGTTTTGAAGGAGAGAGATAAATAACACAAATACAGATCTTACGCTAGTGTTAATAACTCGTACCCTCATAGCTCATATTAAGTGTCAGCCACTTTAAAAAAATTATTTTTTATAATTATGGTAAAATACACATGTCATGAAATTTATCATAACTGTTTTAAGTGCACAGTTGAGTTGTATCAGGTATACTCACATTGTACAATCATCACCGGCATCTACATTCATAAAATGCTTTTCACCTTCACAAACTGAAACTCCATACTCATTAGAAGACAACTTCCCATGTAACGAAGCAGGACCCTATGGGGCCTTCCAGGCATAGATCACTCTCCCATATCCTCTGCCTTATTTCTTCTTTGAAGTACCCAGATAACAGCATCTGATGAGTATCAACTCATTTCCTGAGTTGTTTTGCAGATGCTAAAACCACCACCAAATGGAAGAAATTAGCTACTTGATGACTGTAAACATGTAGCCCCCAGACCTACTGGCCCCTAAAGACTGATAATGTTAACCCCTACAACACCATCCTGTTACCGCACCATCAACCAACCTGAGAATTATGCACAAGCTGACTCACATATCCTGGGACTCCTTCCTCACCCTCCCTTCCCTGAAACTCTTTAGGGAATTTGAGTGTTTTGAGCACCAGCTGCCTTGGACTCATTTGAAAAGACCCTGATGCTGGGAAAGATTGAGGGCAGGTGGAGAAGGGGATGACAGAGGATGAGATGGTTGGATGGCATCATCGACTCAGTGGACATGAGTTTGAGTAAACTCCGGGAGTTGGTGATGGACAGGGAGGCCTGGCATGCTGTAGTCCATGGGGTTGCAGAGAGTCAGACACAACTGAGCGACTGAACTGAACTGAACCTCCTTGGACTCCTTGCTTGGTGCCCTGCAAAAAATGCTGCACTTTTCTTTACCACTTAACCTGGTTTCAGTAGATTGGCTTTACTGCTTGGTTAATGTTGGATCAGTCAACTTTCTTTACTGTAAAGTGACTATTTTCCCCTTTGTAATACAGAAATATCTTACAGACAGATACTTCTGAGACTATAAAAAATATCCCATTTCTCACCAAATTTTACCCACTAGTTTTAGCACCCATTAATGGTTTTTTTTTTTTTTTCTTTTTGGCTGTGCTGAGTGGCATGCAGGATCTTAGTTCTGGACTAGGAATCGAACCCGTGCTCCCCTGGATTGGAAGTTCAGAGTCTTAACCACTGGATGGCTAGGGAAGTTCCCATTAATGATTCTTTCTTGCCTGAGTGAACAATTATTATGCTAGTTGTCAAATGGCGATTTGTTAATTCTATCATTTTCCTATTCAATACATTTATTAGTTGACATAAAAATGTATAAGGAGCTTTCTTTCTTTCTTTCTT
The DNA here is from genome assembly GCF_019320065.1 of Cervus canadensis. Lineage (NCBI taxonomy): Eukaryota > Metazoa > Chordata > Mammalia > Artiodactyla > Cervidae > Cervus > Cervus canadensis. The sequence goes on along the minus strand of NC_057388.1, from coordinate 61,914,943 downwards.
CTGATTTGTTTCCTAATGTAAATATGGACTCATGGATTCTTCTTTTATTCCATAGGTTATGATCTATATTATTGTTATCACTTCCTTTGATGTAAAGATTTGGCCAGTAGGAGTCCCTTTAAGTTGGCTGTGTGTTCTCTGACATGTCCCCATCATTCTTGGAGCACTTCCTTACTAAGTTGCTCTTGTTTGTCACTCTCGAATTAACCTAATGCTAACCAATATAATCAGGCACAGGAGTAAACGCAAAGAACTGAGGGCTCTTGGCTGCCTTCTTTTGCTTTGGTTCCTGAGACCCATCATGAGAAGCGCTGGGCTGGATGAAGCCCAAGCTGGAATCAAGATAGCCGGGAGAAATATTAATAATCTCAGATGCGCAGATGACACCATCTTTATGGCAGAAAGAGAAGAACTAAAGAGCCTCTTGATGAAAGTGAAAGAGGAGAGTGAAAAAGTTGGCTTAAAACTCAACATTCAGAAAACTAAGATCATGGCATCCAGTCCCATTATTTCATGGAAAATAGATGGGGAAACAGTGGAAACAGTGACAGACTTTATTTTTCTGCTCCAAAACACTGCAGATGGTAACTGCAGCCATGAAATTAAAAGATGCTTGCTCCTTGGAAGAAAAGTTATGACCAACCTAGACAGCATAATAAAAAGCAGAGACATTTGCCAACAAAGGTCCATCTAGTCAAAGCTATGGTTTTTCCAGTAGTCATGTATGGATGTGAGAGTTGGACTATAAAGAAAGATGAGCACCGAAGAATTGATGCTTTTGAACTCTGGTGTTGGAGGAGACTCTTGAGAGTTCCTTGGACAGCAAGGAGATCCAACCAGTCCATCCTAAAGGAAATCAATCCTGAATATTCATTGGAAGGACTGATGCTGAAGCTGAAACTCCAATACTTTGGCCACCTGATGTGAAGAACTGACTCATTGAAAAAGATCCTGATGCTGGGAAAGCTTGAAGGCGGGAGGAGAAGGGGCTGACAGAGGATGGGATAGTTGGATGGCATCACTGACTCAATGGACATGAGTTTGAGTAAACTCTGGGAGTTGGTGATGGACAGGGATGCCTGGCGTGCCACAGTCCATAGGGTTGCAAAGAGTCAGACACGACGGATCGACTGAACTGAATTTACCTGAGACCCATCACATTGCCTGCCAGATCACAAGGTGGTCCCTGAAGCAACCACCCTGAGCCTGAGTTGACCTGGGGAGGCATGGAGAGCCACTTGCTCCAAACAGCCTCCTTTGGAGCAGAAGACTTGAGCAGAGAAACCCGGGAAAAAAGAAATCCTCCAACAACCCCCAAGTACCACCTTAAAACTGAGAAGGGATCCCCCTGTCTTTAGGGAGACTGGAGTGAAAGGGAAAATCCTGATGACCATCAGCTTAGGAGCGTAGTGTTGAAATGTTCTGACAGCCAACCTGGAGCAAGGTGCCCAAATCAGGCCACGGGAGCCAGAGACCCAGACCTTACAGTGTACTCAGAGGTCAGAGAACCAGGAGAGGGGAGAGCAAAGAAGCAGAAGATGGAATATTGTGAAGAGCAAGAGGTGCACCCTGGGCAGTGTTCAAGTCAGGGCACATACAAAAATGACCATGTGTATTGGGGTAAATGGAGAAGGCTGGTCATGGCTATCCAGCCTGTGGTCTCTGGCCAGGTAGGCTTTAGCCAGCTTCCAGGAGGCCTGAGGAGGTGGTGATCTCAGCACACCCATTCCCAGTTTGCAGCAGGTTGGTATGGATGATCCCCCATGGGGATCATTTGTATTATTTAGACAAGATCAGGCATGTTCAGGGTGGTATAGCCTTAGATGGTTTGTATTATTTAGGTTGAAAAGATAAGCTGCTGTAACAAAAGACATCTCCATCCCCACTTCCAAAAATAAAAACAAACAAGTAAATAAACAAACAAAGCCCAAATCACACTGAAGTTTACTTCTCTTACTTGTAAGCTTCTGAATTCCAGGCCACCAGGTGACTCTGCTCCACGCAGTCATTCAGGGAACCAGGTACTTTCCATCTTATTTCTGCCAGCCCTGAGGGAAGCATGCTCAAATGAAGGTGAGCACCAGAATTATATAGAGATCTGGTTTCATACAAATTGCTGGCACCACCCTCAGAACTTCAGTAGATCCAAAGGTAAGGTCTGAGAATTTGCATGTCTGACAAGTTCTCAGGTGATACTGGTGTGGCGACCACAGTTTGAGAATCACTGCCCTAGGGTACTGTCTTGTGTTTATGGTCACAGCACACACCCATAGGTGCAGCTGTGCTCAGGCTTACTGGGGAGAAAAGAGGATGGAAAAGGTGGGGCCCGATCTTAAAGTGCTGGCCCTCTCATTCTCTTTCCTCGGTGACCACTTAGTTCCATGGCCATGTCCAACCATAAGGAAAGCTGGGAAATGCAGTCTGAATGGGAAGCCACTTGCCCACCTCCACATATATTATTGCAAATGAAGGAAAGAATGGATTCTGGGGGAAATCAGTGGATTTTGCCATGGTGCTTTGAGAAAAATTTCCATTGGTTTACCTGGACCAGCATTTTCATGTAGAATGCTTTTTTAGAGGATATTGCATTGTGATTTCCAAAGAATGACATCATCTTGTTTCAATCAGGAACTATTCACAAGTTGGCACTGGCAGCTGTGTCTGAGGGTCTGGGATCTGCACTTGATGGTGAAAGCACCAGAATATGGAATTACTGTGTAAGACTGCAGTTTTCTCTAGAGAAGGCATTTTTTATATCTGGGCAGTGTCTAAGGAGCTTTGCTCAAGAATATCTCAGGACCATTGTAGAGTTGGTATGCAGCAGGGTGGGTTGAGGGGGGATGCTTAGTGAGGGTTCTCTGGAGAAACAGAACTAGTAGAATGTATACAAATAAAAGAGAGAGATAAGAGCGATAAGTCTGCAGGGCAGGGTGGCAGTTTGGAGACCCTGGGAGGAGTTGATGTTGCCAAGGACAGTGGCTTGGGCTAGCTCTGACTTCTGGGAGTGGTAGGAAAGACTGAGGGTTATGTCATTAAAGGACTCTCACAATGTTCTTCCAACCCAGCTGGTTGCAACAAGCTTCACCTGGTCAGACCCTTGCTCCCACCTGCCTGAGCCATCTTTTATTAACTAACAAATTAACAGAAGTACCATAGCAAGCACTTATGAAACAGGTACCCCTATGACACCCAGAACACTGGCAATTACTTATATTTACCGTCATGGTTCTCCCTACCTTCTGCCCTTGCCTCCCGCTCCCAAGGCAACTGCTGTTCTGAATCATACGGTCTTTACTCTCTCACTTTTATTTTTACAAGGCTATGCTGAAGTCATGTTTCTTGCAAATTTTATGATTTTTTGGGTTACATTGTTTTAAGTTTACACAGAGATCTGTTGTATGTAATCTTTTGAGGGTTAACTTTTTCACTCACCATTCTATTGTGAAGCCCACTGAATAGTCCACTGAATTTCTGAGTAGGCAAATAATATGACTGCTAATTAGTAGTGAGGCAATGCTCGTCTTTGCTACGGCTGGTTTTAGGCTAGCAAGTGGTGTGAAGAAACTGTGATTGCATGCTCTAGAGCTCTTGTTTATTTATTGGCTCCAGGGGTGGATCCCCATTTATGGAACTTGGAAAGGCATTAAAAAATGATTATTATTGGTATTTATAATGATTTCTCTGGAAGAGGAAATAGCAATCACTCCAGTATTCTTGCTTGGAAAATCCCATGGACAGAGGAGCCAGGTGGGCTGCAGCCCAAGGGGTTGCAAAAAGCCAGACATGACTTAGCTATTGAGTATAAATGATTCGGTGTTTATTTTGATGATGTTGTTGTCACATCTCTGCATGTTCATTATAAGGAGTCATTTTTGAGGACCTCAACCACCATTCACATTCTGGCAGAAGAGCTAAACTGTCTTACAGTGCTTTGTGGGATTCTCCAACTGACAAGAACACAATGTGAAAAAGTCAGGATGACTGGCTGGGATCAGTTGTAAGAATTGGGATATATGATGCAATCTACTCCCTCCCCCAGATTGCTGGCAAGACACCCTTCACCCTTCCCCTACTGAGCAGATTGTCCCCTTTTATGTGGCATTTTAAAGTTATTTCAGGAGGCTCGGTGGTAAAGAATCCACCTACCAATGCAGGAGATGCAGGTTCAATCCCTTGGTCAAGAAGAGACCCTGGAGCAGGAAATGGCAACTCACTCCAGTATTCTTGCCTGGAAAATTCCATGGACAGAGGAGCCTGAAGGACTACAGTCTATGGGGTCACAAAGAGTCAGATAAGACTGAGCAACTGAGCATGACATGCAAAGTTATCTCAAGATAATTGTATCCCTAGGACTCAGCTATGTGTCTGGAAAAAGAATGCATTCCTGGGCTTCTCCTGCTTAACCATTCCATTTCAGTGTGTTTAAGAAAATAAAAAAGTACCACAGTCAGGAAAATATAACACACACACACCAATATGTCTAGCTTAAAATTTACGTGTACTACTGATTGTTGTAATTGCCTCCTAACTCTTCTGTTTCCCCACTGACCCCTCTACAGTTAATTCTCAACATCAAAGCCAGAGAGATCCTGTTAAGGCCTGCTCAAAAACCAATTTAGGAGACTTCTGTGGTCGTCCAGAGGTTAAGAATTTGTCTGCCAATGCAGGGCACAGGGGTTTGCCCCCTGGTCCAGGAAGATCTTGCATGTGGCACAGCAACTAAGCCCATGTACCATAACTACTGAGCTGGCCCTGCTGCAACTACTGAAGCAACAAGAGAAACCACTGCAATGAGGAACTCATGCACCACAAGGAAAAGTAGCCCCTGATTGCCACAATAGAGAAAGCCCGCACACAGCAACCAAGATCCAGTGCAGCCATAAATAAATAAATAATTAAAAAAAACAAAAAGAAACCAAACAAACTCCAATTCCGAGTAAAAGCCCATGTCCTTCTGAAATCACAGGCTTTCATTGTGGGTCCTGTTGCCCCATTCCCTCCTGGCCTCCCTGTTTCACAAGCACTCAGGCTCGATGCCGTCTCAGGACATTTATACTTGTTGCTGCTTCTACCTGGAGAGCTCTGCTCTGAGCATCTGTGTGGCTTTTATCCTTTCTTCTGTTTTTTGCTGAAATACTGTTGTTATTGTTCAGTTGCTAAGTCATATCTGTCTCTTTTGGGGCCCTCCAGGCTCCTCTGTCCATGGGATTTCCCAAGTGAGAATACTAGAGTGGGTAGCCGTTTCTTTTTCCAGGGGATCTTCCTGATCCAGGGATCGACTGTCGTCTCCTGCATTGGCAGGTGGGTTCTTTACCACTGAGCGACCAGGGAAGCCCATGTGACCTTTAGCACAATCTTAACCTCTCTGAATCTCAGTGTCTTGTTTTTAAAGCATAGGCCAATAGTGACCACCTGGACTGGAGGCTGCAGGATTAAAGACGTGATAATGTATGTAAATTCTTACTGCTCAGTAACTGGCAGTGTCCTTATGGGAAAGCAGGCACCAAGGAGGCCAGGGACTCATCCTCTAAGTTCAGCACCATGTCAGCAGAAAGCCCTGGGCCTCCTTTTCCTTGCAGCCCGGGCCAACGGAGGTCAGTCAGCCTGTGGGAACCCAGGAGAAGGCGGAGGTGCTGGGGTTAGACCTCTAGGGACCACTTCACTGTGGCTTTACTCCTTTAGGAATTAGGAGGCAGGCACTCTCCCCCATTCACACCTTGAGAGATGGGGACTCAGACTGGAACAGGAACTTGATCCAGGAAACCCAGATGGACAAGGCCAGTGCCAGGACGCACAAGTCGGGAGCCCGTGGCCTGGTCCCTGGGATGCGCGGGGTTTGTGCCTTCTGGATTCTGCTTCCCGCTCTCAGAGCAAGTTTGAAGGATGCTCCTCCCCTTTCCTCCCGCCTTCCCAACCCGCTCACTCCCAGGGGAGGGGCGGAGTTCCCCGGCCCTGCTGACACCGTCGCCACGGCAACGCGGCCATACTGGCCGCAACGGACCCGGGGTCTGGGTCTGCGGCGCTGCGGCCTCGTGGCCAAAGCGGAGCATGGACAGCCTCTTCGTGGAGGAGGTGGCGGCCTCCCTGGTCAGGGAGTTTCTCAGCAGAAAGGTACGTGGCGCCACCCTTTCAGTTCTGGGAAGTTGCTTGATTGTGGGGGTGGGTGAGGGGAGCAGTGTGGAGACTTTCCGGCTCTGGAGACCTTTTGGATGGAGCCCTTCCCCTGCCCGCTGCCTGCCCTGGAGATGCCTGCTGTGAGAACCCCTTTTCCCGGGCTTTGGGAACTACATTTCCCAGGAGCCATTTCTGTCTCCGCTCACTTCCGGCAAGCAGGGACAGGACAGCGGCCGCCCTTAGAGGGATCTCTCTCTTCCCAGCTGGCGAAGCCGGGGCCTGCGCCCTCCTCATTTTCCTAAAGTTCCCGAGGCACTGGGAGCCCAGCAGGCCAGCACGGCTGCCCGACTCTGATGTAATCAAACTTACATCCCACTAGGAAAGAACTTCCTCCCAAAGGAAACCCAGAGGGCTAAAAAAAGTTCTTGCCAGTCAAACCCTTTAGTCCTGTTCATCAGTGGGAAGTTCAATCGACGTCGTTTTAAGTTCTGTTATCTTGTATCGGGCTTCCCTGGTGGCTCAGCTGGTGAAGAATCCAGAGACCCCGGTTCGGTTCCTGGGTGGGGAAGATACCCTGGAGAAGGGATAGGCTACCCACTCCTGTATTCTTGGGCTTCCCTGATGGCTCAGAAGGTAAAGAATCTGCCTGCAATGCGTGAGACCTGGATTCGATCCCTGGGTTGAGAAGATCCCCTGGAGGAGGTCGTGGCGACCCATTCCAGTATTCTTGCCTGGAGACTCCCATGGACAGAGGAGCCTGGCCGGCTGCAATCCATGGGGTGGCAAAGAGTCCGACACGACTGAGCGACTAGGCACAGCAGAGCACATTATCTTGTGCTGGGAGAGTTTTCAGAGAACTCAGAAATTGGGGAGGTCCTTGGCTGTCACCTGTCGTGACAGTGGAGGTGAAGGCGGGCTGGGGAAGAGGTTGCTGGGAGTTACACCATGTATAGTAGGAGTGTAGGGAGCGAACCCATCACTCTTACACAAGGTCTCCTGGAGAAGGGAATGGCAACCCACTCCAGTATTCTTGCCTGGGAAATCCCTTGGACAGAGGAGCCTGGCAGGCTACAGTCCATGGGGTCGCAAAGAGTCTGACATAACTTATCGACTAAACAACAACAACAGAAGAGGAATAATAAGACCTGCCCATGGCAGATTTATAGTGAAGATTAATAATGATCTACAGGCAGGTTCCAGCCGCTGTATCTGGCACATAGTAGGCATTCAACATCTCTGATGTGCTCGTTTTGAAAGTGTCTTTCTTTGCTTTTCGAAAATGTATTTTTATTTAAAATGCAATGTGGCCTCAACTGTATCTGCTCTGTTTTTATGGCTAATTGACCCACCATCACCTAGTCCTGGCTACACACAGGATATCAATGATACACCCTGTGAGGATGACCACTGCCATTGTTTAAGTCTGGGCTACCAAGCGGAACTCCCCGAGCGTCTTCCCCATGTCTGTCCTCACTTGAGTGCAAACGAAATCTGAAATCCTCACCTGATGTTCGAGGCTCCCCTGTAGCCTAACCCCAGCTTACCAGTCCAGTTTCATTTCCAGCTTCTCTCACATGCTTTCCCCTATTCCACCCACAGTCCATCCCAAGTCCCATTTCCTTCAGGAGGTCTCAGGTACCTGTGGCTGGAAGAACTGACTCATTTGTCTGTGGTCTGCTCATGGGCACTCATGTTATAGTTTATGCATCTGCCTGTCTCACCCACTAGACAGGTTCACATTGGTGGGCATACTGAACTGGGCAGAACCTTTGCAGTTATCTGGTTCACCTGGCTTCCTCTCTTCCGACTTTTTGTCAGGAGACACTAAACCCCAAGAGGAGAAAGGAGTCTGTTACCCACAGTCACTCAGAAACGCATGGAAGCTGGGACTGCAGCCCAGATTGGCTGCTTTCTGCTCTGGGGCAGAGACTGTGGACTGTCCCTGGGGCTTGGTGCAAAGCAGGTACCTACCTACCTAACCAAGGGAGTTCTCATCCTGATGTGTGGTACCTTCCAGGTGCCTGTTTATTTTCTCAAACCCTCATAACAGTGCTGAAAGACATGTATAATTATTCCCTTTCACAAAAGACTATGATAAGACTGGGAGGTGAATAAACTTGCCTGGGGTGAGCGGGTCAGATCATGCCACTCCTCTGCCCAAACTGTGCCCCCCATATATTTCTTTTGCAATTAGAATAAATCCCAGGGAAGGCCTTGCCCGGGCCTCCCAGGCTCCCTACAACCTGGCTGCCAGCTCCCCCCTGAACCTTACCTTCTACTGCTGCTTCCTTTACCCTCCATCCTACATCATGCCCAGCTATGCTGGCCTCCTCCAAGTGTGATCCCTCCACAGGGAGAATCAGGACAGTCTCCTGGCAGTGGCAGGATCCACCAAGCTCGTGCCCCAGCTGCATTCTCCTGCAAGAACGTGTCCTAGCCTGCCTCCGCTGCCTCTTGCAGGTGGTCATGCCCTAAGCTTGTCATTTCCATAATCCCAGTTCCAAGCATCCCATCATCCTCACTTCCAGCTCATTCCCAGCAGCAGTCCAATATAAACTATTCTTCAGCCTCACTCCCATCTCCATTCCACTGTTTTTGCCAACTTTTCATGGTCCCTCAGCCCTCTTGTGGCCTCTCCCCACATCTTACCCATACATCACCCCTCAACACCCCACTCAGATCACTTGTCCGTCTCTCCCTTCTTTATATTTGGCCTCCTCCTTGCTTGCGCTGTGGAGCTGAATGAGGCTGGGGAAAAGCACACTGTTATGTTGATGGTTTCACCATCAATTTGTGGTCTCTCACTCCTGTGATGCCTCAGAGATGCCTGCCCACCTGGTTATACTTCTGCAGTCTCGTTCTTAGTCACTCAGTTGTTTCTGACTCTTTGTGACCACATGGACTGTAGCCTGCCAGGCTCCTCTGTCCATGGGATTTCCCAGGCAAGAATACTGGAGTGGGTTGCCATTTCCTTCTCCAGTCTCCAGTCTTAGATGGACGTTTCACACATCTCTCTCCTCAAGCGCCAAAGCCCCTTCCCCTTCTTAATTTCACTGAGAAAATAGAAACATTCATGAGAAAACTCCATCATGCCCTACAGTAACTAACCCTCTTGGGCCTGAACCATTTGCCCCATCCTCCCTCCTGTTCTTGGGAATGAGTTTGCCATCCTCTGGGTAAGGCCAAGCCTTCCCCATGTGCCTGTCCCCTCTCTGTGCTCCAGGACACTGGTGCGGTTACCATCCTGTCTTTATTGTATCATACATTTTTGCCTTCTCTACTGGATCGGTTCTATCAACGTGTAAACATGCTCCTACAAAGTCCATCCTGACCCCCATGCCCCTCCTGCTACTAGTCTATTTTTCTTCTCCTTTTTATAGCAAAACTGTATGAAAGGACTATGTATGCTCTGATTCTAATTCTTCTCCCTGTTTTCTCAAACTTTAATCAGGCTTTTGTCCCCCTCAATCCATGGAGACAGCTCTTGTCAGTTTCATCAGTGACGTCTTGTTTTCAGTCTTTACATTTATTGGTCTAACAATCATGTTGAACTCAGCTGGTTATGTCCTTCTTGGAAGCTCATTCCCCTTGGCTTCTGGAGATCACCTCCTTTTGGTTTTCCTTCTGTACTTCTCTGGTCACTCTTTCTTGGGTTCTTGGCAAATTGCCCGTGGCTTCCTGAGCTGTGCATGTGAAAATTGCTCAGTTGTGACCGACTCTTTGCGACCCCATGGACTGTAGCCTGCCAGGCTCCTCTGTCCATGGAACTCTCCAGGCCAGAATACTGGAGTGTGTAGCCTATCCGTTCTCCAGGGGATCTTCCCAACCCAGGGATCAAACCCAGGTCTCCCTCATTGCAGGCAGATTCTTCAGCTGAGCCACAAGGAAAGCCCAAGAATACTGGAGTGGGTAGCCTATCCCTTCTCCAGCAACTCTTCCCAACCCTGGAATTGAACTAGGGTTTCCTGCGTTGCAGGCGGATTCTTTACTGTCTGAGCTACCAGGGAAGCCATGTGCGTGCTGGTGGATTTAAAGGCTTAGTCTCTGACTCTCTTCTCTTCTCATTTTTCAGCCGCTTCCACCACTGTTGTGGGCTCCATTACTATCGACATGCTGACAATTCCCAAATGTCTGTCTCTAGCCAAGACCTCTCCTTGAACTCTTACATTCTTTCCAACTGCCTAGTTTACATTTTCGCTTGGATATCCAATAAACATCTCAACTTCACACATTCAAAACTCAATTCCTGATTCTTTCTACCTCCTGCAATTTTTCCCACTTCAGTAACACCACTAACTGTATGGTTGCCTGGGCCAAAGCCTTTAGAACCATCCCTGGCCTTTTCCTTCTTATGCACCCTGCATGCAGTCCATCTGTACACTTGTGGGCTTTACCATCAGAGCACGTAAAGAATACTTATGTACATAAGTACATAATACTTTATGTACATAAAGCGTACTTACCTACACTTCTGCTACCACTACCCTGGTCCACGCCACCTGCATCTTTCATGTGAATTGTTCAATAGCCTCCTAGTCTTAATGCTTAGTCCCCTGTCCCATATAGTCTGTCCTCAACCTAGAAGCCAAGCAATCCTTTGCAAATATGTTAGTTCAGAATGCTCCTTTTTCCCCAGTCCTCCAGTAGCCTTCCCATTTCACAAAAGCCAATAAGGCCTTTGCTTAGCAAGCTCTAGGCAACCTCTCTGACCTTATTTCCTGCCACTTGCCCCTAGTTATATGGCTCTAGCTATACTGGCCTCCTTGTAGCTGCCACGGGGCCTTTGTACTTGTCATTTGGGTGAGCTCTATGAGGGTCAGGACTTTGGTCTTTTCACTCCTCTGCCTCTAGCAGACAAACTGGTGGACTATTGGTTTGTTGCTTTCATTTCACAGATGGGGAAACTGGAAAACAGGAGTGAGTACATGGATGATGGTCAGTAAATAGCTGACTAGAAACTTCCTTTTTTTCTCTTTGGTTCAAGGTTGTATTCGTATGTCTTGTTTCACAAATTCTTGTTGGCCCAGCTCATGGCAGGCAGCAGTTTTTTTTCTTGTTCTCCCAGCACTGAGAGTCTCTGCAAAATTCTGAACGCAAAGCCTGGGGGAGCCACTGAAGCCTGGCTCACACTGGGGTCTGGATCCATCAAGAGCAAGGGGATCCCTTAGTGCCAGGCTGAGCTGCGTGTGAGGCATCTCCCATTCTTCTGCCTTTCGGTGCTCATCGCTGTCTGGGGAGGTGGGCAGGCTGCAGCTGCTCTGGTTGTTTTCAAAAGAAGGAGCCAGACTCTTAAGGGGCCCCACGGGCTGGGCCTTTTGGGAGTTCAGGGCTGGAGGATGGAAAGCAGCTGGGCTGGGACACAGCAGACGCTCACCACGTGCTTCCTGTGAGTCTGGTCCTGGTGTCACCTGCTCACAGTCCGGGATGGTCAGATCTCCATCTCTGTGAGTCCATTCTGTTATGTTGGACAAATCAACCCTGGCGCCCCATCTGCAAAAAGAAGGGAATGACTGTTGGCCTTTTGCTTATGTGTTTCCTCCTGTTTATTTTTAAAGCTTCACATCTCGTGGCCCCATATCTAAGCCAAACCCCGAGCTCCTGAGCCAGTGGTGGGCAGCGAGACAGTTACCCGGATTTCACTTTCTTTTTCTCTAAAATGTGCTGACAGCTTCAGCCTGAGCTCTGCCCACAGTGTGGCTGTAAGATTCGGAATAATAATCATGAAGATGATGTCAAGTGTGAAAGTTACATAAGAGTAAATTCTTAAGTCAGTTTTCAGTCCTCCCAATATCCAGTGAGGAAGGTGGGAGATGACCGTAATGAACATCAACAGTCTTTTGTTGATCCTCTGCGTCAGAGCTGGGAAGGTTTAGATTTAAAATGGTAAATAGTGATTTAGAGTGCTTCCCTCAGGGCTTAAAGAAGACGTGTGTGACCATGGACCAGGAACGCCCACGCTCTGATCTCAGCATAAACAGCAGAAACCATCTCCGAAAGGTTTTGCATCTTGAATTTCTCTACAAGGAGAACAAGGTACATGCTTTTAAAGTGTGGTGGGGAGTTCTGGAACGGATTCTGGTAATGTCACGGTACTCACGAGCCCTGCCAGGTCATCAGAGACCAGTGGCTGGAGGCTTGCCGTACCTGCGGTCAGGGAGAAACAGACAAATCCCGACTGTGTGCTGGGTTTCCAGCTTCTGTCTGCCCCACCCCACTGTCAGAGCATGCTTGCACTGTATGGGGCTCATTTTTGCACCCAGGCCTGAGCCTGTTAACAATTATTCCCTGTGCTCCCTCCTCTCCCGAGAGACTATTTTTAGTTAAGACTGTACTGAAGAATATAGCATTCAGTTATGCTAAAATTTTCCATTCTTTGCCTCCAAATGGTTTTCTTTCTTCAGCTCTGAGTAATACCTTTTTCTTAAGGCTACTGTGACATTTAATTCAGGCAGATGGGGGGTTTGGGTTCAACTAACCCGGGTGTGTTGGAGTTGAGATAGCAAATGGAATAGGTACCTCCTTGGGTGGTGATGGGGGTGCTTACTTGATCCCCCACCTCGATCCCCCCACCGTCGGTTATAAGCCTTCAGGATACTGCATAGTTTTCTTCTGTTGTGCTTATTACGCTTATAATAGAATATTTGTGTGGGTGTTTACTTAAGGTCTGCCTCTCCCACTACTCTGGACGCTTTAGGATACCGGTTGTATCTGCATACTTCATACATGCTTGATGATGTAGTAAATAGTGTGTATTTATGAATGAATGAATGAACAAGTGAATGAAGATATGAATGAATGAATAAAACTATCATTCTGAATTAATTGCTCTTTCTGTTAGAAGAGACAATCTTATGATTTGACTTGTTGACTAAAAATGATGCACAATGTGAGGGTTGTGAGTTAAGTGTTATTTGGGGCAAAGTGACGACTGCAGCCTGGGAGGCAGCATCTCAGATGGCTCTGAGAGACTGCGCCAAAGAGGTAGTGGGGGAAGGGCGATATATAAGATTTTGGTGAAGCAGGAGTTCAGTACAGTCAAGCGCTTCTTTACAAGAGATTTTCTGCTAGTCACAAGGAGCTGATGTCATCATGAAGGGTTTTAATGCTTTTCTAGATATGAGGAGCTTGCAAGGATTAGGATCCTGAAATCAGTTCCTAAAAATATTGCGATATCCTGAAAATATCAGTTCCTGAAAACTGTCTTAAGACTTGTTCCACCAGTTTCCCTGGAGCTCAGAGTGCCTCAGTCTCCACCCTGAACTCCCCCAGGATGCGCCAAGAGCTACAGCGGCACAGGAGTCATCTCCACAGAGGCAGACGGCAAATGCCCTCAGCAAGCGCCAGTGTGTAGTTGACAGATTCAAGAAGGGGCTCTCCAGCAGATGTTGCCTTGTGGGAGGGCGTAGTGTCAGAGGTGGAAAGAATCTCATGGACGTGTTGTTCAGCATTTATCACCAGTGGCAGCCGGGTGAAGTCTTTCCAGAAGCAATGGAAAGACCTTTGTGCTCGGGGTCCTGTGGTGACACGCGGGCCCCTCCATCTCCTGTTCGCACTTGATTGAAGTCCTGTAGACAGAAGACTGCTGCCCAGGCAGCAAACACTCAGCAGTCGTCCCCCGGCTCTCTTACAAGGCAGGAGAGTGCATTGTACATTTTACAAAGATTTTTTTCCAGAGAGAGTGAGACAGTTAAGCAGAAAATTCAATTAACCGTTGTGGCACAGTGAGATTTTTGTAAAAATGCAACTTTACCTAACTTCCCAGAAGCATCTTTGCCGTTCAAGTTATTTTTATTTCTTCACTGTAGTATGGTCTCCCTAAGGGTAGCTATTATCTTAAGATCCTTAAGGTATTTTCATTAGACCTTGATAAGTACCCTGATTATTCAATTTATCCAGTAGTTACTAGCTATTATATAATACATTGGAGTTTATATTTTATAGGAAAATATACACATTTATCTATGTCATGATAATTTTGATGTTCACTCAGCTCAAAACTAGAGTGATTCTGGGAAAGCCCTGCAATTTAATGTTAATTTTAGTCATTTGTTTTCCCCTATTAACTATGCCATAGATAAAATGCTTATGTAAAACTAAGGTTTTGAAAAATGGTATCTCGTGTCATATAAAGGCTGTATCTTTATGAGCAAAGTGATATGAAAAACCACAATGTATAATTCAGGTATTTAGGGCCCCAAATCTCTCATACTGAAAGAAAAATAAGAAGATTGAAGTAAATTATGTAATGTCCCCAGCCCCGCCCCCCCCCCCCAACTCTCTTCCTTGTAAGTTTCATTTAGACTTAGACAAAATAGTTTGGGGCCCGTTCTAAAAAATAGAACTGTCCCCTGATTTTGACTGCCTGATGATTCTGTTGAGCTTGGTCATAACCTGTGGGTCCTGGTCCCAGAGTACTCAGGCTCTGTGCCTTGTGCCAGGCTCTTTATCAGGCACTTTATCCTTCTGACTGCAAAGTCACCACCTGCCCCATGCCTGGCTGCTTTTCCCAAGGGCCTGAATGTTACCCAGCAGGTGGGGTGCTGACTGACACATGGGCTAGCTCCTGAGACCAGCTTGGATAACTCTGTCTATGCAAATTACCTAGGGGAACTTCTAAAAGGAATCAGGGCTCTAATCTTGGGCGATTTTGGCTTAGTAAGACTCAGCAAGGCCTGAGAATTTGTCTTTGAAAGAAACCTTCAAAGGTAATATTTCGTGCTGTCAGGGTAGGGAAGTACTGATACCACTTGTTTCCAAAATCTACTACCAAAGGGTTTCGTTTTATCTTTTTCAGATTGGGACGTACACTGAGTCAATCCTGACTGCCTCTCTGGGCTCTAGCACTAAGCTGCTGCTGTTTGTCCAGCCTTCCTTGCGTGCAGTGTTAGATGTAGAGTCCACAGGCTCGGAAGGGGCTTCCCCGGTGGCTCAGTGGAAGAACCCGCCTGCAGAGCAGGAGCCACAGTAGACACGGGTTAGATCCTTGGGTCGGGGTTAGATCCTCCACGGGAAGGTCCCCTGGAGGAGGGCATGGCAGCCCACTCCAGGATTTTGCCTGGAGAATGCCATGGACAGAGGAGCCTGGAAGGCTACAGTCCATGGGGTTGCAAAGAGTTGGACAAGACTGGTGACTTAGCACACACACACACACACATAGCGTACACAAACTAAGAAATCATTCAGGTCCCAAATGTTTATAAACTAGTAGAGTTAGTGATCATAAAGACTTAATTTTTTTTTTTAATGAAAGGATATATATTTTATAAATTTATTTCCAGGTGAAAAAAACCAAGAGGAAATTTGATTAGGTATGCCTCTGTTCATATCACATTTTATTACATTTATTATCACTGAATCTCCTGTCTTAAGCATTGGATGCTAGTTCTTTGAAGGTATTGGTTTTATTTTCATCTCTGTTGCTACCTAACACAGAACTTGACATATAATAAGTAGTCAGTGAATGTTTGCTGAGAGAATGTATAGATGAGTAAGAAGTTAATAAACTATGTCAAAGAATTGCAGTGGCTGCTTTTCCCACCCTTCCTCTAAAGCTGTGAATAAATTAAGGATTTTTTTTCTTCCAATGATAGGCAAAGGAAAATCCTCTAAAAACAAACCTTGAACTCATTACCAGATACTTTCTGGATCACTTTGAGAATATTGGTAACAATGTTACTCAAGAAACACCAATCCCTGCACTCTCCCTACCAAAGAAAAGTAACAAATTACCATGGACAAGCTCAGAGACCGCTCTGGTAAACATATATGACCTCGCAGATGAAGATGAGAGCTGGAGAACATCACTGTCAGAAATAAGTAAAGCCAGGTATCTCTTCTCATTTATACTGTGCATTAGTTTCTTACTTCTTCTGTAATAAATTGTGATAAACTCAGTGGCTGTAATAGGGTTCTCCAGAGATACACGACCAGCAGGAACTAATAGGATATATAAATGTGTATAGGTATAAATGTACATTGGCTTCCAAGGTCGTGCTAATGGTAAAGAACCCGCCTGCCAATGCAACAGACATTAAGAAATGTGGTTTGATCCCTGAGTTGGGAAGATCCCCTGGAGGATGGCATGGTAATCATCCTCCAGTTTTCTTGCCTGGAGAATCCTATGGACAGAGGAGCCTGGAGAGCTACAGTCCACAGGGTCTAAAAGAGTCAGACACTACTGAAGTGACTTAGCACACATGCATAAATATATGTATGCATAAATGTTATGTATTTAAAGATTTATTTTTAAGGAATTGGTTCATGTGGTTGTAGGGGCTGGCAAGTCTGAAATCTATGTGGCAGACGAGTATGCTGGAAGCTCAGGCAGGTTTTCTGTGTTACAACCTTGAGACAGAATTACTTCTTTGGGAAACTTTTGTTTTTTTTCTTAGGGTCGTCAACTGATTAATTAAAGCCCACCTGTATTATCTAGGGTGATATCCTTTACTTAAGCATCTGATTGTAGATATTAATCACATCTAAAAAATATCTTCATAGCAACATCTTGACTAGTGTTTGACCAAACACTTGGGGAGCATAGATAGCCTAAACAAGTTGACCTACAAAACTGAACAATCATGATGTCCTAAAGTGACACCAATTTATTACCTTACAGTTCTGAGGTCAGAAGTCCAAAATTGGTCTCACTGGGCTAATGGCAAGGTGTCAGGAGGGTTGGTTCTTTCTAGAAACTTTGAGGGGAGAATCTGTTTCCTTCCCTTTTCTAAATTCTAGAGGCCGCCTCCATTCCTTGGCTTGTGGCCTTTTTCTCTGTCTTCAGAGCACATCCCTACAACCCCTGCTTCTGTTGTCACATCTACTGCTGACTCATCCTCCTGTCTCCCTCTAAGAAGGACCCCTGTGATTGTGCTGGGCCCACCCAGCCAATCTATGGTAATATGCCCATCTCAAGATTCTTTTTGTTTATTTTTTACTGGAATATAATTTCTTTACAACATTGTGTTAGTTTCCTCCATACAACATCGTGAGTCACTTGTATGTATACATTTATCCCCTCCCTCTTCATCTCAAGAGTCTTAACATAGTCATGTCTGCAAAGTCGTTTTCTTTTGCCATGTAAGGTAACATATTCACGGGTTCCAGGGTTTAGGGTGTGAACATCTTCAGGAGGCCGTCACTCAGCCTCCCACCCTCTGCGTTTTCAGAATCCCTGTCATGGAGCACTGTTATTTTTCTCCAGAGGCCATGGGAATGGATCACTTTGTGATGGAGGATACTTATGATTCAAAATGTGTAATTTAATTTCCATGATTCAGAAGGTTCAAGGGCTTCCTTTGTTTGCATGTTCTTAAAGACAGGTATAGAATTCTGAAAGGCCACAGAACACTGGAGAGATGAAAAAATCTGAAAAATAAGTCCTTTTGGAACTCAGAAAAAAAAAGAATTGGCATTAAAAAAAAAAAAAAAAACTATTTATTTGGTTGCACTGGGTCTTACCTGTGGCACAGGGATCTTCAATTTTTGTTGCAGCATGTGGGATCTAGTTCCCCAGCCAGGGATCGAACTTGGGCCCCCTGGATTAGGAGTGCGGAATCTCAGCCACTGGTCCACCAGGGAAGTCCTGCTTTCTTACTTTCTTAAACATACACACACATACACGTGCACCATCTTTCTTTCTTATTCTTTCTCTCTCTCAATGCCAAGCAACCCAAGAAAAGAAGCTGTTGCCATGCCTAACATTGCTGAACTTTAACTGGGAACACCAAGTTTGTCAAAGGTCTCTATCCACCACCTTGAGTGGTGTGCAATAATGGGGCTCCACCCCTTTCAAGACTATACCATCCTTCCCCATTATCCATGGGGGATACATTCCAAGACCCCCAATAAACACCTGGAACCCTGGTTAGTACTAAACCCTGTATATACTATAGGTGGGGTGGGGTGGGGGACTATTGCATTGAAGGGCGACAGTTTTCCTTAATCACTGGGGTCTGGGAGAAACAAGGATGCTCTTTATGTTGACAATTCAAGGAATCCTATCATCAGGCATCAACCCTGGTTTTGTTTCTTGGTTCTGGTCTCATTCTGTAGGCCAGACCTGCCCAGATACAGAAGTCTGCTCTTTTCCTTACCTTTAGTGATAAAGCTGGTTAGAAATCACCACAGATTTGTGAATGGGCTTACTGTGAGTGCCTGTGGACTGTGCAATTTATTATTATTGCTAGCGATTTCCCTTGAGGACTCTGTTTTAATGGAAATATCCCTTTTTTGCAGACAAGACAGTCTTGATGGGGAGGTACTTGGTCATTTTGTATCATCCAAAAGGTCCTCGCACAAAAGTAGGCCCATAAAGACTGTCCCAGGTGAAGGCCCCCCTGTGGCTTCTGCTTGGGAGAAGATGGACAAGCTTCCAATGTCAGAGCCTTCCTTGGACACGAAGAGGATGGGAGAGAAGGTCAGGCCAAAGTCTGGCCTGATTGTCCGAGGCATGATGGCCGGGCCCGTTGCCAGCTCCCCACAGGTGGGCTTGATGCTTGAACTATGAGCATGATGAGCTATGAGCTATGAACTATGAGCTATGAGCTATGATGCTTGAGCTTGATGCTATGAGTGTGGAAATTGAGGATAGGCATGGCTTAAGGGGTGTCTGGGTTTATTTAGGGTGCCCCACAAGACAGCTCCAGAAGGGAGGATATATATCGTGGGATGGGCAAGAAGAAGGGGCCTTTTATCATTCCCTAGCTCTTCTGCCAGCTCCCTGTGGGGCCATGGCCTCATCACCTACCCTGCCCTCAGTTTACCCATCTTATCAACCAGGTAGTTACCATGGTCCTATGTTCCTTTGCCGAGTGAGAACACATCGACCAAGGTTTATCTTTGCAGTTCAGGAGTGGGGGACCCAGCCAAGTCTAGAGAACATATTTTTGATTTTTAAAAACATGACAGTGAAAAGAGAAAAAGAAATCCCAATCCTTATAGTTTGGTTTTGCTTTAAAAAAAATTCTAAAAATTTAACACCAATGTTCTATAGTCTCCCTTAAAAAGAGGCGATGGTAGGGTCCTGTCAGATGAGAAACTAAAGCAAAGGAGAGGATGAGTGTAAAAGGAGGGACAGAACAAGGGAAAATCAAACCCCAAACTCATAGTGTGGTGTCCGTCAAATCAGGGCGCCCGAGCAAACCACAAGCAGGGCATCTGTGCCCACGCTGGTCACCCCCACTCTTGGGGCAGCATGTATACATGCGGGTACGTGAGGCTTCAGGGGCCAGCACTCTTTCCCAGTTCATATGGAATTAAAGGCAAAAAGCAGTGGACACTCTCTCTGCCCCTGCCTACATCTTGTGAGATTTTCGGACAGGGCCTTTATTTATTTATTTTTATTTTATTTTATTTTATTTTTTTATTCTTTGAATCAGCCATGGATTTACATGTATTCCCAATCCCGATCCCCCCTCCCACCTCCCTCTCCACCCGATTCCTCTGGGACAGGGCCTTTAAAGGTCTTTTGGACATGGTCTCTTGGCCATGGTCTTGTTTTTTAGACCAGGTGTCCAAGATGCCTTTTGAGATCTGGAATTTCATGGCTCAGAGATGGTCATGCAGTTGGAAAAGGGAAAAGTTTCTTCACTGTCTTTTCAGAAAACTAGGGGTATTCTTTACTATTACATCAAAGCTAGACAAGTTGTTTCTTAATGTGGAATCTGAAACCATCCCAATGAACTTTTTGTGTGTTATCAGTTTTCATTGGTTTGTCTTGCACTTTGAATGAATCTTTTACCACTGCATGGCTTAGTAACATGATACGTTGGTCACGTGAAAGTTATTGTTTTATGAAGTTATATAGAGCCTCTGAATGTTGACACATTTCATTATACAAGAAACCATATAAAAAATCACATTTGTTAATGTCATCACTCAACTCATCAGAAAGTTTTTAAGTATCAGGAAGCCCTGGAGTTCATAATGGCAAACATGTTTCTCCAAATTCTGATTTTTAAGGTAACTTGTATTTGATCACTGGCAACAATATATCATTTGTTTCCCTTGAGTTCAATTTATTTTCAAGAAAATGCCTGCCAAATACCTGTCTGAATTAACCATAGTTCATCTGTCAGTGGTTCCATGAAAAATAGTAGCAAGTTCAGCTCACAACTCAGATGGCTGCATATAGGGCTTTGCCTAGTCACAGCCTTCATCATCTGTATCCCACACAATGTTTATGTATACCTCCTACTTTGTCACACAGACTATTAAAGAGATGTCTAACGCAGGATCAAGATCGGATGCAATTAACATTTTCTGTGCATCAGCATGGGCATTCTTAAGTGAAGTTAGCATTTTTATTGTAAGTGTGGTTGAATACCTCGAACAGTGGTATAGTTTGGTGCCACTGTCTTGATTCGTGCTGAAGGCCAGCAGGTTTTCCCACCAGTGCTTTTGGACCATCACTGCAAACATCAACATAGTGAAAAAGGCACAACATATCTTATTATTATAATGAAAATAGTTTTGAGCTCTCTGAAAGTGTTTGGGCGCAGACCCCTAAGGTTGATGGGCTATACTTTGAGAACTGGTGGACCAGATGAATGTTAGGGTCCTATCATACCATGACTTGCTTTTTTTATACGTATTTATTTGTTTGGCAGTGCCGGGTCTTAGTTGGGGCATGAGGGATCTTTGATTTTCATTGTGGCATGAGGGACCTTTAGTTGTGACATGTGGGATCTAGTTCCCTGACCAAGAATCGAACCTGGGTCCCCTGCATTGGGAGCGCAGAATCTTAGCCACTGGACCACCAGGGAGGTCCTGCCTACCATGACTTTTGAATCATCAAGTCTGTGCAGTTCAGTCCCCTTCAGTACTGAGGTGTGAGGGCGAGGGCTTGGACCTCCTTTACTACTGAGAGATTACCGCAAACTCCTCCCCAAAGGAGAAGCAGTTCTCCTTTGAGGTGTTCTTTTATCCTGGGGTATCTGAATCTTGTGAAGGGACCCTGAGGCAGAATTTCCCCAAGGTTTCCTGGAAGGTGTCCTGTGGGCTTTTGAGTGCCTTGGCCATACAAGAGAAAAGAGCGAGGTTTGCTAGGTATTGCATCATTTTTTTACTGCTAGGTCTGCTCTGCACTTTCGAAGGCTGAGTAAGAGGCTGGGTTCCCTGCCCTTGGCCGGAAGTTTTTTGGGTCTCCTTGGGAACAATGACTAATGTTTTCTTTGCTCTGCGGCAAGGGATGCCCTGGGTGGCTTTCGGAGGAGGTTTATGGTGCCTAGTAATTTCCACTGGGTGGGAACAGACAGAATTAGATGTTCTTTTTTTGGCACAGGCTTTACCATTTGGCTCAGGATTATTTCTGGAATTGCTGAGAGGTCCAGAAAAAGCTCAGCAGGTGTATTTTTGTCCCCTCCCTCTACTCCTCCAGCTCAGATGGGTAACATGTTCCCATTTCACTGGTTAATGATTGATAGAGAGGACGCTTCAGTTGACTCCTATGAAGTTCCTTCATTTCGGAAGTGAGCAAGACTTGATTGCTTACTAGGTATAGGTCACTGAACTGGGAAGCTCTGGGGACACCAGAGAGGAAGGAATAATGGTCCCTATCACTTGGTCTACTGGCAGGAAGGGGTAGGGCTATGATTATGTGGAGACAGGGGCAAAGATACTAAGCAATAGTGTTATAACATTTGCTGGCTGCTTCGAGGGGTTGGCTCTGTGCTACTGCCACACATGGGTCTGGGTCTCTTCTTTAGCCCTCACTGTGATCTTGTGGGAGGTCAGCACTGCAGGTCCCCAGTCCTTTATCCAGAACCTTTGGGCCAAACGTGTTTTATAATTTAGATTTTTTTTTTAAACTTCAGAAAGGAAATACAGTGCATAAACCACATACCACAGAACATCTGAAGTAGGGTTTGGTGTAGTGTCCCATAAACAAAACATATCTGCCACAAAACATATGAATATTCATGCTTGAAAAAAGACCCCAAGGGAATTCCCTGACAATCCAGGGGCTAAGGTTCCTCACTTTCACTGCTGAGGGCCAGGGTTTGATCCCTGATCAGGAAACTGCGATGCCCCAAGCCCCATGGTATGGTGGGGAAAAAAAAAGACTACAAGTAACTTCATAACAATTAAAAAGAATTTGCCATAGGAATCCAACAGAAATGTTCATTTTTTAGAGGTTTTGGGGTTTAGAAATTACAGATAGCAGGTTGTAGACAGATTAGATTACAGGAATGGGAAGTGAGGGACAAAGAAGTTCAATGACTTGTCACAGGGGACATGGCTAGCAGGGGCAGTTCAGGAATTAGAACACGTCTGACCTTGGAGCTCTCTGTAAGGGGTATGGGAGGGGGCTGAGGCATGCTCCTGGGGTTTATACTCGTGGGGTGCTGTGAAAGCAAGAGAGAAATGGGGCCCCCGAGAGTCTCCTCAGAGGGTAGGTAGAATTTTAAGAGAAGGAATTGAGGATGGAAAAGACATTCCCTGGGAAGGGAGCATCATAGTCTTGAAGTAGGTTATTTCCCACCTCCCTCCAAGGGGATCCTCACCTCTGCTTCTGTCCTTGTCCCTTTCAGGATTCCCTCCGCAGACGCTCGCTGAGGCGGTCCCCGGCCTTGAGCAGTGCTGCCCAGCCTCACAAGGAAGGGAGCCCACAAGAGCCCGAGCTCTCTACTCACACCTCCAGCTGTCCCGCCCCGCCGGAGGGACCAGCTTCCAGCACCGCCTCCACCTCTAGGAGCCCCCGGGGCCCGCTCAGCGAGCTGGCGAGGGAAGGACGGAGAACCTCGCCTGGCAGCCCGCCTCACCTGCCAGGCAAAGGGCTGCCCCCCAGGGGGAGTGGCAGGTGGGGAGACCTTTCCAAAGACAGTCCAGCCATGGACGGTGGCTCAGAGGCCAACAAAACTGCCTCGAAGTTCTCCCTGTCCAATGGGAATGTCCCGATGACCCAGGAGAGGCTGGAGGGAGCGTTTCAACGGCAGGGGAGCCCACCCCCATCCCTCAGGTGAGTGTGCTGTGCCCAGGTGATGGTTTTTCAGAGAACCGTCCAGTCCTGAGTGGCTCCTTGGGCTCCGAGTGTGGCTGTGAAGTGGGAGAGGTGATGCTCGTCACCCCACCAGGGAGAAAACAGCCCAGAGCCCACACGCCAGGAGGCTTTGGGGAGGCTTCCTTGGCTCTTACTTCTCAAGGGTCAGGCTGACGTGGTATGAGGAGTGTGTGGAGGCCAGAGGTATGTCGGTGAATCAGCTCCACAAGGCTCCATGAGGGGCAGTTTTTAAAAACCCTATCCTGAGTCCTTCCGTTTTATTCTTTCACAGTGGACCTTGAGGATTCGTACACTGGTTGATTTTTGAATGTTAAGCCAACCTTACATTTCTGGAATAAAACACACTTGGCTGTCATGTATTAATTTTATATATTGTTTGATTTAATTTATTAGTATTTTGTGTAGGGTTTTTGTATATAAATTCATGGAGGAGACTGACTGGCAAATTTCCTTTCTTGGAAAAACAGCCTTGTTAGATTTTTATATCTAGGATACGCTAGAAGTAGTTCCTCTTTTATTTTTGTTTAAACAGTCTTGAATAGTTAGTGTAAGATTGGTGTTATTTCTTCCTTAAATATTTGAGAGAATTTTCTGAACATTGAATTAAAAGGTTTTAAATTATGAATTCAAATAAAAAATTTTTAATTAAAATTATCTTTTTTAAATGTTTTAAAAATAGCTTTTATTTCTTAAAAGTTAGCAGGTGCATATTAGGAAACCAAAAAACACCAAAAGCAAAAAACAAAGTCATTCATAATCACAAGCAGTTTAGCATTTGTTTGTCTTTCTAGGTATCATTTGTGTATTTTCACAACTAAGCATCCGTTTTTATGTATAATTAAATTTTTCTATTTCATTTTGTGTCAGTTTTGGCAAGTTGTATTTTTCCAAGGAATTTAACCATATAATTTATATTTTAACTTTATGTATATAAAATTGTGTAATTATAATGTCTTCTTATTGTCAGTTTAAAGTCTGTAAGATCTTCAAGATTGTCTTTGTTTCCATTCCTGATACTGGTAATTTGTGTTCTATTTCTCAACAAGTTTTAGTAGGGGGTTGTGAATTATATGCTCTTTCTTTCAAAGAGGTAACTTTTGACTTTGTAGGTTTCAGTTCAGTTCAGTCGCTCAGTCTGTCTGACTCTTTGCGACCCCATGAACCGCAGCACGCTAGGCCTCCCTGTCCATCACCAACTCCCGGAGTCTACCGAAACTCATGTCCATTGAGTTGGTGATGCCATCCAACCATCTCATCCTCTGTGTTGTAGGTTTGGTTTCTAATTTATTGATTTCCACTCTTTCATTCTGCTTTCTTTGAGTTTAGTTTGCTATTATTTTCTATTTTATTGATATGTATCTTGAATTATTGATTCTCAGCCACTTTTTCTTCTTTGTCCCTTCCTCCTCCTCTTCTTCTTTTGGCATTTCTGATTTTAATTTTTAGGGGGTTTGTTGACTGCTATTCCAGAATTATGTTCAATATTTCTTCCATATATTAACTGCTACCATTGAGTGTTTACTTAGCGGCTGACACTATACTGGACACTTTTCATATATTATTCTATAATATTTCTTAAACCAGCAAGGAGGTAGTCCTCAACTTACAGATGAGTTCAAAGCCCATCATGCTTGTAAACACCATCTTATACTTGTTAGGTTACCATGTTTTTGTTTGCGTGTGTTGTATATGTTTTAAGAAAGTGCGTGTGTGCTCAGTCATGTCTGACTCTTTACAACTCCATGGACTGTAGCTTGCCAGGCCTCTCTGTCCATGGAATTTTTCAGGCAAGAATACTGGAGCGGGTTGCCATTTCCTACTCCAGGGGATCTTCCTAAATCAGGGAACTAACTCGTGTATTCTGAATCTCTGTACTGGCAGGTGAATTCTTTACCATTGCATCACATAGGAAGCCCCTGTGTATTCTTTAAGCACTAGTAATTTCTGCAGGATTGGTATAAGATAGGCATCCTGGTTTGTAGTACTGCTGTTTTAGTCATTTACTGTGCATCTAATGTGTGCCAGACATTGGTAGTACAAGGGAAACTAAACAGATGTAGTCCATTAAGTCCCTTTGTGACCATGGATAAGCTGGGCCAGTTTGCTTAGACATTTTTTGGCTAGTTTATTTGATACATATACATATAGAATTATTATAACTTTCTGTTGGAGAGACTTTTCTATTATTATGAGCATTTCTAGTAATACTTATTGCCTTAATGTCTATTTAGGAATAGCTACCACAGCTTTCCTTTGATTAGTGTTTTTATGATATATCTTTTCCATCTTTTTACTTTTATTTATTCATATTTAAGGGTGCCAACTAAAAGCCTTTGGGGTTTACCAGGCTTTATCCTTTTAAAAACCAATTGTTTAAACTGAACTAAAAGAAAGCAGAACAAAAACAGGTCACCCATTTTTCCCACCTTCTACCCACCTCAGCCTTCTTCTTTTGTAATATCTTTTAAAGCTACAAATTCCCCTCTAAGTAATGCTTTGTCTGTATCCCACACGTTAATATATTATATAATCATATAATTTAGTTATTTTCTCATTCCTGTTGTGATTTATTCTTTTGACCCATGGGTTATTTAGACATGTATCGACTAATTCAAAGCCTTTGGGCTATTTTTCTGGTTATCTTTTTGTTGTTGATTTCTAGTTTATTTCTACATTGTTCATAATATATTCTCTATGATTTCAGTCCTTTGATATTTGTTAAGATTTCTTTATGGTCTAGTGTATATTTAAAGTTTGTCTCCTATGGGCGGCATGTATTTAGGTTTTTAAATCTTGTCTGATAAATTTTTGCTTTAGTTGAAATAATTATTGCATTTGCATTTTCCTTTTGATTACAAAACTTAACTTTCTGTAGTATTTCTTTAACAAGTATGTTACATTTTTTTTCAATTTTTGTTTAGTGATGTCTTTATTTTACCTTTATTTTTGAAGGATATTTCAATGGGTATAGAATTCTAGATTGGTGGTTTATTTTTTCGGGACTTTAAATAGTCCATTGTCTTATCTTTGTATTACTCTTTTGGAGGTAGTATGTCTTTTTTTTTTTTTTTTTTTCACTCTGGCTGCTTTTTTCCCCCATCTTTTAAGATTTTCTCATTCTTTAATGTCAACAGAGCTACTATAATGTGCCTCAACATGGTTTTCTTTGATGATTCTGCTTGGGATATATAGTGAAGTGAAGTGAAAGTTGCTCAGCTGTGTGTGATCTTTGTGACCCTATGGACTACACAGTCCATAGAATTCTCCAGGCCAGGATACTGGAGTGGGTTGCCATTTTCTTCTCCAGGGGATCTCCCCATCCCAGGAATGAAACCCAGGTTTCCTGCATTGCACGTGGATTCTTTACCAGCTGAGTCACAATGGGACATGTAGAACTTCCTGCAATTTGGGATTGCTACCTTTCATCTGTTTTGAAAATTATTATCTATTATCTTTTCAAATATTGCTTTTATCCCATTTTCTCTTTTTTCTCCTGGCCTTCCAGTTACACATATACTAGATAGGAAAGAATGTTTTCCTATATTTTCCATCTTTTTTTTTCCTTTTCTCTCTACTTTAATCTAGGTATTCTCTTTTGATCTACCTTCTGGTTCATGTTTCTTCTCTTTTCCATGCTATTAAATATATATAATAAATTCTTAATTATTTTTCAGTTTTATAATTTCTATTTCTTTTTAAAAAATAGCAGTCTTTTGTGAGATTCTCCATCTTTTATTTTCTTGAGCATATTATTCACAGTCATTTTAAAGTCCTGTTTGGTAACTTCCATATCTGGATCACCTATAGGTCTATTGATACTGTCCTTTTTTCTTTCAGGTTTTGATCATTTTGTCCTGTTTCTTTGCATTGATAAACTAAATTCCAGACATTGCATAGGAATAATTGTAGTGGTTAAGAGACTTTAATTCTCTTTAGGTAGATATTAATCTCTCATTAGTTTTAGACTTTGTAATATAACTTCTGTCATTCTGTTATTTGTCCCATAACTTTGTCCATTATCTCCTTTGTTGAACAGAAATTCTTAATTTTGACATAATTAAGAAATTTCTTGTTTGGCATATGATTTGCATTTTTTCTTTATTAAGTTCATTCTTTCCTTTAGATTTCACTGATATTCTCTTATGTTTTTCCATTAACTTTATAATTTTAGCTTTCACATTTAGGTATTTAATCTTTTGTATTTGTTAGGCTGTAAGACTCACTTTTATTTTTCTCCATATATTTAATATAAGACAGTTTTCCTAGCATCACCTACTCTACAATTTGTTCTTTCCCCATAGATTTATGGAGCTGTCTTGATTCTTTTCTAAGTTCGCATATAGATGTTGTTGTTGTTGCTAAGTTGTGTCCAACTCTTGTGGGACTCCATGGACTGTAGCCCGCCCAGCCCCTCTGTCCATGATATTTCCCAGGCAGGAATACTGGAGTGGGTTGCCATTTCCTTCTCTACCCATGTAAACATGGATCTGTCTTTGATTTCTCTGTGTTTCATTGGTACTTTTTTTTTTTAATAAAAAAAACACATGACCATAGCTTTTAGTACTATTGCATTGTAGTTATAGCCTATTATGTTGGTAGGATCAGTTCCCTATTTCTCTTTTCTTTTAGGATTGACAATACAGATCTTTATTCTCTGTTCCCCCAACATGTCTTGCTTCTTTCTACATGAGGAAGAACTGGTTCATCCCCTTGCTGTAAAGGTCCTGCTCTCAAACCATCTCATGACTGTCTCTTTCTTGTCAATCAGATGTTCTGTACTCATAGTGGTTTTCTTTGACTAACTTTACCTCCACCCTGTCACCTCTAGCCTATTTTATTGTTTATTACAGCATCTATCATTGCCTGAAATGGGCTCTGGAGTCTGATGACCCGAACTGGCAAACCACCTCTGCCCTTTATAAAAACTGTGGCCTTTGACCAGTTATCAAACCTTTGAAAGATAATATGAACTTTGTCTTATAGGAAGAGGTAGGTGGCAGGTAAACATGCTGCTACTGCCCGCTCCTTCAGTACCAGGTGAGGTACAACTAGTAGTGTTTAACATGTGATCATAGTGTTGATCTTTATATCAGTAAACATTTTGGGAGCTTTGTTGTTTACCTTCTACTTACTCCCTATATGCTGAGCACCATGCAAAAACACTTGTGTATATTATCTCATTTGCTCTTTAGGATAATCCATTGAGGTGGATATTATTTGTTTTTTTCTGGTGAAGAGGGGAGTTTGTCATTAAATAGTATTCTCCTGAGTTCTGAACAAATTGTCAAATAAAACAAAGGGTATTAACTAGATTGGGGTAAAATGCATATCATCTCTGAGATTGATAATGGAAAGATAGAAGACACAGCAGGCCACGAGTCTTCGCGTGCCCAGCGTGGGACAGACTTCCTCCCCTCGACTCAGGCCCAGGCCACGTGGTGGGAGGGGCGTCCCTGGAAGAGCAGCTCACTCCTGGAGGAGACAGGGTGCAGCTGAGCCTGATGTTCCTCTTTCCTTTCTTTCCCCAATTAGCCCATCAGACAAGACACACCTCCGTCCTCAGGATGGAGTGAATAGAAAGGAGGAGAGGAAAGGTCCATGGGGTAGACCAGTAGAACTTCCTCCAAACAGCCAGGACACTCTGGGAGCTGAGAACAAGCATCTTCCCTCCCCAGCAATTATTATTGCATTTTCGGTGTTGGCTGCATCCTTCTCAGGCTCCCATTTCTCTGGTTCTCCCTTTTCTGCCTCCTTCTTCCCCTTTGAAGGATCCCTCTGGTTCCATTGGGTTCCATCAGGAATATCCAGGATAGTCTGATCTCAAGATCAGCGGACCAGCAACCTTATCTCCATCTGGAACCTAATTCCCTTGCCATGTAACCCAACATTTCACAGGTTCCAGAACTTAAGAAATGAGCATTATTAGGGGTTGACATTAACCTGCCTGCTACAGAGGGCAACTGGTTTTTTTCTTGCAGTGTTTAAAATCTTTTTGGTCTCCTTACGATTTTTAAAATGCTTACTTTTAGCCTCTCAGTATCCATTTCTACCACTCTCAGAAGAAATTGTGTTGTTTTCACCTTTTCTAGGCTTTCTCCCCTGTTTGACTATCTTTATGTGTCTGTCTTTTTCATGTGGATCACCTGTGGGAAGGGAACCAGGAAAGCCTGGTCGGTCCCTGGGAGCTCCGGGATTAGGCGTGGAGATGTCTGGCTCTGGGGCTGCCATGGTGTGTCCAGTGAGCTCAGGGCAGTTATGAATTTCCTGAACACTGATGGATGTCACCTTGGGGATGGTGAATGTTTTCCCAGAAGACAAGCTTAAAGAATGATGGGAATCCATGAAATTCAAGTTTAATTTCATTGGATTTTTTAAAAAAGATATTTTCAATTGGGTGTTTTAAAAGCAGAGTGGAATAGATGCTGCCTTAGGGTCTGTCTCAATTCTTAACCTTATAGTTTGTCAGGGGTAGAAAGGTCCTTAGGATCCAAGCCCTTCATTTAGCAGTTGGGGAGCAGGGCTCAGGGACCAGAGGGGAGATGACTCACCTCAGCTCTTGCAAGTGTCCTACAGTCCTTCCATAAGCTCTGCTTTCACTGTCAGGCTATGTTTAGAGCTTTTGCTCAAAATATGTATGACCCTTCCTGTTCTCAGTATAAGCCTCCAGCACAATTGTCACCAGTCAACGTGTGACATTCCTATTCCTCAAGCAGTGACTCCCTTGGTTTTAGAGAGACTTGACTTTAGACCCTGAGTTCATGGAGTTTGTCCTCAAAAAATCCACATCAATTCACAGAAATGTTCATTTATTCAGTTAACTTGTTAATAACTCTTTAATGAATGCCATAGTGCGTTACAGCCAGCTTGTGCTGGCTCACAGAGCCCAGTGTTGCCGTGTCTGATGTCAAGGTAGTAGCTTGAACTTGGTCATGGTAGGAGTATTTAAACCATGTTTAGCTATGTGTGCGTGCTTAGTCATGTCTGACTCTTTGTGATCCCATGGACTATAGCCCACCAGGCTGCTCTGTCCATGGAATTTTCCCAGTCAAGAATACTGGAGTGGGTTGCCATTTCTTACTCCAGGGGATCTTCCCGACTCAGGAATTGAACCCACATCTCCTGTGTTTCCTGCATTGGCAGGCAGATTCTTTACCATTGCATCACCTGGGAAGCCCCAGAATATTGGCAAATGCTGCAAATTAGCATCCCTCTCACTTACCCTGGAGAGCTGGTTAACTTCCGCCAGCACTCCACCTGTGATGGGCTCCTGTGTGCCAGACACTGTTCTATCCACTGGGGATTCCATGTGGATGAAACAAACTTAAGTCTCTACTCTTATGGAGTGTATACTTCTGGTGGGGAGAGGCAGCCAGCACAACCACCCAACAGGTAAATATACAGTGTACCTGTGTGCTGTGAGGAAAAGTATTAATAAATCAAGGAAGTGTGATGGAGAGCCCTGGCTTTGGGGCTGCTATTTTAAAAAGGAGTAGCTGGGGAAACCTTTTTTGAGAAGATGCATGAGAGGAGACCAGAAGGAAGACAGGGAACCAACTTTTGATCCCTGAAAGCAAATGCAAAGAGAGAGCAGCCATGGGGTCCTGGGGTTGCTTGTTCAGGCTGAGCAGAAGAGGGAGAGAGGAGGTGAGGCGGGGGTGAGGGAGCAGGGGGATCTGGGGGCCTCTGAAGGTGCTGGCTTTACCTCTAGGTGATGGCGGAGCCTTTGGAGGTTAGGCAGAGGCAGGGCCTGTGGTGCCTCGTGTTAAGTAGGATCCCTCTGGCTGCTGGTTGGGGTTGAGAATAGATTCCGGAGACGAGGCTGAAAACGGGCAGGGGGCAATGCAACCGTCTTCAGGAGAGCTGACGGTGGCTTGAATCGGGTAGTGGCAGTGAAGGTGACGAGACATGAGCTAGAGGAAGCACACACACATGGATCTTCTGCTTTTTGAGTTTAGTTTTATTCCAGTTCACTTTTACTAAAGACCTATATTAGTTAAGCAAAATAAATCCAAAGAGGATTTTCACTTTTAAGGAAAAGACAAAAAGTGAAAATAGTGATCACTGCTTTGTACTAAGTCGTTGCAAAGGCAGCTTTCACCGGGAACAGCCGTCAGAGCGGCACTCCCGAGCTCCTTCCCCTGGAACCACCCTCAGCTCTGTGCCCCTGAGCCTCTGGGCTGGATCTCAACTTGTTCTGTGCCTCTGTTAACAAGATGTGTCCTAAGGTCATTGCTTCTTGGCTTTACCCCACTTCAGCCTGGGAAAGCTTTCATGGGAAGGCTTTACTTTTGAGTGGAAGGGGAACCTGTAAGTGGTTGAGTCAACAGGATTTGCCCATGGATTAGATGTGTGCATTAGAGAAAAAGAGAGGCAAGGATGACGCCAAAGTTTCTGGCTGAACAACTGGGAGATGGTGTTGCTCTTCCCTGAAATGAGGAAGACGGTGGAAGGAGCAGGGTTAGGTCATGGACGTTGGGGCACAGTCCATTGCCCACCTGTCGGGATACATTTTATCAAGCCAATTGTGTT
This sequence comes from Cervus canadensis, assembly GCF_019320065.1. Classification (NCBI taxonomy): domain Eukaryota; kingdom Metazoa; phylum Chordata; class Mammalia; order Artiodactyla; family Cervidae; genus Cervus; species Cervus canadensis. The sequence continues at coordinate 61,883,301 of NC_057388.1, read as the reverse complement.
TCTTTGTTGACTGGCCTCCCTGTGGCCTGTGAGTCAGGGACCTTGTGTCTGGAATCTGCAGATGTGAGCAGTCAGCTGTCCTGTGGTTCTCATTTCAGGCCCTGTTGATGCTGTTGTGACAGGACAATTCTCTTCTCTTCTGGCCTTGGGGTCTTAGTGAAGCTGTGAAGAGGTTGTTTCTCACACCAGGACTATTACTAGAGGCCATGTAATAGGATTGCTCACGGCTCTTCTCTGAGGACAGTAAAAGCAGTTGTCTTGCCTTTAAATCGAGCACTTATTTTTCCTGTGTTTGCAGGTAGAAGGTCTGCTTTGGTCAGATCTCTAGACCTTTCCGGGCCTCTGTGCTCCTATCTGTAAGGGAAGGGATTAGATGGACTGCTCTTTAGGGTCGTCTCCATCTCTGAGGACTTCCCTGGTGGCTCAGTGGTAAAGAATCTGCTTGCTAATGCAGGAGACATGGGTTCGATCCCTGGGTTGGGAAGATCCCCTGGAAAAGGAACTGGCAACCCACTCCAGTATTCTTGCTTGGGAAATCCCATGGACAGAGGAGCCTGGTGGGCTATCCATCCTGGGGTTGCAAAGAATCAGACACAACTTAGCGACAACAACAGCCACCACAGTCCCTGACATCCCCTCATCCTCCATTTACACATGGCCTTGGATGTGTCCAGGTCAAACTTCCACTTTGTCTGAGATCCAGGAATCACAGTCTTTTTGGCTGACCCCCTGATGTTCATCTTGTGTAGAGAATGAGCGTACAAACTGGGTTTCTGTGCCATGGGAGTCCCTCCTGGACTGTGGCCTCCTCTGAGCTCTTGTAAAATGATACAGGCAGGGCTCAGCAACCCAGATTCTCCTCTAGCCCCTAGCATGGGGTTCTGTTGCTGGAGGCATGATGATCTCCTGTTCCAGCTTCAGGGTTTTGACTGGGAGGCCGGCTGAGTGCTACATGGTTTAATCCTGACACCTCCAGCCCCTTTGCCTGTTACTTGTTGAATGATTTCTATCTTAGGTCAAAGTCCCAAGAACAGCTATTCTCAGACTCTAATCCCTGGACCAGGAGCACGTGCATCGCCTGGGAATGTGTTAGAAACACAGCTTGTGTGACCTGCGGAATTGGAACTTTGGGGGTGAAACCCGGCAGTGTATTTTAACAAGCCCTCCAGGTGATGGGTTGCAGGCCGAGTTTGGAGAACCAGTGTCCTGGAAGCTAAGCCTGAGATGGAGGGTCAGGCACATGTAATCTATCGGGGGTGTGCTCTCAGGAGAAAGGCAGTGAGGGACACATGCAAGGGCAGGGGAGGATGTTGGGGGGGCAGGCTCCTCCCACAGGGAGATGAGAGTGTGGACTCACCCAGAGCCACTTCCACCTTTAAGCCAGGAGAGGGCCTATTTTTCTTGTGTCAGCCATTGGCTATGGGTGGCCCATGCTGGGGGGCAGTGTGCCACTGCCTGGCTGACTTTTATGAAGGATTGGTCTCTGGTAAAGGGTGCAGCTGTGAGCTGTTAGCAGCCAACGTGGACAGCACCTGGGATGGGGGTAACCAGGCAAGGGACTCCTTGCATCTTCCATGTCAGTCCTCATGATTCCTTCTATGCTCCCCCAGCTCCCAGTGGGATAATGGAAATAGACATTTCCAAAGCTTGCTCATGGCTCTCCCCTCTGGTGCATAGGATGCCCTGGTGAGGCAGGCCAAACAGGGGTCATTTACAGGTGAGGAGACAGACCCCAGAGGGGCAGGCTGGAGTGAAACCTGATATAGGCCCGCAGACAGCCCCCTCCCATCGAGACCCCCTCAGCTCTCTTTGTAAGAGCACCGTGTTAACCCATCACTGGCATCATAGCTGAGCAATGCTCTGCTGTCTCAGACAGGAGGTGGCTTTGAGCTTTCTTGGTGTCCAAATCTGGCACTGGGGATGTGAGAGGATGAGATGGCTGCTTGCTCTGAAGCCCATGCTCTGTGTAATTGGGTGCTTAACTGTGGTCCTCACAGAAGAGTGGAAGATCCAGGAGCAGGTGGGGGCTCTGTTGACAGGGCAGGGCAGCCTTGGGCTTGAAGAGGCTGCATTTAGTACAAAAACCTCATGGTGAACTAGTAACACTGGGTGAGGAATAGCTGTGATTAGCCTGCCGTGTTCTGTGTGGGTCTCTGCAGCCTGGGCACAGCCACTGCCCCACCACAGCATCCATGTCCCCGCCTCTGTCAAAGCCAGTAGTCAGTTCAAGGATTCAACTACCGACATTGGGTGTGCCCCGTCCAATTTTCTGGTTTTGCAGAAAAATGGACAGTAGGTGGCAGCAGACCCGCATCAGTCTTCAGGACCCCCAGAGACTTTGGGTGGCCCTGTTGTGTGACTGTCCCCAGGCCCCTACCGATGAGGATGACAACGCACTTGGGTGGGAGACAGATGAATGAGATCCAGTCCCTCCAGTTCTCACCCTGCCCAGGCTCCAGATCATGAGCCCAGGCCTGTTTGTGTCGTGAGAGGGAGCAAATGTTGCCATCTGGGGCCTGGCAGAGGCTGAGCAGAGGATGTGGCATTTGCGGTTTATTGACTGTTCCCTCTATCCGAGGATCCCAAGTCTGACAACATCTGTACTGCCTGGGATGAGTCATGGAGAGAATCCCATTTTCATTTGTCTCTGCACATTATTTGGACTTTATGTCGGACTAAGGAGGTTTGAAATTAGCTGACTGTTGAAACATACATCACACACAATTGCTTTCCTGTGGGCCAGAAGCCCCGTGTAGACAGGTGGCCTGCCTGGGGCCCCTGTGCTGTGCAGCTTCCCCTTCATGCTGGCCCCAGGGACCAGTCTTCTCGGGTGGCACGCTGCCCTTCACACCTGCCATTGGTCCCTGTGCCCAGCGGGTTCTCCTTCCCACCTCTTGCCCACTATTCATACTACATGTGCATCCCCCATCCCCAGTGGAATGCCACTTCTGTCTCCTCCAAATGCTGGCCTCTCCCTAGTATTGCCCAGGAGAGTAAACATGAAAACCGACTCCAGCACACATTAGGGGCCACTTGGAGCCCTCCATGAGCGGGGTTGACGCTCTCTCCCCTGTGCAGTAATTAAAGCTGCCACATACCTTCAGTTCTGGGGTTTCTGAGTTTCTTTGATCCAATGCATCCCCCAGGGCAAAGAGACTTCTCATGACTCAAATTTCCTTTGAGATCAAGAAAGTGTGGCTAAAGAGGGAAGAGAGGTTCCACCCCCTCCTTGGAAGGAGAAATAGTCTCATTTTGTCCATCTCTGGACATCAGAATGGCAGATCTGAGAGCCTCCTCTGCCCACACCTGACCCTTGCCAGCTCTGCCCCAGGCCCGGGTCCATGGCACATGGACAGAAAGATATTCCATGCAGTGGAAGCTGCTGCTGCTAGATGGAAAGAGGCCATTAATGCTCAGGGATAATTTGGGGGAGATGAATGTCAGCAGAGGAGGTGTATGGAAACTATTTCCTGGCTGCATTTCTTTCCTCACTCCAGGACGCTTTTTGGCTGGTCTATGAGCTAGCTTCCAGCAGACCCTGGCTACCAGAACCAGAGAGAGGTCCATACAGAGATCAGCAACAAAGTCAGGATGAGAATGAAGCCGGAGAGGTTTCCGAGGTGTGAAATTTAAGGAGGCACTCACTCTTAAGGTGTTTCACCTGTAGTGTAGTCACCTCCATCAACTTGAGACTGAGTGCCTCCTTAAATTTTGCATCCTAGGTACCTAATGCCAGTCTGGCCCTTAGTCTGGGCTGCTTCCCTTCTGCTCCTTAGTATCATGGATAATCATTGATAGAGCACAATGATTGATAACTCATTTTTACTTCCATGAACTCTTTGAGGGTTGGAGTGGGCTGTATTTCTTTGTTGTCATTGTTTTTCTAGCTATATCCCTGGACCTGGAAATCTATACCGAGCAAAAGAGAGCATGTGCATCATAAGGAGAATGAAAGGGAAAATCATGCTGATTTGTTTGGGACAATGTCACGAAACTTAAGTTGATCATCTTTAATAGAATTGGAACAATCCAAACTTTATCTTCAGGTTCACTTGGTGGCTTTCATTCACTCCTTAATTTCTTATTCTATATTCATGTAACTAACCATCCATCCAACCAACCAATCAACCAACTATCCAATCACCAACACATCAACTCACCAACCTACCAGCACAGCCCATTACAACTGTGATGTCCTGTATGGAAGTCATCTTGAATGTTGCCTTCTTTAGGAAGCCTTTCTGATCTCTTCCCTTCTATACCTGGACGTGAGCCCCTTCTCATACCTTTCACAGCACATGTCACACTGGAGAGAGCTGACAGACTCCTTTGTTTCTGCTGCTGGATTGTCAGTCATCTGAGTATGGAGGTGAGTTGTCTGTGCCTCCCTCAATTTTGTTCAGAATTGTTCCAAATGTATCGGATGGAGCTAAATGATAGGCTTTGCCTTGGGGAGCTCAGTGGACACATAGGAGAGTGGGACTAGTGGTTTAGCAAGCAGGGAGGTCACCTAAAAATAGGAGGCGGCATCTGCCCCAGAGCCAGATGAATGGTGCCCCTGAGGTGCCATAGGATCTTAGAGGAGGGGGCTGTCCTGGGCCAGGCTTTGGAGGCAGAGCAGGGCTGGGATAGACCAGTTGGGGGCCAGCCAAGGGCCTCACTACAACGCCTGACATACTCATCTCTTTTCTGTACCTTCCTCCAAGCCTGAGATTTTAGGGGGAAAGGTTTGCTCGTGTCCTTGGGATCTCATTTCTAAAGACTGAAGCGGCTCCCTGGATCTTCCTCAGCCCCTCCTTTTTTTCCTGGGGCCTGCATTGGGTTCTATTGCATTCGTGATATTTTTTGATGATGTGCACGTATGGTGGCTCATGGAGAAAGAGCCTAAACTTGGAACTTTGCAAAGGATTGGGAAAGGGCCTTGATTTATGACAAAAATGGGCATCCTTGTTCCCATCCTGAGTAGGGTTGGCTGGTACCTGGGGGCCTGGGGAAAAGAGCTGAAGTCTTTCCCCTGCCAAAGCCCGCTCCATCCTGCTGGATGGGACCTTCCCTCGTGAGGCCCTCAGCTGCTTTTCCTAAATGGTGGCCGTGATTCACTTGGGCTGCTGCCACCACCTTGAAAAGATGGCCTCTGAGGCTGAGTTCTATCAGGGGCATTCTGGGCAGAGTTCTGCAAATCACAGAGATGACCCGCCGGGGTGGTTTCCTGTATAGCTGGATTCCGTGTGTGTGCCTCATTCCAGAAAATTCTATTTTGTTTTCTCTGCTCATTCCACAAGAAGTTACTAAAGCCATGGGATTCCTTCCATTTCCTGTTGAGGCCAGTTTCGCGGCCATGGGTCCCTCAGAAGTAGGGCCGCTTCCCAATAGAGTAAACAGTCCTTGATCTCTATCAAAATACCTGTTATTTAATTTTATTCAGTTCAACAAAGTGTTTATGGAGCGCCTCTTGCTTGTTCAAATAGTGTTGGGGAGAGAGATGCTGAAGATGTGGTTCTTGCCCCAAAGAGACTGAGACATCCATACACATAACTGTTCCACAGAATTAAAAAAAAGAAAGAAAGTGAGAAGGGGACAGGTCTGGAGCTGGAGTGTGTATTGTTTTAGGGATAATTAAGTTGTTAATATCTATCGAATACTCATTCTGTTGTAAGATTGTAAGAGTGTTCGATGTATCACCTCATTTAATTCTGACAGTACTAGGAGGGTTATCAGTCCCATTTTACAGGTGGAAATACTGAGGCACAGAATGACTAACCAGCCTGAGTACTTGCAGGCAGTCTGGCGCTAGGCACCTCAATCTTAACCCCTATCCTGAGGCTGCTGTTTGAGGAAGGACTGATGGGGAGCTGACCTGGGCAAGGACTGAGAGGGCTGGTCTGGCGATTCAGGGAGCGGATGCATGCCAAGCTGAGAGGCCAGTGTGAGCAAGTGTGAGGAGGCGGGTGAGGTGGTATAGCTGGAACCCAGGGCATGTGTGGGAACCAGGATGAGAGAAGGCTGAAAGACTGGATGGTGCTCGAGAGCCAGGCTAAAGAGCAGTAGAGAGAAACAGAAAGTCCTCTGGCATTTTTAGTTAGGTGGTGGTGGTGGTTTTTTTTTTTTTTTTAACTAGTTAGAGCTGTACTTCAGGAAGATTAGCCTGGGGGTGCTGCAGGACTAAGAAGGGTGACCGGGAGCAGGAGCCTGACACAGAAGGTGTGGTGGGCCCTGACCCAACTGTACAGAGGGGCGAGGAGGAGGGGATCTGGGAGGGGAGTCCATGGGACTTGGCGTGCAGGGAGGTTGTAGGCCTGGAGGGCTCGGGAGGCCAGGCACGCAGACGGCAGGGAGAGGGGACTCGACGGGGGAGGCACTGGGTCAGGAAGCGGAGGAGGAGGCTGTTCCTGGAGATGGCCAGTGGGGCTCTTGTTTCCACAGTCAGGAGTGAGGCAGAAAGACAGTTCCGAGAGACTGAGAGAGGGGTGTCTGGGAGGGGCTGAGAGCCGAAGTCCTTGGAGGGGGTGGTCATGTCCAAGGGTCTAGGATAAAGGTGCCAGGTCAGAGTCCTGCAATGGGAGAAGCACATGTTTGGTGTGGTAAGGAAGAGGAGCGGTCGGAGCGGAGAAGGACTCCAGAGGTGAGGGAAGAGAGGGTCTGCAGGAAGCGGGAGGTGTGGGCAGCTTCGAGCCCTTGGCTGGGAATTTGGGAAGGTCACTGGGACTGGTGATGGAGTGGTTTTGGAGAGAGCGATTTCAGTAGGGACTGGGGACAGAAGGTCTCTTGCAGCGGGGTGAGGACACACACGAGAACACGGGGCTTTTTCAAAGAAGTTAGAGGGGATGGGAAGGTAGGGACAGGATGGCAGTTCAAAAGGGGAGAGGGCTAGGGAGCAGAGTCTTTGTCTCTAGGACAGGAGAGATGTGAGCACATCTGTAAGCCAAGGGCTAGGTGCCAGCACCAGAGGGGAGAGGCTGATGGTTCACAGAGACCCCAAGGAGGCAGGAAGGGCTTGCTGGGGCAGGCTGGGAGCGAGCAGCAGCCACAGTAGCCAGATTCATTTTCTGCCACGCTCCATGATGATAATTGATGTCCATAATGACGGGCCCGGGGCATTACAAGTTCCCAGAGTACCTTTTAAATCCTCAGTGAAAGAGCCAATTCTGCTCAGCAGAGTTTTTGGGTTCTTTGAAATGTATCCCAATTAAGCAAAGCTTTGTTAAGTTACTGAGGACTGCTATTTGGGAAACATAGCATTTTATTGTATTCTGAGACTGTGCAATGGGGCTCTCCATCTAAAATATATTTGGCGACTCAGCATGGTGGGTTGAAAGGCCCAAGATTTAGAACTGGAGGGATCTACCTCTTACTAACAGGGTGACCTCGGGCACAGTGTGTGTGTGTGTGTGTGTTTTAAAAAAAATCATTACAACTTCATTTCTTCATCTAAAAAATGGGACGGGGTACCTACTTTTATGTTTATGTAGTTTTTATATTGTGAAGTGTCAGAGAAATAATGTATGTAAAATGTTGGGCCTACAATAATTAATAAACACCTATGTTCTTGCCGACTATTTAGTTACCCCAAATGCCCTGTGTCTCAAATTGATGGACATATTCCTGAATAAATGGGCATTTTGTAAGAAAGGGATGGGAAGTGAGAGATGAGAAGCAGATTATGCATGATGGTGATGGTCAAAGAGCAATGTTCAGTCCTGTTGTGTGGGTCACAGTCAAGGATGCTGAGGCTTAGAGCATGGGTTGGGGTCCCAGACCCGGGTTTAGAGCAGTCCCTTCTCTGTAGGGGGTGGACTCCCCATGCACTGAGGGCCCAGGGGAGGTGCGTGCACACCGTTCTCTTTTCCAGAAGCTCTCCCGAGGCCGGGCCTGGATAGTGGGCTGGCACAGTGAACTGCCCTTGCTTGGCCCACACAGCTATGGTCCCTGCTCTCGAGGCTGCTGCTCAGGGCCCTAGGCTCCATTAGATTCTGTAAGGGAGTGAACAGCAACAGGAAGTCCGTGATGGAGGTGGAGCTCCTGTAAGTGATGACAATGTTTCCTTTGGTCCCAGTTCACTTTGTTTGACCTTCTCCCTTCTTATTTTGAATAAGGAAGAAAAATGGAGCAAACTCAAAAAGTCACTGATGGAAACCAAACTGAAAAGGACTCTGATGCTAGGAAAGATTCAGGGCGGGAGGAAAAGGGGGCCACAGAGGATGAGATGGTTGGATAGTGTCACCGACTTGATGGACATGAGTTTGAGCAACTCCAGGAGACAGTGAAGGACAGGCAAGCCTGCAAAGAGTCAGATATGACTTAGCAACTGAACAACAACAACAGCTCATCAGAGGACTGGAGGCTCTTTTGCAAGGCTGCCTCATTTTTTTACTCACCTCCTCATGGAGCAATGACACATTGAGTGTTCCTGTTCCAGAAGCTACTATGCAGAGGGCAGATGAACTTATAAGGACATTTCAACAAGTGTCTAGGAACCAGTGCCAGAAGCTGCCAAGGAAATCCGTCCACACCACTCTACAACCCAGAGCCTCACCTCCCACAATGTATTAAAAGAAGAAAAGAGAAGTTGAAAGTATCCATGTTAGACAAAAACCAAAAACAGATCTGGCCTATTAAAGACATCATGACTAATTTATGATTCTTTTTAAAGAAAATAACTCCAAAAGGATAGACTTATCAGATGCAGGAACCTGGGAGAGCTTAAACAAAGATTCTGGTTTTAAAAAGTGTTGTCATACAAATAAATCCCATGTGGATTTTGCAGGAGACTGTTCTTATTCTTAGGAATTAAGACTATAGTAATATCTGCAACTTGCTTTCAGATAGTCCAGCAAAAAAAAAAAAAAAGTGTGTACATATGTGTGTGTGTTTGGAGAGAAAAAAGAGATAGATGTAGAGAGGGAAAGCAAATACCGCAAAATATTAACAATTTGTTACTGTTAGTGAATAGTATACTGATGTTATTGTATTCATTCTTTCAATTTTCCCATAGGCTTAACATTTTTCAAAATAAAAAGGGAAAATATATATGGAACAAATAGGAAAAATGAATAGTCAGTAGGATCTATTGTTTATCTCTCAGTAAAGATCACGAAGAATGTAATAGGGACATTAGATGCTGGAATCTGGGTAGGTGATAGTATAGACCCAAGGCGAGCCCAGGAGACACAGAGGGAACACCCTAACTCAGCCTCTTCTTGTTTATTATGGGCATCCTCTAGTCCTTTGATCTCCAAGGAACCAGTGACTGTGACAGAAACAAAACTTGAATATGTTTTCCAGACGCACAGAAAGCAGCCTCCATTGTTGTCGTCCTGGGGGGGACTGGGAAGCCCACTCTTAGCTCCCTTCCCACATCCATCTTCCCTCACCCACACTGCTGGGCCTGGAATCTGCACGCCCACAGTACAAACTGACCACATCTTCCCTCTCAGGACCTTCTGGATGTTTTCTCAACACTTACAATCCTTTGATTACACCCACACCGTGAGGCTCAACGTGACATTTCCAACAGGAGACTGCCCGACATGGGTCCAGCTGCTTCATCTGGTTTTTCTATTTGTCCTGGAAAAGGCTCCAGCTACATTTGGTCAACACTCTTCCTGTTGGCCGTGCTTATGGGACCACTTCTCACCCACGCAGCCCAGCAGAGGCTGCAGTCTGTTAAGTCCCTGCACGTCCACCCTGCCGGGGCCCAGGTCACCCTGCAGAAGGGTGTGGCCGCCTGGAGAAGCAGGACTCCGGAGGGCTTTGCAGGGCGTGTGTTTTCAGTCTCCTGCGTGGTATGTTATTCGCATTTAGATCCCTAGAAACCGAGGGAGCCAGAGCCTTGCCAAAGGGCTTCTTCATTCCACTTCTGCAGAAGTTTCACTATCAAGGAGAAAAGAGAATGTGCTGCTTTGATTTTTTTTTTCCTTCTTGCAAAGTCTCACAGAATATTGTTACAGCTTAAGGATCTGGGAAGGAATACTTGCCCTGTGCTAAAATCCAGAGTCTCTACTTCCTGACTTCTGTATGAGGGGGGTCCTTTGCACCCCCCACTTTGGGGCTCATGGAAAGTTCCAGCACAGATTCCCCACCTTTGAGCAGCTGTGTTTATCAGTGTCCCACCTCCCACTGAATACCCATGCCTCCCAGGCTCTCCACCTGTGAGCCCCCCATGATGAATTCCTGGGAACCCTCCTGGGAAGCAGGGGTGGAAACCCTAAGAGGGGAGAGCAAGGGCTGTCACACTCTTCTTGGTATCTGAGGACCCTCACCCTCCACATCAAGTGCAGGCACTGCCTGGAGAGGCACAGGGAGGCGGCCGAGCTGGCTCAGGGTCATGGCTAATTTTAGTCCAGGGTGTGCGTGTCCTGATTGGGGACTGGCTCACCGAGAGAAATTCCATAGCTCTCCAGTTTTATGTGTTTGAGTGGTGTAATGTTCTAAGTTTGCAAAGCTAACTTGGATCTAAACAGCATCCCTTTCTCCTTTTTCTAAGAAAGACCCATAAAACAGTGAGTCTTCTGTGTTTTTGGAGTAGGTCAAAATTTCCTGGAGATTCCTTTTTTGTGTGTGTGTGATGGGACAGCATGGGGTGGAAGAAAGAGGGGCTTTAGGAGCCAGTCTTGGCTGGGTACAGAAAGCTCTGTATGAACTTGGATAAGACACTCACAGGGTGCCTGGGGTGGAGGAGACGCTGGGGCATCTACTGGTAGGATGGGTCATCTCTGGGTGGGGTTCATGGATCAGCAAAATACAAACAAAAATGCCAAAACAAACTGCCTGGGTTCATGTTCAGATCCAGACGTTGTGGGCCTGAAACTTTCACAGTTTGGGTGTCTCTTGAAGATAAAGAACATACACCTACCTCATTTTTGCAAATTTGACAAAAATAGAAGACTGTGCCAACACTAGGACCTCGTAACAGGGCCTGTGCAAGAGGATCCCTGAAGCTTAAGTCCCATTAACTTCATGGTAAATCAGACACATTACTTTGCCAACAAAGGTCCGTCTAGTCAAAGCTATGGTTTTTCCAATAGTCATGTATGGATGTGAGAGTTGGGCTCTAAAGAAACCTGAGCACTGAAAAATTGATGCTTTTGAACTCTGGTGTTGGAGAAGACTCTTGAGAGTCCCTTGAGAGACTCTTGCAGACTCTTGAGAGACTGCAAGGAGATCCAACCAGTCCATCCTAAAGGAAATCAGCCCTGAATATTCATTGGAAGGACTGATGCTGAAGCTGAAATTCCAATACTTTGGCCACCTGATGTGAAGAACTGACTCATTGCAACAGACCCTGATGCTGGGAAAGAGTGAAAGCAGGAGGAGAAGGGGATGACAGAGGATGAGATGGTTGGATGGCATCATGGACTCAATGGACATGAGTTTGAGCAAGCTCCAGAAGTTGGTGATGGACAGGGATGCCTGGTGAGCTGCAGTCCATGGGGTCACAAAGAGTCAGACATGAGTGAGCGACTGAACTGAACTGAAATCAGACACTCTTCAGGTTATTATTATTTATTTTTCTTGCTAAGTAAGAACATTAGAACAATTCTGTAAAATTTAAATATATATCCAATCTTGAAAGAAAAGTCCCAGCTTTGAAATGAACAAATTAAGCCTAAGGAAAGATTCACTGTATTGTTACCTATGGCCCCCATTTGGTCACAGACCTGTGTGCCAAGGACTGATCTGTGTTGGAATATTTCTGACTTTCCAAACCTCAGTGTCCTCATTTTTGAAAATAGGGCTAAAATGTCCCTTTGCTGCTTCCGTGCAGCAAAGCTGTTTGTCAGAAATAAATAAAAAACTGTGCTTGCTAAAGTAGAAATAAGCACCCAAATAAACACTTATTGAAAGGACAAAAATTAGAACCCTCAGACTGTCACAGGAAGGACAGTGGAAGCTCAGGGCAAGGGAGGATTCATCCACATCTGCTTGGGGAAAGACAGGAGCTCCAGAAAAAAGGTGTCATTCAAGTGTACACCTCCTCACCTTTTCTAAAAGTAAGTGAACCCCAGTTTCTTTCTTTTTTTTTTAAATTAATCTTTTGCCATTTTTAATAGAAAGATCAAACTTAAAGTTCATTCTGGTTTTTGTTTTACCAATTTTTGCTCTAGGACCAATTTTTTTGCCTCCCTCTCTTCTTCTTTTTTTTTTTTTCCTTTTTTTTTTCATTTATTTTTATTAGTTGGAGGCTAATTACTTTATAATATTGTAGTGGGTTTTGTCATACATTGACATGAATCAGCCATGGAGTTACATGTTTTCCCCATCCCGATCCCCCCTCCCACCTCCCTCTCCACCCGATTCCTCTGGGTCGATATGAAGTTAACCTTGGGCCCAGACAGTGTTGTTTCAAACTTGCTGCTTTAGGCCCTTTTATTAATGCTTAACGCAGGGAAACGTTTTGTGAGTTCAAAATGAAAATATTTCACCCCAGAAGTTGTTTTAAGCCACCCTTTGGCCTATTTTACCAAACAGAACTCAAGTGGGTTTAACATTTAATGGGACTCGGAAAAAGTCAGCCTTGGTCATTGGGACAGCTCCTTCCCGGGGTGTGTTGTCCTTTATTCGGACAGTAAAGAGCAATCCTGGTGCCAAAAAGCAGCTTCTCCTAGCAGCTAAGTAAACATCTCCGCACAGCTTTCCAATCCACGATGGAGACCGGCGGCAACTCTTATGTAATGCCTTTCAGGCACACTTTGGAACCTTCCCTTTTATAACTCCAAGTGTGACTTTAGACTTCCTGGGACAGGGCCAAGGTCGTAGAGGCAATCCTTTCCATCCTGGGCTGTCACACGAGCCTTGGGGAGGGCAGGGTTGGGGGAATCTGTCTCTGACAGAATCATCCCCTCAGGTCTTCACTCCACTGTCGGGAGCCCTAATCAGAGACAGCCTTAGTGATCCCACCTGCTGGGTGCGCAGTCTGGGGCTCCTGGTGGGAGGGGGCGAGGCTCCTGGTGTGGGCCAGGTACCACATCAGGTCTCTCACTCCAGCCCTGGTGATTGGGCTCTTCCAGCATCCCACGGGGTCTTCCCAGGTGGCTCAGAGGTAAAGAACCCGCCTGCCAATGCAGGAGACGCAGGTTTGTTCCCTGGGTCGGGAAGATCCCCTGGAGAAGGAAATGGCAACCCGCTCCAGCATTCTTGCCTGGAGAATCCCATGGGCAAAGGAGCCTGGAGGGCTGTAGTCTGTGGGGTCGCAAAAAGTAGGACATGCCTTAGTGACTAAACAACAACAAGAAGCATTCCACAATGGTTGGGCTTGGCGGAGCCACACGGCCTCGTGCTGGTGGGCAGAGGGGAGGAGGTGAGAGCAAGGGGAAGTAGGGTCACGGGCTGGCGGCACTCTGCCTGGTGAGCTGCACAGTGCGGGTGGTGAATGAGTGATTATTCAGTGATCTGGCCGCATCCCAGAGCTGTACTCCAGGGAGACCACTTGTCCTTCAAGAGGATATTTTTCTTCCCCTGGAGCCACCTCCTCTCTACCCACCTTTTCACTGCCTGTTGAGCAAATGCCCGCCCCTCAGCACCAGTCACCTTGTGGAGTTGAGTTCAGCCACACCCAGGAAACTGCAGCCTGCGAGAAGGGCAGACAGATAGGAGTTGGGAGAGCCACAAATCCTGCTAGCGTGCATTCATTAAGGGGAGAGCGACCACCCGACCCAGTGCATTTTGGGTCTTTACAAAACACAGTTGGTGCCTCCAACATCCAACATGGGATAGATGAAAATGAACTGTGGTGAGAGCCTGGAGCCTAAAGTTCTGTTTCTGGCTTTGCCCACTACACAGGGGCTCTAGATATTAGTAAAAGCTCTCCCTCCCCTTCCTACCCCTGACAGGGTGGCAGGATTAGATTAGTTGGTCTGAGTTAGCGTTTCCAGCCCTTACAGAGGCATGAGCCTTATCTGGGTGAGGCTTCCCTGGTAAAGAATTCAGACGGTAAAGAATCCTGTAATGCGGAAGACCCGGGTTCAATCCCTGGGTCTGGAAGATCCCCTGGACAAGGCGCTGGCTACTCTGGATACCCCCTCGGCTTCCAGAGGGAGCATCCATTGAAGACTAGTTGTATGTCGAGGCCTTGTGCCAAATTGGGAGAATAACATGAAGGAAGGTCACAGCCGGTACAGTTTTGTTTTGCGAATTGTGTGCCCTTGACGAACCCTCCCAGTCTGATGCCTTGGTGACCCGGGGTAAATTTCTTCTCTGTTCCTGGAATGTGCCAGAATCCAGCCCAGCTCAGGGAAGGAGAACTGTAGGACTTGGTTTTGGATCTTGCTCTGGCTCTGCACGCTTCTGGCCAAGGGTGTGTGTGACAGAGCCTGTGGGGAGGGGTGCACACAGAAAGATAGTTGAACTGAGAGATCTTCACCCCCCAGAGAACAATGGTTCAGGAGGTGGAGAGTACGTGTGTTCTCTCCAGCTCAATGGGCTGAGCCGATGGCTTTTCCAGGAGGACACAGGGCCATTGGGGACCCCCCTCCCAGTCCGTTCTCACCAGGCGATCCCTATCTTTGTCCCACCTTTGTCCAGCCCGGATGAGAGAGTCTTGGGTATGCAGCCCAATTCCCAATTAAAGTCATTCACTCGTTTCAGGAAGATAACTTATTTGGGCTGAATTGTTAAGGCAGATTGCTTTCACAGTATCCAAGCAGAGTGCGTTCTCACAGGAAATGTCAGACCAGGCAGTTCTAGTCAGGTTTTCCACATCCGTAAGAGAAAAGAGAGGGGAAAAAAAAGATTCCTTTTATATGTTGAAGGTCAACAGTTGGAGAACTGACAACTGCCGGGTATAAAACTGAGATGTGTACACATGATGACTTCTTGATAACCCAGCCCTTGATGAGACCTCCTGTTCTTTGACGGCTTAATTTTAAAAACGCCTGTGGATGTGGCGGCCCAGGAAGGTGGAGCTCTTTCCGAGGCTGGGCCGTGGATCCCTCGGGCTGAGCACCCGGAAGGTGGAGACAGTGGCGGAGCCCCCTTTCTTACTCCAGAGCACTGTTTCCTCATCTGTAAGTCCAAAGGTTATGCCAGGTTACTACCCAAGCGCCTTCCGAGTCTAACTCACCATGATCCTGCACCTTGCGCCTTCTTCTGGGGGAGCTTGGCTGAGCCTCTCTGGGAAGCCAGAAAGAAACAGAGAGCAGGAAAATCGAAAGAAGAGATCTTTTCTTCTATGGAGAACTTTTTTTAAAGTTCTTTTTATATTAGCTTGCCCTCAGGGATCCCCCTCGCCAAGGCTAACCCCTTCCGAAGTTCGGTCTTTAATAAGAGCCTTTAAGTGCCAGGGCTGTGCAGAGTCACTGTTGGGAGGACAGGAATACTGGAGTGGGTAGCCTTTCCCTTCTCCAGGGGATCTTCCCAGCCCAGGGATCTAACCCAGGTCTCCTGCATTGCAGGCGCATTCTTTACCAAGAGGTGGTGGTTACACAGATTTGTGAGTGCCTTATATACCACTGGATTGTTCACTTTAAAATGGCTGATTTTTTATTTTAAAGAAGAAAACAAAGAAAGTAAAAGTATGGCAAAAGAAAAGTGTAAAATATAACAGGACAAATGAATTCAAGTATATCAATAATTATATTAAAGGTGAACAAATTAAACTCTCCAGTTAAAAGACAAAGACACTCAAATCGATTTTTTAAATTAGCAACATGATACTTCATATGATACATGTGGAGAAAAGGAGAATAACTAAGCATGGAGAAATGGGAAAAAATATAGCACTTGCATGCCAACCATTTAAAAGCTAAAGTAGCTAAACGCTATTGGATAAAAATCAAAATAGGATAAAAAGCATTATGAGTGATAAACCTACTTGTTACAGAATAACAAAAGGAGGAATTCGACATGAAAATTTAGCCCAACATGAACCTCTGTAAAATGGTTAATAATTGTCCTACCTCAAACATTTGTGGTGAGAACTCAACAAGTTAATACATTAAGTGCTGAGGCTAGTATCTGGCAGAGTAATTGCTATGTGTTAGCTGAGATACTTAAAGTTTTCAGTTTAATCAATATCTCTGCTCCCTCAAAAAAATGCAAGGATTTTAGAAAGCTTTAATTTTGATCGTTTCCCCCTCCCAGGTTCCCTGTTTATTATTGTCTAGTATTATCCCTTTGTTTTTAAAAACTTTCTCTAGATTAGTTGTTATTGTCAGCTCTCATTTAGGTTTATCTAAATGTTCACAGATTTCTTTTCTGCCATTGCTTGCATCCTGCTCTTTCCCTCTGGGTTCAGTTTTCTTCTCCTGCAGTAAGTCTCTTAGTCGTTCATTCAGTGAAGGTCTGTGGTGGTTAACATTTTTAGTCTTTGTCTGAAAATGTTTTCATTTTGTCCTTACCTTTAATATTTTTAATACTAAAGATGTTTTTTGTTAAAGTAATTGTTGTTTATAGATAATCTACCTTTCTCTAAGGTTTTTCTCATTGTCTTTAGTATTCTGGTAGTTTCAAGATGACGTGTCTAGGTGTGCATTTATTTTCACATGTACTGTTTGAAATTTATTATGTTTCTCTGAGGATTCATGTCTGGTAGATTCTTAGCAATTATCTTTTTAATAATTTCCTTTCTCATATTCTCTTTATGCTTTCTTTCTGGAACTCCTTTTTTTTTTTTAATTTAACTAATTTATTTTTTGGCTGCACCACACATCAAGTGGGATCTTAGGTCCCCAAGCAGGGATTGAACTGGTGCCCCCTGCCGTGGAAGTATTGAGTCTTAACCACTGTACCACCAGGGAAGTCCTTGGATCTCCTCTTAGATGTATATTAGGCTTAAAATTTTTTCCCTCCATGTCTCTTATTTGTTCTTTCATATATTTGATCTCTGATTGAGCTGCATTCTGAATAAATGTCATCTCATTGTTCCTAGTAATTTATTATCTCTTCATTGTATCTAATCTCCTTCTTAAAGTTTTTCAACAGTTTTCCCCCACCTTTAAAAATGTTCTAGCCCATAGAAAAGTTGAAAGAATAGTACATAAAACCTACCTTCTGTAATTCTAAGGTTTTTTTGGATTTGTTTTCTCTCTCCTCTTCTTCCCCCTTCCGCAAATATTTTTGCTGGTTGATTTGAAACTAAAATTCAGATATTATGGCATTTCACCCTTAAATATTTCAGTTTCCATCTCCCAAGGACAAGAATATAACCACAGCACCAGTATCACAACCGAGAAATTTCACATTGGCTCAGTAACATCCACTAATGTAAAGCCCGTGCTCAAATTTCTCCCAAATGGCTCCAAAATGTTTTTTGGGCTTTAGTTTTTCAACCCAGGGTCCATTTAAGGTTCACCTATATTTGGTTGCCATGTCTCTCTAATCTCTTTCAGTCTCAAATAATTTCTGTCTCTTTTCAGGTTTTCATGATGAATGTAGGCTCTTGTCTCATAGAATGACCACATTCTAGATATGTCTGTTTCATTATTGGGTTTGTGTTAAACAGTTTTTGGTTAAGGACAATACTTATGTGATGCTGTGTACTTCCCATTACTTCACGTCAGGAGCGCATGATATAAGTTTATTTTTGGTGATGCGATGCTAAGTTGTGTTAGTCCTCTAGGGTTTCTGCCAATCTCTCTGTTATCATAAAGCAGTCTTCCCCTTTGCAATTAATATGGACTCTGTAACTTTCAGACCATGTGAATATTCTGTGCCTCAAAAACCTCTTAACCCGTGGTTTGAATATCCATTGATGATCTTTTCCCATATTAGAAATGTAAAAAATGGCGATTTCCTGTTTTGTCATTTTATCATTCCTTTCCCATTTACTAGGGGGCATGTTTCATAGAGCTTTCTGTTACCTGCCTTTGCCCCTCCTTCCTCCTCTATTAGCAGACTCATGGATTTAAAACAGAATATGTATTTGTATGGTATTATCCATCACCATCATTGTATGCCCCAAGTTTTCTCATTTTTCATGACTATATTTGCTTGTCAGAGCAGCCCATCCTTTTCTCATAGTGTCTGTTTCTTTTCGTATAATTTCCATTCCTTTTAAAAATGTTCCCCTACTCTAATTACAGCCTCTTTTAGATTATTGTTCTGTTATCTCAAGTTCTTGAGAGTCCTACTTGTTGTGTCAGTTGACTTTTACTTATGGTGGATCATCTCATATATTTAAGTTTTTTTTTGTTTGTTTGTTTTAAGCATATTTTTAGTTGGGACTTAAAAAATCTCTCTCTTTCCTGGGCAAGCTTGTGTGACTTGCTTGTAGAAGTGTCTCTCCAGATAATTTTACATTGCTTCAGTGAGGTGTGCTGGGAAGTTTTATGTAAATTTCTTATATTCTGGATTCTTGCACAACATGTTGTTGTGTTAGTTGCTTGTTGAACTCTTTGCGACCCCATGTTCTATCCATGGAATTCTCTAGGCAAGAATACTGGAGTGGGTTGCCATTGCCTTCATCAGAGGATCTTCCTGACCCAGGGATTGAACCAAGGTCTCCTGCATTGCAGGCAGATTCTTTACCATCTGAGCTACCAGGGAAGCAACATGAGTGGGATCAATTCACACTGGGTCCAGTGTTTTCATCAAATAGAATATATAGTAAGTGATCAATGTGTTTCTTCTCACGGGACAGCTTTCTTTTGTAATCATAACTAATTTAGTCAAGTATCCAGTATCAAACACAGGGGAAAGAACAGCTCCTTGTCTGTTTTTATGCTAAGAGCTGGTGAACTATCCTGAGTGTTCGGTGCAAAAGCAGTTGAACATCTTCAAGAATAGCACGAGCTGGGCATGTCCGTCCTCTCAGGGCCCGCCCACCTGGTCATGTTCCATAGCCATGCTCAGGCTTTCTCCAAGGTATAACTGAGATGTCTGATGCCCGCAGAGGTGAGTGTCTTGCCTAGGGGTCACTCAGAGTTGGGGGATCAAGGGCAAAACCTCTGGTCTCTGAGTGGCTCTTTCTACCTACCCAAGACCCAGTTATCCAGGGATTGAGTCCTGGCTCTATGTAGCCCTGAATACCTGCAGTGCCGTAGCCTTTGCCCCTCCTGGGGGTGGGGGGTATGGAGCCACAGAGGGTCTTGGCTGGAAAACGGAGGCCTTGGTCCCAGCAGGCAAGTGGGTATTTCCAGCCTGGCTCCCCTAGATTTACTAGATGCACACTTTGACACATGTCTGTATCCTTGATTTATCCTTGATTCAAGTGTTTTGAATCCTTGATTTATCTTTTTGTCATTGTTGCTCATAATAGTTTTCACTCAAAGGCAAGAACATGCCTTTAAACTGACCTTTTCAACTGTGTAATGCTTATGCCACAAAGGGGCACATGAAAGGAACAATAGCACATTCCCTAAGTGTGAGCACGACTGAAGTCTCCTCTGGTGAAGAGATTTATGGGAAGCGGCACACAGCATCTGAGCCCGACGCTCGTGGCTGATGGATGGCCTCAGGGTGGAAGTCTCATGACTGGGAAGAGGCCCAGCTGTACCCTGCACGGCGGGAACATCATCCCTGCCCTCTCCCCGCGGCTCCTGCCAGTCTGCATGCTCCTGTGGCTTTGCCCTTGGGAGCCAAGGGGACCACTTGGGGGGGGGCGGTGTAGGTTTTGTCTTCTGGTCCACAGGCAGCCGTGGAGGGTTCTGGGCACCAAATACAAGAAAGAGCAAAAGAGCACTTGGAGCCAGCGGCCTGGGTTTGAGCCCTGGCCCTGGCACCTCTAAGTTGAGTGACCTGTGTGAGCCGCCTAGCTTGTGTGAGGGTCATTCTGGTATTTGGCACCCATTTTTGGAGCAGCGACTAGGTGCAGGGCATGCAGGACACAGAGGCCATCAAGAGAATCCTGTAGTCCATTGTTCCTCCTTGGTTTTTCTCTCTCTGTACGTATTAGTTTCCCACGGCTGCTCCAGCAAATCACCCAGTAATTTACTGACTTAAAGCAACATTAATTTATTGTCTCGCTGTTCTGGAAGACTGAAGTCTGAAATCAGTTCCACTGTGTTAAAGCCAAGGTGTTGGTAGGGCTAGCTGTTTAACAGCTAGAATCTGTTTCCTTGCCTTTTTCAGCTCCTCATGGCCACCTTCCTTTCTTTGCTTGTGGCCCCTTCCTCTATCTTGAAAGTGTATCGTTTCAACCTCTGTTTTCATTATCATCCTACCTGTCCTCTGCTGTGTCCAATCTCCTTCTGCCTCCCTCTTATAAGGACACTTGTAATTAGGTTGGCCCCATCTGGATAATCCAGGATGCTTTCTTCCGTTTCAAGATCTTTAACTTAATCTCTTTGGCAAGTTCTTTTTGCCATATCAGTTACCATTTTCCATTTCCAGGGATTAGGATGTGAATATCTCTGGGGGCCATTATTCAGCCTACTGTGCCATGTCATATTGCAACTTGTGTATGTTTATTGTACACAACTGAGTCTCATTGGAGCAGGGAGACAGACCTACTGAATAACTGCCACATGCTTGCTAGGTGACTGAGTGAAGAAACGAATACATGCACGCTTTGGAGTTGAGAAGAAGGTAGCATTCCAACTAGGCTGAAAGGGATGAGTGTGAGTTTGCCAAAGGATATTCTAGTGGGAATGATCAGCTTGTGCAAAGGTGTAGCAGTGTGGGCTGAGACGTTAGCACGGAGGACATGCAGGTGGAGTGGGAGGGTGCAGAGGCAGGTGGCACTGGGGTGGTAGGTGGCCAGGTCACAGGCAGCCCAGCGGGCACACTAATGGGCTTGGGTTTTGTTTTATGAGCAAGCAGTATATGTCGTGTTTGCTGCCATTATCTTTGGCGTTGTCAACCATGAATTGGAACTTAGCGTGGGTGCTTGGCATCTAATTCTACAAGGATTAAATTTTGTGATGCTGCAGCTGCTGACTTATAACACCTCCCTAAAGGAGTTCAGGATGAAAAGTGAGATACTCTGTGCTCTGAGAAACTGGCAGGACACATCTTTAGATAGTTAGATATTCTCAGGGCAGAGTTTATGAGCCCAGTTCTTGTATCTCCTCATATCTAGAAAAGGACTAAAATTCTTCCCAGTGATGGTTGTTTCTTGTGACTAGCTGAAGCTTCATGAGACCAGCAGAAACTTTCTACAAAAGAAGTATGTGCTTGACTGCATGTACTCCCCCTTTTCCAAAATCACATATACTGTCTTTTCCCTCTGCCTCTTTGGAACAGTCTTTCAGAGCCACCTGAGGAGCTATCTCCCAGGCTGTAGACATCATATTGCCCCAAGAAAACTTAACTTGCATCCCTCACATTGTGCTTTTTTTTTTTTTAGTTGACAGTGTCATTGCCTGGGTTTATATTTCTGTCCTGCCACTACTTGCTGTAACTCTGGGGAGATTACTGGACCTCTCTGAGACTCAGTGCACTGACCACTTCATAAGGCTCTTCTGAGGAGCAGATGACTTTTGTTGCTGCAACAGTCAAAGAAATCAGAACGCATCTGCTATTATAATTGCCATCATTTTTATAAATAAGATGACTGTTGTTGATGATAATGATGATGGTGAACTTTTGAAGAATTTCAGCCAGGCTGTGGCGTGGTCAGACTTTCTTTATAGAAAGATGCCTTTGACACTCGTGAAGATGTAGGGGCCAGCACCAGGTAGGGCATCACCCTGGGGTCAGGAAACCAGTTAGAGGGCTGTGAGAATGATCTGGGTGACAGACGAAGAGGCAGAGAGCAGAGATGGGTGCCAGAGAGATGTTGGCATTGGAATGGTCCAGAGGCATCTTTACTCCTGATATTTCCAGCTCAGAACGACTCAAGGTGGCTCTTAGAGGCCATCCTGCACCTGCACCCAAGTCCTCGTTTTTCAGACCAGGACACTGAGGCGCAGCGCCTTAGTCTCTGGATGAAATGGTGACAGAGGGGATAGAAGAAGTGGGACTTGGGTCCTTGCCTTCCCTTGCAGTGCGGGTGGTGGGGGAGAGGTGGGGTTGGTGGAGGCGTCCGATGAAAGCATAGTTCATTGCTGGGCGCTGTGGCGGGGGGCGGGGGGAGGGGGGCACAGCCTGTCTTTTATTATTTTTTTACAGCCTCTCTTTTAACCACAACCCCCCCATGTCCTTCTGGTGCCCCTCCATGCCTTAGCTCTTCTTTCCAAGTTAACTTGTTCTTTCACCATTTCCCACAAGAAGGCTTGCAGAACCCTGGTAGCGTGGGAATTTTGTGGTTTCGAATTGAGGAAAGTGGGCTTCCTTGAGTGGAGGGGGACGCGAGAGGCTCAGGGCTGCCTGGGAGGGACGGGGAGGTGCTCTGTGTTCCAGCGCCAGAGACAGGAACCCTGGGGTCCGAAGTGGTACGTGCTGGGGGATTCAGTACTGTGCGTCCTCTGCGGTCTTCCACTCAACACCCCTTCATACATCTTCAGGAGGAAGCCAATTCAATAGAACCTACTGTGGCAAGATTACGATTGTTACTTCAATCATATCTTATCCTGCAAGGATGTTGGAGGAAAATACATTTCAATGCTATGTTCAAAAGAGCTGTCATTTTTAATATAGTAAATGGATTTTTCAAGAGGGTGATGTAATGTTGTTATTTTTTAATACATTTAAAAAAAATGATTTTACTTTAGTTCAGATGAAGGAAAAGAAAATCTAAAGAGAGCTGAAATACAGGTGGGCTGTTTAAAGAAGGCTCTGTGTGCACATCCCTAAATCTACTAGTCAGAATCACAGAAGGTATTCTGTCTGGTGCATTCTAGAGATTTCTGAGAAATGGCTGCTGATAGCTTTACAAAAAAGCTGGGAGAAAGGAAACAAACAAAAAAGTGAGATAAGAAAATCTGTGCAGTGACTGCAGGAACTTGATTCGTGTGTGTGCGTATGTGCAGGTGCACGTGCGAGTGTTTCCCAGCAGTATCACAGTGGCATCAGCAAGATTGCTTGCATTCAGTTCTTGGCAAGTGTCAAACTACAGGGTCTCTCATCCTGTCTTGGCCGGGGTGTGTTTGTGTGTGTGCACAACTGAGAAGCGCCTCAGAAGTGATTTGATCCCATCTGACGTGGACCCTGTGGCTCAGTGAGGGAGAGTGCTGGTAGATGGCACACACAGAGAGGCAGGGCCAGGTCTGGAGAGAACCCCCCTCCTGAAGGCCCAGCCAGCGCTCCTCCCATTCTTCTCTGTTGTTTGCATTTCTCTGGTATTCTCCTATGCTGCATTGACATTTCCCCATTTTTTTTCCTCTAGGAAAAATCAGCTGTCAGTGTCCAACAAGGTCGAAGGTGATCTAGATGTGCTGCAGCTTGGTAGGTACCACTGGGGCCTCTGTGCTTGCCCAGCAGGGTCCAGCGGTCTTCATTTGGTCTGTCTGGGAGGTAGTGGGTGGTGGGGCTTTCTGCTGGCGGGGGCGGGGCTCCTTTTCTCCCACCTGACCTTGGGAAGGAGGGACTGGCCGAGAGAGTAGAGCAGGTTTCTCTCTTTTTTGGTTGATGTCCAAATCCATCTTCCACTGCCCGTCTCACCCAGAGAAATCTAGAAATCTACACTTCTAGATCTACACTGGGAGAGAGGGGGCAGAGTAGCATTTTCTGCATTTGGGGGTTCTTTTAAGGCTTCTCAGAACCTACAGAAGTCTCTAGAAGACAGTGCTCAGTCGAAATATTAGTACATCTCTGCCTGGAGAAGCCCATCCTTTAAAAGTTTTTACCCACATATCCTTGGGTCTTCCCTGGTGGCTCAGATGGTAAAGACTCTGCCTGCAATGCAGGAGACCCGGGTTCAATCCCTGGGTCACGAAGATCCCCTGGAGGAGGACATGACAACCAACGCCACTGTTCTTGCCTGGGAAGTCCCATGGACGGAGGAGCCCGGGAAGCCACAGTCCATTGGGTCACAAAGAGTTGTACACGACTTTGCGACTAACACACACCACCTCACTGAAGTGTAAAATACAAATCGTGAGGTGCATCATGCCCTTCCACCTGTGTATGCATCTGGGTACCTCCTCTGTAAGATCTAGACAGGAACTTGTCCATCCACTCTTTCTCTTTGAAGCCACCTTTTTTCCTCTTTCTGGAATTCTCCATTCCCCAAAGACTAATATGTTTGCAGGCCTTGGCAAAAACCAGGAATAGAATAAAGGATGACAACCAAGGACCAGACATGAAAGGACGAGGCTTGAGTGCCATTGACCTTTGCTCTTCTCCTGGAAGCCAGCAATGTATTGATACCTTTTGGACCATTTTGGCATACAAGGGCTGGGAGCTACTCACATCCTTTTCCTCTCCTTTTAAGCACTCCCTTTTACACGAAGGAAGAAAGCAGCTTGCCCTTTAGAAGTGCCTGGTGTGAGACAGGCTGTCTGACGGTTTGCTTTGATGAAGTTGAAAGGCAGGGACTGGCCTCCGAGTGATGGAAGCAGGGGGTTTGTTTATTCTACTTAGTTTTCTTCAGAGGTAACCGTTCCTCACAGGAATGGCTGGTGGGATCGTTGGCCCACCCAGGAAGGGGCAAATTTCACTGGGCACAGGGCTGTGCAGAATGAAGCATGGAGCCAGAAAACACTGGCATCTGAAAACTTTCTGTAAAGCACTCTAAGGTTTTCTAATGAAAGCCACTCCTGTCTGGATGTAAAGTGAAGCGGTTCCCTGCCCTCAGAACCCAGAGGGCTTCTGCTGGGAGGAAGGCTTTTAGCAATTCTCTCAGAACCCAGCTCTTTGAAGTGTGTGTGGTTTTCCAGAGGGAGCCCAGCCTCTCTTTGCTGGTGGCTCAGCTAACGATTTAGAGGAGGACACTGAGATAAAAGATCAGAGGCCCAGAGTCCTCTTATGGAACCCAGTTACCCAGAGAGAGTGGAGGAGAAGTTTGGGGTGGGTCAACCAGAAACAAGGAATGCAGTTTGTTTAGAGGGACAGCATTCCCTTCCTCACCCCAGTTCATCTTTCTCGGGTTCACTTCTGCCCACTTCGGTTAGCTCTTACATGCCCGCGCACAAACAGGACTGTTGAACGTGGATGGAGGTGATGAAAAGTGCTCTTGCTTTCCTGGAGGGCGGGGTTGAGTAGGATGAAGGAAGAGAGGTGTTTTCTGAAAACCACACCAAAGTAAATGACCAGCAGCTCTTCACTGCTTCAAGAGGCGATTTAGCCAAGTCTGTGGTGGGTTCCACAGTGGGGTATCATTTAGACTGGGCTTTGAAGGATGGACAAGGACTTATCAAGCAGAGATGTGAAACGAATGATGTTTGAGGCCGTCTCTAGATGTGGGTGGAGGATGAGTTTTAGGGGTAAAAGCCTGGATTTTGGGAGACTGGGGGGGGGCTCTTAGAATAGTCTAGAAAAGAGGTGACTGAGCCCCTGTCCTATCTGGGGAAATCCTCTGGGTATTTCAAGACCCTGCTCAAGTATTTACCATTTATGTGAAGCTTTTCTGACCCTGTAGGCAGGATTACTTGTCTCTTCCTCTCTGCTCTTAGAACCTTTGCCCTAATCTCCATTTTAGCACTGACATCATGTTATTTGTTTAGGGTTCTGTTTCCCTCTTTAGTTAGTGAGCTCCTTGAAGGCAGGGATGGTGTTTTCATCATCTCTGGACCTCTTCTGTCCCACATACCCAGTGGCACATCATGGGTGTTCAGTAAAGTGCTTGATGAGCAAATCGAAAAATAATGACACGTTGCTATAAAAGTGGAGAGGGAAAGTGTGGGCGGTGGGCAGTGTTATGAGGCATTCTGGGGGCAGGATAACCTGGAGGCTAGAGCAGTGTGCTCTGTGGGAGAGGGTTGAGGTTTTGGCCTGGGTCCCTGGTGGAGGGCTGGGGAGATGGATTCTGTAATCAAAATAGAAGCCTGGAGGGGTTCAGTGCTGAGGTTCCTGAGTCTGGGGCATTGGGGCACTTCCAGCAGAAGATGTCTTGTAGTCAATGGGAAATACTGAGTGGGGACCTGGAAATAGATAGACAGGCTCTATTAAGTACTTCCAAGGTTATGTATATGTTTTCTTTCTCCAAAGAGTAAGTTAAATGGTATGGGAAATAAAATCCCTTGCTTGTTTTCAACCAGACATTTACACCGGGCCTTAAAAATAGCAACTGAAAACCATCAGCATTTGCAGCTGGGTTTGTCCGCTTGGCCAACATGTCATGCCAGAGTGCTTTGTTTTCCCCTGCACGGCAATCCCGCCGCATCTGCGCCTGCCTAGCTGTCCTGAACCAGTTCCCTGTGCAGGCGCCAACCGCCTCCTGGCAGAGGCCGAGAGAGGCCACCTCCTCCTGGGGGCTCCACCCAGTCAGCTTCCCGTGGGCCCCTAGCCTCCATCCTTAGACTTAGTTCATGGGCTTGAGCAGAGCACGTTTCAGCCCGGTTCCCTTCGGGACATCCCAGACTAAACAGCAGCCTCCAAATAGGCTTAAATCCTGCCCTCTCTGGGCCTCCCAGAAGCAGTCCGGGCTGAGGCATTGCTGAGGCCTGGTGGAATCGCTCAGTTCCTCTCCCCCTCTGTTTTTGGGCCTTAGATGCCTAGGGTTGAATTAATCACACATCTCCATACCTTAGTGAACTTTCTCAGTTTTGATCTTTGAAAAGCTGCCCACTGTCCTCCCTTTTACTTTTCCTTCCTGATTTCGCTTGAGCCCCACCCCACACTCCCATGACCCTCCTCACTATCAACCACTCCACCCTTGTGTATTTAGTGATTTCTTTCGCTTGTGTGTGTTCATGCAAAAATGTTTGGAGTTGTTTTGCGTGCATGTGTTTATACTGGATGTAAATTGTGTTGTGTTATCAATTGCATTTTCTTTCTTACTTTCTCTACCCAGTGGCATGCTTTCAAGACCTGTGTGTCACTGTGTGAACATCTGGTCTTTATTTCAGGTGTTTTTGTAAGACCATGGTCATAGGGTGGCTTTTCTCTGAGACCCTCACTAAGAAAGTTTCTCATTTAAATTCCAGACTTACTGGAAACTTTTGTTTCAGCCTAAAGGTAGAATCTGTCTCCTTTTCAGTGGACTGAGCCTCTAGGAGTTGGCCTCATGCTGTGCCTGGTCCTCCTCCAGGGAAGAAAAGGAGGCTGTAGAGTAAGATTTAAGGCGCGTGTCCTGGGGATGTTGACCTTTGGACAGTATCTCAGAAGATGCGCGGCAGGGACTGTGACATTTCTATGGTCCCACGTGCACAGACTTATGGCAGATGATGTTGAGGTCTATACAGTGTGGTGTGCTTTTTAAGTAATCATTTAGTCTTGGGAAAAGGGTGGGAGGAAGTCTCCAGAGGCTCCCTGGAGAGCAGCCTGCTGAGCTCTGCCAGCATCACTGCCTTGGGCTGTTTTCACGTGGGTCCTGCATCTGAGGGTTCTGGTAAGTGGTGCCACAGCAGGTGTACTGGCGAGAGGGAGCCTCGCCTGCCAGGGAAGGCTCAGGCTGGTGCTGCCAGCACTCACTCCGGGACCTTCCCTGGGCCTCCGTCACTCCAGCTGTGAGAAGGCTGTATTTGCAGTGTGACTTAGTGTCCCTTTTGGTTGGAGATCCATGGAGGTCTGACTGGCAGGATGGCAGAGCTGTTGGGAGCTGGCCTGGGAGATATTCTCTGGGATATATTCTGTCTCTGTAAGTTTCCATCTGGGTGACTTTAGGTCAGTGACTTAGCTTGTCTCAACCTCAATTTCCTCATCTGTAAATGGGCATGATAAGAATTACTCTCTCAAGGAGAGAGTGGGGCTTAGGGGATAAACATAGGTAGTGAAAACCACAATAGTGATGATCTATTATAACTGTCATTATTCTCTCAGGAAGGGCAGCACTTTCTTTCCTAATTTTGCCCTTTTCATGTTTATCCTCGGGGGGACAGATCTGTGGGTCATGTCTGCCTTTTGGGAGAATCGAATCTGGGCCAGGCTTTTCTTGGCCTGAGTCAACAACTTAGGCCTAGGCCCTTGTTCCTGCATGTCCACAAGCAGAGCCTTCTAGTGGACTGAGAGCCATGTCCCAGCTGCCAGTGTCCTTGGACCAGCATGGGGTGACAAGGAGCAAGGGCTCTTGCTCTGCCTTCTCCCTTCTGATGGGGGCTTGGGAGCCCCAGAGGGTCCACAGCGGGGTGGATGGTAGAGGACCCCTCCTCTCATCCCAACCCTCTCAGCACTCATCAGCGTCCTGGGTGTTAAATGGCCTCCTAATCTGTTATCTGTACATCATGATGAAGAGCTCACATGGCCACGATTTTCTTTCAGAGGATGTGGAAGATGAACTGGTAAGGGAAGAAATCATCCTGTCTCCAGTCTCATCAATGCTCAAGCTGCAAGTAGTATCCAAGCCCATTGACCTCTCGGTGGCAAAGGTAGGTGTCAACTGCAAAGTATGAGGTGATGTATTTCTTTATTTGAACTGGTGTGAATTGGTGTGGTATGACTTGAAGGTGTCTTGATTTGAGTTGGTGGGAGGAGATGATCTTCCTCTCTCTGCCTTCATTCATCTCGTTATAATCTCTCAGTTGTTGTTAAAATGGAAATTTGCATGTGATGTGGGAAGAAACATGAGCAGAGAGTCAGGGAAATGGGGACCTAGTGCTGGCAGCTCCCTCTCCCTCTCCGAGAGTAAAGGTGAGGATACAACGTCTTTTCATTGAAACATTCCAGGATCCAGCTTTTCTTTTGGCCCAGAGCTGCTTCACCAGGTCTGCACCCACCAACTCCAGAGTAGACCTGGGACCAGAATAATAATCCTCATTAGCTTGACTCTGCTCCTGCACTGGTCCCCTGAGTGGTGCTCAGGCTGGGCGGCAGCGAGGGAAGGACAGGGGAGTGTGGCTAATGTCTCAGCACCATCTACGGTCATGCTCGTGGCCTCCTGAAGCCACAGGATTCTGGGAGCCAGTTCCGGGCCTTAGCAGCCTTCTCTGTGGGGATGTCCTAAGAGTCACAGGACTTGGGGAGCTGGTTCCTGGCTTTAGCAGCCTCCTCTGCGGGGATGTCCTGAGAGTCACAGGACCCTGGGAGCCAGTTCCTGGCCTTAGCAGCCTCCTCTGCGGGGATGTCCTGGCCTCCTCTCCATGTCCAGTGCCAGAGGGCCTCGCCCTTCTCCATGGCCAGCAGTTCCTGCAGGATGGAATGATGCTCCTGCTGTCCTCCACTGGCTTTTCAGCCAGGATTCAGGAAGAGAAAATAAAACTCCTGGGGACACAGCTGACCCTCTTCTCTTCCTACTTACCAAGTATTCGCTGAGGACACAGATGAAAAGTCAAAGGTTTTTCTGGAGTTTGTCCCTCTTCATCCCTCCCCTCTCTTTCCCTTCCTTCTTTTGAAACCACAGGGAGGGGGTCAGGCAAGCGGTCTTAAGTAGTCCCACGCCTGGCAGTAAGTGCTCTGGCTGTCCTTAGCCACAGACATAGCCACAGGCTATGATTCTTTGTAGTGGGTACTATCATTTTGGGAGGGGCCCTCAGAGGCCCCTAAAGACCACCCAGTAGTAGCATCTCAAAAAACAGCAGAAAGGAGGGAGGCCCCCACAGAGAAAGGACAAGCCAGGACGCATGGCCCCCACAGCGAGGAGAACCCAGGTTCCCAGGCTCGCAACCCTGTGACCGGGCAACTACACGATGCCTAGGTGAGAGTTGTCGTTCTGTGCTTGAGAGAATAGGCATAGGCTCCAGCCAGAAAACTCAGGCTCCTATAGTTTCTAGGCTCCCGGGAAACTCAGTCCCAATACATGGATGACTGTAGTTGGTGCAAGAAGGGGAACCAAGCCCTGATCTAGCCACCCCTCTCTCCTGTGTGGTGTCAGCCCACGTTTGATGACGTGGGGAAAAGTGCTCTGTCACAGAGTTTTCCCCTGTACTTAATGAAAAGAAGGACTTCCCAAGTGGCACAGTTGGTAAAGGATCCACCTGCCAATGCAGGAATTGCAAGAGATGTGGGTTTGATCCCTGGGTTGGGAAGATCCCTTGGAGAAGGAAATGGCAACCCATCCAGTACTCTTGCCTGGGAAATCCTATGGACAGAGGAATCTGGCAGGCTATGGTCCATGGGGTCGATAAAATTTGGGCACTGTTGAGCATGCACACACAATGAAAAGAAAGAACTGACCTTAGAGGGAGATATGAGTCTGTAGGAAAGATATGATCTGGAAAGGGGCTCTGAGGGTGTAGTGACAGAATCCACACCTTGGCCCTTCAGATCCCCTGGGGTGTAAAATCATGACAGAGAGAGGAGAGGCAGCCAGCATAGGGAGGGATGTCTGGGGAGAGGTTCTGCTTTCTCACCCCAGGGCCGGTCAGTGGGGAATTGTTGGCACTTTCTGGGGCTCTGGAGGGTGGGGCTTGGTTTGATGGGAGAGCAATGTCAGCCAGAGGTTTGAAGAAGACAGAGCTGCAAAAAAATGGAGGGGCTGCCTTGGGAGATAGTGGGAACCCCTTCACTTGGTGGTTGGGATGTTCAAACCAAGTTCTGGGGGGCACCGGGCACCACTCTCTGGCAATGTTGAGATTCTTACGTGTAGGAAGGGGTTGTACCGGTGTGAAGCTGGCAAACTTTTTCCACAGAGGACTAGATCCTGTATTTTTGGCTTTCGATTGCAACCACACAACTCTGCCATTGTAATCTAAAAGTAAACACAGATAATATGTAAACACATGGGTATTGCTGCATTTCAGTAAAACGGTATTTACAAAGGAAGTAGAGGGTTGGATTTGGCCTGTGGGTCATAGTTTGCTAGAGGTTCTCAAACTTGGCTGTGCACTGGACTCATTTACAACTACAGATCACAGCATCTGACCCCCAGGGGTTCTTCAGTTGGTCCAGCATGGGGTCTGAGCAGCAGGATTGTTCGGAGCTCTGTAGGTAATTATAATGTGCAGTCAAGAATCCTCAAGGTCCCTTGTCAGACTAAAATTTTGTGTATTAAGGAACGTCTAAGGAACCTAAAAAGATTTTGGTTTGAGTCAGCCCAGGCTGGTTGGGTTTACAGATGTTCCAGAGGTAAGACCCTCAGGGTCAATTTTCTCTTTGCTCAAATATGAGAAAAATGGGTTTGCAAAACAAAAAGGAATAGATAACCCTGCTGGAAAACAGACTACCCTGCTAGATAGAATTCAAGACCAGCTCCTGTGGGAATGCAAACACCCAGCCGTGTGTTGTTGTTTGCTTTTAAAACAACCAATAAAATTCTTTCTTCTTTTGACAGGACATAAAGACCATTCTGTTTGGTTCCAGCTTTTGCTGTTTCAATGAAGAGTGGAAACTTCAGAGTTTTTCCTTTAATGACTCAGTATCCTTAAAATATGGCATTGTGCAGAACAAGGCAGGTTGTTTTTAAGTGCCCCCCGGGACCCTTCTCTGGGCCCATCAGGGACATTGTCACCCAGCACAGGAACTTCACTGTGGCTGGCAGAGCAGGGCTGGGGAACATGACCCCTAATGTAAGTGCTGCGTGATGTGGGAATCCTCATTGAGAGGGAACAGGGTGGGGGCCCCTGTGTCTGCTTGGGGTTACCAGAGAGGGTCCTTTAGCTGAGTACCTCGAGTGGTGATTTTTCAGGTAGATCTGGAGAAAGGATGCTGGAAACAGGTGGCAGCTTGAACAAAGGGAGGCTTGTGAATACCTAGGAACTGCAGAAGGGGGCAGAACTATCTGGTGTGAGAACCAGGAGACCTGAGGAGGAGAGGGCATAAGGCAGGGAAACGCACGTAGCTTGTGGCAGGATCTGAACATGGCTTAAACACATTTCCCAGAAGGCATATCTTCAGGGCCAGAAGATATTATAAAATCCAGCAGCTCATCCAGATTCTATTTCTCAAGCCTCAGGAGCCTCCCCCTGACTCACACTGCCCCAAGGACGTGGGGCAGGGGGAGGAAAAACCCCAAGACCACCTGCCTCTGCCCCTACCTTGGGCAAGTCGGCACATTTTCTTGCATCCGGAGTTCAAGAGCACCTGCGGACCCTGCTCTGACAGTACTTGTACTTGTTGATGGCTGCAGGGCTGAGCTCCTCAAGGAGCCCCATCCCTCTGAGACATACCTACTGGGTGCCGAGGCAGGCTACTGGCTGGGGACAATGCTGCTCACACAAGTGGAGGTGGCCCAAGGGGGTTGCGTTTAGCTGAGGTGGTCAGGGAAGCCTTCCTGGAGGAGGAGGCCTTTAGGATGGGTAGATAATTGACACCGTCAGCCTGTGGACGTGGAACCGTGTCTCTAGATGACTGGACATCTGTGATGATGGCCTCTGGTGGGTTGTGAAGAGTTGCTTTCCTCTCATCACACACCTCACATTCACACATCACACATACATTCCTCTAGCAATGGGTGCCAGGGTCTTTGCCACCTTCTCCCTGTGACTGAGAGTCGGCACTTCAGGGAAGTAGTCACCATGACAGAGACCCCTGTTTGAGGGGCCTGGGCTCTCCGTGTTCTGTAACCTGTGGGCGGAGGTTGGTTCTGGAGGAACAGAAGGTTGAGCCATGGGTCAGTTCTCACAGGCACTCACGCATGTCCTTCTTTGCAGGGTGGTCCCTGTGGGGTCCTGGCGGCTGTCCAGGGCTGTGTCCTGCAGAAACTCCTGTTTGAAGGAGATAGCAGCTCTGACTGCGCTCGGTAAGTCAGCGCTCATTCCGGCAATATCTTCTTTTCCCAAGGCTTCTCCTCACTGTCCAGAACAAATAAGCAAGGAAACGTGTGTTTGTTCCCTGATATTTCCCGTCTTCTGGAAAGGGAAATGGAGGCTGGCTAATAGGGCCAGCACGGGCCTATTTAAATGACCTGAATGTGTTTGTCTCCTGTGAGCGGGCAGGCTTGTTAAGTCCTGTTCCACATGAGAAGCAGCAGCTGGAACAGCACTGAAACTCAGGCCATCCTCACCACCCCCCCAACCCAGGAATGGAGCAGCAGCTGCCCGAATCCTGTCCACACCCAGGTCACTGACCCCTGCGCTGAGCCCAGGCCTCCCCTCCCTCCCCTTCTTACCCCATCTCTGCCAGCAGCCATCTCCCCACACACGGTCCAACCAGCCCCACCGGACATGGCTTCCACCCTCAGCCATTCATTCTCCACCGCACACGCTGAGTTTTTGCACACAGTTCATTCTCACGCTCACTCTCTCAACAGATGTTTCTGGAACATTCTGTGTAGGCACAAGTGATATAGAGAGGAATAGATGCATTCTCTGTTCTCCAGGGTGCTCTGTGAGGTTGAGGGACAGAGAGAAAACCTTGACCCTACCCTGTGGTCGGTGCTCAGTTAGAAGGATTATTGAGGGGCTGGCCAGGGGCAGACCAGCTGGCCAATTTGAAGAGGCAGCTCTCTTAACCTATAACTGCATTCCCAATTGTTCTGAGTAACCCTCAGATTTGAAGAACCTCTGGCACTTGTTCTTTTTTTTTTTTTTTTCCCAGTTGAAATCTAACATACATACTGGAGAAGGAAGTGGCAACCCATTCTAGTGCTCTTGCCTGGGAAATCCCATGGTCAGAGAAGCCTGGCAGGCTATAGTCCATGGGGTCACAAGAACTGGACATGACTTAACGACTAAACCACCACCACCACAACATACATACAGAAGAGTACACAGCTCAAGAAAGTGCACAACTCCTGTACTGTTTAATGAATTATTGCAAAATCACACACCCATGAACACATCCCCAGATGAAGAAAGAAAATATTCCCAGAAAGAAAATATTCCTCATACCCAGTAGACACTTCCATTCTCTTCTCCAAAGTTGTAATTAACCAGATTTGAAAGTCACAGTTTAGTTCTGCTAGTTCCTGAACCCTAATTAAAGGGACTCTTGACATAGGCATTTTGGTAGCTTTTTTTTTTTTCCCAAAGACAACAAGGCCCATATCCCCCATTTATTCATGTTCGGTTTACTGGGAAAGATACTAGTTCTCCAGGTACCCTGCCAAGCTTGGTACAAATGAAAGATGTTTTACCAGCTTAAAGGATGTGGCCTTAGACAGTCCAAGTGAAGGTATCTTTTCATGCTTGGAATTTTATAATTTGTCCAATAAGATGATTTGTCTAATTAGTTTACGAAGTGATAATCAAGGTATTTGATTTCAAGCCGAAAGATGCTACCTAGAGGCATAACGTATGCCACCAGAAGCCCAGTGACATGGCATTTCCACAGCAGGGTCGGACTTTGTCCTGTTCTTCCCCCCTCTGCCTGCTCTGGAGTCCAGTCCAGTGACGTGCTGCCCATGCTGTGGTCGGGAGAGGCGCGTGCCGTGCATGATGGTCCCAGATGCTCCTGACTGGCTGGGCGGGACTGGCTGAGTGAGGGGCCTCTGGCTGCCCGCGCTCAAAGGGAGCAGGGACCCTCTCTAAGCACATATGCACCCCCTGTCCCCTTTTCCTCCTTGCACAGGAGAGATGCTCGCAGAGAGGACTTAGTAAGCATTTGGAGGGAGTGCGGGGCCGGCATGGCAACTGTGGGCTTGCCCTCATGTGACCTACACCTGAATACAAGACCAGACGAGTGGGAGGTCATGGGACCGGCCAAGTGCTCAGGGCCCACCCAGGCGTGAAGAGGGTTGTGGGGGTGCTTGCTGGAGATGCATGGCACTTTAATCTTAAACTGAGATCTGGATCGTGAGCAGGACTCCCAATTGGCTTCACACACATCCTTGCATGAGCTTGTTCCTCCCTTGGTTTCTCCTTTCCCAGCAAATCCCTCAGACTCCTCCCCTGGCTCCTTACTGTGCAGAAGTTGTGACCTCAGGGCGGCCTTCCCCGACCTCCCCAATTGCTGCCTGCAAGCCCCCTACCACTAGATGCCCTTTTTATCCAAGTCATCACCTGCCCATCGTCTGCACCGCGGAACACAAGACCCCTGAGAACAGGAGTCTTCTTGGACTTCTTGGTCCATAGCTTGTTCCTGGCATCCAGCCCCGGACCTAGTTCACAGAAAAGGCCCTCAGAATTTTTGTTGAATGAAGCCATGGACAAATGCATGAGTTATCCAGGCTGACTGGGAGGGGAGGGGATGGTATTCCAGTAAGGAGAACAGCATGTGCAGAGGCCCCAGGGCAGGGAGAGGAGCTGAGAGTTGCCTGGGGTGACCAGGGCAGAGTTGTAGAGGGGCAGGGTGGGGCTCCGGGCTGGTGGGTGGGTAAGGGCCGGGCTACCAGAGGGCCCTTAGGGCCCAGCAGCCTGCTCAGGTCAAGCCTTGGCTTTGGCCACTGTGGAAGATGTTTTATAATTCATTTCAGCCCCATGCCCCTTCAGAGCTGCTTTTGAACTTGGACTTTGGGCTTCTCAGGAGAAGTTGTGGATCATTTCCCAACAGTCAGGAAGTTGGTTCCCCAAAGGGCTGTTTGTGCACATGGCAGACTTGGTTTCTTGTCTCCCACCCTGCAGCCCCACTGAGGGGTGTGACAGCCTCTGGATCCCCAGGAATGTCCTCAGGAGAGAGTTCTGCTTTCCTTCCACACCTGAGAAGGAAGCCAGGGTTTGGGAGGCAGAAAGCCATTCCAGCTAGGGGCCCAAGACAGGCTCTGGGTGGAAAGAAACCTGTATCAGCAGAGAGAGAAGAGCTGGGGCCAGCCTTGACTAAGGGCCCTCCGGGGCCAGCTGGTGGGGCATAGCGGGAGGAGGTTGGAAGGAGCTGCTGGCTGCTGGGGTTTCTGTGTGGGGTGTGCCTGGTGGGAAGGAACCCCGCGCTGGGGGATGGCGGCCTGGCCAGGCTGGAGGAGGCCTATGCAGATTGGCCGGGAGAGCTCGGCCGGTTGGCCAGACAGGGTCCCCTTACATAAGAGGCATGGAGGGATTCACGCTACAGAAGAGTGACTCACCTTTCTTTGGAGCCCCACAACTGAGGTGCTCCTGGTAAGTCCCTTCCCTGGGGCCCTGCACTGAGAGCTGCTTTCCATGCAGGCCTAGCAGAGTGGGCTGCCTTCCTGCTCACATTGACGGCCAAGCAGACCCAAGAGTGGGTGTTCTTCATGACCAGCCTAGAGGGAGGGACAGAGAGCTTGGCCTAGGGACCCAGGCTCCCTTGTCCAGCCAGAGCCACTGCAAGTGCCTGAGGGGACTCAGAAAGATGTGGCTCTGTGGGGCACCAGCTCAGGGAGGTCCCAGTGGTGACAGGTTGTGGGCACGGGACACCAGCTGCCTCTACACCTTCCTCCCGCGCCTCCTCCTCCCACTGCCGTGCAGTGGGCCTGACTTTGCTGAGGCATGAAGCTGCTTTGGGACTGGAAGGCGATTGGGGGTGAGAGGAGAGAGTCCTCCTGGGTTCAGGCGAAGACTTGGGTCAAGCAAAGGCCAGGGGAGTGCGGGGCTGGGGCCTGAGGCTGGCAGCCGAGGGATGGAAGGGTGAAAGTCTGGGTTTGCTTGCAGAAGCGAAGCCCTGCAGATCAGAGGCCATAGAAAGTTGTTCGTGCCAAGTGGGTGTCGGTGCACCCTGTCGGTGCCTGTGCTGAGGCTGGGGCAGTGCTCGGCTCTGGGGTCTTAGCCTGTCTCAGGATGGGGCTGCTAAAGAGAGTACTGGACTAACCAAAGACCTGGATTACAGCCCGTGGGCCAGCAAGGTTTCACTTTCTCCATTTGTGAATCTCTGTCCTGCCCAAGACTGACTTAGGAAATGAAACCTAGTCCTTCATAAATCAAGGGCTGTGCAAGTGGGTGGGACCTGGGGATCACCTACTAGGGTATATACAGGGAAACTGAGGCTCAGAGACAGAAAGATGCTGGCCCAGGTTCACACCTGGCCTCCAAGGTAGAGCCAAGCTTGGTATGTGACACCCTATGTATCACACCATGCTGTGCCCCGCAAGAAACTCAGAGTATCAGAATGGCCAGAGAGGCCAGGAAGGGGCTGGTGCCAGGAGGCTAAGTGTCGTGGGCTTAAAACACCCGAGGGCTGGACCCCAGACAGACTCTCAGTAATGAAGGTACAGCTCTGAAGGTGCTATAGTTCACAAAGGGCTTCTGGGCAGGAACCTCCCCTTTTTTCCTAATTTGGGGAAAAAAAAATCAATGCAGAAGAGTCCAGTGAACCCCTGGGGATCTGCTGCCTCATGTGAGGAAAGGGTGACATTAGACATCTCTGCAGGAATCTCTTCCAGCCCTAGCCCCTCTGGCTGCATGGATTTATTTGTATGATCTCGACATTGATTGGGTCATTGACATTGCTGCATGGGCTGTGTGCGCTGAGCTGGGTTTGAAACTTCAGTCCTCCCTTTTGACTCTGAAATCCGAGATTTCAGAAATGATCCGGCTTAAAAAAAAAAAAAGCAGGCAAGCTCCTCTGTTCCCTTTAGGAACACCGCAAAGGCCCTCACATCACACAGGGACTGGGACAGCATCGCAGCTGTCACACTGGGCCCTTGGGGGTCTCTTGGACCAAGGTTGGTGGGCCTTCCTGCACTGCGTCTGCGGGCCTGGTGGGGATGCCCCCCTGCTCGCTGCCTCCCCAACAAATGATGGGGAAGCGGTTCTGTGAAAGCCGCACAAGGATGTAACTGCACCCTCCAGGGAAATCATGCTGAAGTAAAGGCTTCTTGGCAGTGGTGGTGTTTTTTCTGCGGGACTGTCTGGCTTCATTAAGACTCATTCCATCAGGCCGGCAGCCGGCCTCTGCTCAACTGGGGAGGATGGAGCCGGACGGCAGGACTTGGTGTTTTTCCACTCCAGGAGGGGCTGTGCCGGCCGGGTCGGCTCATGGGAAGCGATGGTGAGCCTCGTTCCCCTGAGGGCCTGGGACACACCATGGGCCAGGGAGCTGTCCTCCTGCCTCCACTTCCCTTCTCAACTGGGGAAGTTGAGGCCCAGAGAAGGAGGGGCGCTTGCCCAAGGCCGCTCCAGACATGAGTCAGTGGAGCTGGGCTCAGATTCCAGACCCAGTGGTCCCCAGGCCTGCGCTGGCAGCATGTGACCCAGAAAGGGGGCAGAAAGACCCGCAGTCGCTCGCCAGCTTTCCTCTGATTCTTCTGTAGGCTCAGACTGGCGGGCATGTCAGAGTGGACAGGAGAGCCTACTTTGAGTTAATGAGGGTGGTAGAGCCATCTTTTTAATCTGAAAGACCTGGGTAATTAAGCCAAACACAGGACGTATTCCTCCCTGACCCCCATCGCCATCCCTAGACAAATCCTGCACTTCTCCTGCGAGGAATTAGACTCTTTTAAAGACACTTTCCTGGCGGCTTAGCAGTAAAGAATCTGCCTACAATGCAGGAGACCCCGGGTTCAATCCCTGGGTTGGGAAGATCCCCTGGGGGAGGGCATGGCAACCCACTCTAGTACTCTTTCCTAGAGAATCCCATGGACAGAGGAGCCTGGTGGGCTACAGTCCATGGGGTCACACAGAGTCGGACACGACTGAGTGCTGAGCAGCAGCAAAGAAACCTCTCTTGGTTTAGGAGCACGGCCAGGTGCTGGGTTCATGGTTGGGGTTGGAAGAAGGCAGTTCAGCACCACCCTTGTCATCAAGGTGAAGGCAGACACTGAGTTCCCCCTGGGAAAGTGGAGGCCCAGTGATTCAGCACAGCACCTCCCCACTTCCTCTGGTCATCTGCACCCACCACAGCCCTGGATACTCTGCGGCTGGCTACATGGCAGAGGGCAAGGCTGGAAGGATGCTCGGGACATCTGGTCCAGTGTCTGCATTTCCGGATGGGGAGGTGATGGCCAGCAAGGGCAAGGGGCTTCCCCGAGTGAGCCAGGAATGGAACGCAGTCCCCACCACTGCACTTGCCCCCATGCTGCCATCTTTTGGAAAGCTTGTCTCAAAAGAAAGCGCTAGAGGAGGCCCAGGAAAGGATGGAGGGGCTAAATGGAAGCCAATGGAGAGAACCAGGACTTTGTGCAGAAACACAGACGTTCAGGGGGTCTGTAACTAAAGCCTGTGAGACCAGGATGAGCATGGGTGCTCAGGAACCGGGACTGACATGACTGACTGTCACCTGGGTGGGGGCAGGGCTGGAAACAGGAGCTGTGGGGATGACAGAGTCCACATCCATGGGCTCTGATTGCAAAGAGGTGAATGTCCAGCCCTTTCTCCTTTGTCTGACAAGCCCTGTGTTCCCGTCCCTCCGTGGTCCCTGGCGGCCGCTCCTGAGTCCCAGAGCGATGTTTCCTCACCTTTGTTTTCATAGTTGACAGTGGCCCGCAGCCAGTGCTTCCCCAGTGTCGGGTGCTGACGGCGGGGTAACAGTTTCCAGAGGAGCAGGCAGGCTTCCTGAGGCTGCAGACACCCCAGGCGCTCTGAGTCTCATTTCTTAAGTGGTGGCGCGCTCGCTTGTCTCGTTCAAAGATTGCCTGGTGTGGTGGCTTGTCACTTTCACACCAGATGTCAGGGGATCACCGTCCTGTCAACTCTTTGGCCACAGCCAAATGTCAAGTGGGGACACTTCCATAAAGACAACAGCAAAGGGTACCCTTTAAGGAGCATCCTCCGCACGCCAGGCGCTGGCCGTGAACCTGACGCACATCGTCTCATGTGAATCGCCTGACACGATGCAGGAGGTACGACTGCTATGGCCAGTATAGGAAGTGGGACGTGGAGGGACCCTGTGTCATGTCGCCTCCCACTTTAAAGACATTGCATCACAACAGCCTAGGTGCAGACGGCCGGCTCTGTGTCCCAGGTTCTAGGCTGTGACCGTGTGCAGCCCCCTATGGTGATCTGTGTTCTGGTCTCCAGGGTCTCCTTTCTTACCCTGGGGAAGAAGGACAAACCCCA
This sequence comes from Cervus canadensis, assembly GCF_019320065.1. Lineage (NCBI taxonomy): Eukaryota > Metazoa > Chordata > Mammalia > Artiodactyla > Cervidae > Cervus > Cervus canadensis. The sequence goes on along the minus strand of NC_057388.1, from coordinate 61,843,750 downwards.
GTTTTCTCCCAGCAGCTCAGCCTGGAGCTCAGGGTACCTGGTAACTGAACGCCTGGGAACTCCCTCTGTGCTCCTGGGAGCCCCGGCATCAAGCCCCTTTTGTTCCTTCGGTAGCGGAACACTCACTCAGCCTGCCTCTGTAGGAATTTAGGAAAGCTTCCCAGGATCCAGGGTTGGGCAAGAAGCACAGCTCTGTGGCGCCCTGGAGACAGAAAGGGCGTCTGTATTTGACTGCTGCTCCTTCTCCCTTATTGACTTCGTGCACTAGGGGCCCCTCGTGTGTGTGTAAGTGACTTCAGTCACGTCCAACTCTTTGCAACACTATGGACGGTAGCCCGCCAGGCTCCTCTGTCCATGGGATTCTCCAGGCAAGAATACTGGAGTGGGTTGCCATTTCCTTCTCCAAGGGATCTTCCCGACCCAGGGATCGAACCCACATGTCTCATGTCTCCTGCGTTGACAGGCGGGTTCTTTACCACCAGCGCCACCAGAGATCTCTCTGTCATTGTTGACACTGCTGACTGCCTGTCCTTCTTAAACCCTTTTAGTCCTAAGATAGTACTGGCCCGTGTCTGAGCTCTGCCCTTCCTGCCTCCGTCCCCGCCTCCCTCATATACTGGAATTCCACCAGGCTCCAGCCTCGGCCCCGCCTCTGCCTCGTTCATCCTCTCTCTGGGAAATGATAGCCATTTAGAGTGCCCAGCACACTTCACAGGCTGGTGGTCCATAAACCTCTACTCAGCCCAAGCTGCTCTCCTGGGCATTAGAACGACAGCTTCACCTGAGGCAGGGCGTGGGCATGGGGGTCCCTTGGGGGGAGGTCCCTCATGCATCTCCTGTCTCCCTGCTCCCCACTCTGTGCCCACATTTCAGCTTCACCATACGCTCACCCCAAACCCTGCAGTCATCAGGAATCCTTCCTTTCCCACGTCTCCACACCCCGTGTCTAAGTAATCAGACAGTCAGGCCACTTCCTGTCCACACTTTGGGTCTCATCCCCTATCAGCTGGAGCAGCACAGGGCACCTCTTTGCTTGCATGAGCCGCTGTCTCCGGGGCCCAGGTGTCGGGACTGGCCCAGCTGGGGTGGGTCAGGGCTGTGCCTCTGCGTGGAGCGGCAGCAGTTCTGGGCCAGTCTCCCGGGCTCTGCCAGAACTCGCAGCCTTTTCTTGCACACACCTCTGGGTCCTGCCAAGTCTCCAGAGGCCCCTTGGCTCCCGTGGGTGATTTTCTCAGCCTGCTCCTCCTCCAGCCCTGCCGGGGCCCCCTTCCTCTCGGCTCTTGTCTTGGTCCTCATCTGCGGAGGCCCCCGTCCCAGGTTCTGTCTGAGTCCTCTGGGTGGCAGAGGAAAGGACAGGTCCTCTGCCTCACGGCTGTGCCGTCTCTAACTTCTGCCACTACAGGCCTAAGCACGTTTCCCTTTCTGTCCTCAGGCTGCAGCCTTCAAACGCTCGCAGGACCCATTGCCTGGCCCTGGCCATTGCAGACATTGTGTGGCGGGCTGGGGGCCGCGAGAGAGCCGTGGTCACACTGTAAGTGCTTCTCAGGACTGTGTTGCTACTGCTCTACCTCGGGCGGGCCGGGCTGCAGGCGCGCTGTCTGTGTGTCTTCTTGTCATTGGGGAAATCGTCTTCTCACGCAGGCGGTCTGGGCTGAAGGACCGTGTCTGTGTCCTCCAGGTCAGGGGGAGCCCAGAGAGTCGCCCTGATGTTCTGGGCAGCCCTGCCCTGGGAGAGGGCTAGCCCTCCGCCTGGCCCCTGTTGAGAGGGTGTCAGATCCAGGGACCCCGTTCCTAGGGAGCGCTGGGGGATGTAACCCACCAGGGAAAACCCCTGGGCCCTGGCAGCCTATTCCCCTCTGTATTTCTCTGATCTGAAGACCCCAGAAAACAGCCTCTAGGCCGACCCAGTCCCCAAAGTACGCTCCCATTTGCTGTGTCTCTTGGGCCCATGTTCAGATGGGGAGACTCAGAGGTGAGATGGCAGTGGCGGAGCCAGCGCAGTCTTCTCGCTGCTGCCCTGTCCTGCTAATGGAGGACCCCACCCCCGTAATCCACAGGGATGGTCTGCCAGTTCCTCAGCCTGACCCTGGAGAGTGGAAGCCTCACTTCATTCCAGCTGTGTGGCTAAGCTTTAGTCAAGGGGGTCACCCCGCTGGGGCGCGGTGGTCAGGAGGGCACAGCACTTAAGAGACTCCAAAGGCTGACTCCGGTGCTGTTGCTTATTGGCTGTGTGACCTTGATTGATTGACTTGACTTCTCTGTGCCTAACTGGTTTACTCATCTGGGAAATAGGGATGATAACAGTGATTGCTTAATGGAGTGATTGTGAGGATTGAATGAGTCAGTATAAATGATATATAATAAATGGTAGTATCATTGATCAGTTTAATCATTTATTCATATAAATAAATGATAAAGAGTCATATGAAGCACTCAGGATAAGTTCTGGCACATACTAAGTATCAGGTCAGTGTTAGGTATTATTGTCGTCACCACTGTTGTTCTCATCGAGTGCTTGTCCTTGGTACTCATGTTCCAGTTAACCTACAAACCCTGGCCCTTAGGATCTGCATGGTAGCCCTGAGAGCAGATGGAGAAAAATTCAATTCCTCCTCACTTTACAGATTAAGAAACAAGCCCCAGAGAGGGGCAGTGGCCAGTCCAAGGCTGCCCAGCAGGCTCATGTCATAGTGGCCCCAAACCCAAATGCCACTTCTGGTCCATGCTGCTTTTGGCTGCACATACAGAGGCTGTGTAAACAGATGACCTCCAAAAGGATAGAGGCTGGACTTCCTCAAGTCCCTAAAAACCACGGGCAAGTCAGCATTCCTTAGTCTGGAAATATGCTCGTCAGTGGCTGAGAGGCAGACTTTTGGCTGCCAGGATCTGGGTTTGTTATCCCAGGCTCTCCTTCAGCTGTCTTTTTTCCCACTCTATATCAACCCCCTTACCTCCTACCCCCGCCTGTTAGTGGGGTCCTCTGGACCAGCTTAGTGGGTGACTTCAAAGAAGTCACAAAAGAAGCACTTGGCTCCCTTCTTTCCTCTGGGCCACCTTTCTGTTTGTCCTCATTGAGTGGCTGTGTGGTTTCGCCCTGGCTCTAGGGCATGTCTTCTCTGAGAGCAGAGGCTCATGCATCTCCCTTTCCTTTTTAGGGCTTCGGGAACACAGCACTTCAGTCCAACAGGGAAATACAAAGCAGATGGAATCTTAGAAACAGTACGGCTTTCTGGAAAATTATCACGCAAACTTTGGCTTTGTTTGGGGACAGTCTCCTTTTATATAAGTAAATCCTCCCTCAGTTGGGGCTGGGCAAGCCCTCCCTGTGCTCAGGCCAGCAGAATCCTCTACCTGGGGTTGAGGTGGGGGGCTTTCCAATGGACTCCAGCCAGAACTGGCTTTATGGCTAAAAGGCTGACAGGAGCCGTCACACTGAGGTTGTACAGAATCTGAAGTCCCTGCAGCATTCTGTACGTAATGCCTTTTGGCTCCACCCAGCCTTCCCTGTGCCCTCTTATGTCATAGCATCCTCTCTGGGATTGCAGTGAGAGGATGCTGTGGGTGGGAGGGAGAGGAAGTAGAGAGCAGAGAAGAGCTTTGATGAACAAAGCCAGACCCGAGGAAGACAAGGATGGGAAAGAAATGTGCGATCTGTGGACATGCAGAAACTGTGACACTTTCCCACACGTTAACTGCTTCACTGAGAATTTCTCATTTACTTTGTTTATTTCTTTTTGGACATATGTGTCCTGGGATCCCACCTGAGGACCTCACTTTGTTGAATATTTTCTAGAAAAGTGTTTTTTTCTGACCTGCCTGAGAAAGCCCAGGAGACTCATGACCACTGCTTTGCATTGAACTCAGGACGCTGCCTGCTGGGCCTAGAACTGGCTGGCGGTGGTGATCTGGTACAGGGTCACTCTCCCTGTACCCTTCTGGACACCCTGCCCTCAAGGTGCTTCTCAGAAATCTGAGACTAGCCCTCAGGGTGCGGCCCCACCCGTCAACTTCACATGATATGCGGACTCCTGGGCTTTTGTCCCACGATGTCTTGAATCCTTGGATCGCTAAAGGCAGGTCCCGTGTTGCAACAAGGTGGCAGCCCCAGAGACCCCAACTGGACCCTGCAGCCCTTAAGTCACACATAGCTGCGGGAGCCCCTCTGCACCCCTGCTCCCGAGGTCACCACTCTCTGACTGCAGACTCATTCCCCAGTGGGGTCCACTCACTACGGGAGTCAGGGCCACAGAAGCTCATCCAGCATGGGGTCCATCCACCGGGCCTGGGCAGTTCACCCTGTGTGTTTGTTTCTCAGCTCATCCTCCACAGTTTGACCTGCTATGAGGAGCTGGTGACTTTTCTTCAGCAGAGTATCCATCAGGTATGAACCATGGTTTAGTGTGTGGGATGTGCATTGCTCAGCTTCTGCTTTCTTTGCCGAAGAGATGCTGGTGAGCTGGGGTTGTTCCCCATTCATCCCGAGCCTGGGGCAGTGGGGTGATGTCGGCTGGGAGGCCGAGGATCCGACCTCTGTCACTGAGTCCTGGACGTCGGGCCACAGCTACAGATAAAAGGAGCTGCCGTAGCCAGGGCTGCAGAAGCAGAGCAGGGATGGAGTGGGATCAGACTAAGGGAAGCTGTGATCAGACTGTGATTATGAGAGCCTTCTCTTTGTCTGAGGGCGAGCAGCTACCTCTGCAGGTAAAGACCCCTTTGTCAGTGGGTGGGGCCCCATATCAGCTGGGGAGGTGCCTAGGACGTGGATCCCTGGGCTGGGTTGGAGGTATGCGCACTGTTGTTGGAGACCCTGATAATAGAGGACCTTGCGTGGTGTCCTGGGAGGCAGGGCTGGGCTGGCCAGGGCCACTGGGATGTCCCTCTACTGGAGGAGAGCCATACGTCAGACTCCTGACTGTGAGATGGGGCAGAACCCAGCCAGGGTTCAGAGAGCCGAGGGAATTCAGAGTGTGGCTGTAGCCGTGGGGCTCCAGGAGTGAAGAACATTGTCTCTGGAGCCATCTCCCTGTGTTTGCATCTAGGTTACACCCCTTGGTAGCTCTGGGACTTTGGGCACCCTAATGCACCCTCCGTTCCTCATTTTCCTCCTATGGAGCATGAGGATGGTGATGGAGCCAGCCTTGGCTCTGCGTACGGAGAGCCTGGAGCACTGTGCCTGCTCCATGTTCCCAGTGGTCATTAGCTTCCACTGCGGATGTTTTATCACCCTGGTCATGATCTCCTAAGGCAACCTTGAGACAGGTTAGTTATAGTCAGGTAGAAATGGGAGGGAAGCATGGCCGAGAGGAAGCGGACTGAGCCATGGCTGGGGGGTTGAGATTCCCAACCACCAGGCCACACGGTTCTAATGTCTATGTGCCAGGCTGCAGGAGAGAAAGGCAATGAGGCCACCCTCTTCTGGGGCACAGGCCCATCTCCTTCCCTCCCCTCCGCCCTCCCTTCAGCTGTCCAGGCTGTGGGATCGGCCCTTTCAGGCTCCAGAGAAGGCATGAGAGCATTTGGTGGTGAGCCCAGAGGGCGGGAGGACACACTGGTTATGGGACCAGGCTGAACACGTCTGCTGTCAGAACACCCTCCTCGGGGACAATTCCTGGGAGACGCTGAGGGTCCAGGCATAGCCCAGGGACTGTTCTGGCCCTGACAGCACAGATGCCCCTTGGGTAGAAGAAGGGGGCCTGCATGAGACCCGCACAGGGAGGGTGTGGTCCCCTGAGGTGCCAGGCCACCTGCAGTCCACTCCCCAGAGCTGCTGCCTTGGGCATGACTTTGCCTGAGGAGGGGTCCAGAGCCTGGCCTGTCCTGGAGGTATGTGGGAGGGCCTCTGATGTAGGAGAGGTCCTGCCCTTGGCGTTGGGAGTCCTGGGTAGGCTGTCACTTGCTGCCTGCCCCGGCTTTCTCTGTTTCTTCACGGGCATCACCCAGTGGGCAGTCTTGTCGACACAGCGCGCTCACCACCAGCCTGGAGCAGGGGCACTGGGACCCTCTCTGTCCTATTCCTTGGTTACGTGTGGCCTCAGGAACGTCACTGGGTCTCAGTGGCCTCATCTGGAAACCAGAAGGTGGAGCAGTTGGTGGGTAACTTTCAGCTCTTTGTCGTCCAACTGTGATTCTTAAAGAAGAACCTTAAATGCGTGGGAAGGAATGTCTTCCAAATTACATACGAGGCAAGCTAAGCAGGCAGAAAGGACGCCTTTTATTAAACACACCAGAGCAGTGTGAGCATACAGCAATGCATCTGAGAGATGAGCAACTCCTGACAGCATCATGTGCGTTCAGGAAGGCCAGGACCAAGGCCACCTATGTCCACACTGTCAGGGGGAGCAGAGTTGGAAGAGGGAAGCCCTGTGGGGCTACTGTGGGCCATAGGAGGGGGTGATTGCTCACATTGTCAAAGATCTGAGGCCCTGTCATTGCCCTGATGGCCCTGGAGTGACCCTTCAGCACGAAGATTGTCTGCATCCTTGTCTATAAATGGGGTCTCCCTCCTCCCTCTTCCTGTACCCCCAGGAGTTTCGATGAAGCCCAAGCCAGACAGTGAATGTGAAAGAGGTTCTGCAAGTGGGGTCCTCGTCAGCAGTGGGAGCTGCCTTCTCCCTGCCACACCTCTGGGCTCAGGGCAGTTCTCCCTCCTCCTGGCATTGGTCTCTGGGTACGAGCCGTCAGTATTTGGCCCTTGCTCTGGAAGGCGGTGTTTCCCGCCTGCAGTTGAATTTGTGTTTTTGCTGGAAACTGTTGAGCCATCTCAGCACTACCCTCACCAAATTCATTTTTCATGGCCTGGGCCTAAGAGGGGTTCCTCGTGCCAGGCCTGGAAATGAACACTGAGCCACGTCTGCCCAAAATAAATAGCCTCCTTGCTGTGTTTTCGTTATAGCTCACCCTCTTGGTGAGATGTCTGGCCACCGCCCCCTGCGAGCTTGGGGATGGTCCCGCCCCTGCCTCCTACTGGGCTTCTCAATGGACTCAGGTCTCTCCAGAGCCCCAGTAGCTCAGGGGAATGGCCCCTTCTTCCCAAACAGTACCAGACATTTTTCCAGACCCTGCTGGTGCGTTCCGGCCCATTTGCCTGCCTGGGCTCTCCTTTCAATGCAGGCACTTTGCCCTGTGGCCTTCCATGGCTTGGCAGCTGGAATTTGATGAGATAATTTTAATAAATGTTTTTTAAAACCAAACGGGATATTTGGTGTCATTCAGTCGTGTTCCGGCAAAGGCCAGATGCCCCGGGTGGGGGTCATGTCCAGTCTCACCTAACCTGTCCACACAGACAGGCATATCCTTGGCTCAGGGTGAGTGCCCCTTGGAGATGTCCCCAGGACGGTGGCAAAGGCTGGCCTGAGGATAATAATAGTTCTCTACATTTGCAGAGAGAGTTAGGCTTACAACGGGCATCTGTGTTCATTACTTCATTGCAGTCCTGCAAAGAGGGGTAAATAGGCCCTGGAAGTGCCGTGGCCTCCGCAGACAATTGGCAGAAGTATGTAGGCATTTCAGAAGGGGAAGCTGAGATCCAGGGAGCTTTGTCACTCCCTAAGGCAACAGGCAAGCCTGTAGTAGAGCCATGATAAGGGTAATGGTGGCCTGAATCCTCCTGGACCTCTGTCCCCCCCACTGCACCCCCCATCCCCATGCAAGGACATCAGCATTACTCTTTGCAATTGTCAGAGCATTTCCACCGACCTGACCTCATAGGATGTGCCCCATAACCCAAGGAAGGAAACATGCAATGGAGGTACTCGTTATCCCCATTTTGCAAATGGGAAACTGAAGACAACAGAAGTTAAGTGACTAGCCTGAGGTCACAGAATTAGATGAAGTTGATTTAAGATTGTTGTTCATTCATTCATTCCATTTCTGCCCCACCCCCCTTTCCCCCTCTCCAAAAAAAAAACAAAAAAACAACTTACTTAGAAGACGCAAGAGATGTGAGTTTGAGCCTTGGGTCGGGAAGATCCCCTAGAATTGGAAATGGCAACCCACTCCAATATTCTTGCCTGGAAAACCTCATGGACACAGGATCCTGGTGGGCTTCAGTTCATGGGATCGCAAAGAGTCAGACACAACTGAGCTCACACAGAGATAAGAAATGATGTCCTTGGGTTTTGTTTGTTTGTTTTTTCGGTGCTTCAACTGTAATAAACCTGCCCTGTCTTGCCTCTGAGCCTTTGCATATGCTTTTCCTCTCACCTGGAACAAAGTTCCCTTCTCTTCTGATTCCTCCTTGTCCCTTGGGTTTCTGTCCAGACATTGCTTCCTCCAGAAAGCTTTCCTTGACACTCCCTCCTTCCCAAAGCCTCAGGTCTGTATTGACGGCCCTTCCTATGGGTTTCCAGGGAACCTTGTATTTCCCATCAGCATAGAGTCCCTTTCCCACCCCTCTTTTTTCAAGTTGCTCGCTATTCTTTCCTTCCTGAGTTACTTCTTGTGAGGGCAGACCTATGTCCACCTTGTTCCCAAGTTCCCAAGTAGAGCTTTAGCAGCCACATCCTCTTGGCACAAAAAGTTCATCCAGTAATTGTTTTTTTTGGAATGACTTGACGAGTCAAATGACTGGGTGAAAATAAAGATTGTGTGTGTATGTAACATTTAGAAAATACATACATATTTAATTGAACTGTAGTTGATTTACAATATAGTTCAGGTGTATGACATAGCAATTGAATATTTTTATAGATTATACTCTATTTAAAGGTATAAAATAGTGACTGTATTTCCCTGTGTTGTACAATATGTTTGTGTGATATACATCATAGTTTGTGGGCTTCCGTGGTGGCTCAGATGGTAAAGAAGTGCCTGCAATGCGGGAGACCCAGGTTTGATCCCTGGGTCGGGAAGATCCCCTGGAGAAGGGCATGACTACTCACTTCATATTCTTGCCTGGAGAATTCCATGGACAGAGGAGCCTGGCAGGCTGCAGTCTGTGGGACTGCAAAGAGTCAGACCCAACTGAGAGACTAACACTTTCACTTTCACAAGATAGTTTGTACCTCATAACCCCCTACCCCTTTCTTGCCTTTCCCCTTTTCCCTCTCCTCACTGATATATATCTGTGAGTCTGTTTCTGATTTATTATATTAATTCATTTAGTTTTTTAGATCCCACATAAAAGTGATAACATGCAGTATTTGTCTTCCCCTGATAAACTCTATAATTTTGATGAAAAGAAAATATCAGAAGTTTGAGCTAAAATAGTTTGAGTAGTTGAACATCATATTTGGCTCTGAGCCTCCTAGCAGCCAAGGCAAAAACAAAGTGGAAATATGATAAGTTATATAATTCTCATTCTTCTAGGAAAGTAAACTTTTTTTTTCAGTTTTCAGTTCAAAAAGAAACTGATCACCCATTAATAACAGTGACTATTATTACAGGCAGCATTTCCAACAATAACTCACAGAAGTGGTATCGTCCCCATAGGAAGGCCTTCACACCCATTTGCGGCGAGGAGAGCGTTCCTCTCGGAAGCAAAAGTGACATAGTCCATCCTAGTCATTCGTGGCCTGCTGGGCCTGCCGGACTCACTGGACAGGTGGGCCTTGAGGACCCGGCACCATACTGACCGCTAATGCGGGTGTCAGGCCCTGCTGGAAGTACTTTACCAGGACGATCTCACTTAATCTTCACAACAGCCTCATGAGGATGGTTCCTGTTTGTATTATCCTTGTTTTACAGATGAGAAGACTGGGGACGAAAAATTAAGAAATCTCCCTGTGGTCACATAGCTAGAAGTGGGGGTGCAGAGCCGGGATGTAAACCCAGGCAGCAGACCTCCGGCTCCAGACCAGGGTTGAGACTAGGGAAAGGCAAGCGGGGCACTCCTCAAATTCAGAGGGGTCCCCTCAAACCACAGTAATTAGCACAAATAATATTTTAGTGCAATAGCTAAAAACTATTAAAAATTAATCCAAAAAAAATTCATGATGAACGGCAAAAAATTTTGAAATGACAGGCTCTGCCCTTGCACTTGCCAGGCTCACCTCACTGGCACCTCCCCACCTGACCGTCCTCCAGCCTGCTCCCTGCCCAGTGCAGTTCTTAGGACCCCTTAGGAATAAGGGATTTGGAATCAGAGGGAGCCCCCAGGGTTCCCAGTGGGCGGCCTGCAAGTTGTGTGACGTTGGGCCAGTTGCTCAGTTTCTGAGCCCCCATTTCCTCACACGGCAGAGGGCGGTGAATATGGTGTTTATCCTACAGGCCCGGGGTAGTTTTAGATGTGATAATCAGCAGGAGACACCTGCACGGTAGTGGAGGCCACCACTGTCCGCGAGCTTCCAGGACTCCGAGGTCATGGGTGTTTCCTCGGGGGCACCGCATCTGCTCTGCTGTCACTGAGGCTTGTGTGTTCCTCATCCCTTTGGGAATCTGGTTTGGGAGACCTGCATGGAGTCTGCTGTGGGGCCACCTCTGGGACCCAGCTCGAAGTCGCTGGCTGGCTTGGAGTCAGCCTGCTCCCTGGGGTATGGTCCCCAAGGAACCCAGAGGAGGGAGGTGCAGACACTTGATGGTTCTCATTGCTTTCTCCTCTTTTCAGTTTGAAGCAGGCCCTTACGGATGTGTCCTGCTCACACTGTCGGCCATCCTGTCCAGATCGACAGAGCTGTGAGTATTTTCCCCTCTTAGTTCCCGGAGCCGGGCTTATCTGTCTGGTCACTGCAGAGCTTGGCGGGCAGTGGGTGCTCAGTGAGCCTGGTGGAAAGGATGAATGGAGCAGTGAACTGGGGGTCAGTAGGCTAGTCGGGGAGAGAACAGTTACATCCTCTGTACACATTGGCAGCACTACCTTCTCCTCCATCTCCCTGCATGTACTGGGGGCGGGGGGTCGCAGGGGACTCAGATCCAAAAGACATCCCCCCTCACCCCCTCAAGAGCTTACAGCACCCCTGGGGTCCTAGCAGCACTGCAGTGGGCGAGTGCTTGAGAGTGTATGTGGACTCCCTTGGATGTGTGCAGGGCTGGACAGTTGAGGCTGGGAGCTGGGAGATGACCAAGGGTCCTGTGGACATGCTGTGGGCCAAAGCAGTCCCAAAGGCTTCCAGGTTTGTGTCTAGAGCTAACTCTGAGGGCTGGGTCTGGGGCTGCACCAGGGCCTTAGAGGCTGGGGGAGCAGGGAGGTTGGGTACCCGACTTGTACTCTGGGCATCCCATCAAACTCAGGCTCCCAGGCTTCCTGAGAGCTGGAGCTCTGTCATCACCCTCATTCCCTGGGTGCTTTCTAGGCCTCTTTTCCATAGTTGTCACCTGAGCATTATGTCACCAGGGAGGGTAACAGATTAATAGCACATTAAGAGGTTTGTAAAACACAATTGATTACCCCATCCACTTCCAAGCAGAGCGCAGACCCCAGAGGACATGGAGAGCTAGGGGGACAAATTTTCACTTGACAGGGGAGCAGGATGTGTATGGTGTTGGGGAAGATTTGGAAACAACTCTGAGTAGGGGAGGTGGAAAGAGTAGCCATGGGGTGCCCAGACTGGCGGGGGGCCCGGCATAAGGAGGCACCTGCTCCCTGATCCTGGGCCTGAGCGGGTCTTGTCCACTTTCCCCCAGGCCTCGGGTGCTGGTGGGAGGAGCGGGAGGCCGGGGCTCTGCAGCCTCGTGCTGCGGGCCGGCCTGCTGCTCACTGCTACTGACCTTATTAAATGCGTGTGTGTGCACTTTCTAATGGCATTTTTCTTCTAATCCTGCCATAATGATATGATTCATTCCTGGCTGGGCTCACGTGCATGGAGACCATAAGCCGCTGCGCTGCGATCTCCCCAGGCCTGGGTTTGCTAATCCCTGGGCTGATGGGTGTGTGGGGGATACTCTTGAGCTCCCTGACAGGACGACCAGGCCTTTCTGCAATCCTCTGGGCCCGTTTCCCCCTCTGCACGGGGGCCCCCTGACTGTGGGGATCAAGGCCTCTGTGCTTAGAGTGTCTCTGCTCTTGGTGCCACTTGCCAGCCTGGAAGCTGGGCCCGCTGTTCATGCGCATGCTCCTTAGGGAGCTGCTCGGGCAGCCGTGTCCATTTGAGGGGCCTTGGGGCCCCCCATCCAGGCTTTGCTTCATGTTCTCTAGAGCTCCACCACTGGGGTGGCTTCTGCCACCTCCCCGCCCCATCCAACCAAGTCAGACCCCTAGGTGCCTGCCTCAGCCGTGGTACCTGTGGGGCATCTGTGTTGGGGAGGCTGCCCCGCTGGACCAGCACAACCTCATATGCCTGAGGGAAGGGGCTGCCAGGCCCCTCCGCCTCCACCAAGCACAGATGCAGAAAGGGACTTACACATACTCAGACACACAGATACACATGCAGACACACACGACACTGTGGGGGTCCTCTTGGCCCCAGAGAGGGTATGGAAAGATGGTCTCTCCTGCTCAGGGCCCCTGAGGACCTTCCGTGCGAACTGGAGGCCTGTGGTTCTGGAACCTTCCTGGGCAACTACAGCCATCCTGGCCCCTGCCTGCCAGGAGGACCTCACAGACACCCGCTCAAGCATTGGCCCCGGCAGCGCATCAGCGGGGTTTGTCTTACTCCTGTGGCTCCCCTTTCCCTTCTCCTAAGTAGACAGCATAGAGATCATTCTCATCAGAAGTAAGAAGGACAGCAGCCAACATCTAGGAAGCTTCCTACCCGCCAGGTTCTTGGCTGTGACGTTTTACACGAGACGCGTTTAATCCCCACAGCAATCTTGTTAGGTGGCACTGTTGTCACCTCTGTCATCATCTTTCGGATGAGAAAATAAGGCTCTGAGAGGCGAGTCGAGTGATTTGCCCAAGAGTTACACAGCTCACCTCGGGCAGCCAGGTCCCAGACAGGACTCTCTGGGGTTTGTTGTTTAAGGACTTGAACTTGGGAGTAGAACAGACTTGGTTTCATGCCTGCCTCCATACACCTTTGAGCCTGAGTTTCTTAGCTCTGTAAAATGGGGCTGATCATTCCGACCTCACATGGTTAAATGAAGACATACCTGTCGTGTGCCTGGCAGGTCCCAGGGGGTGGGAGGTCTTGGATGGCGGCTATGATTAGTCCCGTCCTATCCTAGCTGTGCTCAGAGCTTCTCTTGTCCTGTGCTGTCCTGTCTTGCCTTCAGTCTTGGCTGGGTGCCTCGTGGTGTAGATCAGGCCATGGGGATGTCCTGCAAATGGGTGATATGGGTCCTCCTTGCTGCCTGGAGACTGCTCTTTGCAGAAATCCCAGTTCTGCAAACACTGCTTAAAAACCACAGGACCAGGCGAACCTAAGGGCCTCCTGCTCTGGGGTTCAGATTTAGCTTTGCTGAATCCTTTGATACCATTTCAGGGTGATCTGGGGCATAAAGTGGGTAACCCAAAAGAGAGCACAAGTCTCTCAAATCATATGCTGTTCAGCCAGGAGAAGCGGGGCAGGGGTGGCTGGGAAACACACCAAGTTCTTCACAAACATAGTGTGAGTCTGTGTGTGTGTGTGGCGGGGTGTGTGTGGATGAGAGATGAGTGAGTCTGCAGGCCCGGGTGTGAGATGATGTGGGTGTTGGTGGTTGTGCCTGAGACTGTGGGAAGGGTGACTTGACTGTGTGTGTGCGGGAGTGTGAGTGTGACTGAGGGCATGACCGACCCTCCCCCTAGCAAGGCTCTGAGACTCATGTCTGAGTCCCAGAGGAGGCTGTCACCCCAGAGTCATTTCCCCCTGTCCGTGGGCTGTCCCCAGCGCTGGGTGGAGCCTGGGTGAGGGTACCATGGACAGACAGCTGCAGTAGGGTGCAGCCTGCCCCCTTCACCCTCAGAGGCTGAAAGAACAGCAGCAAAGCTGGCCTTTGAGTTTTGTTTACTCCAGGCTGAGTGCAAAGCCTTGAGAAGGCTTTATTATTTTTCTGCTTGATTTCAAGCCATCTATTTTCTTTCCTAAGATCTTGAGTTGCTTACAGTAAATCTCATGCAAGCTTTCATGTTCGCCTAGACCCCCTGCTTTCCAAACCGCCTGGCCCAGAACTTTCCCCCGCACATTCTCAGAAACCCCAAAGATGCTCAGGGTTGTGGGGTCAAGGTCAGCTCTGTGCCAGGCCTTGCAGAGGGCAGCGCAGGGGTGTGCCAGCCCCTCGGCACAGGGAGGGTTTGGGCGACGCCCCTCGGGTGACTTAGGCCCAGGGGGTGGGGGTGGGGGACGGCTTGTGAAGAAAACCTTTTCATTCAGTAGACCTTTGGCATTCATTGCAGTGGCAACTCTCGATGCCCAAGGGCAGTCTTGAAAGTCCAGAAGAGGCAGTACTTTGTCATTTGCTGAAGTAATTTTTGAGCAGCACAAGCCAGGCACTGAGGGTGTGGAGCAGCCCCCACAGCGTGTGGCTCTGTGCTCTCTGTAACCGTCTCCTCAGTGGAAACAGCAACACAGTGAAACAGCCTGGAACTGAAGGCTAGCCATGTGCATTGGTCAGGCAAAGGCAAGTAACAGAGAGCCAGCTCTTACCGTAAGCAGAAAGCGCTCTATTAATTGATTTATGTTGAAGCCCAGGGCTTTGGGAGTGGCTGGATCTAGAAACCCAAACAGTGTCTTTGGGACTGGGTGTCCTCCCTTCTGTCTCTTCACTCTTGCTCCCTGTGTCTCCGCCGTGTTCCCAGGGGAGCCTCCTGCTTGGCGGGCTCCAGGGAGCCTTTTCACGGGCACTCCTCAGCCTACAGGGAGCTGCGTTGTGTCCCCACTTCTGAAACCTCGCGGTGGCCAGGCCTGGGTTGCAACTATTGTGGGGCCTGTGAACTCAGGGAGCTGCCCCCGAAGGTGGTCAACCCCTCCTCCCCCACCCAGGGACCCACCACACTGGCTGGGGAAGGGATGGGGCAGGCACGGGCTGTGTGGTGAGGAACTCGAGGTGTGGGACATATCCAGGAGCTGGAGGGGGCTTGAGCTTGAGGGTGGGTTAGATCTGGGCCCTGCAGGACACCCTCAGAGATGGAGAGAAGCAGTGGTAAAGCTTCCGGTCTGCCTTAGGGGGGCTGGGCTGGCTGGTGGCTGGTGACATAGGGATTTGAGCAGAGGGCTGTTCTGGCTGAGAATCACAGGATCTTGGTGGCCACAGACACGCAGTCCTGGTAGAAAGGGATAGATAGGATTCTCGTCAGCGTTCTCCTCCACCCTCCTATCACACCCCCTAAACCCGAGTCCAGGAAGGGAGGTGCACACAGAGCTGCCCAGAGCGGGTGCCCTGACTCCACACTGCTTTGCAGCCCTGAATGGAGCCTCGCCTCTCTCCCCTGTCTCTTCCAGGTGGGACATGGAGACCAAGTGAAATGGTTAATGGCCCTCATTCCCAACATGGCAAGTTCTTTTGACTATAGGTGGGAGACTGGAGGAGAGGAACTTTCTCAGTGAACTCCAGGTCACCTTTAACCTGGATTTGAATTCCAGTGGAGGCTGTATTTGAAGGCAAAAGGAAAAGAGGGTGGCAGAGGATGAGATGGTTAGATGGCATCACCGACTCAGTGGACATGAGTTTGAGCAAGCTCTGGGAGATAGTGAAGGACAGGGAAGTCTGGCATGCTGCAGTCCATGGGGTCACAAAGAGTCGGACAAGACCTAGCGACTGAACAACAAAGGAGGCCGGGTAGTGAGTGCTTTCAGCAGACGTGTCTGAAGAGGTCAAGGTGGTATGTGGGAGGCAGACCCAAAGGGCTTGCCTATACTTTGTCATTGGAAGTAGCAGACTCTCTCCCCAGGCCCCCTTCCTTTGACTGACCTTGCTTCCTCCTGGGTTCCCTTTCTGGGAGCACCCAGCTCCCATGTCTCCCAGCTCCTGTGCAATGATCAGAGTTCTGTCCTGTAGCTCTCTGGTCCGCTCTCTCACCCCGAGGAAGCCAGGTTCTGAGGGTGCAGCACCGGCTGGAGGCGGAGGGGGGCGGGAGGGCCCTGGGACCCTGCAGGTGCAGAGCAGATGGGCCCCGAATGATGTGAGCCTGCCCACACCCAGCCCCTGGAACAGCCTCCAGAAGCTGGGTCCCAGGCAGTGTTTGGAGGCGGGCAGAAGCAGGCGTCCCTCCCACTCAGCTGAGGCTGGGCAAAAACAGCCTACCCTGGGCTTTGGGGGCTGACGGTAACCCAAGGAGCAGGCCCATAGGCCTGGAGTCATTATTCCATTTTGCAGTTGTGGGGACCAAGGCTCTGAGAATTCAGGGTAGGTTGGCACACAGCTGATAGCATCACCAACATATCCTGTGCCTACATGGCCCTTCCTGGGCTGGGTGGGGAATGACAGGCACTTCTATTCCATGTCTGCCCACTTAGAAGGAGAGTGGGAAACAGGACACCAGGGAGTCCCAGACAAATTGATGTTTGTCTTCTGGCTTCACTCTCCACTTCATTTCAGCCAGCATGGTCTGGTCCTAGATGCTGAGATGGCAAGTCATGGCCAGTGAGTGCCAGCAGGGCGTGGCTGAAGGCGGCAGGTCCGCCCACAGACAGAGCCTGGGGGCTGGATGCAGAGAAGGGTGACCAAGCCCAAACCACCCCAGGGTTAGTGGCAGAGCTGGGAGGGTCTCCTGATGCCCAGTGCACCCAGCAGCCCTACCCATTGACCCTAGGGCTACACCTGCTTGTTCCACGAAAGGCTCGCTCAGATGCCTGGGTAGAGAGGACTGGCCTCAGGAGGAGGAAGAGACCATTCACCTTTGGAAGGAATCTCCAGTCTATCTCCAGCTGCTTGGGTGGGAAGCTTGTTTCTGCCTGCCTCTGACCATGCCCTGGGACCCCACTTCCAGAGGCTGTTCCATAAGATGGGTGTGGGCAGGCTCACATCATTTGGGGTCCATCCGCTGTGCACCTGCGTGGTTAGGGCCCAGTTCTGGGCGCTGCGGGGCTGGATGGACAGTGTTACCCTGACCCTCCAGGTCCTTGCTGCTTGGAGGAGCAAGGTTGGCACCCGGAAAGCAGTGGGTTTGGGGGGCGCTATTCAGAAGGGGGTGTCCACAGAGAGATGGGGCACCTCTGTCCTGGGGCATGGGAGGTGTCTCTTAATGGATGAGACGACATTTAGCAGAGCTTGAGGGCTTCATTGGAAGGGCCGTGGCAGGCAGCAAGGACAAAGCAGGCGAAGGCCAGCTGAGAGGTCTTCAGGGACTGGTTCCTCCAGGTGTGGTTGGAAGGAAGGTGTGGGCACGTGGGGGGAGGAACAGGAGCGGTGAGGGGGAAAGGGGATGGGGAGGGAATGGCTTGGGCATCTCTGTTTTCTCTTTCTTCCTTTAGGCCTGTCCCTCTCTCTCCATCCCCACACCTTGCCCTGTTCCTGGGTCCCCATCTATCCGTTCCTCTTTAGGGCCCCTGCCGGCAGAATGGAAATAGCACCCGTTCCCTCCCATCTGGGTAGCTGTCTGGAGTTTGCGAGTCTTTTTTATGGGCTCATCCCTTATCGCAACAACCCTTTGAAGTGGTTATTGTTATCCCTGTCAGGGGATGCCATACTCAAGGCTCAGAGGTAGAAAACAGTTTACCAAAGGTCACAGTGCAGGTGGCAGAGGGGACCTGACACCCAGATGTTGTGACTCATTGTCAATTCCCTGTCAACCTTCCTGAGAAAACAGTCAGTATCCACCACATCCAGATCCTTTTAAGATATCCATGGCCACAGTTCAGTCACTGGGAGTGGAGCCTCCATCTATTCTGGGTTCTTGGCCGTGATACGAATAGTCGAAGTTCCAGGAATCGTGGCCGCTCAGTCATTGTTATTTTTTGTTGTTGTTGTTATGGCTGTTATCGTAGGAAAAAGGAAGTGACATTTCCCAAATGTCAAGTGCTTTATATAGTTCATCTCATCCAGTTCTCACAGCAATTCTGTAATAGAAAGAGGTGTCTTCATACCCATTTTGCAGGTGGGGAAACTGAGGCTCAGAGAGGGGAGTAATCCCAGTGTCCCTGAGTTGAGAGTCCAGGTTCTCTTAGTTGTTCCACAGCTGTCCTTTCACTGTTGATGTTGCCCTCAAGAGTCAATAGAAGTCCCCGCAATAGGTGATGGTTTTTGGAGGCCACTGCAGGTGGCCGGGAATACAGTGGAAGGTGCATTATCTAGGGGAGGGTCTCCTGGGAGGGACAGGCAGGAGCTGGCCCAGTGGGGTCTGGGGGTGCCCTGGGCCTGGCGCCCCAGAGGTCAGGTGGAGGGAAGGTGGCTGGTGAGGTCCTCCTGCTAAAAATAGTTGGTTAATTACCAACTATTTTTAGGCATGATGTTTTAAATATCAGAGTTGTGGACCAGACACACTTGTTCACATCCTGGAGGGTCCCTGGAGACCTTTCTGCTCCAGGCCTCTGGTTTTATAAATGAAGACACAGGCTGAGAGCGAGGCAGTGACTTGCCCGAGGTCACCCAGCCAGGCCAGGACCCCGCTGACCCCACCTCTCGTGGACACTGATTTTAGGTGAATTTTGGCTATAGACCAGAACCCTATTTCTCGGCCACTTGGGCGTATCCTTCTTATTCAGAAACTTCTGCACAAAATGCCCATATTCACACGTTCACTTGCGTGTTGGGTAGGCTTTAGAGTGACGGGACAAGCTGTGTCTCAGCCAGGGAGGGTGGCAACCAGCAGCGGGGTTGCAGGGCTCCCGTACCTGTCTGGAGCTGGCTGACCGGGCTGACTACGATCATGTGTTTCAGGCTGCACTGTGTGATGTTGGCGTCAGGTCAGGGACACAGTCCTGGCCTGCCGACTCTGTATGACCCCAGGTCTCTTCTCCTTTCTGGGTCTCAGTTTCCCCATCATCACGGAGATGGTGGTTCTTGCCTGCTGGCCTCCAAGGCTTTAGGGAGGTGTTCCTGAAAGTGTCGGAGACCGCAGACTCTGCAGGTCCAAGTCTTGTACACTGGAAGCTGCTCAGAGGCAGAACCTTTGTCCCTCCGAGCCCTGTGCTGGAGGGAAGGTTGGACAGAGCCAGTGGAGCTCTCAGACCAGCTTCAGCCTGAGAGTGAGCTGGCACCTGTCACTACCTCTGGGCCAGCTGCATCCTTTCTCTGGCCATTCATTCTCCCATCTGCACAATGCTGGGCCCTGGGGGATGTGCTAGCCCTGACGCCCTCCTCGTTCTGTTTCTTGGCGCAGAGCAGCATCTCAGGACCTCCCGACAGAGGCAGAGCTGGGAGAAACCGTCCTTGCTGGCACTCTGGGCAGAGGCCCCTCCACTGTCAGCAGGTGGACTGGACACCCCCAGGGTTGGCTCATCACCCCAGACCATTGATCCAGGTTCTGGCCCTTGGCTTCCAGAATGCTGAGGAGGTTGGTGGCAGGGCAGCTAGAGCCACGCCCCTCCTCGTAAGTTTCCATGCCTTGGGCAGGTCCGCTTAGGCTCCCACCACTCTGTGCTTCCTGCAGTCTAAAATCCAGGCCAAGTTCCTGCTCCTTGAGGGGGTCCCCAGTACAGGACAGTCTCAGGGGACAGACTTCATCAGGACCTGGCTTCTCCTGGCTCCTGTCACCCAGCCTGGTGCCTGGGTCCTCGGGCTTTGTAGAACTCCCCTGGGGTCCAGTGTTGTCTAGCCCCCAGAAAGACCATGGAAGTAATAACCTGCTCATTAGACTGGAATGGTGGTCAGTCCTAGGGGAGGGCCCATTGCAGCTTGAAGCTCAGAAGCCCAGAAGGTAGGGACCCTAGAGCCCTTCAGCACCGCTCCCCCCCCCCCACACTGATTCAGCCCCTACACCTGGGACGCTGCCTGACCTTGCGCAAAGCCCCTCATATTTCAAAAGGGGAGACTGAGACCCAGAGAGGGGAGGTCTGTGGCCCTACGGCGAACGGGGGCTAGAACTCAGACCTGGTGCTGGCCCTGCCATGTGAATTGCCTCATCTCTGGGCAGAGCAGAAGCTGCTGTTTCTTTGCTTCGAGACTCCTCACTTTCAGCTCTCCAGGGATTTCCCCTGGAGGGAGGTCTGGGCATCTAGATTTGCCAAAGTTGTAAATCTCTTAAGCCATAAGCTGCTCCTTGGCGTCTCCCAAATGCCCTGATATGAAATACAGATGTTCCTCCCTTTTAATATCTGAGTCTACTTCTGAATTTCCCATCATGTTTGCACCTAAGGATGCAATTACCATTTCCTCCCATTGTCCTCTCTGCCTGTCCCTCTGCTCTCAGCTGACGCAGGCGCTCAGCCCTGCTGGGTGAACATGAGACTGTGAGGTTATGAAGATCAGACTGCTTCTGAAAGCTTCGGGGCGGCTCGGGGCCAGTGATGCTTATCAGTCTACCCAGGGCCCCTCTGAGGTTATTTTCTTCCCTTCAGAAGATGCCTGTGTATGCCACGAGGAGTATTTCCATCAATTCTTCTGCCCGAGCCAGCACCAGCTGCATGCCACCCTCGGCCATTTGTCCCCCCGTCCCCCCAGCTGGCTCCTTCCCAGGCCTGCTGGGCCATGTCTGGTGGGCCAGCCTACAAGGCCCTTCTAAAGGACTCCCACCTCAGTGGTTTTTGGCTGGGCCCTGCAGGGCTAACCCAGGGCCATGTGGACCACGGACCATCACCGTTTGACCACAGTAGTATGTTTTAGGTTTATGGACTTACGGCAGGTCTTAGATTTAACGCATGAAACCGAGGCCAGGTTTTTCTTCTCTTCCACTGGAAGGAAAAACAAACGTCATGATTACTTGGCTCTTTCTACCTCTGGGCTATCTCTCGGCGCTCTCTTTGGGGTGGGGATATAGGGGGTAGGCCAGGTCACGGCCCATGCTGGGTGGGCAGCTATAGGGGGAGCCAGCTCCCTGGCCTCAAGTAACACCCTACCCGTGGTGTTAACCTCTGAGCTTCTTTCCACATCTATAAAAGCTCAGTCATGTCTGACTCTTTGCAGCCTCATGGACTGTAGCCCGCCAGACTCCTCTGTCCATGGAATTTTCCAGGCAAGAATACTAGAGCAGGTTGGCATTTCCTACTCCAGGGGATCTTCCTGACCCAGGGATCAAACCTACATCTCTCACGTCTCCTGCATTGGCAAGTGGATTCTTTACCACTAGCGCCACCTGGGAAGCCCTGCCAAGTCTATAATATATAGTAATTGCCATTTCCCCCGGTGGCTGGAGGTTTGAAATGCTGTCCTCTGTATAAGTGCAGTCTGTGGAGGGGAGCTCCTTTCTTATTACCCATCGCACAGCTCTGTTCAACAACAATGCTTTGTGTCCTAAGGGATTTACTTTGGGGTAAAAGGAGTCATGTCCTTATGGTGAGTTTTCCATATAATATCATGGTTTTGAGATTTATGGGCAAGGGGCTTGCGTCCTAGTACTGACCTCACATGTGACAGGGCCACTGCTGATGTGACACCCTGCATTGTTCTGGCCCCCAATAGCATACAGTCATAGAAACCTCTTTCTTTCAGTTTGGTGGGTTTCTTTTGGCAAAGTTGCTTTTCTCCTTGTGCCTTTGCGGGGACACCCATTCTGAAGGTGGAGCCACAGGTGTGACGTGGGGCGAGGGGAACACAGGCCACTGAGACTGGCAACTAGGTCCCTCTCCAGCGCCATCAACCATGAGCTGAGTGTCCTGGGCAAGTCAGTTCTTGGAGCCTTGGTTTTCTTTCAGGGTTTAGGAAATAGTGACTATACTCGGCCTCGTACAGAGTTTATGCCCAGGTGGTGGTAGCTTTTTTTTTTTGGACTCAAGGAGGCATTTGAGGCCATTCCTCCTATTTAACTGACTTGTAGACTGAGGACAGGGCAGGGGATGTCCAGTCCCCACCATTAGTAAGTGACGGAGTGTGAATGCAGGGTGTAGATTCCAAACCCAGGGCCCTTTTCTGCTGTGGCATGCTTCCATCCCCAACCTCTGGTTGCCCACAGAGGGCCCGATGAAGCCAGAGTGGAGGCCGCTGCCCAGAGCAGAGTGAGTCCCGGGCTCCGGCCCCAGGGTGGGCACAGAGTACAGAAACTCGGGTTCCCGACAAAGCTGGAGTCCTGGGCCTCAGCCTGGAACCTCAGGGGAGTCCCAGGCCCTCCTTGAGGTTTGCCCGGCAGCCCAAGTCAGGCAGAGACGTGCTAACAGCCCTTTCTTCTTGCTCCCCAGTGTCCGCCAGGACTTCGACGTCCCCACCAGCCACCTGATTGGAGCACACGGATACTGCACGCAGGTCAGGGCCATGGTAGGGTGTGGGGCAGCCTAGCACATCTTTCCCTTCCTCTTCCCTTCTGTCTTTGCTCCTGCTAGCTCTCCCCGAGCAGCTTTCAGGTTCTGCTGGGCTTCCTCATCACAGAGACCTAGAAAGGGAACTCGGGTTAGCTTCTGCTTTTAGGCTTTGCTGTGCCCAATATGTGTGCCTGTAGACAGAGGAGGTGCCAAAGAGACAGACCCAAGCACTGCCCAGCCCAGAGCCCCGGCGTGAATGAGGGGCCCAGGTCCAGCTGTGGCGACGACGGCCCTGGCCCCCTGCATTTGTACAGGATATTGTCTTTAGGACCACCCTTCCCTCTGCATCTTCACAGAGGGGCCTTGTGGAGAGCAGGTCTCCCTTAGCACAACTGCTTGTCTTCAATTCTCCCGGTTTCCCGGTGATACAGGAAAAGGATCTGTTTACCTATCATGGCAGGCACTTCCCTGGAAGTCCAGTGGTTGAGAATCCACACTTCCATTGCAGGCGTCACAGGTCTAATCCCTGGTTAAGGAACTAAGATCCCACATGCGGCAAGGTGCGGCCAAAAAATAAATAAATAAAAATAAATTTAAGATCCTGTCATCAGGTGTCAGGACTGGGAGCCAAATGCTCCACCTGACTTCTGCCTGAGCTTTTCTCTGCATGGCAAGATCTCCCTGAGTGGCCACCTGGCCACGGTTAAACCCAACCCTCAGTGCCTCTGGGGGCAGCGCATATAGCACAAACTTGGCTGGGTGGAGCCTCTCTGGCTGCTGGGCCCACAGAGGACAGCTGACCCCAGCTGTCCTAGGGGTCCTGGCTCACACGTGCCAGTCCTGAAAACACATCTGGGCACCATGCAGGGGCTAGCTCAGGGCCTGTGGTTTGTCTCAGGCACCCAAGGAGATGTGAGGTTGGCTGTTGCCCAGCCCCCAGAGAAAGGTTTCAGGCTGAGCGGCCACTGGGGGTGGTCCAGCCCGCTCTGGGTCTTCCTACCTGTCCTCCCTTTGGGAGCTTCCCCACGCAGGCAGAGCAGTGCTACTCAGGGGAGGGCACTTAAACAGTATACAGGGGATATAGAACAGAGCCTGGGCTGAATTCTGAGCTGTGTTGGCAGTTTCACTTGTGGCGTGAGCTGGGACAGTTTTCTTCCCCTTCCTGAACCTTGGTCTCTTCATTTGTAGAGTGAAACACTGGGACTAGATCAGTCTTCTTCTTCTTCTTCTTTTTTTTTTTTAAAGTATTTATATATTTATTTGGCTGCATCAGATCTCAGTTGTGGTGCACAGGCTCTTTAGTTAAGGTGTATGAGCTTAGGTGCCCCATGGCATATGGGATCTTAGTTCCCCAACCAGGGATTGAACCCAAGCCTCCTACATTGGAAGGTGGATTCTTAGCCACTGGACCACCAGGGAAATCCCTAAGTCAGTGCTTTTTGAACTTGGATGTGCCCGTGAATCCTACAAAATCTTGTTGAAGAGCTGGCTCAGATTCAGTGGGCCTGGACTGGGGTCTGAGGTTTTGAATTTCTCACAGGCTTCCAGGAAGGGCGATGCTGCTGGTCCACGGATGACAATTTGAGTTGTGAGGAGTCAGGTGACCACTAAGCTTTGCCACTGTGTGATTTTTGAGACTAGGGTCAGGGAGCGGCCTATCACCACTTGTCATTTTGAGAAGGCTTCCTGCTCTGAGGAAGGTTTTGGGATACCCCTCAGATGGGGAGCAGGATCTGTTCTCCCCATCGAAAACCATTTGGGAACACTTGAATGTATCTGGAGAAGTCTGTGCCTTTCTTCGGCAGCCACTGCCCCCAAAGTGCAGTATCTCAGAGCAGACATTTCCTCCAAATTCCTTCTTGCTTCCTCTGTAAGAATACAATGAGGCCCCCTCGGCATCTCCCTTCAATAATGGCCCCTCTGCGGCCATCAGAGGGGCCTCTTTTACTACCTCTGGGCCAGGGATCCTGGTGTTGACGGAGAGAGTTATTAACCTGCACATCGCTCTCACAATTCAGGGGAAAACACTTCTGTGAACTCTGCTCTCCAGAGTTGATGATGGGCAAGAGCTGTTAGTGCCGTTCCCACGTACCACCGGGGGGATTCCTGAGGGCTGGCCTCAGACACACAGCAGCCCTGGCAGGGGGTGGGTCAGACAGAAGGTCCTGCCCCAGCGTTAAGGCTGGGCTCTTGCAACCTTCCTTAGTGGTGCAGCAGATACTTAAAAGTTGCCCTTCATCTTGTATCTCTGGCTGGCCAGATGGTCCCCTCAAGGGTAACGAGTGAGGGGAGAGGGAAGGGATGCTGGAAAGGGAGCTGGAGAGTGAGGGTGGGAGTCCGGCTCTGTTGCTAAGTGGCTGCGTGGCCTGGGCAAATCCTCTCCCAGCTGTGAACTTGATTCCCCATTCCTAACGGGAAGCTGGACCCCTGGATGCTCTGCTTAGGGCAGGGCCATTGCAGCCATCTCAACGCAGGAGGCACTGCCTGAGGGAGATGGTCAGAGAGTCACTGCTCCGCAAGTCTGGTGGTTCTGGGGTCAGCAGGCGCGTCGGCCTGACAAGTGTGCGGCACCTGAGTCCCGAGGCCACGCTGCTGACAGGGCCAGAGACAGAGCAGGAGCCCAGGCCGGGGCCCGCCTGCCCCCACCTCCCTGCCTCTGCTGGCCTCGCCTCTCCCTCCTTGCTGGAAGACCCTGCCCTCACTGGTGAAGTCCTAGTACAGCCTGGATCTGAGTTTCTGGTGTCTCCCCATTGTCAGCTTCCTGGTGTTGAGAACACGCTCTGGTTACGCAAGATGTTATCTGGGGGAAGCTGGGCGAAGGGTACACAGGAACCCTCTGTGCTATTTTTACAACTTCTTTTGACTCTCTAAAATTATTTCAAAATAAAAAAGCTTATTAAGAAAAGAAAGTCCAACACTTCAGGACCCACCCAAATGTCGCTTCTCCACAAAGCGTCTCTGACTCAGTCATGTGGTCCCACGTCCGTGTGGGCCACGAGTGCTCTGTGCACACATTTTTTACAGCTCCGGTCACTTCCTACATTGTTCTTCAGGCATGCAGGCCCGTACCTGATCCTCCCTGCTCTAGACCCGGACGCCCGGGGTCAGGAGCCACTCTTTCCCTCCATCAGGAACACCGCCCCCTGCCCCCCAGCGGGGTCCCGGGTGCAGCTGATGCTCAGTGACTGCTTGTGGAGTAAAGACGGATGAGTTCCCAGAGTCGCTTTGATGAGCAGTGCTGGCAGCTTCCCCGAGGGCCGGGGGGAGTGCTGGGTACGGCCCCTCTGATGTTGGTCTCTCCTCTCATCAACAGGAACTTGTCAATCTGCTCCTGACCGGGAAGGCCGTGTCCAATGTTTTCAACGACGTGGTGGAGCTGGATTCTGGGAACGGGAACATCACGCTCCTCAAAGGCATCTCCTCACGCAGCGACATAGGCTTCCTGTCCCTCTTTGAGCACTACAATGTGTGCCAGGTACCCTCGGAGCACTTGGGCCCCCGGAGACCCAGGAGCCCAGCTCCTGGGGACCTGCAGGAAGCAGGCAGGAGAAGGAGAGCTCAACTCCAGGTCCCGAGAGCGGGGTCCAGTCTCAATCACAAAAGCTTCAGGAGAAGTGCGGCTCCCCTGCCATCCAGGGTTCACACCCACAGCCAGCAGACACCAGGAAAGGGACTTCAGGGGATTTGTAGCGTCAAACGGCCGCAGTTGTCGTGTGTGTCTGTGTTGGCCAGGGCGTCTTCTCTAGTGATCAGGACCTGAGGTCTTGGGCACCGTGTTAGTTTCCTAGAGCTGTCTCAACAAAGCGTCACAAGCTGGGTGGCTTAAAACCTCAGAATGTGGCGTTTCATGGCTCTGGAGGACAAGTTCTCCTAATATAAGTCCAAAATCAAGGTGTTGGCAGGGCCACGCTCCTCCTGAAATCCACAAGGAGAATCCCTCCTTGTCCCTTATAGTGTTTGGTGTTTTCCAGCAACCCCTGGTGATCCTTGGCTTGTAGAGTTGTCACTACAATCTCTACCTCCCGTGTCACATGGCCATCTCCTCCCTCAATGTCTCCTTAGAAGGAGACAGTCATGTGGATTGCGGGCCCACCCTACTCCACTAACTTCATCTTAGCTAAGTAACCTACAGCAGTCCTGTTTCCCAATAAAGCCACATTCTGAGGTACAGGGGGCTAGAACTTCAACAGATCTTTTTTAGAGCAGACACAGTTCAATCGTAGTAGGTCTCAGTCAGTTTGCAAGTGTTTTGGTCCCTCTACCTCTCCTGTCACTTCAGCTGGGATCTTAGAAAGGATGTGACCCCCAGGTGAAGCTGGACAGAGGGTAGGGTGACAGTATCTCTGGCAACATGGGCAGGGGACCACTGGGCCCTGTGTCCTTGTCCCTGCCTGCTGCCAAGCCTTCTCCGAGTCTCGGTCTTCATGTCTTCAGGGAAGAATTGTTCTGTGGTTGATTTCACGAATGAGTTGTCCTGAGGGAATAGCAGGAGGTCTTTCTGCAGTGACCAGCCCTGCAGAGGTTCTTGGAGGGTCAGGATGAGGCCTCATAGATCTTATATCCCCAGAACCAGGGATGCAGAGACTGAGCCAAAGGGATGCTCAGAGCATGCTAGGTGGATGGGTATGTAGGGTAGTTCAGTTTCATCATGGCCTTCCTGGGTGATCACATGTTCAAGTGTGCTGTCTCCATTGAACACCACTGTTTGGATGGCCCCATCCCCAGACATCTGTGGATGACATCTGGGGGTCATCTTGGGGTGACCCCCCCACCCCTACCCCCACAGACAGGAAGCAACCCTGTGAGTTCCAAAGACTTAGGGAGTAAAGAATGAGTGACTCATTCCCAGATGTGCTGATGTCAGGAGAGCACCCAGGAGTGCAGCCATGTGGCCCATGAGATGCACCAGGCACCCTGAGCCTTGGACCCTGTGTGGGCTCTGCAAGCATTCACCTGAAATTCCACAGGCGGAGAGGTAATCTTGACCAGGCTCACAGAATCCCAAGGCTTACTAGGAGCCCTGATCTCACTCTTGTGTGGAGGGTGTTAGTCTAAATGTAAACTATTTTCCTTTGGTCTGTTGGGGGTAATTGACAGGAACATCAGTTGGACATCATCCTTTCCTTAGAGTAAAATGCTAATTGCAGAAATTCAGATCCTACAATGATCTGAATCCTCAGATCCACATGGAATCCCCACCCCAGCTGCCACTGTTTATTTGATTGGAGACGGGCACTCTCTCTCCTTGAAACAAGGGGTGGTTTGCTCCTCTGCCTTAGGACAGTGGCCTTGTTAAAGAAGGAACCCTGGGCCTCTCCCCTTCTCCCCAGAGCTCTCTGAGGACCAGGCGTCTGAAGGAGAAGGTGGAGGCCTGGCAGTTGACCAGAGTGCTTTCATCTCCTGGAACTCCACCCTCCGTCGTTTTGGTTCTGAGTTCCCCAGGGCCTTCATGATTAGCCACATCAAACAGAAGGAATCCAAGGAGGTTAAGCATCCAGGCCCAGACCTGGACCCAGAGCCAGGGCCCCCACTCAGCCTGGCCTGGTCTTTTTCCACCAGGCAGCCCAGATGTGCTTATGGGGAAGATCTGGTATTTGGAGCAACCTGGAAATGATGTCCACAGCAGAGCTGTTCTGATAAGGCTGAAGCTTTTCTTCCATGGAGCCCGGCCTGCCTTCACTCACAGCCCATCTCTAGGCTTCTCAGTGCAGCCTCTGGCTGGGAGCCAGAGTTCTGGGCCCTCACGAGTCTGTGGGGGGTGATAGGTCCTGTCAGGTGACCCACATTCCTCCTGTGCCCTGGGAGAAGCAGAGGCAACTCTGGGCCAAAAAATGCACCCCTGCCATAAGTAACGAGCCCCTACCCCTTCCCACTCCAGCCTGGCTGTGTCCTATGGAACCTGATTTGTTCTCCATGACCAACTGGACTGGCCTTGCCCATCTGACTTCCCCTTACTCCCTGCATCCCCAGGCTCAATGTGAAGGCTAGGCTGCACTGGGAAGACCAGCTCCTCCTGGCTCCTGGTGGCCATGGTGATGGGGGACTGACAGGCCAGGGAGGAAAACACAGCACAGGGAATTTAACTTAAGGGCTTCCCCATGACCTGTAAGTCATGTTCATTGCTTGCCTTCATGGAGGGACCTGGGCAAAGACTGAGCTTGGCAGGGAGAGATCTACAAGCGCCACCCTCCTCCCCTTTGTCCAGCTCCACAAATAGCACCATCTGCCCAGTTACTTGAACCAAGAGTACGTCCAGTCCATCAAGAGGTCATGGGGCTCCCACCCTAAGTTGTTTCTCAAGTCCTCTTTCACCCCATCCGAGCCACCAGCCTTGCTGGTCTGAACACCTGTGGCAGCCCAGCTGGCCTCTGGCTCCTGTCCCCGCCTCCTTCCAATCGGGCTCCTTCTCTGAAGCCAGTGTAATCTTTAAAAGAGTAGATCGATCACATTATTCCATTGCTTAACAACTTTTCATGGATTCCCAGCCCTCTGAGACTGTTACGGGCTGAATCGTGTCTTCTCTCCGATCCTTAACCCGGCATTCATTTGTTGAAGTCCTAGCTGGCAGTACCTTGGAATGTGACTATGCTTGGGGATAGGGCCATTAAAGAGGTAACAAAGGTGAAAGAAGTCCGATGGTTGGGCCCAGATCCAGCTGACTGGTGTCCTTATCAGAAGAGGTTGGGACATGGGCACACACTAAGGGCAGACCACTTGAAGACACAGGGAGAAGCCGCCCACCTTCATGCCAAGGAGAGGGGCCTCAGAAGAGACCAACCATGTTGACATTTTGACCTGGGACCTCCAGCCTCCAGAATTGTGAGAAAATTAATTTCTGTTGTTTGAGTTGCTCAGTCTGTGGAACTTTGTTATGCAGCTCCAGCAATCTAATACAGAGACTATAGTCCAGACCTTCCCTTGATTGATAAGGCCCTACATCCTGTCCCTGCTTTTCCCATTCTTCGTGTTTTGACTTCACTGTCGCTTCTTAGAGGAAGTCTTTCCTAACCTCATCACTCTATCTCAGTAGAGGTCTCCTCTTGTGGCCCCCTGCCCACCTTGTGGTTCTCCATCACAAGAATCTTAATTCTTTCCTTCACAGGCCTCCTCTTGGTTTTACATATCCCATTTCATTGCTTTTGAGATGCAAACTTGCCCCACATTTGAACACTTCTGAGATTTTGGTGTATAGTGGCAGTTGATGCGTCCGGCTTTAATTGCCAGCCTGTGTTCTTTCTTAGTGACACACAACTAATGGTGACTCTGACGGCGTCTTAGATTCACTGACATGTGGTGCGAATGTGTCTGTGTGATTATTTGTTTACTATCTCCACCCATGGGTAACCCCGCAAGGACAGGCTGTTCTAGGGTCCCTCACCGCCTGGGTCTGAAGTATAAGTCACGTTGAAAGGATGCGATCCTTGGAGATGACGAACTGTCACTTTGCTGCAGTCAAAGGTTGGTCCTTTTAAATTAGGGCTTTAAAGTTGGCAGTCCGTGAATGGGTTGGAGGCATTCACACACCTCTGTCCTGCAAAAGATGCAAGAATCCATTTAAAAATACAAGTTGACCCTTGAGCCACTCAGGGGTTAATCTGCATATAATTCATCATAGATTCTCCATATCTGCCATTCCTCGGTCTCCAGAGTCAACCGGCCATGCACTATGTAGTAGTGTAGTAGTTACTATCGAAAAATACCCATGTATGAGTGGACCCGCACGGTTCAAACCCATGTTGTTCAAGGGTCAGCTGTAATCCCTGAAGATTGTGCTGCACGTTCACCCACTAGGAGAAAGCCTGGGGCCGTGCTGGGGGGACGGGAAATGTGCCCCCACCCTCCTTCCTCACCCCAGGCCTTTGGTCAGCTACCCTGGAAACCACAGGAAGCCAATTTCGTCTTTGGAAAAAAGTCACCCAATTGGAAGGGGCTCCTGAATGAGAAAACTCATTTATAAATTCCCCGGGCAGCTTTTTTTGCCCTTAATCTTTTGACCATTGCTTAGATGGCAAGCTGCCCTTTTGTCCCTCTGCTGGAAAATTCAAGGTGGCTGATTCTGCAGACGCCGGTTCCTGGCGGGCTGCACGGCACTTTTTCCTGCAATGAGTGAGCGCTGGCTTCCCAGTCTGCAGAGCTCCCTGTTCGAGGTGATGCCCTCACCAGAAAAGCCTCTTTTAACTGGAACGGAAGCCAAGTTTGCAGTGGGCTTTAGGCACGTCCAGCCACGTCCCTTAAGACAACGAATTCCCCGCCCCTCTCACCAAGGAGGGAGCTCTGTAGTCACACTTTACTGTTCCCAGGGGGCTGGGGTGAGGGCCTAGCGGGCCAAGTAGGACATGGGCAGGGTGCTTGGATAATGAGAAAGTGAAGACTTTGTGAAGTTCACCCTGCTACCCTCTGTCGGAGGTTCACAAGCAGGCATTTCCCCAGAGCACAGCCTCTCTGGCCGAGACATGCCAGCTCCAGGTGGGCTATGGGAGGCCCAGTCTTCTGGGACGGGCCCCGGAGAAAGTATGCCCATCTCCCCACTGGAAAAATAATTCCCATTCTTTCCTTAATCCACAGGCTGCGGCTGTAAATACCTGAGTGTGCAAACATCTCCCCGGGGCTGGTGGGGATTAGGTCGAATCAAGCCTGGCCCACTGCACGTACAGAACTGAATCAGCCAGGGCCCAGGGTTGGGAATCACAGGTGACAGGGAGAGAGCGTGTCGAAGTCTGGCCACCAAGGGGCAGACCAGGCACGCATCTGAGTGGGGTGGGGGGCCAGGCCCTGCCTCTCCCCTTTGCAGATCCAACAACAGGAGGGCCCTGATGTTGATCCTGGGCATCTGCCTTGCTCACAGCACTCCTCCACCGTGAAGGTCCTCTGCTGGGGACTTTCCAAAGGATTTCCTCCTCAGGAACTTCCACCATTATTCTCCCCTTCCCTGCTTTTCCCTGATGCTTGCTGTTCCTTGAAGGTCTCTGAACATCTGTCCTGGCATCACGCATAGATGCTCACCCAGAGGCCTTCCCTCCCTTCTCCACCTGGCTCCAGCCCCACCTGTCTTCAAGCTAAATTCTTAGCTCATGTTCTGTTTCAATCACCAGGACCTTCGGTCATCAAACATTTGCTTGTGTCGACTGATAGCCCCTGCACTGCTGCTAAGGGTATATAGTCCGTGCAAGGGGCAGGCAGACATGCTGTCGTAGGGCAGAGGGATGCGCTGTGACAGAGGAGGGTGGGTACTTGGTACCTAGTTCCCATCCTCACCCCGGGACCCAGAGGGGGACATGATGCGTGCTCTCTGACTGGGTCATCTGGATGAAGCAGGACCTGAAGGAGAAGAGAGGTGTACTCGTGGACAGGGCGCAGGCATGAGGCTTGCCCTGCTGGATTAGCTTGAGGACTGGTGAGAGGCCCTGTGTGGCTGTGGCTGGGGAGGGGAGGGTGTAGGAAGAACCGGTCAGGAGGTCATTGCTGGGGGCAGAGGGGCTGGACATGCAGGGGCCTTCAGTGGCACGATGGGCAGCACCACATGCCAGCTGGCTGCCAGAGATGAGGGGAGGATGATGCCCGGCTTTCAGGCAGGGGTATCTCCCTATGACTGTCTGTAGGGCAAAGGCCCTAGGAGTGAGGGGCTCAGTGGGCAGGGACAGCCCTTTGTCAGTGAGCAGCACACACAGGCCGGGATCCCCCACAGGGCCTCGCTGAGGCCAGCCCAGGCCTGGGGTTGGACAGAAGATGTGCCAACCTGCTTCTCTGGGTGCCGTGTTGCATCAGGTATCTCCATCTGCTCCCTCTCCCTTGTCCAGGTGGGCTGCTTCCTGAAGACCCCGAGGTTCCCTATCTGGGTGGTATGCAGTGAGAGCCACTTCAGCGTCCTCTTCAGCCAGCAGCTCGAGCTGCTGCGAGATTGGAGGATTGAGCGGCTCTTCGACCTGTACTATTACGACGGCCTGGCCAACCAGCAGGAGCAGATCCGGCTGACCGTCGGTGCGCCGCCTCCCCACCCATCCTGTGTGACTGGGGAGCCTCCAGACTGGTCGGGGATGCCGGCCTTAGCACACCCAGTCAGGGCAGGCAGAGAACAATGCAGACTCGACTGTTGGGACTGGGGGATCAGAGGGCGAGTAAGAGCAGGGCCTCCTGCAGGACAGGGCCAGCAACGGGCCTTGAGAAATGGTGGGCTTAAAGGGTGGAAGGTGATGTGGAGACTACAGAGGAAAACGCATCACGCCAGCAAGTTTGGGTTTTTATTCTCCAGGCAAAGGGGAGCCATGGAAGGTTTTGGAGCAAGGGGAGTGATGGGATGAGATATGTTTTTGGAAAGAATTATTCTGGTAGCTGAAGTGGAGCAGGAGGGTGGGGTAGAGACTGGAGATGGGAGGCCAGTGAGTAGGTTCTGTGGTATCTGGGTCAGAGCTGACAGGCAGGAGGAGCCAGGAAGGGTCCAAACGAGAGGAGAAGAGCGGTAGGTGCCCGAGGACTCAGGTCTGAGGAGTACGGTTGTTGATGCTGACCTCGGGTGAGCCCGGGCCTGGCTGATGACTGTGTGCCTCTCTCTCCCTCCCTCCCCAGACACCACCCAGACCGTCCCTGAGGACAGAGACAACAGCCTCGTCCCTCCCCTTGAGCTCTGCATCAGAACCAAGTGAGTCAGGCTCATCTCTGACTGCCGAGCCTTGCCCGAGTGGTGGTGGAGGGGTGGGGGGGTGAGGTGCAGCAGTAGGGGGGGTGGTCTGTAAGAAGGAGAATGGGGTTCCTGGATTGTCCCCACCTAGGAGGGGTGTGTGTGATGGGGAATGGAGGACCCCCGCAGACTGGAAAGACTCAGTGCTTGGGGCTGGTTCATACGTGGCATTTTCTGGTCACTGGAGCCCAGGGAGAAGCGTGTGATTTGTGAGATGACATGTCTTCAGACAGCTTGTTAAAATGCCCCATGTCAGGTGGTGGGGGTGGTGAGCTGGTGCCTCTTGAGACCCCTCCTCATTCAAAGCAGCAGCTGCCAGACATGGTGAGTGCTGTTAGGCCCAAAGGAGGAAGAGCAGGTGAGGTTACCTGGTGGTGTCGTGTAGGGTGGGGGGTGGCAGGGAGGCACTTGAATAGGATCGGAAGTGAGGAGGACCCGGCCTGGCCAGGGTGTGCTCAGCCAGAGCCTCCTGGAGAAGTGATGCCTCTGCGTCAGGGAGGGGCGGCCCTGGACCTTCTGCTGGTGCAGGTGGGGCCCTCTGAACACCCAGTGGAGGCACCCTGGAACCTCCAAGGCAGTGGGGGGTCCTCCAGTCCTATCACCCCACCCTCGGTCTTTAGGGAGACTGAGGATCAGGCCAGGGGACTCACTTGACTCAGGAGTTCCCTGACCGGGCCCAGAGCTGGGGCGACACTCTGCAGTGGGGAGGCAGAGGGAATCGCCAGCGCTCAGGCTGACCCTTCTCAGAGCCTCTGGGTGGTGACGCAGAGGCCTCAGGGTGCCAGGGGAGGGGCAGGCCAGGAGGGAGGAGACCCGGGTTCCAGCAGGGGAGCAGGAGAACGTGCCAGCGTGGTGAGCGTGGGTCCCAGAGTTTGGATCCCGGCCTCGCCGCTTTCTGTCAGTGAGCCATCGGACTCCTGTCTGTGCCTCACTTTGTCGTCTGTAAAGTGGGGTTGATGGCTGGGCCTGGCTCACATGGCTGTCATAAAGAGTACCCAGAACATCACCAAGTGCCTTGCACAGCCCTGGATATTATTGTCTCAACCGCTCACGACTCCCAGTGACCTTGGGCGGAACCTTTGTTTTCCTGTTTGTGAAGTGGTGGCGATTGGGGTGGAGGATGTGGGCCACGTCTGGGGCCCTGCGTCTCTGACTGCCTGAGATCCAGGGGGCTCACCTGGAGCCTAGGGCTGCTGCCCAGCCACCCACAAGCCAGTGAGCCCTTGAATAGAGCCAAGGAGAGAAAGTAGGCTCCACAAACACAGGAAGGGACGTAGAGGAGGTATGGGGACATCTGCCTTGTCCCCCACTCATGCATCCATCTGCTCATCCGTCCACCTGCCTGCCTGCCGGGCCGGGGTGGAGCATTCCTGTGGGGTCATGTGCCGGCGTTTCTTTCGTCGGGAGGATTAAAGGCACACGCAGCCCGCTTTCCTTTCATGTACAAAGGGCCACTCATTCAGAGTGATGAGAGACGGGCAGCAGCAGGGGAAGGAGGTGACACCGACCTTGGCACCTCCTGTAGGATAGGGTGGGGGGCCACCGGGCATCCTTCCTGCAGGAGGGTCTGCCCAGCAGGGCTCCGGGCCATGCCCTGGGCGCAGGCTCTGCCCTCCTCCAAACCCCTGGGACCTTTCCCTGAAGGCCTCTGCAGGAAAGTCCGTCTCTGCAGCCCTCCCCGGTGGCCCACTGCCCCGAACCTCTCCACTGACCCTCTTTGGAGTAACTCCTCCTTTCCTGAGAATGCTTCTGCTGCAGAACTCGGCTTACCAGGTGCCTCCCAGGGATCCAGGGATTGGTCTTTGTAGGCTCAGCCCTGATTGACAAGTGCTTGAGAATGACTTGGGGCTCTGGTCAGTCCAGAGACATCCAAGTATGAACGTGGGCCTGAGGCTCCTCTCCCTCGTCTGTCAGTGGTCTCTTCTCCTATGACCTACCCCTGCCCTGGGGTGGGGCCACGGGCCCTGAAATGAACCAGTGAAATGACGGCATGTGAAATGATCTGGAGAGGCTTCCCTGAGCCCTTGGCCTGGGGCAGGCGGTCCAGGTTGAGTCCCTGCCCCGCCCTTGTCCATCCCTGC
Source organism: Cervus canadensis (assembly GCF_019320065.1). Lineage (NCBI taxonomy): Eukaryota > Metazoa > Chordata > Mammalia > Artiodactyla > Cervidae > Cervus > Cervus canadensis. Next base: position 61,808,933 of record NC_057388.1, on the reverse strand, counting down.
TTACTGTCACGGGAGCAGCCTAGGCCAGACTGAGTCCTGGCATCTCCTCCAGCAGAGCTCCTTAGTGCTTGTCACAGATAGAAAATCATCATATGTGGGCAACACACAGGGTTTGGGACAACTGGCCTGGGGCCCCTGGTAGGATAGCCAGTGAGCCCTTGAATAGAGCTGTTCCCTGCTGGCTGCTGGGGATCAGTGGTCTAGCATGTCTGTGTCTGTCCCCTCGCAGGGAAGGTTTGCTCTAGAGCGTGGTCCCCAGGCTTCAGCGGGCCTCCCCTGCTGGGGCATGGTTAAACACAAATCCCTTGCCCCTTGACGCCCACCCCTGAGCTTCTGGTTCAGTCTGTCTGGAATGTGGCCTGAGAATCTGCATCTCTCGAGTTCCTGGGGGCTGTAGGTGCTGCTGTCCTAGGGCGGCCCTTTGAGAACTGATGCTCTGGTGGCTGGTGGGGATGGTGGCCACCTTCCCCTCCCCCTCCCTGGCTGCCTGGTGAGGGTCAGCCGTCAAGTGAGATGCTGAGCCTCCAGCGTCTGGCCTGCTCTGACACACTGGCCCTGAGGTACTTCCATCCTGGCTCCGTGGCTGCCCTCTGCCCGCCCAGGTCTAAGTGCTGCACCCCCGTGTGGACTTTGCTGAGACCAATTCAACTTCTCCCATCACTTGCTCTACCCTGTTGGGTCCTTCTGGGTAGTTAACACGACACGACTTTTCCCAGCATCATTCCCGGAAAGCTGAGTGGGTGAGTGAGTAGAGGGAATGTGGGATTTTTCCCCCTGTGTACCCGTCAGATAACATACCATTGTAATGGGAAACAGCAGGCCCAGCCTCCTGGGATCCTCTTCCAAGGGGTTGGATTACAAAGGCTTTGCATTTTGTTTTCATCCCAGATTCTCAAACAGCTCAAAGGGAGAAACTTGGGAAAGTGACCTTCAAGGTCAGTGAGACCCGCTAGTGCTGGGGCCCTGCCTCTTGGGGGATAGGTCCTACTGCCTTGACAGGAAGTGGGTATGGCTCCAGCTCAGGTCCTTTCCAAGGCCAGTCAGAGTCCAAGCACCTGCTGAAAGGCAGGTCTCACAGCAGCATAGACCAACTTGAGGGCAGGTGGGATTTCTCCATCATCACTCCAACCTCATGAAACTTCTGGACTTGACTCTATGCAAGAAACAGCTGGATGAGACTTGCGTCTTGCTCTCAGAGTTCACAAATGGACAGAAGTCAAGTTCAGAATCAACTCTGTTGCAATGCAGGAAGAGACGCACTGCCCACCCTCAGACTCAGCTCTTGTTGCCCTATAAGAGCCTCTGACACTCACACTAAACCGCACGAGGCACGCCACATGCCTGGCCATCTGGCGGCCTGCTTGGGTCCACAGAAAGGCCTTTGGACAACTTCTGACATGGCCCTTCCTTCTACGGACAGGGTTCTCTAGGGTTGGGGTCTGGCCCCAGGCCACACCCCGAGTCAAGAACAGTGCAGGGCCTGGAGCTTAGGCCCATGCTGTCCCAGCCCAGTGGAAGGTCACTGAACGGGCAGGGTGACTTCCCGCCACCTGGCTTTGTTGCCATGGTGACATTGCACAAGACCAGACTGCCAGACTTCGGAGAAGAGCATCCTAATTGGAATCCACCCCAGGTCCCGGACCATCTCCACTCTCTAGCGTAACACATGCCTCGGCCTCATAGAATCTCCTGTTACCTTTGCTTGTGTCTGTCCCCTACCCTCCTCCCTCCTCCGTTCTCTAGCCATCTCAGCAAAAAAAAAAAAAAAAAAGCCTGATTTATGGTCATTTCCAAACAAGGCACACACAGTAACCTCTCTCAAGCTTCCAGTCTCAGTAGAATGGGGGAGAAAAAATGAAACGGTTGTCAACAGTCCAGAGAAAAGAGGAAAGAACTCATAACTGGGGCCTGGGGCTGGGCCACAGATGTTTCTGTTTGGAGGATCAGACGAAAAATGGAAAATGTAATTTCAGCTGGGACGATGCCTTTGAGGGGCTGTAGCCGAGTGCCCACCTCCCTCTGCTGCTCCCCCCTACAGCCTGAGGAATCTCTGCAAACACCCTTCTTGCCTCGGTGCTGTCTTCACAGTGCCTCTCACCCGCTGAGGGAGAGTACCCTGGGTGCTCCTGCCACCCAGCCCCCCTCTTCTGAGTCCCCTCCCTGCAGCCCACAGGCACAATGGCCCGTGGTGTTCCTTGTTCATGGAATATGTGACACCATGTTGCACAGCATTGAATGGGAGTCTGGAGACCCCGACTGAGTCCTGGCTCTGCTGCTATCATGTGGCTCCAGGTCTGGCTCCATCTGGACCTCCATTTCCCATATGTGGATTGGGTATAATGGTGCCTTCCCTGAGCTGTGGCGAGGTTGAGAGAAAGCATTCCCTTTCCTTTGGAGACCTTGGGGGACTCACACGCGAGGTTGGCCGAGGATGGGTGGGGAGGAGGAAGAATGGGAGGAGGCAGAAGGGAAGGGAGGGGAGGTGGGCCTTGGACAGATCTCAGTGCCCACTGGGGTCAAAGGGGAGGGGGAGTGCAGTGTGAAGACTCAGGTTTTCCTGCTGGTGCCCAGGCTTGAGAAGGGATAGCAGGGGTAGTGGGTGTGCAGGGGCATGGTCATTCAGCAGCACCCCTGGGAGCCCAGCACTGAGCCAGCGGTCATGGAGGGGATGGAGGCAAGTGAGACCAGCTCTGCACGTTAGGGGCTCACAGTCTAGCAGGAGAGGAAGACGCCATAACAGTATGGTGGGGAGAGCCTGGCCGCGGTACTGAGGAAGGATACTTCTGGAAGGAGGGGTGCTAGATCTGACCCGGAAGGATGCGGGGTGGAGAGGGAGGATGGTCATTGCAGGTGCAGGTGTTGCAGGAACAGGGACCCCTTCTGGGGCCCAACAGTGGGCTCTTGTCTAACACTCAGAAATGAGTTGTCCGAGGAGACACGTGTGCTGACAGCGTGAGAGACTTTATTGGGAAGGGGTGCCCGGGTGGAGAGCAGTAAGGGAACCCAGGAGAACTGCTCTGCCATGTGGCTCACAGTCTCGGGTTTTATGGGGATGGGATTAGTTTCTGGGTTGTCTCTGGCCAGTCATTCTGACTCAGGGTCCTTGCTGCTGAAGCACACATAGCTCAGCCAAGATGGATGCCGGTGAAAAGGATTCTGGGAGGTGGTCGGACATGAGGCGTCTCCTTTTGACCTTTTCCCGAACTCTTCAGTTTGACGGTGGCTTGTTCTGTGTTCCTTACCAGGGCCTCCTGTCATAAAATAGCTCATGTGATTGGTTCCTATGGTTCCTGGCCAGGATAGGTGGTTTCAGTTGGTATGATTCCCCCAGAGGGCACAGCTCTGGCCAGGCTCTCAAGTGAGAGGCAGCCCATGGGGCTCATCCTGTAGCTGCTCTGGCTGCCAGTGGCTGGCCCCTAGGATGGGATGCTGGCACACTGGATACTTATCTGGAAATCCAAAATGAGTGAGAGGAATTCTGGGGTGTATCTCTACAGGTCAGCTCTGGCGGCTTTAAAAGCAGGCCTGCTCTCTTCTCCTCACTGGTACAGCAAGTCAGCTTTCTTCCCCCTGAAATACACCAGTTCTGTCAGTGTTGAGAATCTGTGGAGGCAGGTAACTGCTGCTCTGCTCAGTGATGGCTGCTGGAGAGGAAAGGGATTCAGTCGTGATCATGAGATGGGCCTGCCCGTGACGCTGAGTGTACCTGAGCTCTGGGGACCACCGCATCTTCACTGAGCTCAACCCCTGAGCCAGTGGTCCTTGACTGGGGGCAGTTTTGTACCGCAGGGGATATTTGGCAACATCTGGGGACATTTTGGGTTGCCCTTGGTGGGGGGGGGAGGGTGTCAGATGTCCTGCAGTGCACAAGACAGCCATCGCAACAGAACTATTCAGCCCCAAATACCCACTGTGCCCACGCTGAGGAGCCCTGCTTCTTCATAGCTGAGTGAGCTTTGATGCTGCCTGCCCACCGAGAAGCCACTCCATTTCACCCTTCCCTTTCTCTATCAGCCCCTGATTGCATGTTTAGAGTTCTTATTCATCCTTGTAATTGGCCTGTAGACTTTCAGAACCATCCTCCCGGGGAACCATTCATCCCCTTCATAAACACAGCATCCCAGCCTTTGAGCTCTTTTAATTTTAAAACATGTCTGCTTTCCTGTTGTAGTTGTACACTGCTTTCTTTCTGTGTTTCTGCTACTCTCCCTGCCTCAGCACCTGTTGGCCAGGGTGCGGTGTGTTGGTTACCTCTATGGGAAGCCTCAAAGCCAACATCAAACCCACAGCCAGACCTTAGGACTCACTGACTGGTTGGTGTGACATGGGCGTCTAGCAGCAGATGAGAGTGACTCACCCCTGCACTGAAGCCAAACTATTTTGTCAAATTGGGAGCTCAGAGGAGAAGCTTCTGTCTGCCTGTCAGTATGGGGAGGGTGAGGCTGTGAGGGATGGAGAGGGATGAGGGAAGGGCACTGGGGACCAGGCTGAGGGTGGATCTTATAGGGATACAGGAAATCTGCTCTATTTCTGACTCTTCCCCTCATTCTCTCCATGACTGGAGGCAAGAATCCAAACTGGTCTTGGCAGTAGTTTCTCCTTTGCAAATCTGGGTCCCTGGTGCCTGTCTGGAGGCAGGCTGTGGGCAGGAATGTCGCTCTTTTCTCTGCCTTTCATCTGGGCATCTGGATTCAGGATGTGCTCCTAGTGTCTAAGATTTTGATAGGAACTTTACGGAAGCTGATGCTCCTCTACGGGGCTTCCCTGGTGCCTCAGTTGGCAATGAACCTGCTTGCAATGTAGGAGATCCGGGTTCGATCCCTGAGTCAGTAAGATTCCCTGGAGAAGGGAATGGCAACCCACTCCAGTATTCTTGCCTGGGAAATTCCATGGACAGAGGAGCCTGGTGGACTACAGTCCATGGGGTGGCAAAGAGTCGGACACGATTGAGCGACTAACACACATACACACACTCTCCTCTACAAATCTTAACAGGACAGTAAAAGGTTTTTAATGATGTGTTTCAAAACTGCAAAGATGATGAGCAGAGAAAGCAAATTGAAAACCTCAAGTTGCCTGGTAGAATCAATGAGGCTCTGCCTTATGTGGCTGCAGGTTGCTCAAGTGCTGTTTACCCAGTAGGTGCAGTAGGTCCACATACTCCCTTGGAACCTGTGGTCATCGCAACCCTTCTCAGCTCATCTTACCTCCAGAGCCTGCTTGGTTGTGGAAGTCAGACCTCTACCCATCTTCCCCACCAGCTGGACCTCTATTAGCTACCGTGAGCTGTCATCAGGGTCCTGCACCGGTAGGGCAGGCAGTGGGCACTCTTCACCAAGGAGAAGCCTGACTCCTTCTGGGGCTGCTATGTTGTCTCCAGACACCATCCCAGTGTCTCTCCTTAAAGCAGTGATGGATGCTCTGATGCTGATGGTTCCATCAAATTAGCTCAACCCCAAAGCATCTAATAGGTTCCTCTAGATCTATCTCAGTGCCAACAACACAGCACCTCAGGACACTGTCTAAGGCACTCGGGTACCAAAGAATCACTTAGTCCACGTTCCAGTGGAGCAGGTAATGCTGACCTTGTTGATGCACAAGACATGACTGATGATGAAGCAGAGGTTAGGTCCGTGGAGGAGCATGAGAGGTTATCCTGCCTTTCTTATCACAGGGTATGCTTGGAATGGATCTTGTTAAGGTAGTTCTTCCAACAATTACTCTTGGGAGAAACTCTCTTCTAGAAATGTATGCAAACTTTTGCACATCCAGACCTGCCTCTGAGTATCTGAGACTGGAAGGATTCCAGGGACCAAGTGGTTCGGGTGATGAAATGGTACCTCTCTTAGCCTTTTATGCAGGAAGAAAAGAACCAATTTGCCAAAAAACCATACAACCCCATTTTGGGTGTGATTGTGCAGCATCCCAGGACGCTACCAAATGACACTGAAGGGAATGCAGAGCTAGTTTTGGAGGGTTTCTTAAAATAGTTTAACATTCATGGCTGAGCAGCTATTCCATCGTCCACAGCCTTTTATGCCGAGTGTTTTAACAAGAAGATGCATTCCAGTGTTCATATTTGGACCAGATGAAAATTTCTTAAACTGTCACTTGACACGCATGACACGGGCAGGGCTGTGCCCGGTGTCTAGACTATGGCAGCCATTACATTCTTACATTCCCTGGGGAGTTATGGAAGCCCTGGGCAGGGTGGAGGCCTCGGTGGAGCTAGGAGGAGAATGCCGTAATAATTGTTACAAAATGAACTACATGCAAATATTGTCACCCACACCACACCTTTCTATGGGAGCAAGGAACACAAAATTACACTAAGATTTTTTTTTTCCTTCTCCAAATGACAAGAAATCTTTTTGCTCACTTGAAGGGAAATGGAATGATGTACAGTGTGAAAAATACTCCGTGGGGGTCTTACAGTCTTTATAGAGACCAAGAAGTTGCTGGTCATTGGTAGGAAAGTGGGTTGGAAGAACAGAACGAGTATGAATCCCCCTGCCTCTGCAAGGCTGTCCCTCTCAACTGGAAACTCAGAGACATAGATGGGGTCCCGAAAGGCAGGCACAGTCATGAAGAAAGGCAAAGAGCAGAAGCCTGAGGAGGGAAGGAGAGAAATTCAGCGGGGTTCTAGGTTATTCATGAAGATGGAAAATACTGGCTTTATGGTGAACCACGACTGAAACTTCATGGTACTTCTAATCACTTGGTTGGAAAATGCAGCAGTCTTACTTTGAGAGAACCTGTTCACTCCCATCTTGCTGCAGGTGCAATCTCAGGGATACAGACAGACCTCAGAGATGTTGTGGGTTCGTTCCAGACCCATGCAGTAAAGCAATTCATATGAATTATTGGTTTCCCAGTGCATATGAAGGTTAGGTTTACACTATCCTGTAGTCTGTCAAGTGTGCAATAGCATTATGTCTAAAAAACAATGTGTATATCTTAATTAGGAAATACTTTATTGCCAAAAATGCTAACCATCATGATCTTCAGTGAGTCGTAATCTTTTGTAATAATGTCAAAGATCACTGATCATGGATAACGGTAACAGAGATAGTAATAATGAAACAGCTTGAACTGCAGAGTCAGCAAATGCTGTTGGAAAAAATGGTGCTGATAACTTGTTCGATTCAGGGTTGCCATAAACCTTCAATTTGTAAACAAACAAACAAACAAACAAACCCCACAGTATCTGCGAAGTTCAATAAAGAAAAGCTCAATAAAATGAGGTCTGCCTGTGCTGGGCTTTCCAGTGCAGATGTACAAGTAAAGTAAAAAAAAGTGTCCCATTCTTCCCTCTCTGTGACAATTTCAATTTTGACTTATAAACTTTAGGGTTTGAAAATGTCTGCTCCCCAAACCCCACACCCTGGGAAACATTTCAAAACCCCAGCCTCAAACTCCATGTTCTAGTACTGCTATTGAGGTATGCAACATCTGTTTCCTGGTTTGTATAATGTTAGGATGTACGTTTGTGTATAATGCACCCAATGCCAGATTTTTCCGAAGTATTCCGCCTGCTATAAATGTGATTCCTCTCAGTCCTTTATAGAAAACTAATTTCATGTACTAATATTAAAATTAAGTGCTGGTCTCTCCTATAATGACTTTAATTTGGGGATTGAACTATGATTAAATTATATCTAACTCTGCTGAAGTGTTAGTTGCTCAGTTGTGTCTGACTCATTGCAATCCCATGGACTGTAGCCCGCCAGGCTCCTCTGTCCATGGGATTCTCCAGGCAAGAATACTGGAGTGGGTTGCCATTTCCTTCTCCAGGGGATCTTCCCAATCCAGTGATCGAATCCGAGTCTTGTGCATTGTGGGCAGATTCTTTACATCTGATCCACCAGTAAGCCCTGTCTAACTCTGGACTCCTATTTAATCATACTCACTGCTTCTTAAAGCTTCCTAAAGTAATTTTTTGAAAATGCAAACCTGTGTTTTACTGAACTGCTCACAGCACTTTACTAACTTCTCGTGGTTTTTAGAGCAAAGGCCAGAATCCTTGCGAGGCCTCCTAGGTCCTGTGTGGTGCAGCCCCTGCAGGCTCCCTATGTCCCCTGCCTACCTTTCTGGGCTCCGGCAACTGGACCCCCTTCTGTGCCTTGAAACCTCCAGGATTGCTCCATATCTGGGTCTTCCCATGTGTCTTTAAAGTGCCACCATCTGGCCCCCCCCCGAAGAGCGGCTGGACTCAGATGTGTGTAGATCACTCGGCTTGTCAAGGGGTTTTGGGTGCATTTGTCTTATAGGGACCCGGTGTGTAGGTTTGTCTGTGGGTGTGGAGGAGTGACGTGGACATGATGAAACTTGAAATCCTCGAAGCCCTGGAGATGGGAGATCAGGTGAGTGAAGACAAGAGACGGTTCCTCTGTGGCCCCGCAGCTCTAACTCTCTGTCGCTCTGTTCTTAGGTGGAAGGGCGCATCAGTGGACTGGAATGGCTCGGAACCCATCCTGTGACCCTCTGTGGGGATGAGCTCATGGCTCCACCTCTCATCACCAGGGGTGATGGCAGAGCCCTGGGCCTCAGGGACAAGTCTGGGCCAGCACCTGAACCAGCCCTGCCGCAGAAGTGTCCAAAACCTGCCTGCCTCTTCCATGAAGGGCCTGCCGGGGAGCGACTCGGGCCCAGTGCGCTGCTGTGTAGCCCCTCCCAGCTGAGCTGTGACTGCCAAGGGAGGCTGGTGGGACCTCTGCTGCCTTTTCTGTGCATCCCTCCCTGACTCCCTGCCAGGCCATCCCCTCGTCAGACCTCTGATGTGGTCAGCCGAGGGATCCAGGGCACTCGTTATTTCTGAGAGTTGGTTTCTATAAACCAGGAGTCGGATCTTTGCTGAGGCCCAGTCTCATTTGTTCTGTTGCTGCAAAGGAAGCTTGAGGTTTGTGAGGTTCATAGCTGGGGGCGGATGGTGACGGGTGGAGGGGGCCAGAGCCCTGGAGACCTGTGGGCTCAGTCATCACCCAGCAAGAGTCTCTATGTGAGACATACCCTGTGGCCCAGAGGTGTCCCTGGCTGGGCTTATGGTCTGGCCTGCCTTCTGTTGATCAGCCCATGTCTGAGACACCAAGCTCCATAAGCAGTCCTGAGCAGGAGTAACTCAGGCCCCCTGGGATCCCAGCTCAGGGCTGACCTCGATGCCTGTGAGGCCCCATGAGGACAGACATGTGCACCTGGAGGGTAGGCTACACATGGCCAAACAGGTATGGGGAAGAGAACCTTCTAGGGAGGGACCTTTTGGCCCTGGAGGACAGTAAGATGAGGATGAGAAGAGGGACTAGATATGGTCCCTTGTGTGACCGTAGTGAGGCATGTGTGGAGAAAACTGGCTTAACTGTGGGTGGGCAGAGCCCATGGAGACCCTCACACTCCAGATTGAGGGTAGAGTAGGTGGGAAGGGTAGAGTACGTGGGAACGGGGAAGACTCCATAGTCGCCCGAGAAGAGAAAATTGTACTCGGAGCCTCCTTCATTCCAATAATTTATATCCTACGGATTCCAAAGAGGAGCACGAGCAAGCATAGAAAAGCAATGGAAGGCTGGTGAAGAAGGAGACCAGAGAGAGTTTTGTCAAAAACGGAAGCTACAGACCCCTCTGCAGTGGCTCCCCACAGTGGACTGAGCGAGGGTACCCAGAAGTAGAACACGGCCTCCAGGGACCTCTGTCACCTGGCTGCCCACGTGGGAGTCAGGAGCTGCATCGTGGACGAGTCCCCCCACCCCTACCCTACACACACCTGGCTGTGCCCCTCGAGTGCTTGGCTGGGATTCTGAGTGGGGCCTGCAGAGCAGAGTGTTCACACGCAAGGACCAGGCACGCGCTCCTCCCACATCTGCCCTGACCCGGGGAGAATTGTAGACACTGGATGGCAGCCAGTCCCCAGCTTCCGTGTCCCCCCTTAAGGCTCAGGACACAAACAGCTCGGGGGTTGTGATCCCCCTGCAGTGCTGGCCGAAAGGAGACCCCCTCCTTCTCTTTAAGAGCCAAGCATACAGCAGGCAAAGCTGGTGTTTGATGGTGACCACTAGAGTCTGTTTAGTGCTTTCGTGGGCTGGGTAAAAGCAGTGGCGGGACTATGGGTCTTTGGGGAGCAGCAAGTAGGAGCCGGGAGGGAAGTGAGAGGCCAGGAGTGCTTTGTCCTGGCTGTGCCGAGGCCCCCGTGGGGTTTGCTGTGTAAACTCCAGTGGCCATTCACTGCAGGCGTCCAGCAGAAACGCTTCCTATATGTCCCTGAAATGTTTACGCATTTGTTTTCCTTGGCCAGGGTTAGGCTGCTCCAGCTGAGCGACCCGGGGGAGGAAGTCGGTTTCCCTGCAGCAGCCTTGTTTATCAGCCTGGGAAGGAAAAGTGTGTCTTTTCAATAAAACACTTAACCTCCTGACCAGGGCACCATTGGCGGAGCTGGAGAAATCAAAATATTCCCAGCATTGCTTGAGGAGATCAGTTCCAACAAATCACAAAAGCACTTTTTCTAGAAGCCAAGACACAGGTACAAGTGCAGTATGACGCCCCTGGCCTGGAATTTTCTGGAAAGGAAGATGAGCAAAGCCCGACACCACCCTCTTCCAGGTCCACAAATCAGAATGAGCCCACGGTGCTGCTGCCAAACTTGTAAGAATGAAATGTAGGCCCTGCCTCCTTGCACATGGCTTTCCCATCTGGGCTGCAGAGTTTTCGAGGGAGACTGTGGGTGAGGGTCCATAGTGCCCCCAGATTATATTAAACTTTTTGTGCACGTGTACATTTGTGTAATTTTCTGTGGAGAGAGTCTGTAGCTTACCTCACAGCTTTGATCTTGCAACAAGTCCCTCTCTTTTCCCCCAAAAGGTTAAGAACCATATCCTAGGGTTGAGTGGCCTCTCAAGGGCTGAACCTGGGCTTGGCTGCTCCCTCTCTGGCCTCCACATGCATGGGGGAGCCAGTTTATTGAACAAGCAGACCTCTGTGGGATGCGAGCAGGAGGCAGCTTTATTCTTTCTCATTACAGTTGGCTCTCTATATCCATGGATTCTGCACCAGCGGATACTGATAGCCCAGCGATGGGACTTGAGCATCCTTGGGATTTGGTACCCTTGGTGCCTCCTGGACCAGTCCCGCTCAGAGGCCAAGGGACGTTGTCTGCATTTCCGTTTAGATTTCTTTTCAGTGGTATTGGTCTCTTGGCCTCTGGATGAAAGGGCAGTCTGGTTCCACTGCTCTTCTAGCAGTGTGAACAGTAAGACCAGGCTGATGGCAACACTTAAGTTCATGCTCTCATCACTGGAAAGTTCCTTCTCCTCCTGCTAGTCTTATGGGGGACCTCTAAACCACAGGGGTCCCTCCTGAGTCAGGTGACTCATCCCCAAGCTGGAGCTCATGGAGGCTCCCAGCACTGGCCCCACCCCCACTGCTAGTAGAGTCAACCTCCCTCTTTTCCCAACTCCAGAAAGACTGGAGTCTTCCTTCTGCAGGATCCATGTTTGAACCAAGCAAAGCCCCATTACATCTTCACCTCCTCGGATCTTTTCCCCTCAGGCTGCCTGTCTGCTCAGCCACCCATCGGGAGCAGCGGCATCTTATTATCCCCAGGCAGGAGTCAAGGACAGTCCCACACTCAGGGCTCACATGACTGGCTTTTGAGGAGTTTTCTTGAAGCCTCCCTCCCTTGGCTTCGGGAGAGGACATGCTTTATTAGGAGGAAGTGGGGAAGGGGATCCCAGCACATGGATGCCTCCTCAATGAAGCCCTTGCCACCTGCTGGCCGGCTCCACCGCCAGCCCAGGGCTTTCTCACCTTCTCCTGCAGCTGGCGGGTGTGATGATCCAACCTTGGCAGAACTGTTCACATCTGTCTTTCTAAGTTCTACACAGCGGATGCATAGGTAAGAGTTTCCAGAAGAGCTGCGAGAACTCCCTGGGGATCAGAGTCGAACCAGGGATTAGAGGGGCATTGGGGGAAATCCTAAGGTGGGGTTTCATCCAGACCCCACCTGACTGCTCCCTAGGGTCTCCGTGTGTGTCTGAGCCAGAAGTCAGGAGCCAAGCTGGGGCCTGGCCCATCAGAGGCACTGCTGATGGAAGAGCGGGCAACCGTGGGCCCAGGTTCCTGGGAGGGCTGGGAGTGGTGAGGGGAGAGCCTTGGAAGCTCTGCCCTAAAGCTTAGTGGGGTCACAGTTTGGAAGCACAGAAGTCATCCCCATAATGAAGAAGTACTGAAGGAGCGAGCAAGTGGAACGCCATATAGACACAGGGGGAAGAAGTCACATTGGGAGCAGAAGGCCTGAGTTTAGTCCTGAATCACTGCTTCCTGCCTGTGTAGCTGTGAGCACTTGACATAAGCTGTCTGGAGCTGTTTCCTCATCGGTAAAGTGAACCCTCATCAGGTCATAATGAGGACGAGGGGCGTTACTACACCGTGAGCACAGGGAGCAGAGCTGCACATCCCAAGGGCCAGGGAAGTGTTTGCTCTTCATGTTTCCAGCATGAGTGAGGAGAGGTGCCTCGGTACTGCATCCAGCCTCGACCGTGAACCAGGATGGGTTCTGACAAGCCGAGAACTGGATAGAAGATCCTTCCATGTGAGCCCACCAGAGTCCATGATGTGGGTTGGTCTCACCGGGGATGACGTAAGTGAGAGGCTCCGAGGATTAGGAGAGGGGGCTGAGGAGGTGAAGACCCGAGACAGCAGGTCCTGAGATGGGGTGTTTTCTCTGGAGACAAGGACTGCTCAGAGCTTTCCTTCACCTTTCTCCTTGGTGGGGGTGTGGGTGTGGGGCAGAGAAAGGGGCACATCCAGGGGCTACTGTGGTGGCCCCAGGGGAGCAGTCCTAGCAGAAAGGCAAGGAACCAATGGTGGGGGGACCAATGCTGTGGCCTTCACCAGTGGCGGCCCCATGGATGATCCTCACTGGTCACTGATTCCTTACTGGATCCTGACACTTTCAGGGGATAAAGAGGCCACCAAGTCCATCTGCAAGTATTTCTCTCCAACCACCAGAGTCCTCCTCACTCCCTAATCATTCCCTAATCCTCACAGGCCTGTGGGAGCTATAATTACCAGGCAAAAATCCCAGGCATTTGTGATAATGGAGATTGCTTAATGCGGGACGAGAGGTGGGCTGGACCAGTGGGCAGGCAGACTTCCCGTGGGTCGGAGTGCACACTGCCAGGGCCTCTGCGTTGCTGGGGTCGCTGCTCCAGCAGACCCAGTCTGCATGAGAGGGGGCAGAGCACCCACCCTGGCCAAGTACTCAGTCTGCCTTCCCACCCCTCCTTCCACGCCACTTTCATATCATGGTGCTTCATCCTGCCGTCCAGCCCACATTCCCATAAAATACCCATCCTGTTCCTCAGGAAGACACTGAAGGACTCCTCTTTACAAATGGGGGAGCTGATCAGAGAGAAATCTGTAATTAAGAGTCCTCCTAGGGCGTTTCTCCTTCACAGGCGTCTCTTGGAAACCAAACCACCACGAAGGTCTTCAGGTGGAAAGGAGCACATATGATGGGAAGGCTGACTCTAATCTGCCTCTAATTCTGGCTCCCCCACTCCCTTCTCCATCTCCATGCACTCCCCACCCTAGACCATAGCGGCTGCTGGCCCAGTGAACTCCTTGCGGCCTAAGGCCTTCCCTGGTGCTCCTTGCTGTACCTGGGTCCCTGCTCTCCAGCTCCCTATGTCTGTCCATCAAATACTGCCTGTCCCTCAGGGCCCGTGTCTAAGACCCCACCTCTAGGAAGCCCTCCTGGATTACCCGGCTGGATGTCCTTGGTCAGCTCCTCTCTAACAAGCCCAGAGCCCAGTGAGTGGGGGTAGGTCACACAGCTACAGGTTTCCCCCTTTAGTGTGTGTGTGTGTGTGCATGCCTATCACACACACACACACACACATCTATACCACACACTGTGATTGTGTTTCCTTATTCCTGACCTGGGGGTCCTGGTCTTCACTCTCTCCCTCCTTCCCACCAGCAACCCATACCAGTCCTGTCGTGGGGGATGAAGCCCAAGGTTCATTTTCCTCTTTGAAGAAGCCCCTTCCAGCCCACACCTGCCCCCTCCCTTCACCCTGTGCCCCAGCTCCAGCCCGTCACTGAGTGTCTGGCTGCCAGGCAGCCCAGCTGCTTGAGGTGTCCAAACTGTTGAGTTAGGTGTGGTTTTGAGATTAAAGCCAGCGCCTTTCCTGTGGCCTCTGATAAGAGTGATCCTGGGTGCTTATCTGGCAAGGTCTGTTTTAAGGGCCATGGACTTCTGTGAGGCTCAGCCAAGTCCCACCTCCATGCAGAATGGAGCCCTGGGGGATAAGCGCCCTTCTCCCCATCTCCCCGGGCCCTGCTGGGGCACCCCGGGGCAGGTAGTCTCAGGCCACGGGTGGGGGACACTGGGCCCTACCCCCTCTGCCTCACCCCTCCTCTGCCCCAGCACAGGGGCCAAACCTGAGGGGGTGCTCTTAACAATGACGTCAGGACACTTGTGTCAACAGACTGTGCTGTGTGGGGAAGTTTAGTCTGAGGAAGAATTGTCCCATTATCAGTTGGTCTCCTGACACCCTGTTCTCCAAATTCCTGGGCTCAGATCCTCCTTGGATTTTACTGCGGGCCTAGCGCTCAGAGGAGGAAACTCGTATGGGCGAGAAGTTGCTTCTTTGAAGCCCGACCCTGAAGGAGGGTAGGGGAGTTGGAGGCATAGGGCGCTCCATGTGGGATGGGAGCAGGGCAGAGTTGCCAGGGGAAAGGGGCCTGGGGAGTCCAGGGGGTGGGGGTGGGCAGGAAGATGGAAGATTTTAGGGCTGGCTCCTGAAGGACTTTGCACGGCAAGCAAAGAAGCTTGAGCTGTCTCTGTGAGCACTGTGGAGCCATGGGGGGTTTCAGAGCAGGGCGGCAGTAGAGCCAAGTTGGTTTAGAAGACGAAAACTGCAACAGTGTGGGGGGCGAGGCAGCTCAGAGAAAAGATGCCAACTTCCAAGCTAGGGCCACGGAGAGGAGGGGCAGCAGGGTGATACCCTGCATTTTAGTGATCCAGCCTGGGGAGCAAGGTGGAACCCCTTGGGCCTGCCTGGAGTCAGGGCCCCCATCTCCCTAGCTTCCTGGCAGGCAGACTTCAGCCATGAGTAACCATCCCCTCTGTCAGCTCCCCTGTCGGCACTGGCGACCACGATTCTCCTGGGAACAGTCTTTGCAAAACATGTCTGCCCTCCTGATGAAGGCTTCCTCCATCTCCTGCCTTGGCAAACCATGAAGGAGGGGGCCTCAATGTGAGGAAGTGCCCAAGCCTTTGTTCTGGCCTCGGCCACGGCTGGACCCATTGCCCATTGTTTCTAGAGCTGTTGGTGACCTTGGGCCAGCTGGACGGGACCGGTCGGCTCCCTTGGGCCTGGCCACCTCCAAATGCACATGGAAGACAGCCAGTCTAGCAGGACGGTTCTCGGTCCCTTGGCGGCCTTGGGGAGGGCCTCTGCCATGATGGGGGGGCCTTGGGGCCTCATTTGTATTCTCAGAGGCTGAAGCCCCCCAGCTCTGGCCATTTGGAATGTTGGTGGGCTTTCTGGAAACTGCTCCACTCCCGAGGACCAGGAGTTTCTTAGGCAGGAAGGTAAAGAGAGCTCCCAGATCCTGGTCCCAGGTTCATGCTTCCTTCATGTCTGCTATGTAACGGCCTCAGCTCTCCCGACCTGTTGATCAGAGGGCCCGAGTCCATCCATCTGCTCTTCTCTCGCTGGTTTTGGGGGAATCTGTCTTGCAGCCACCATGGGGTGTGCACTGTGAGAAAGGGGCCCAGACAGCTTGATTACTTGGGTTTAGATCTTAGTTCCAATGTCACCTAAGTTATAAAACAAGCAAAATTAAAACCTCTCTGAACCTCAGATTCCCTCCCTGTAAAATGGGAATAATCACATCCCATGCCTCTGAAGTTTGGTGTGAGGAGTAAGTGTACAGTGCTTGGATTAGAGCCCATCACCTAGTCTGGGTGCTTGGGTGCTGGGTGGATGCCAGTCTTTTACTGGGAATTGGATGGGAAGGCACAGAAATTGAGGCGGGGCGGGGAGGGGGTGGTCTTGCTCACTGAGTGTCCAAGAGTGACCATGAGGAAGCTGAGAAGCAGCGAGGCCAGCTGGACCTTAACTTGTTCACTGAGCCCTGGAGGTTAGTCCCTCTCCTCATACCTTTCCAAACCCATCCCCAAATAGCTGTCCCTCCTCTCCCTTCCCCAGTTCTTACTGCTTCTGAGTTAGATGGAGAAAGGCCTTCCTCTCTGGTTACCCCCATAAGGCCTTCCCTCCCGACTCTGGATTTTGATCCCCTCTTGTGCCATTTGTGAAATGAGGCACTTGGATGATGTGGTCCTAGACAGCTGGGCCCACAGTCTCAGTAGTGACCGCTTGCGAGTTAAGACCCAGACCAGTACCCGACCGGCATCTCCCTCCAACCTCCTGCTTCCAGATGAGGAAACAGTCTCAGAGCGTCAGGGCACTCTCCCAGGGCTCCAGGCTGACAGACAGCAGGTGCCAAGCCTTCCTATTTGCTCTCCTGCCTCCTGAAGGTCAAGCGGGTGGGGGAGAGGCTGGGCTTCCTGGAACCCCTCCTCTCCTATCTTCCCTTACTTCCTGCCCTGTCGCCAGCTCAGGCCTGAGACTCTGGGGGCTCTGGAAACATCTGCGAGTGTCCTGGTTTCAATACCAGCAAGCGATTGTGTGGGAGCCCAGCCTTTCCTTCAATTCAGGCTGCAGACTTCTCCCCTCGAGCAGCCCGGAGAGGATGGGTCAGAGTCCCCATTGGGCCCTGCCCAGAAGGAAGCCTGGCCTGCCAAGGCTGGAGCAGCCATCCAGCCCCTGCGTCTCCTGCAAACCCCGTTTCCTATGCCCCTTCCCCCAGTTCTCCCCATCCACTCCCAACGACTTTGGCAATCACAGAAAATACCAAGAGCTTTTGTCTTTCTTCCCTGCTAACGCAGACACACCTTGGCTTTATTTGTCTAGATTTTCCATTTCCTTTTCTGAGAAATCATCAGAGCCCTGCACATCTCTCTCATCACAAAGAAAGCTGGGGGCCGAGGGCAAGTTCTGAGTCACCACCGGAAGAGCTAGTGAGGAAGACTGGGGACCCAGCTCCCAGGTGACCCCGCTGTGCTCTATCTGACCCCGCTTCAGGCAGAGATGACCACTTGGGTTGGCCTTTCATAGGAACAAACCTGTTTACGAGTGAAGGGCCTCGGGCGGGGGCAGTGACCTCCCAAGGCCTGTTGGTGTGAGGCTGACCAAGTCTCTCTCCTCCTGGGTCATGGTCGTGTTCTGAGGCCATATTGGCGTTCCTTGCTCAGCCCTAGCTCCCACTGTCCCTGGTCTGGAGCTCTCTGAGGCCACAGTCTCTCCACCCCTGGCGTGGGTGCTCCCTGAGTAGGCAGGGCCCAGGCCTCCCCCTCCACACCAACTGGGATGGGAAGCAGAGTTTCGGGTGGCGAAGAGAAGATAGACTCATACAGGATGTCCCGGGCGTGAGGGGGGCGCTGCGCCATCCCACCTCCACCAGTGCTCCTCTGCGGGTCTGAGCCAGCAGAGGAGAGAGGGGCAGTGGGGAGCCTCCCCACCTCTGCTGTAGCTGGAAGCCCACCCAATTCCATCCCTCCTTCGGCTTGGTCTTTCCTCTCCGCAGACCACCTCCCTTCCTTTACATAAACAGGTTTGTCTGCCATGTCCCCTCCTCCGGGAAGCCTTTCCTGATTATTGGGAAGAGGTGGGGTTCTTCCGCTGCCCACAGGTCCACCTCACCCCTTCCTGAGGCTCAGGCCCTGGCCTTAGCTGCCCTCTTCTGAACACTCAGGGTTGAGTGGTGAAGCCTCAGAGCTCCAGATTTCCCTCTGTTGTCAGGGCCCTTGAGCCAACTAGTGTCTGAGCCAGTAGGTGGTTGGAAGGGCCATCTCCCGTGGGCATTGACCATGGTGTTGACTCAGGCTGGGCACAAGGAGCACTGTGTCCCTCAGGGGTGCATCTCATGGGGCTGCCCAGACTCAGTCCTTCTCACGGAAAGGCCTGCCGTGCCCCTAAAATATAGCCTGTTTCTCAAATCTCCTGATGGTGAGGGCTGCTTCATCAATTCCCTGGGCAGCCAGAATCAGGGGAAAGACTTTCTCCTGATAACAGAGAGCTGTGTCTGTTATCATACAGTAAGAGTAGGTAAACACTTCTTTCCTTTCTTGCCATGGCTTCCAGGAAACTCCGATGGAAAATGATATTCGGTTGTGATCTTTCTCCTGTATCATGAGAAGGTTCCTTCCTTTCTGTGTTTGTATTTTAACTAGACTCAGATCAGGAGTTTATTTTGCTTGCCTGTTTTCGTAACTCAGCTCCTTGCAGCTCAAGGTCCTGAGACCAAGGGTCTTGGGACCAGCAGCATTGGTATCATATGGGAGCTTGTTACAAATGCACACTCTTGGGCCCCACCTGATCCGCTGAATCAAAATCTGCATTTTAACAAGATCCCTAGGGGATTCATGTTCCCATCAAAGTCTGAGAAGCACTGATGGACTCCTCAGATGCTTTGGGAACAGATGTAAAAGATATTTGAAATAAGACCAGTAATGATTCTCCCATTTCCTACCCTGATTTTTTCACCAACGAATTTATCTCTGCTGAAGCCTTGATCAAGCTGACCCCACCCCTTCATACCAGCCCTGCCTCTGATTTTGGTCCTCAGTTATACTCTCTAGCAGGCTTAGGTCACTGAGGAGATGGAATGGGAGTCTTCTTAAGTTGTCATCTATAGGGTGAGGCAGGTGGTGGGCATGTGCCCCAGGACAGGGGACCCTCCATGGACCAGCTGTCTGCTCCCTCATGAATCAAGGTCATCTTTCTACAGTACTGGGCTCTGGGCAGTGGCTGCTCCTGGCTACTCCCGGGGGTAATGGAATTGTCCTGGTGTGATCTTGCTGGGCTTGGGCTCCCTACCACCACCAGCACAGAAGGCCAGAGAGACTTGGGGATGGCCCCTCTGACACATGATAGGCCCTGAAAAATAGTCCTTAAGCCCCCACTTCTTTTGCAAAAAGCTGTTGCTGGTCAGTGTTAGGGGGCACACTTGGTCTGTGGCCCTGAAGGGCAGTGCTGGTGAAGGTGGCAGCATTGCTGGGAAGTGACATATAAAGAACCACTCATTAACCACAAGAGCTCCTCACCAGGAGCAGATGAGAGGTTCCTAGGGGGAGAAGTAGCCACAGAGGAGGTCATAGCCCTGTGGCAGGGAAAATATTAAGAGCTTCCCAGGTCTGATGAAATGCAATTTTTAGGCAGCCTGTACGATCCCTTCGGATTCTGAGATTCTATGATTCAAAGTCCTCTTCCTCCAAGAAGGCTTCTATGACTTCTCCTGCCCTCACTGCTCACTCCCTCCCCGCCAGCTGGTAACCTTGCTCAGGCTCTTCTCTGACTGCTTTGTACTTGTGAGTCTGGGCCCCCTCAAGCAACCTGGTAACTCAAGTCTAGGTCTCCCCCTCTGCCCCCCTGTCCTTTGATTGGCAGCGTAGAGATGACAGACAGATGAGAGGAAGGTGGCGGCAGCTGATCCAGGTCAGTGGGTCCCTTTACCCACTGACTCAAAAAATAGCCACTTTCCGGGCATCTGGCCCTTGAACATGGAGGGCTCAGAGGAAGACTTCTCACCACCTCTTAACCTGCTGCCAACATTCTACTTATTTGCTTTCAGGCCTGACCCTGCCTTGGACAGAGGCAGGATTGACACGAGGGGACCCAGGGTTCCCGAGTTTAGGGCAATACTGCCTCAGCTCCTCAGGTGCTGGCTCTTCAGAGGTCCCAGTGGTGTCAGCCTGGAGGGGGTGGTGGGGAGGGGCGAGTCCTGCCTCTCTCAGGAGGCAAGTCCTTCCTGGTCACTGTGTGCTTGCCTGACTGCCGCTCTGACGGTGGGGAAAGGGCTTAGGCTGGGACTAGGTCACTGTGTATGACACTGGGAAACCACTTTAGTCTGTGGCCTCAGTTTACCTTTGTGCAATAAGGTGTTGATGACCTGGAGGTGCTTCTATCCTGATGGTCTAGTACTCAGGAGGTCAGAGATGCTCAGTCTTTGTGGCAGGGGGGCCCTGGAAAGGGTTATACAGGCACCCTGTGAGCTGACTTCCTAGGACTGTCTGGTATACCTATAAGACAGTAGCACAAAGCAGGAGGTGTGTGTGTTGGGGTGAGGCTGCTGGTACCGGAGGCTGAGGAGTTAGGGCCCTTGCGGGGCCCAGGAGCCCAGGGCAGGGGGCCATGTCATCATTTTCTCATTAGGCAAGACAGCGATCCGCCTGTGTGAGATGATCTTGCTGGCCCTGTGGGCTCAAGGAATGTTGGCTTCACATGAATAGAATCCCCAGACTGGACCACAGAGGGAGGGGTCTCCGGTGGATGCGGACAAGGGCGGCTCTGCCTACCTCCTCCCACCGTCCTATACTCCCCCCACCAGCCCCAGCCCACAGAATTCTAGAAAATCAAAGAGTGAAAGGGGGGGTCCCCATAGCTGGCCTTGCCCCTTTTGGCACTGTAGGGGCTCAGCACACCCACCCTGACACTCGCTGGTGGGCTGGCAGCTGGCTGGTTCCATTCACCTTTGGAAACTTGCCCAAGCTGCCCTGCACAGTAAGCTTGCTCCCCACCTGGCTGTGAGCAGAGAACTGGGTCAGACTCAGTACCCATACCCACCCAGGGCTTGGGGGCGGGGTCCCATCTGGAGAGTAAGTGAGATAAGATAATTTCCAAGAGAGAATCCACAAAGCCACTATGTCACAGAAATGCCCACCGCTGCGTTCCTCTTGCCCTTGACTCCTCCTCTCCACCATTTAACTTCAGCTTCATGTTGAGGAGCAGAGGGAGGTCCTGGGCTTGTGAACAGCATGGGTGGCTGCAGCTGTGAGTGCTCGGAGGTGCCAGAGAGGCCGTGCAGATGTCCCCGGGCTCAGGGTATAGGCAGCAGAGGCTATAATGTACGTGGCAGAGTGTTTCAGAGGTGCAGGGGTTTGTGAGCCATGATCTATATCTTTACTCTGTGTGTTTGCATGTGTGTGCACGTGCAGGGGTATATATTTGGGCATGCACACGTGTTTGTATGAGTGCAACATGTGTTTTGTGTATGAAAACCAATGTGTGTGCATTGCGTATATATCCATATGCAAAGTCCATGTGTACATGTATACATGTGTGTGAGAATATGCTGTGTGTGTGTGTGTGCGCACATGCATGCAAGCCCGTTCACTGTCAGGGAGAAGGAAGGGTCAAACTGGCCTGTGTGGTAGCACCTGGGTCAGGTGTGACTTGGCAGGGCAGTCAAGAGGGGTGAAGGACTCACGATGAAGGAGAGAAATGCGCACACCGCTCAGCCCAGGACTACGCTTTACTTGTCAGAGGGGTCAGTCTGAGTGAGCACTGCTGGAGCGTGCCCATCTCCGGCCCCTCCCCGAACACTGTCTTTGGCCTCAGTGGTGGTGGTGGTGGCCAGGGTGGCGCCCCAAGCCGCACTGTGATTGTTGTGAGCTCGGGGTTCTTTTGCTTTTGTGGGTCCCTTCCTCCATAAAAAATACTAAATGCGGAATTTGATGACTTGGTGGATATAAAGACAAGTGTATTAATTGTGGTGGTGAGGCACAAGCACAGTGAAAGAGGAATTTCCTTAAAGCTCTGGAACCTGCAGGACCCAGGCAGTCCCACTGTGGGGCCTGGAGTGGGCATGACGTGGCACCAGCCGGCACCTGCTCCCACTGCTAGAACCCAGTGATGGTGTGCTTGCTGGAAACGCCACAGAGCCAGCGAGGCTTGGGCCCTAGGAAGTGCCCAGGTGTCCCAGCAGGGCCCAGAGGAGGCCATGGCATCCAGCAGGTGTGAAGGGAGCAAGAGATAGCTGGAGCAGGGTCCAGCAGCTGGGATGGTCCTCAGGAGGAGGCAGGGCCCTGTGAGATGTCGTGAGGAGGAGCAGAGGCAGTGGGATCCACAGGAGGGCAGGGAGACCACCAGGGCCCACACCAGGGCAGGGAGGGCACGGAGGCATCTAGGCAAGGGCAGGAGCAAGACAACAGGGAGCCTAGAGTCCTGGCCTGCTGGACTTACAGTGCCCACCTGGACACTCCCTCCGAACCAATGACCAGAGGTGAGGCTGGGGTGGCACAGGACATAGAATTCAGGCTCCCCCAAATATACCTTCCAGCTGCCCAGACACTTCTCTGAGTCCTTGCTGGAGATCAAGGAGGAGGTGGCCTCTTGTCCAGCAGAGAAGGGAGGAGGAAGAGGCTGGGTGAGGCTGGCAGACTGGGCCTTGGCAGGAACCTGAAGACCTGCCCTCCAGTCTTGGCTTCACTCTGACCCACCAAAGAACCTCGGGCACGTCACCTGGCCTCTCCGAGGCTCCGTTTCCCCATGTGAAAAATGAGGGCATCAGATCCCTTGTTCTCAGACCCCTCCATCAAGTCTTGATGCTTTGTGATCTAACCAGGAAAAGACAAGAGATGTTTGAGAGTCCAGGGCAGGAGAGTGTGTGGGTCTTGGAGAGTCGAGTGGGAGCTGCAGGGGCAGCCAGCCCAGTGGAGCAGGGGGTGCCCCGTGTGTGCCCAGGGTGAGGAAAGGCTCCAAACCCACTTCCCTGCCAGGTACCCAGTATGCTGAGTTCGGCTCCAGGTGGAGCCCCCTATCCTGCCAGTGCTCTCCTGAAGGGTGTGGTCAGCAGCTTGGGACAAATGGCACCACCAGCATTTTCTGGAAGTGAGAGATGCCACCCTCCTCACCCGCAGGGCAGGGCTGGGGAAAACGTGACCTCACTCCCTCTTGGAGGACCTCATCCAGTCCTAGCAGACAGGAGCATAAGGGAGTGAAGGGGGCGGGGGCTGTCCCGTGTCCTCATTCAGGCCTATGAGCCTAGCCCAACGCCCCCAGCCAGGCAGGGGGGCAATTTTCCCATACTGTCTCACTGGATCCTCTTCTGTAGCTTCAAGTAAGGGCTATTGCTGGAGAGTTGCCGAGATGTCAAAATAGAAAATCCTGCTTTCCAGAAAGAGGTCTGACACTGTCCCACCCTCCCTACCTCCCCAACAAGCTTTGATATTATACAGGGTAGGCAGGGAGGGGGTGAGGGCAGCATGAGGAGAATTGAATGGGAGGCAGTAGTTTAGAAAATTACTAAATCGTTCCGCCTCTGGTGAATCACTGGTGGCCGCTAAATCCGGTTTTGATTTAAGGGGGATCGTGTGACGCCTCAATGGCCAGGAGTTATCTGTCACACAGGGAAGAATTCACATGCTTTCAGAGGTGGGTACCTTGTCTCCGGGGGGAGCTGGACAGTCAGCCAGCAGAAGTTTCCAAGGTCATGTCTGTCATGCCCAGCCATGCATTCATTTCTGCTGGGGATACTGTGGATGGGGTGGGAGAAGACCCAGGCCCTTGGGCCCCACCTCACCCCACCAGGTCAGAAGGGGACAGCCCAGGCTGGGGTGAGCTGTAGCTGTGGATACTGCTGTGGAGGAGGGGTCAGAGGAGGCTGGCGTAGGGAGGGAGCAGGAGACAGGGTTCACACGCAAACATCTGGGCAAAGTGAGCCTGGTGACTCAGGAACCTGGGTCTTTGTCTGGGGCTGGAAGGGGTGGTGGCAGGTGCCACACAGGGTGGTTAGTGGAGAGCCTTGAGGACATAGCCAAGGATTTGAGTCTCCGTTTTGGTCTCTGTACTCTGGGCTTTTGTCCCGCCTCTCCTCCCTCTTGGAGGGGAATGGCCATCCCTCCCAGGGATAATGACTCTGTGCTGGAGTCAAATCCTTGCTTCCCAGGCAATGGGGGCAGACAGGCCCCATCTGAGTAGCCCAGGTCAAGGTCAGGGTGGTATGGTAGCCGGTGCCCTGTTGAAGGGAAGAGATACGAGGACCAGAGGGATTCTCTGGGAGTGGGCATTCATGGCTTCTTCTCCAAGACCCCCAGAGACTTTGTCCTGTATCTCTACCCTACAAGAGTGCACTCTGCCAGGTTCAGAAAAGCCTGAGGGATTTTGGGGAATTCATCCAAGCTGCTGGTGAGCTGATGACGATCACGGCCAGTCTGCTGTCTGTGTCTCCTCCCACCTCGAACTCCATCTTCCCGGTGGGCCTTCTGGAGGGAATGAAGTCATTGTTCCCCACAACTCAGCCCATGGGTGGGGAATCCCTGTGGGCCCAGAAGGGAGGGTCCATCCGCTCGTCCCTCTGCTCTGCACTCTACAGAAGCTCCTGGCTCTAAGAGTGACGGCCTCGGCCACACCCGTGGGCGTCTTCCCCCCACACAGCCCAGGGCCGATCCTTGGCCAGTGTGTGAGTCTCTGTGCGTCCACCTCTGGACCAAGTGGAGGTCCTCCCGCTGCATCCGGTGGGGACCGGGACCAGACGGCCCTGGGAACAGCCAGCTCTGACTGGAAGGCAGGTCTCCGGGGCACGTCAGGAAGAAGAAGGCACATCTGGAAAAGCGTTTGCTGAGGCCGCTGCTCCGGCAGGGCCAGACAGTGCCCAGGCCTCAGGGGCGGGGGAGGGGGGCAGCCCCCCCGCCCCTTATGTAGCCTGGCTCAGGCCTGTGGGTTCTGGAGGCCAGGCCCACACCACTGCCCATGGGAGGGCCGCGGAGCCCGAGCCAGGCCGCACAGAGGGAGAACCGGGTGGGGGAAGCGCTCTCCTTGGAGCCCAAGCTCCCCAGCTGGTGGGGCTGCAGGGTGACTCCCAGCTTCTCCATGTACCCACTCTCTCCTTGATGCTCCCTTCCCCATGCACCCCTGACCCTACCCGAATTATGTTGGGAAGTTGCAGGTGGTCCTCACACACTCACCCCTCACCCATCCTAGGGCCTCTGAGGCCAGCTTCCCCAGTCCCTGTACTTGTTCCTGGGCCAGCAGAACTGGGGTTTCCTCTTAGGGATCCTGCTAGGCTGGCAGAGAACCAGACTGGGGTTCCTGAGTCCCCCAGCTCTGCCATTCCTTGGCAAACCACTTACCGTCTCAGCCTCCCAGGGCTGTGGTGAAGACAGGCCTTCAGATAAAGGCTGTTTCCATTTTTTCCTTCCCTGGTTGGGCTGGATTTGTGGCCGACCAGCGACGAACTGTGGCTCCCCCTTCCCCATTGGAATGGTCAGGACATGGCCACAGAGGCCCTTTGGCAGAATGGGAGATGGCGGGCCAACGAGGAGAGATGCCTGCCATTATTCTGGAGATGCCTGCACTCTGATGGCGCCTCCTGCTGATGGCAGTGCCTTCATCCAAAGAAAGGCAGCTGCCACGCTGGCCTGGGAGACGGGGTAGGAACTGCAGGGGGCTGGAGGGTACTGCCCCGAGGACCCTCGTATCATTCTAAGATTGGTGGCTGCCTAATTTCCCTGGGCAAATTGCTTTGTCACAACCCCTCCACATCCCCCATCTCCTGCCCAGCTCCAGATGGACGTGGGCCTCTGGCAAGTACACACACACACATATGCCCCCACTGTCACAAGCTTGGTCACCCACACAGAGCCTGCAGGCTCATATGCTGGGCTTCAGGGGGACAAGGAGCTGGGCCATTGGATTGTAGTTGTCCCCCAGTGCCCAGAATGGTGTCTGGCACTTGAAAAGTGCTCTATAATTATTTATTGGGTGAATTAGTACTTCCCAGGTGACCCTCACCCCCATGCACAGTAACACAAGATGCCTGGATCCTGACCTGGCCCGTGGACACTGTCACAGAACCCGAAGCCCACACAGGCCTGTGCAGACTCCTGTTCCTGTCTCCGGGGTACTGCGCCCCCACACCAGTCTGTCTAGTGGCCCCTGTGGGGCTGGTCAGCTCTCCCCCCGCTGCCTCCCTTGAGCCCTCCTGGCTGGGTCCCAGCACCTACCGGCGTCAGAGCTGGTCGCTGCCCAAGCCGAGGGTGTGTGTCCCTCCTTGGTGGACATGGAGTCCGTGTCTTGAAGGGAGCAGTCCTGCTCCAGAAGACCCTGCTCTGAGGTGCACCCCAACCTTGTCCTCAGAACCTGGTCTGAGGGTAAACAGGCCATCCGCCAAAGCCTGAGAGTGCGGGAATCCCGGCCACGTGGAGGGAGCTCTGGTTGGAGGCTTGGAACTGACCAGAGGACCCTTCACTGAGGGGCATGGTGGCCACCAGCCCAAGGGGCCAGGGAGCAAGGAGCCTCCCTGGGTGTGGAGAGCCGAGCTGGGGCTGCCCAGAGTGAAGGACGTGGAGGAGGTTCCGGGAAGTGGCCCAGTGGGGCTGGCTCCCTCTCTCAGACAGTTAATAAGGCACCAATTACCTCCGGCCACAGGGCTCTCTGGGCAGGCTGGGCCTGTCGCCACCATGCTGCCTCCCTGCCTCACGTCCACTCCATCCTGTATTTACAGACACTTAGGTGTGCTTAGGGGCACACAGCTCCCCGCAGCTCCACCCCAGAGGGCCTCCTCTCCCAGTAAACACCAGGCTGACCGCTGACCCCAGGGCGAGGGAAGCTCTGGTGCGCTGCAGTCAGGCAGCAGGGAGGCCAGTGAGGGCCAGCATCATCTTCTGCAGATGGCCCCTGGACACACGCAGAACTCAGAGAAGCCCTTCCCCTCACTGGGCCTCAGTTTCCCACCTGTAAAATGGGGAGAAGCCAGCATTCTCGTGGTGTAAATGAGGTAGGGCTGTGGTGAGGCAGGTAGGAGAGCGCTGGGAAGGCTCCTCCCTCTTGGGTCCAACCTCACCCTGGACCCCACCTGGCTCCTCTTCTCACAGGATAATGTGCAACAGGCTGGTGGCCCCTCACCGGGCTCCTGGCCCAGGGATCCAGTTTCTTCTCATTTCCTCGGCTGCCTCCGGGCGTCTGGTTTGGGGCCGCACAGGGTAGAGGCTGGACTACGGGGCAGGGTGGGGGTGTGGATGGTCTGCAGGGCAGCCTCTGCCCCTCCCCTGCTGGGGACACTGTCTGATCCCTCCCCCAACTCTTCCTGCTTGCTCATCTTTCTCTTTTGGACTCTTGCCTCTGGGTCCAGTCCCGTCTCCCCTCTGTCCAGGTTGTCTCTTCATTCTGCATGCCCTCTCTGTCTCTCCTACTCAGCCAGACCCACCTCCCGGTCTCTGCCTGGGGATCTGGCCCTTTCAATTCCACTTCTGCTAATTCTTCTTCTCTGTCCATCCTTCTCTCTCTGTCTCCTTTCCCTCTTCCTTCTCTCTGGGTCTTTCCGTCGTCCCTCACTTTCATGCTCCCTCGTCCCCACTGCCAACCCCAGGCCTCCAGTCTCCAGATTAGTCTGCCATTCCTTCTGTCTCCCCTGTGGTCCGCCAGAGTGACAGTCTTTGAGACGAATATCCTCACCTGCCTTCCTTTCCCTGCTCCTGCCCCGAGATCATTTGCTCAAATTGCTCCAGAAGCTTGAGGGCTCCCAGAGTGGGGGCCTTCCATATTCTCACCTATCTCAGGCCTGCCCTTGACCGGAGTGTTGGGGGTGGTCCACAGACAAGCTCTCTGTACCCTCTGGTGTTGCCGGGTCTCCATCAGCTGAGATCTGGCTGGTGGGGCTGGGGGCCCTGGGCTATTCCTACAGTGACATCCAGTGGCCAGGTCTGAACCAGGTGTGGGAGGCGCAGACAGCCCCTAGGAACCCCAGGACCTGTGGGCTCCAGGATAACGTCACTCTAGAGTGGGATGGGGATGCCAGGCCAGCAGGGTCACGGTGCCCGCCTCCTGGAGGGCAATATCCATCTGCTGATCCCTGCCACTCACCCTGCCCTGTCCATCGGAGGCCTGGCTTTGCCCTCCGGCACCCCTGAGCTTTGCACACAGGGCGGGGACACCTGGATTTCTCTGGCCCCCTGAGTGGGGCCAACTTGGAGGAATTTCTCAAAGCCTATTAGAGCAGTGGCTGCCTCCTGCCTGCCTCCTCTGGCTGGGCAGGGCTGAGGGCGGAGGGAGAGAGGGAGGGAGGGGAGAGAGGAGGAAGGAAAAAAAGTTGGCAGTCCGACAGCAGAGCTGTGTCTGCATCCATCGCTGAGAGGAGGCCTGTGCAGTGTGGGGCGGGCCAGGAGCAAGGAGAGGCCTTCCTCCCTTTGTGCTCCCCCCTTCTCCTCCCCCCGGGGCCCTATAAATAGGCCCAGCCCGGGCTGTGGCTCAGTTCTCAGAGGGAGGCGAGCACCAGGCAGCGGTCTCAAGCCAAGCCCCCTGCCAGCATGGCCAGCGAGTTCAAGAAGAAGCTCTTTTGGAGGGCGGTGGTGGCCGAGTTCCTGGCCATGACCCTCTTCATCTTCATCAGCATCGGTTCAGCCCTGGGCTTCCACTACCCAATAAAGAGCAACCAGACGACAGGTGCAGTCCAGGATAACGTGAAGGTGTCACTGGCCTTTGGGCTGAGCATCGCCACGATGGCCCAGAGCGTGGGCCACATCAGCGGTGCCCACCTCAACCCAGCTGTCACGCTGGGGCTTCTGCTCAGCTGCCAGATCAGTGTCCTCCGGGCCATCATGTACATCATTGCCCAGTGCGTGGGGGCCATCGTCGCCACTGCCATCCTCTCGGGCATCACCTCCTCTCTGCCCGACAACTCGCTTGGCCTCAACGCGGTGAGTGGGGTGGCCCCAGGCTCTGGGGGCTCTAGAATGGTGCTGAGATGGGTTCGTCTCATCCTCCACCCATTGTGCAGATGGGGACACTGAGGAACAGAGAGGATGAGAGGTTGTGGGAGGTCAGGCAGAGCTGTACCTGGAACTCAGTAGAGTCTGTTTTTTGCCAGGCACTGTGGGAAGCTGAGACCCAGAGCATAATGGTCTTGCCAATGTCCCCTGCGGGTCTCTATTGTGGGGAATAAGCTCTGGAGGCAGCTAACAGTGGGGCCAGCAGCTCCTCACCCCTGGGCTGCAGTTTCTTCCCCTCCCTCCGCTCAGCCCCGTCTGGGCAGTGGCTCCCTCCCCCACACAGCCTGGACCCTCTTACACTCTGCCTGCTGCCCCCAGTCTCCCTGGACCACACGTCCAGCATGTCTGCAGCTGGCCATACAATCCTGTGTGAGCAGAACTCTCCCAGAGGGGCTCCTCGAGCATCTAGGCAGCCCCACCTTCACACAGGTCCCCAAACAAACTGCCTTCAAGGAAAAAGCTCCTCTTGCTCTGCTGGCTCCGGGAATGGGACAAAGATGGGAGGTAAAAACAGTTTCAGGACAGCCTGCAGGTGACTTTCCTGGATTGTAGCAAACGGTGGGGGCCAGAGCAGGGACATCTCACCTCTGCTCTGATGGAGATGCACGTCTTCCATCTCTGGGTCTGCTGTCTATCACCGGACACAGAGAGGTGTGGCGCGTGTATTTGTGTCTGTGAGCAGTGTGTGCACATGTGGATGCCGGCATGGGTCTCCGAACCTGTGAAAGCTGGCTGTGTTACTTCTGAAAGTGTATCTGTGAGCGTGTCAGTGCTGTGGTGTAAGTGTGTCTGGAGGTGAGCGCATACCTGCGTGTGCCCACTGCTCAGCCCTGACCTGGGGGCACTCATGATAAGCAGATGTGGGCGACTGGGTGGAAGCTGCGGAAAAGAATTCCTCCCGGGCCGCTTAGCACAGCTAATTGGCCGTTGGCAGGCAGCTGCCTGCTGTCGCCGACCTGGGCTTTTCCAGACCCTCAGCCAAGTGCAAACTCAGACCTGGCTTGGGCCACAGCAGGGGGAAAATTTGGCCTGAGAGGCCAAGGAAGGCTTGGAGGAGGTCTCAGAGTGCCCAAGGAGGTGTTTTCACAGGGAGGGAGAAAGAAGGAATCAGATCAGGTCTGGGTTGGCGGGGCCTGGGCAAGGCAGGCGGGTGTTGGGACAGTGAGGGAGCCGGCCAAAGGCTCCACAGAAAGAGCGGCAGGGTGATTAGACAAGCAAACGTCCTCCTGCTTCCCAGCCAAAGTCCAGATCCTGGTGCTACGGCTGCAAACGTCCGTGCAGAGGGCAGTTGGCATGACCCTGCCAAGCAGGGATTAGCACTCCTTGTGTCACCGTGACACTTCACCCACTCCAGGATTGAAGGTTAGCCCTTTGGGCTGGAATTTAAACTTTAGTCAAGGAAGATGTGGTCTCCATGGGTGTAAGGTCCTCCAGGCCTGTCTCTCTAGTGGGGGCAGAGCCGGGCAACCTCAGGGCGTGCCCACGGAATAGGGTCAGGATCACCGCGGGGCTCAGCTGGGTATGATGGGCAAGGGGAAAGATCCTTCCTGGGGGTGAATAGAGTCTCCCCAGGCCTTCTGGCCCCCTCTTGACCTTCCTTCTCCAGGATGGGTCAGGCCAGGCATCTGCTGGTGACTCTGTTCTCTCACACAGGCATCCCAGGCAGACTTGAGGAGGGCAAGCATCCCTGTGCAATCTTGATCTGGCCACACCCTGATTCAGTGTCTTTTCCCCTTGCCAGCCTCCATTTTTCCAGTCTCCCCAGTACCTGAGCTGGGCGGGTTTGCAGGAGAGGGAGAAAAGGGAACTCAACCCTGGGCAGGGAAGCAGACAAGTTGGGTTCAAGGCCTGGCTGCTTACTTGTTGACTTTCTTGGAGCTGAGAGCCCTTAAGTCTCCAAGAGGGGACCTAGGTCTCTTGATATCTCTTGGCCACACCCATACTGCCAGCAAGCTCACTTTGTGGACTTGAGTTTATCACTCTTCACAGGAGGGGCTGGCTAAGAGGAGTCCAAGAAGTGCCAGGCTGAACATAAGGGCAGTAAATACTGAGGTGGGAGCCCAGGGATTGCCCTGGCCCCACCATGGAAGTTTGGGGTCCAGAAACACATGTCTTGGGCTGAAGAACTCAGGAAGGGTTCAGGACACTGAGCCTAGGATCTAAAGGGGCCTGGGAGGTGGCCTCAATGCCTCAAGAAGGGCAGAGACCAGTCTACACAGCAGGTGACATGCTCTTTCCTCCAAGCTCCAGGAGAAGTTTCCCCTAGCCCCTTGAGTCCCGGGCCTCTCCCAGCCCAAACCAGTCGTTGGCATGGAGATTTTCAAGGAGAATAGGGAAAGAAGTGGCAGGAAGTGGTTGGAGTGAGTCAGGGGGTGTCCCATGGTGACATGTTGGAGAAAACTTTCTCCTCACTGAGTCAGGGCTCAGGATATGCCCTGGAGCGACCATGGACCTCTCACCATCCTGCCACATCCTAGCTGGTTCTCAAAACCAGACCCTGAGTTTATTTCTAGAGTGAAAGACAGGCAGCAGCTGGTGCCTGGCCTGCCCTGTCCTAGTTCAGATACTAATACAGTATGATTTCAGGCAAGCCACCTCATCTGTGTGGTCCCGGGTCCCATCTGTGGAATGCGTGTATCGCAAGGCGTGGCTGGGAGCTAGGAAGTGGAAGATGCTCTCGAACCTTGAAATTCTGACCACTCACTGGCTCATTTCACTCTTCCCCTCTCTTGCTTGCTCACCCATGTCTGCTGCAAACATGGCTTTCACTACTGCAGACTAAATTTGGGGCTGAGTCAGGCCGCTCCCTGCTCTGAGAAGTCCATGGTCCCAAGCAAGATAAGGCCGCTGCGCATCTGTCAATGATAGGGGACAGGAGGCAGGTGTGATAAGACGTGTCAGGGCACCTGGGAACTTCTGACCTCGAGCTGTGGTGAGGGCCAAGAGGCCTTCAAGGAAGAGGTGTCCCGGGAGCCTAAAAGTTGAGATTCCAGGGCGGAAGGAAGGGGCTTCCTGCAGAGGAGGTCATGGTCTGAGAATCACAGGGTGTGGCTGATGTGGTGGTCGGGTTGGGAGGTGGATCATGGTGGGAGGCTGGAGCTCTAGAGAGCAGTGAGGATTCAGGATTCAGGTCAGTGTCTGCCTGCGTCCTGGAGCCTGTGGATTCAGCCCCTTTGGGAGCTCAGGCAGAGTGCAAACCTCCCTTATTTGGGGGTCTTTTCTCAGCCCCATTGAAGATGGGCCTAACTGCCTGGGGAACCACTTCTACTTGTTGCATCTGGGACCTGGCTTTAGCCCCAAACTTTCCACTTCCCCAGCTTCCTGAGCCTCCGTTTCCCCAGCCACACAATGAGGGCACCCCCAACCCCCGAATCCCTCTTCCCCACGCCACCAGGTCTTCCAGCGTTGAGAGCCCTCCGCCTCCCCCGGAGTTGAGGGTGGACTGGGGAAAGGGAAGCCAGTTTTCCAATGGCCCTGTCCAGGGAGTGGGCTGGGGGCTGGGTGGTGGTGCCACAGATGGGACATGTAATTACTGTTTCCAGCCAGAGCCCGATGAGGGGGAAGCGCAGAGAGAGGCAGGAGTTTTGCGGTGGAGACTTTCCTTACCATGGAAAATTCTGAGGCGGTTTCCCCATTAGAGCCCTTGGAGCCGCCCTGCCAGCCCCATGTCGTCCATCATGACACTGGCCCCTAACCAGGGCTTGCTCTGGGAATCCTCCTGTGAAGAGATTATGCCCTGAGAGGGGATATGGCCCACCGGGGTCCCTCAGTCTGAGGGACAAGGATTCACCTTGTTCCATTGTTCTCCCCAACCCAGGTCACAGCCTTCCCTCACTGCATTAGCTGACTGCAGGCCAATCGCATGCGGTCTCCCCCAACCTGACCTCAGGCCCACATGTTGTTCCCCACTTTCTCTGCGGCCCCACCCAGCAGGGTGCCTTTAGCCTTACCCTCCTAGGGCTTCCCCCAAGCAGCTCAGACATGCCCCCTGCCTGCACCTTGAAGACTGGCTTGGGCAAGCTTTCCTGGAGGCACAAGGAGCCCTTGGTTTTTGCTGGCAGAGCCCCCTGGGGGCCATGGTCCCTGCCCTCTGGAAGAACAGATGTATCTGAGGTCTCCTGAATGGGTGTGGGCTGAGCCCACACAACTGCAGATAAGGGCAGGCAAAGTTCCCTCAGCCAGACCCTCCGTCCGGGTTCAGAGGGGCTCCTTAACCCTGGCGGTTCCCCGGGGGTGAGTGAGGGGCTCCCTCCACACATCCGAGGAGCTGCGGGCCAGTGGGTGAGTACACCCTGAGGCTGAAAACAACTCACAAGCTGATAGAAAAGGCAGGAAAATGCCTGTTTCCACGAGCACGTGCTTTCAGTGCCTGAAACCCCACCATCAGGACAACCCGGGGCTGGTGTCTGCTCAGGGTAAAGGAAGAACTTACTATTGTAAATTGGGGAGGGACGGCTTCCAAATCAATAAGTTCCTGGTCACCAGGGCTGTGCAGGTAGGGTGTGTCGGGCAGCTGCAGCTCTGAGGCATGTGGCTCTTGTCGGGGGGCAGTGGTGGGGGCCATCTAACAGTTCCAGGTGGGCGGGAGGCCCTATGACAGGCTCTGTGCCACGCGGAGACCGGCCGTTCACACGGCCAGGTGGGAATCCTGCACTCAGGACCCTAGCCTGGAGGATGACTGCAGGTCTTGGGGGAAGGGGCCCCATGTCAGGCAGCAAGGAATCCTAGAGACAGTTTGGGGCTATAATCTGGGCTGAGGCCTCCATTTTACTGATAAGGAAACCACGGCTCACAGACGGGTGGAGTCACTCAGTATTGTGCAGCAGATGATGGTGGAGCAGGACTGTGACCCCAGCCGCCTGCCTACAACCCTTGAAAATCTCTGCAAATTGCACATACTTAACGCTGCACTGGCAGACATGTGTGCGTGCACGGTCACAGCGATATGATGCACACAGGCGCGCGCGCACACACACACACACACACACACACACACACACACACACACACACACACGGGCGGGCGTAAAGCACATTTTGAAGCCTGGGTGGTCCCCCTCAAGCCCTGGGACCCTAGGAGGGTGGAGTGGGGGCCCCTCAATGGAACCTCTTCCTTTCCCAAGCAAGAAGGCGGGGGCTGCCCTCGAGCAAGGAGAGAAAGAAGGAGGGAAGGAGGAAGCCCTTGCTTTGTGTATTGTTCCTTGTCAGGGAGATGAAATGGCTTCTGAGAGCAAATAAAGGGCGCTTTGAGACCTGCTTCTTTCTCTCTTACTCAAGGGTGCTTCCATCCCTTCTCCTCCGCCATCCCCAGCCAGCGGTGGACATGTATGTGGGAGGGCAGCACATGGGGACAGGGTGACAACTCAGAAATGCCACTAGACTCACAAGACAGACACCTAAGGCCACACAGAGAGCCCTCCCCACCCCACCCCTAGAGCCCACCTTTGTAAGAGACGGCGTCCTGCCTAGTAGGGTTAATACATGACTAGTTTGAATGTCCCCTGTGGGCTGAAAAAGAGGGTATATTCTTGAATTTGGAAGTGCAGGGCTTATGTATTTTCCTTAAATCAAGCTTGTTAGTTATGTGGTTCAAATCTGCCCTGTTCTTGCTGTTTATATTATTGACACTTCCCTCCGTCGGTTTCTAAGAGAGGGTTGTTAAACCCCTTCACTCTGGCAGTGGATTGATCATTTTCTTTTTGTAATTCTGTCAACTTTCGTGTCACCTATTTTTAGGTTGTATTCTTTAGTGCATACAGGTTGAGAACTTTTATAACTGTTAGATAGACTTTTCACTTACTTAGTGTCTAGTAAACCTCTTAATGTCTAAGGAAAAAGAAAAGAGTCACACCTGGACATATGTGGTCACCCAGAGACTCTGTAAAGAGCAGTATAGAGAGACACAGAGAGGCACACAAAGTCATGGATACCCAGAGGCACATGCGCACTTGAAAAATCACTGATGAAAGGGTGATACTTGGGGAGGGGGCTCATTGAGGTCTCCCTCACTGGGATACTGAGTCCTGCAGGCAGTGGGTGAGTGGGGCAGTCCTTGATGTCTTGTTCTTTAATGGATGCCCAGAGCCCAGCCAGGCCTGGTTCAGGAAGGGTGGGACACCAGGATGCTCAGGTCATGCTGGGGCCTTGGGCCTCAGAAGTCACTTTGATCAGTCTGCTCATGGGCAGCAGGGAGAGGAGGGTTCGAAGTTCATTGCCTAGAGAGGTCAGTTCTGTGCCACCCTGGGGCCTGGGATACCCTAGCAGCTACAGAACATCTTCTGCCAGCTCCTCAGTCTAAGGTGGCAACAGACAGGACCTCTAGCCAGGTGCATAGGTAGCCAGCACCTTTGCCTGTGAGCGTAGGCAGCATAGACTCTGGGGCAAGAATTCTGGTGTTGCCATCTCCTTCCTAGGCCTTGACCTCCATGTCTGTAATCTCACAGAGTCTTGAGCAGGCTGCTCTGCAAGGTCCACAGAGACTAATACTGGCCTGCAGTCTCCCAGCTAGAAAGCAAATGAACCAGCCCTGGCTCCGGAGAACTTCCCTCTAGAGTGGGTGGAAATGCTAGAAAATTAACATAATCTGCCACTTCTTTTGGGGGAGAGGGCCTACACCGAACAGCTTGGGGGATCTTACTTCCCTGACCAGGAATCGAACCCAGGCCCTCAGCAGTGAAAAGTGCAGAGTACTAACCACTGGGCCTCCAAGAAATTTCCTTGTCTGCCCCTTCTGTCTCCACACAGTAAGTGTCCCTTCGAGGTCTGGGCAGGGAGATGAGAAGGTGTCCACATTCTATCCCCACTGAGCTTCCAGGCCAGGGCTTCTGAGGCACCGGATAGGCGACAGAAAGGTTACTTTTCCGCAAGATTTGCAAGCTGTTTAGTGAAGGCTTGATGAGTGGAAGCAGAGGTTAATTCCAGCCAGGGACCTGAGAAAACTTCTTGATACTGAATTGGAATTGATGGTGGAATCTGAACTGGACCTTGAGAGTGAGCTTCAATGGGTTTGATACAAAACTGGAGAGTTTGCATCTTTCTGATGCTTAAGATTAAATGTCTGGCTTTTTCTCTTATTTATACTTGTGCTCCGAAAATTGTTACCCTTTTTTTTTTTTTTTTTGGCCTTAATTAGTGAAATATAAGACCTAGGCTGGGCAAAATGCTCTGGGGATGTGCAAACTTTTTTTTTCAATAACAAGTAATCACAACTGGGATTAGCCCTATTTACGCAATTGTGTCATTTTCAATAGGTTGTAAACAGGAACACGGGCTTCTCAGGTGGCTCAGGGGTAAAGAATCTGCTTGTCAAACAGGGGATGCTGGTTCGATTCCTGGTCTGGGAAGATCCCCTGGAGAAGGAAATGGCAACCGGCTCCAGTATCCTTGCCTGGAGAATCCCATGGACAGAGGAGCCTGGAGGGTTGCAGTCCATGGAGTCGTAAAGAGTCAGAAAAGACTTAGAGACTTAGCAACAAAATCAGAACATAGGGTCTGAATTTTTACTTGCTCTTTTCTGGACGTCAAACTTCAGCAGACCTTAAACTATCCGTTTCAATCTGGAATGATTGATGGTTTTTTTTCAGATGTAAGTAGCACAACTTCTTAGGCAGTTGAAAGAGAGATCACAGAAGCAATCAGGGGAGGCTTCCTGCTGATGGTGGTGGTGGTAATGGGTTTAGGGAGAGGAAATTTACTAACCCATGTGGTTCTGGGCAGTCAAATTCTAAGGGCTCTGGGCCGCTAGGATGAGGTGCATCTTAGAGTCCCCAGGGCAGGTATCACTTCTTGTGGACTGGGCTTGGCACCAGGGCCCCTGGTCTGCCCACTTTGCATGAAAAGTGGTGTCCTTGGGCAGAGCAGGAGCGGAGAGGCTGAGACCTGGTTAAGAACCCGGGAGAGATGAGCTCGCCCAGACCACAACTGTGATGAGTGCGGTGGGGATGAGGAGTATGAGGCAGGAGCCACTTAGAGTGATCATTCCATTAATCAGAGTGGAAAGGCTGGTTTCAGGACTTCTGCCAGCTAGCAATTAGGCCGACCCTGGAGAGCAAAGGAGAGCGCGCGGAGGCGCGAGGGAGGAGGCGCCCCGAGCTTCCCGAGCGCTCAGACACGAGGGCAGCGGCAGGTGTGAATGTGATGGGCATTGGTGCGAGTTGCCTGGCCTCACCAGCCTGGCCTCCGTGGAGCCTATCTCCGCTCCAGGCAGGCCTCACTCTACTCTCCAGACTCCTGAGCAGCACAGCCCCTCCTGTTCTGCCTGCCCCACCTAGTTCTGGGGATAAGAGAAAGAACCAGAACAAAGCCACAACTACCCTGAGCCTGCCTGCCTCTGCAACACTTCAAATGCCCCAAGACAGCCCCTCCCCCTCCACCCCACACCTTAGAACCTCTGGCCTCTCTGGAGAACGGGAAAGGGAAAATTAGATCTACTTTACAGATGGGGAAACTGAGGACCAGAGAGGGGCAAGACCATGGTCATGGTGCCAGCAAGTAGGAGAGCAGGGACCTGAACTCAGGGTCACCTCTATAGCTCCACACTGGGGTGCAAAGAAAGCTGGGTATTTCCCAGAGGGCTGGCTGAGATGAGGGGCTGCAGCCCTGGGGTCGGCCAGGAAAAGTGTGCAGAGCTGGGGCTGCAACGGAGGAGAGGGGATATGAGTCATTTTCCCTGTGATCCAGGGCGGCAGACAAAGGCGGGAAGAGAATTGTTCTTGTAAGATGGCCTCAGGGTGGGGCTGTGAAAACCTCTGGATGGTGGAGGGGTGCCCTCCACCTAGGATTCTGCAAAATGCCCTGTGGCCTTGGAGACACCCCCATCCCGCTCAGGAAGAAGGTTCAAGTTCAGTCTTATTTGGACACACTAGCCCTGCCTGGGAGAAGGCAGCCTCCGTGGCCACATTCAGGCATATCTGTGAGGGGGCCTTGACGCACGTGGCCCAGGTCCCCTGTGTGGGCATATTTGGCCCCTGGGACTGACCCCCACATGGGGGATGGTGCAGGGGCTTCTTGGGGAGGGGTCTCCTGGCTGCAGCTGCAGAGGGAGGGCTCTGGTGACCTCATGGCAGCTCCCATTCCCTTCTTTTTCCATGAGTCATGTTTCTAAAAGTGGCCCAGGAGCAAGTGGGAGCCAGACGGTGGTGGCGGGGCCTGTGTGGCCAGGAGGGAGAAGGAGGGGGCAGATAGGGAGGGTGGGGCCCAAAGGAAATGGGAGAGAGACAGCGGAGGGCAGAGACAGACAGAGGTGGGAAGGAGACAGAGGTGGGGGCTGCGAGGAACACAGGCTCAAGGGAGAGATGGACATGGGAAGCTGCGGCCAGCTAACTGCCGAAGTCCCTTTCCACCTCTGCAGGAGATGGGGTGGAATGCTCAAGATGTGGGGGTAAGAAGAAATGTCTCCAGGGGGCTCTCCTACCCATTTGCTCCTCTTCTTCTTTGACTGTCCTTGAATGTCCCTGATCATCTCTTCCCATTTCTAGGGCTTGCCTATCACCTATGGCCTTGGTTCCCCCAGTGTACCCTGGTCTGGATGTAGGTGGATGCAGAAGCACCATCCCGCCTCCAGGCCTCTCTGGCCTCTGGGGAGAATGCTGTGGGATTTAGGACAAGCTGGTCCTTCCTCGACAGGTGTGGGAGGGGCCAAGGCCTGATGCTCACTGCTGGCTGTATGTGCTTGAGTGTGGTGGATGCAATGGGCTCTGAGGGCACTGGAGGTCTGGCCTTTGGTGCCCGGGCCTAGGGGCCCTGGGACTCCATCCTCACTGCTCTGCTCACTGAGCTCGCCGCCCCTCTCCCCTACAGCTGGCCCCTGGCGTGAACTCGGGCCAGGGCCTGGGCATCGAGATCATCGGGACTCTGCAGCTGGTGCTGTGCGTGCTGGCCACCACCGACCGGAGGCGCCGCGACCTCGGGGGCTCTGGCCCCTTGGCCATTGGCTTCTCTGTGGCCCTGGGACACCTGCTGGCGGTGAGCGGCGGAGGCGGGGCCGGGAGGGGGGTGTGCGGAATCTTCCCAAGTAGGAGTGGTGGTGGGGAGGGTGGAGCCAGGCTGCTGGGGGTGTCCTGTTGAGGGCAGAGGGTGGGACTCCGACAGGGCTCATTCCGCGGGTTGGGGGACCAGCTGCCCTGGAGAGGGACGCACAGGGCCTGGCTGACCCTCCTTCCAGGTCTGATGGTCACTGCCCTGTTTCCCCTCTGGTCTTCTTCCTCCATGTCACCCTCTCCCTCCCCCTCCCTCTGTCTCTTTCTCTCCATCTCCTCTCCTGTTCCCCCTGACCCTTCCCTCCCACAGATAGACTACACCGGCTGCGGTATTAACCCTGCCCGGTCCTTCGGCTCCTCGGTGATCACGCACAATTTCCAGGACCACTGGGTAAGCAGTGGGGCTGCTCGGTGCAGGTGGGAGGGAGACTTTGGTGCCTTATGGTAGATCCACCCCTGACCCTGTGACATCATCTCCCATCACAAAGGCCCTGAGAGATGGCCAGGGGGAGGAATTCGGGAAGATGAGACCTGAGATGAAGGGGTGGTGGGTTCACACCTTAGGCAGGGCAGTGTAGGCAGCCTCCCCTCCCAGATCAGACCATGGTCTGACCATTCCAGGCACGCTGAGTTGGGTCACACAGAAGCAAGGAGAAAACCACTACCTAAGTCCTGGCTTGGGCCAGTTGTAGCGGGTGGAGGGCTGCAGATGCTGAGATTCAGCACTGCCTTTTCTGTCCCAGGCACAGGTTGGGGAGCAGCCATGCAGTGGGAGGGTGGTGGGTGGGTCGGGGCTCTCATGGGAAGCAGGTCCCATCAGATGCCCCCTGAGCATGTCTGCTCTCTGTTCCTAGATCTTCTGGGTGGGGCCGTTCATCGGAGCAGCCCTGGCAGTGCTCATCTATGACTTCATCCTGGCCCCACGCAGCAGTGACCTCACAGACCGCGTGAAGGTGTGGACCAGCGGTCAGGTGGAGGAGTATGACCTGGATGCCGACGACATCAACTCCAGGGTGGAGATGAAGCCCAAATAAGGGGGCTAGGCCTGGGCATCCACCTGGGGGGTGGGGGGGCAGGGGAGGGCAGAGGGAGGGGAGGGGTGAAATCTGTATCATAGACACTCTGACAAGCTGGCCAAACTCACTTCCCGAAGATCAGCAGGGCCTGCATGGTTAAGCCTGACTTGGGACTGTTGCTATCACCTTCTTTCTCTTTCTCCTTTTCCCGGCTTTGGGGATCTCTGAGGACCAAGATTTTCCAATCACCCATTCCCTTGAAGTCACAAAGGAGGTGAAAGAGAGGGACCCACCTTGCTAAGTTGTCCTCTCAGAGTGTGATGTGAGGTATGCCAGAAAGCACGCCCCCCCCCATCCCAGAATTGCTCACCAGCTCATCTGCTGCAGGTGCCTGGGGCTCCTCAGTGATAGCTTTGTGCTTTTGAGCGTGGCCCTCTTTTCTGTAATGTGCACTTGCCCCAAGGATGCTCTAAGGGGGAGAGACCCCACCAAGTGCAGTGGTGGGGTCAGGGGGCAGTCAGAGCCCGTCCTTGCAGCCCGGCTGGCTTCCAGGTCCGCTCCCCCAGCTCCGGAAGTGCTATACGACCTTGGGAACGTCTCAATCTTGGGGACTCAGTGACTCCATCTGTAAAGAGGCAGGGGCAGGGAGAGCTACATGGGCCCGAGACCCCTCTCCAGAATTCTGTAAGTGTAGACACACTGCACGTTCTGGAAGGCCTAGTCTGGCCCAGCGCTGCTTCTTCCACTTGCCCAGTATTTACTTGTACCTACACATCTATGTGAACACATGTACATAGGCACACATGTTCCATAGCAAAGAGCAACAGATCATCCAACCGTAGGAAGTTCCCATTCCTAGGGAAGCAGAGCTGAGAGTGGACAGAGCCTGCTGTTGCAGAATGAAGATCATCTAGAGGGAGAGAGAGGAATGTCCGAGTTCCTTCACTGAGTTGTAGTTAATCTTTTCTACCTATCACTGTATCACCCTCGTCGTTATTTGGTTCTTCAGTTTTTCTTGCCAGTGCAGACACAGGTCAACATTATGTAGTGGCGGGTGTGTTGACTGAAGGACACTTGGTCATCTGAAGGTCAGCCCCTGGAGACAGTTGTCCTTGCTGGACCCTCAGCGAGGGTTCTGAGCCCCTAGCTGACAAGGTAGGAGGAGAAGCAGATTCCTCCCTTATTCCAGAGGTCCTGGTTGGAGGCACTGGGGGGAAGCTGGGTGACCTGCACAGGCTTCCCAGGCCATAGTCATCCCTCTTCATTTATTTGGAGGGGAGAGTTGGTCTTGACCAAATGAAGTAGCTATGGCTGCAGCCCAAGGATAATTCCGTGCACAGTCTGTTTGTGGAGGCAGCTATCTACACATTCCATACCATTCCACCAGGGCCAGAGTAGGTCCCCCCATGCCCCACAGCCACGACGGTGACAAACACTGAGAGACACAATACATAGATATCTGGAAGCAGCAGGACAACCAGGAGGCCTTCAACGATCACAGCACATCATGACATCCATATACTCTCTCCTCCATTTCTGAGCAAAAGCTTCTAGTCCATTTAACAGAGAAAGAAACTAGGGTCCAAGGACCCAGAGCAAGATGATGATTTGGCAGGCCTAGCAGCCAGGGCCATGCCTCTGGCTACTCCCTGGACTGTGAGACTGGGCCCTCTTAGACCCAGATCCTGCATTTCTGCCTGGGTAATGGCCAGGTGCTAGGAAGGGTGAGGGGAGTTTTGGAGGGGAGAGGGGGCGCTCCATCCCGTCCTGTCCTGGCTGCTGCACACAGGACCCTGCATCTGTCTGTTCTGCATATACGTCTCTTTGGAATTGGAATTTCATTATATGTTAAGAAAATAAA
Source organism: Cervus canadensis (assembly GCF_019320065.1). Lineage (NCBI taxonomy): Eukaryota > Metazoa > Chordata > Mammalia > Artiodactyla > Cervidae > Cervus > Cervus canadensis. The sequence continues at coordinate 61,767,477 of NC_057388.1, read as the reverse complement.
CATAATATAGGTCATCCAGACTCCTTGGAATGAAGGTTTTTCTTCTTTGGGCACCGTGTTCCCACAAGGGATCTCTGGGTCTGAGAACTTGGGCCCAGTCTGCGGAGGAGCCACTGCACCCGAGGACTCCTGGTCTCAGGGGGCAGACACAACCAGAGCTCCCTCTGAGGGACAATCAGCCTCATGCAGGATTGACGTGTGACAGCTTGAGGGTTCCCTCTGACCCCCTCCTTAGAACAGAGCCCGGGAGCACCAGGGACGCCCGGGCCACACTTCCTCTGGCCCTCCGCACATCTCTGACCCACCCGCCCTGGGGCTGGGCTCTGCTTGGGGGGCTCAGCCCTGGGGGCAGGGATGGAGGTGGACTCACTCATCAGAGTGAGGTTAGTGCCAGGTGCAGGGGAGGCCGGGGAAATGTGACGAGCAGTAGCTAAGAGGGGAAAAGTCCCTCATTTCCTTAGGGCCTGGCGGGGGTGGGGGGGAGGCATGTGTGTGTGTGTGTGTGTGTGTGTGTGTGAAGGGTTCCTCTGCTCTGAAAGCATGAGCCACATTCTGGGAGGATGCCCACATTCTGGGCATCTTCCTGTGGTTTTTGTCAGACTACTATGGGGCATCCCCAGGGCAGAAGAGATCAAAGTGGCCTGACCTCAGTCCCCAGGGGGACAGGAAGCCAGAAAAGGACCCCTCCATCTGCTCCTGCCTTTACACCTGTGCTGGTGTAGCCCAAGGCTGGTGCAGGCTGGAAAGGCTCCATCCAGCCCTCTTCAGATCACAAAATCCCAGCCCACATGTGGCCTCCTGGTATTGGGGGCCCAGAAGGCCTGTGTACCCTTATTCGGTGGAGGCAAGAGGATCCTCAGAGACAGGCCCAAGTCTCAGGACAGATCTTTGCCAAGCTGATATTTGGATTCAGGCCCCTGACACACACACACACACACACACACACACACACACACACACACTCTTAGGGCTAGTTTCTCGAAATAGGGACAACTACACTGAAACCTAGTGCTCAATAACAGAGGCCCAGAGTCTGGGAGACTCCAAGAACCACCAACCTGGATATCTCACTGGGCTACATGGGCAGGTCAGGGATGACAGGGAAGGTCCTGGCACCCCCACTCTGCTCTGAGAGATGCCCAGATCCTGCCTCCCTCTGTGGGGGCCTTTGCTGATGGTGATACAGGGGCAGCTTGGCCTGTGGAAGTTGTGAGGTCAGCGTGGCCAGAGCAGGCTTTCTTATCCCAGGGTGCAGGGGGCTGCTACGAGTGACAGCTAGGGCCTCAGTCCGTGCAAACTGCCTCTGCGCCTCCCAGGCTGAGGGCAAGCTGCTGTGAATGGGAGGGTGCAGGCCAGGCCCTGGGAACAGGGTCCAGGCAAGCCTGCAGCAGCTAGGCCTACCTGTGCGGGTGTGCCGAGACTCTCTGTCACAGCCCTTCTTGGCTTATCTCCATCCTGTCCCCTCCTCCCTGGTGTGAAGCCCTCTCAGTCCCCATCAGGGGCCTGGCCACCCCCATCTCAACACCTGCTCTTCCTTTGCTGTCCTCTGACCATTCCAGGGAAGCGCCTTTCTTAGTAACTGTTTAGTTTTAACTTCCAGGATGCTAGTGCCAGGATACAGAGCCTGAAGAAGAGGTCGAGGAACTCCCCTTGGACTTCACATGCAGCTTTTCTAATCTTAACAATACCTTTGGAAGGCAGAGATAACAGCCTCCTTTTCTAGAGGATGCTAAGGGTCCTGAAGATGAAATAATTTGCCCAAGTCCGCACAGTGTGTTTGTGGCAAAACTGGGATTTGAACTTGTTCTATCTGGCTTCAAAGATTGGGCTCTTTCTACTATGTGGTGCTGTCCCATTTTGTCAAGACTCCCACTGAATTTACCTCTGGATGAGCTAGGCTTCCTTTGCCTGGAGGGTGTTGAGAGGAAAAAGTAAGGGAAAATAATAACTGACTGAAGGGGACTCCAGCACCAGGAGAAATGCCATTTATTTGGGGGCCAGCTGGATACTGTGTCTGCTTGAGGCCTATTGTTACCACCTGGCCCAAGACTGCTCCCCTGGTACTGGCCCCACCCAGTGCCTTCCAGGCCTGACTGCCCCTCTCTCTATTCTGGAGGAAAATATTTGATAAACTTGTTCATCCAGAGGTTGTCCTCTCCCACTAGAATATATGGGAAGAAGTAGGACAATGCTATACCCTGAAGGATAATAATGCACCATTCAGGCCTGGGGGCAAAAGCACATGGGACCAGGCTGCTTCAGATTCCTCGTCTTCCAGCCTGTGGGTTCAGGGCTTTAGGGCCTCTTTCTCCCAAGGGTCATCCCCAAATCTGCTCATATTCTGTCCAGCCCAGCACAGAGGGGAGGCTTTAGGAGAGTAACTGAATTGAAGGGGAGCTTCTGGAGCAATCAGAACTCTTGTCTGTTTTGTTCATCAAAATTTAATGGAGAGAGTATATTTCCTGAAATGTTCCATGACTCAGCCTTGGTTTCCCAGATGCTGAGCATTCAAGCCACTACACACATGAGGTGCTTTGATGGAGGGGGGGTGGTCACCTATCACCAACCCCCCTTCCCCAGCTGCATCCATGCTGAGGCCAGATAACAGGCTGCTTCCTCCCCTGGGCTCCCCATGGTTCAGGGCAGACCTGCACATGAAGGGGGCTCACTTGGCCTGGAAGGCTGTGCCCTCAGCACTTGGCCCCGAAGGAAGCAGGATGTAATTCAGCAGTTAGTGAATCCTAGAGTATTTGTCCCTCCATTAAACTCACAAGAGCAAAAAGTTGTGATTTCGCAATTGCCTCATCTGTTCTGAGTCACACCTTTTTGCATGCTTTTCCAAAGTCCTTTGTAGGGGACATCGGCCAGAGACCTGTGAGTAATGCTCAGGTCAACTCAAGGTTGCCTTTTAGTCACACATATATATGACCTCCTGCATCAGGTCAGTCCTGGATTTCTAAATATCCGGAAATCTGGGATACTTGTAAACTCATATGCGCTTTCCTGGTGATTCAGTGGTAAAGAATCCACCTGCAGTGCAGTAGCCGCAGGAGACGCAGGTTTGATCCCTGGGTCGGGAAGATCCCACTGGAGGGCATGGCAACCCACTCCAGTATTCTTGCCTGGAGAACCCCATGGACAGAGGAGCCTGGCGGACTACAGTCCATAAGGTCGCAAAGAGTTGGACACGACTGAAGTGACCGAGCACACACACACGCACATAGACTTGCATTTTCCTTTTGATATATCCTTCTCCTCCAGGGTGAAGGGCTCTAGAGAGGTCTACAGGAGAAGAATTGATCTCTGGATCAAGACTGGGGTCGGTCAACTGGTCAGACATAGACACCGTGAGACCTCAGTGGGGTTAGAGACCCAAAACTCTCCCTGAACCCAGCATCCTTGTCCATCTCCAAAGCTCAAGTGAGCTCCAAGAGGCCCCAAATGAAAGGCTGTGGGTGGCTTAGGGCATCCATTTGCCACTTAGCCTCAAGGGTATGGTGCCTTTTGGGGATTTGGTAGAAGCTAACAGGGCTCACTCCCTATTGGGGTTCCCTGGCTGGCCCCCAGTGTCCTTGCCACCAAAGCCAGGAGCCAGTCTGGAAAAGCACCGGAGGGACTGGTGCCAGGGGCCTCCACCCATAGCGTGGCCCGGTCACGTGCTGAGCCATCAGGATTTTTCCACCACTCCTGGGGGTCACACCTTCACTGGACAGGAGCCTCTCAAGGAAGGAGATAGTGATTAATGTTTTATGGTCGAGCTGCTGGGCATGACACCTTGTTTTCTTTAGGATTAGAATACAATGAGGACGATGAGTGGAATTTGTTATGATCTGGGGGCCAGGGAGGGGCCATTTCTGGGGCTGAGGACCCACAGGTGGTGATGTTTACTGTCCTTCGTGCCTCAAAAGGGGAAATTCTGAAAGTAGGAAAGGCAAATGAGGCTCTTGCCAACAGGGCCATCATTTCTGGCCCTCAAGAAACAGTTCCCACCAACACTTCAGGCCCTAGTGTGCAGAGAGGCCACAGGGGAAGGGAGCCCAGAAATTGTAACAAGCATGTCCTGCTTAGATGACTCTACTTCATTTTAGTAAACCTTATTCTCAGTATGTAGATGTGTGCTTATTTTTCTGTTTTTTGCCAGTGTATTGATGAGGAATGGGGCCAGGGTAGAACTGATCTTTGACCATGTGGGTTAGTATGGCCTCGCCAATTCTTTTTTTGTTTGCTTTCAAAAATATTTTTAAGTAACAAATTTTACTTAAATACTAAATGGCACCAAATTGAGTACAAGTCAAACATATTACTAAATATATTAAACATGAACTTAAGTGTAATGAATTAGAAATATTTGTTTCCTTTTAATTTCTTCCCCATTAACTTTTTCATTTTTATTTTTTTATTTGAAGTATAGTTGACTTACAATGTTGTGTTAGTTTCAGATGTATAGCAAATAGATTCAGTTTTTTTGTATATACATAGGGCTTCCCTGATAGATCAACAGTAAAGAATCTGCCTGCCAGTGCAGGAGATGGGGTTCGATCCTGGGTTGGGAAAATTCCTGGGAGAATGAAATGGTACCCCACTCCACTGTTCTTGCCTGGAAAATCTCATGGACAGAGGGGCCTGGCAGGCTATACAGTCCATGGGGTCGCAAAGAGTCAGACATGACTTAGTGACTAAACAACAGCAACGTCATATATATATATATCCTTTCTCAGAATCTTTTCCCTTATATCAAAAATACTGGTATAGTTCTCTGTAGGTCCTTGTTAGTTATCTATTGTATATATAGTAGCATGTATGTGTTAATATAAAAAAAAACCTCCATATGTTTTGAATTCTGCAAGTACCTCCCCCCACCCCTCACCCATAGCTGTCTGGTCTCGGGCTACCCTGGTGCTTCTCTAGTCTCTAGCCTCCCCTAGACCTCTCCGCAGTTCAGCACTTAAAGGGTTAAAGTGTCATCAGCAGGGGACCTCCAAGATCCTGTCCAGCTCAACAGTTGTGGGATGCTTTTTGTAGATAGGTGCCCTTGCCACATGAGACATGTATTTTGCACATCACCTCTAGGTGGGAAAGAAAGAGTGCATTCTCTCTCTCTCTCTCTATTTTTTTTTAAAGAGGTGTCTTTCCAGTAAGGTCCAAATTAGAAACTGTGTGTGATGGAGGAGGACTCATTCCTACAGTACCGTATTTGGATCATCCTCTGATCTGTCCTGAGAACCTGCCAGTGATTCTCATGGGAGAATCACGGGACAGTTTTGTGTAGGTACACAGACCCAGTGCTCTGCTAGCTCTTGCAGCCTCATCGAGGACCAATCCCTGACACATAGACAAAGGCTAAAGAAACCTCCTCTGCTCATGGTCACGTATCTTACAAGAGGTCCAACACCAGGTGCTATGCTCAGTTTACCTGAAGCCAGCCTGCCCTCCATGGAGAATATGAACCTGGGATGACTGGCCTGGCTGTGCTCAAGAAGGGGGAGCTGGTATACATTTTCAACAAGCTACTGCTTGAGCCAAAGGAACTACAATTTGGAGGGGGAAAAGTATTGTTTTGGGGGAGAAAAATGAAAGAGAGGGAGGGAGGGGGAGAGAGAGGAGAGAGAGAGATTCAGTGAATTTAACTGAGATCAGTCTAAAAGAAACAAACCCAAAGAATTAATAAACATGAAAAAATTCTCAAGGATGGGTGCTCACCATTGACAGAACTCTTGAACATTCTGAAAATTGGTTAACATATCCTTGACCCCTTACTTTATGTGGGCTTTATTTTTTTTTTAAACTTAGCTTATATTTTTCAGACTTCCCTCGTGGCTTAGACAGTAGAGAATCTGCCTACAATGCAGGAGACTGGGTTTGATCCCTGGGTCAGGAAGATCCCCTAGAGAAGGGAATGGCTACCCATTCCCATATTCTTGCCTGGAGAATTCCATGGACAGAGGAGCCTGGTGGGCTACAGTCGGTGGGGTCACATGACTGAGTGACTTTCACTCACTTATATTTTCCAGAATGCAACTTAGATAACCTATGACTCTAAAGAACTCAAAAAAAAAAAAAAAAAAGAAAAAAAACCACACAAACAAAACCCAAACAACCTAAACGCATAAAACCAATAAAGTTAGTCATAATCATATAGACATTGACAGCTGTGGGTTGTGCCTGGGTCATGCTAGGTGTCAATATACTCTGGTGGGGGTGGGTGTGGGTGTGGTGAAGAGTGATGTCAAGGCCATAAAGCAAGAATCAGTGATGCCCGAGGTGACTGTGGAACCTCCTATAGCATCTGCTTGCTACTGAATGATATGAACATCTCACACATTTGGGGTGATTTGTCTGAACTCCAAGGAAACCTTTAAATCACCAAGCTTGAGTTTTTGAACACCATGAAGGCACATTACCCAGACCACAGAGCAGACCAGCATGCGCTAAGTTCCAGGTGGTCCATGTGGATCTGCCTGCTGGGAAAAGCAAGTTCCTGGGAGCCTGGTAGAGATCAGACTCCCTCCTTGCCCGCGCCAAGTCAGATCTTCTTGCTTGGGCAGATTACGCATAACATGGTGGTGTTTTTACCTTTTTGGCCAGTGAGAAATGCATAATAAATTATACATTTGATAAAAATGCTGGCAACCTCTATTTTCACATACCACGCTTCCTCAGCTGACATTCCTGTGAATCAGCACTGGGAGGTGAGCTCCACGTTCAAGAAGGATGGAGCTAGTTTTGTGTCTTAGGTCAAATCATTGACCCAGGCCAGTTTGGGAGGCAACCTCTCCCACAGTCCAGGGGCACATGGCCCCTGCCGTCTGTAGGCTCTGGCAGGTGTGAGCCGGCAGGCATAATACACATACAACTCTGAAAGAAGTATTTGTGAGCTCCTGTTCTAGCATACTGTGTGTTCACCATTTCCGGGTCTTAGCAGCAAAGACAGGGACACGGGAATTTACCGGTCCTCTGTACACCGGTATCTCTGTGTCTCCTGCCTGTTTTCTTCTCTCTCTCCCCACTGCCTCGATGCTCTGTATCTGCTCCACACCCTGCAAGAGGATTCCTGGGCTCTATGGAGAGAATGACTCTGTTAAACTGTTCGTGAAGTTCTGGGATTAGCTGATGTGTCCGGGTTGTGACTGATGAGCCGGCGGCACCTTCCATCCGAGACGAACTCCAAGAATTTCCACTGCTGGCACTGCTGACCTCCCGGCCTGGGAGGAGCCACTGCATCTGCCTCCAGGAATGTGGGGCCTCGAGACACCAAGCCTAGGAATGCCTCCATCAGGCCCAAACCTTCAGTTCCAGAAAATTCTGAGGGCTCCCAGCTCCCTGCTCACTTCTCTTTCCCTCTTTCTCCCTGTGAAGCCACCTCAAGCTGGAGGGAAAATTCTGGAGAATTAGCTTAGAGACAAGGCTTAGCAGCCATGGGATTTTACTGATAGGTGCCATTCATGTGGCCAGACACGGCCTGAGTGAATGGCGTGGGTGGTTCTCCTGCCCTCTCTGGTCCCCTCAGCTCTTGACCGGTTTTCCCAGGGGCTGAGGTAATTTTGAAAAACACATCACCCTTTGGGAAACTCATCGTAGTAGAGATTCTGTCAAGTCCTGCAATAAAGAACTTGTTGAAGCCAGTGTTCACCACACTTATTTTTGTCGATAGAACTCTTTTGAAAGCAATTTGATGACTGTTTTGGACAACTGATTTTCCACAGAGCACATATTGTCACTGTGGCCTGCGCATTGTCTCTGAGAGCTCCTCTGTAAGATTCCCCTATTTAAAACCTCAGGGACGGGAGTGTTCTATCAGAGCCTCTCCTGAGGGCAGGTGCAAGGGGAGAGGGTGAGAGAGAGACAAGTTCTGAGTTCAGGGTGAGGGTACTGGGGCCCCTGGGGAAGGGGGAGGCAGGTAAGTGTGTGTGTGTGTGTGTGCAAGAGAGAGACTGGGATGGAGAGAGTAGGGGAGAGACTCGGAGAGAGAGGAAAATAACCAGTTATCAGAAGACACAGAAAGATTACAAAGGTTGAGAGACACAAAGAGAGAGAGAGAGAAAGGGAGAGGCTAGGGGCTGGGGGTGGGCTGCGTACAGTCTGCCTGATGGGTGGGGAGAACCCGCCTCAGGGCCCATCACTGATTAATCCCCATCCTGCCCGGTCCAGGGGGGCTTGTACTGTGGCCAGGAGCAGGTGCCTGGTGTACGCAGTGAAGGCCTCCTGGAGAAGAGCCTTCATGAATCATTGACTGGCCTTCGTTGTGCTGGAACCAGAGGAGTCTGCTGTCCATGCCAAGCTCCCCAAGCTATGGGCAAAGGTGCTGTGGGCTGGGGATGAGTCTGAGCTGAACCACATCTCATAGAGAGCCTTGGAAACAGGCTGACGCAGGTCCACCAGGACGTGCTGGGTTCTGGGCTTGCCTCTGCCGTCCGCTTCCCGTGAAACCTTGGCTTCGTTCCTTCTCTCTGGGCCTTGATTTCCCCAACTGTACAAGGAGGATTGAATTTGAGAGTCCAGGAAACCCCTCTTGGATCTGGGATTTTCTCAAAGGCTTTTCCAAATCACATGCCGGAAGGCCTCTCCTCATGTGTGGGCCTGGGGGGGGTCTTTGTATTCAGACCCCAGCTCGTGCCTGGGCAGCTAAGACCCTCTGGGCTCTGCACTTGCTGTGGGGGGTGGGCAGAGGGATGGAGGCCTTGGGTTCATCCTGGAAGCTCCAGGATGCTTTGGGAGACCCGACACCCCACATAGCCAGGATGGGGCCTGTCTAGCTCTAGAAGGTGCAGGACTGCACTATGCTCTTCCTCCCCAGTTGTCTGAGCCTCTCCTGGGCTGGGGCACCTGGGGCACCCCTCCCCCAAATTAGTTTGGTAACAGCATGGAGGTGAGAGGAAGGTGGGTCATGGTGGGCTTTCACAGAGGCTGGCCACATGCATCATCATTCCCACCCCTCTCAGCCCTGATGCAAGTGCTGGAGACCCAGACCTAAGCCCCTGCCAAGGGAGGAGAGGGACTGGGCAGCACCCACAGACCTGGCCCTTATTCTACTCACGCTGGGGCTTCCGAGGATGGAAGCAACACCCTGCACCTCAGCCCAACTCTTGAGGAAGTCAGAGAAGCCCCTGCCCAGGGCTGAGCATATCCAAGGGGACAATTTCTCAGCCCGAATCTCATGCTCACAATGTCCTACCCCCTCCTCCTGATGGCTGCTAATCCCTTGCGGGCTCTACAAGGCAGGTTCTGGGGTGTAATAGATTGAGGAAGGAGTCTAGAAGGGGGTGGGTAGGGTTCCTTAGCAGGCCAGCCTGGAAATAGAAGCTGCCTGTTCTTTTGGGTGTCCTGGGACAGCTGTGTCTGCATGTGGGGACCATGGGGACTGTGTGAGCAAGCTGTGACGATGTGATGTGTGATAATGCTAGGAAGCTGAGAAGAGTCGGGGGTGACAGATAGTTGACCAAATCCCTCATATCTACACTCCTGCCCCCATTAAAGAGCTGGAAAAACTGAGGCCAGAGACAAAGGCTTTTCCCTCCCTCACCTGGGGGTTCCATCCTCACTTGGACTGGAGCTCTTTCTGCTGCCTGAGCCTTCCCTGGCTCTCATCTCTGGCTGCTTTTCACTATGGTCATTTCTCATCTCTGCCTTTCCCTGTCCCCATGGGGTAGCCCCAATCTCTTTCTGTGAAGGCCTTTACAGCCTCCAGAATCACTCCGAACACAGTGGGTACCTGGGCATGGTTGTCAGACTCACCTGGCTCCCTGCTCTTAGCTCACTCAGCCTGTGCCCCTGTGCACATCCACTGGTCATGGAGAGAGGGAAATGTTCACCGAACCAAAGAGAATAGAGGAAAGGGGTGTCTGGGGATGCAGGCCTTGCAGGTTGGACCTTATGAGGAAGCTGGAGGTGCTGTATCTCTAGGCACTGAGTGAAGGGACCACAGGATAGGCAGGGGAGCTGGGGCACCGGCCAGAGGAGCTGCTGAGGAGGAGGCTGGCTGGGGCTCTCTGAGCTGACTTCTTTGGTTCCAGGTGCCTGGTGCCTGGGAATTTCAGGATGATCTGGGCTTTGGAGATGGAGGATCCTGGATGGGATCAGAAGGGAGGCTGGAGCCCTCAGAGTGGTCCGTGAAGGGGCAAAGGGGAAGCCCATCTACAATGTCCTGCTGTGTGTTTGCTCTGTGCAAGATTTCTCATCCATATTGCTTTGCCTGATACTCATAAATGAGCTGAGATGTAGGGATCACTCACTCGTTAATTCAATGGAGAAATGTTTCTGGAGATACTATTACTTGTCAAGCACTGTTCTGGGTATCAAATATTGAACAAAACAGATATGCTTATATTTTAAAGATGAAGAAACTCTAAGTCAGAGAGGTTAGGCAACCAATTCAAAGTTGCAGAGCTAGCAAGGGCAGAGCCAGGATTCAGAGCCACGGTCTGGGCCCAAGTTCTTTCCATTTCTCCATACTGGTAGGAAGCATGGAGTAGAAAGGCAGTGCAGTGAGGAGGAGAGAGCCTCAAACTGTCTTGCTGTGTGAGTGAAGACAGGTCACTTCCCCTCCCCTCCCAACTTTGAGGGACTTGACCAAGCCATCTGGAATTGCTCCTGGGAGGCAACAACAGAAATCAACATTTTAAATGGGGACAGCTACCAATTTTTGAGCAATTTCTATGCATCAGGTCCTGCAAACTTCATGGGAGTCCCTGAAGGTTCTTGAGCAGGAGAGGCACAGCTGAGCATCCCTGAACACAGCTTGCCCGGGGTCCCTCCCAGTGCCCCAGGACCTCTGGTCCTCAGAGGAAGCAGTTAAGGCTTTGGACATACAGAAGTGACAGGCAGGGACACGGGGACATACGGTTTATAAATAAAGGGATTGGGTGGGGCCAGGCTGGTTGCGTTGGGGAGAGTGAGGACCACACTGCAGAAAGAAGCCAAGAGAAGGCGTCAGAGGACAGCCAGACCCTCCTTCACTCACTGCCCCTCCCAACCCAGGGTAGGCAGCTCTGGTCCAGCCCTCAGGTTCTTGAAGTGGGGACCAGGGAGGCTTCCTCCACTAATCTTCTCGGCTCAGCGCATCAACCTTGACTGCACCAGTTGCCCTGCTTGCAAATGAAAGCTGGGTGCCCAGAGAAGATGAGTGTGGGCTGTTGGGTAGGCAGAGAGGAGGTGGGAGGGGAGGTGGAAAGGTGGGGAGGGAGGGAAGGATTTTACCAGGGGAAGGGAAGAACAGGTGGGGACATAGATATCTCACGTGGAACATATCTCTCCCTGTACATTTTAACTTTTAAAAGTTACATTAAAAATAACATACTTATAAATAATATATGTAGCTTGGTAGAGGGGCTGGTGGGCACCTTTCCTTGGTGATGATGTCCCAGAGCTCTAGGGACGCTGCTCCCAGCACCTTTGTTGTTGTTGAATCACTAAGTTGTGTCTTTTGCAACCCCGTGGACTGTAGCCCACCAGGCTCCCTTGTCCATGGGATGGATTTCCCAGGCAAGAGTACTGAAGTGGGTTGCTATTCTCTTTTCCAGGGTATCTTCCTGATCCAGCACCTTTAGTTAGAGTGTAATAGCTTCTTCAACACAAAAATAAGCATCTGAAATGTTGAGTCAGAATCTTGCCTTGAATGACAGCATGCAACTTGGGCCACAGACAGCTCCTGGGGCTGGGAACCCGTAGACCTGGATCCCAGCCCCGACTCAGAGAACACTTTCCCAGGTGACCTCGGGCACCTCGATTTCTCCTTCTGCAAAATAGGGACAATTATCCACACTGGGCAAGTGCCAGGGACGGTTGGGTCTGTACCTCCCACACATAGTGCCTCTCGTCAGGCCTGGCTGGAGAAAGCCTGCTCTGGGAGGAGGGCAAAGTCTGCAGGAAGTTTAAAGTTTATCAAGAAATGAGTTATCCATGGACAAATCAAAGCGCTTTCTTCAGTTAGAGGAAAACAAAGTGTCACATTGTCTTCACGCTGCCTGGCTGAAGGCCATGTGCCTCCCCCACCCCTGCCCATTCACACCTTGTCCCACCCTGCCCCACTCCCATTTAGCAGGTGCTCCTGCGGGGCCATAATTTCTGCTCAGGGAAAAAAAATCACTTTGGGACTCTGAGATGGACTTGAAAACCTGAGAAGAGAAACGGATTTGCTTTCAGAGCCCAGAGGCTCTAAACATCCTCGGCCCTGGTCCTCCTCCTGATCCTGACCCTGGATGGAGACTGAGCCCTGACCCAGCCCCAGACTGAGCCCTAACCTTTGACCCCAGTCTGAGCTCAGAACCTGATCCAACTCTGACCCCAAAGACATCACAGACTGAACTATGACTCCAGACAGAGACTGAGCCCTGACCCCAGCTTCATGCAAAGCTGGGTCATAGGCACATGTGAGAGTGGTCATGGCTTCAGGCAGCCGGAGCTCTTGAGCCTCAGCTAAGTGATTCCCTCTCAGAGGGCCAAGGATGGGGCTTCTGTCCGTAGGGATCCACTCTGAGGCCCCAGGACTCCAGCTCCTGTGCTAGCCTGTTCCTGCCCTGCCTTGAAGAAAGGACAGAGTCATGGAACAGGGAGAGGGGCTAAAACTCAGCCAGGGACAGGGCTCGCTTCAGCCTTGCTCTGGCCAAGTACCCTCTGTCTGCAGTCCACTCCAGCAAGGGAGGTCAGGGCCAAGTATCCAGAAAGAGCTGCCCCCTCAGGCCTGTCCATCAGCTATAAGACCCCAGCTCCATTTATGGACATGCCTGGAGCCATTTGGAGGCAGGGGCTGCTTTCTAGCCTGGCCCCTGCCACTGACATCAGGAAAAGGCAGCAGTTACTCAGCATCACCACCAGGGGGCACCAGACATAGGTTGGACTGAAAAGCCTCTGTGGCAAGCGCCTTGGGGCTTTAGCTGTGGGTTGGAGGGGTTCTCAGGGAGAAACCTGATAGTCCATTTAAAGAATCCCACCCGCTTGTAGCGAGGACAGACTCTACCCTGACACCTACAATACCCACTGGTGACAAGGAAAAACTAAACACTAGCTACTGTGATCTTAATTTTAATTTTACAAGTAGTGCTCAAATACATTTTCTTAAACATTGAAGTACTGGAGTCAACGCAACTATTCCATTCCCTACGTTCTATACCTTGCCCCTTTCCTTTTTCTCCAGTTTTACAATTTTGATGTGGGAGCTTCCAGACATTAAAAAATGTGTACGTATATGTATATCTATATATGCTTATGTGCTTACTCGCTCAGTCATGTCTGACTCTTTGAGACCCCGCAGATTGTAGCCTGCCAGGCTCCTCTGTCCATGGGGATTCTCCAGGCAAGAATACTGGAGTGGGTTGCCATGGCTTCCTCCAGGGGATCTTCCTAACCCAGGGATGGGACCCAGGTCTCCCACACTGCAGGAGAATTCTTTACCGTCTGAGCCATCAGGGAAGCCCAAAAGGGAATTCCCCTAACATGATGAAGACCATATATGAAACCCACAGTGAATATCATACTCAATAATGAAAGACTGAAAGTTTTTCCTTAAGGTGAGGAACAAGACAGGATGTCTACTTTTGCCACTTCTAGTCAGTGTGTACTAGAAGTTCTAGCCAGAATAATTAGGTCAGAAAGAAATAAAGGGCACCTAAATTGGAAAGGTAAAATAAAATTACCTCTGTTCACAGATGACACAAATAGGTGCCCTTTATTTCTTTTTCTGGCCTAATTATTCTGGCTAGAACTTCTAGTATTACACATCTACTTCTGCTTTATTGACTACACCAAAGCCTTTGACTGTAAGGATCAGAATAAACTGTGGAAAATTCTTAAAGAGATGGGAATACTGGACCACCTTATCTGCCTCCTGAGAAATCTGTATGCAGGTGAAGAAGCAACAGTTAGAACCAGACATGGAACAACAGACTGGTTCCAAATTGGGAAAGGAGTATGTCAAGGTTGTATATTGTCACCCTGCTTATTTAACTAATATGCAGAGTACATCATGAGAAATGCTGGGCTGGATGAAGCACAAGCTAAAATCATGATTGCCAGGAGAAATATCAATAGTCAAATATATGCAGATGACACCACCCTTATGGTAGAAAGGGAAGAGGAGCTAAAGAGCCTCTTGATGAAAGTGAAAGAAGAGAGTGAAAAAGCTGGCTTAAAGTTCAACATTCAAAAAACTAAGATCATGGCATCTGGTTTCATCACTTCATGGCAAATAGATGTGGAAACAATGGAAACAGTGACTTTATTTTCTTGGGCTCCAAAATCACTGCAGATGATGACTACAACCATGAAATTAAAAGATGCTTGCTCCTTGAAAGAAAAGCTATGACAAACCTAGACAGAATATTAAAATGCAGAGACATTACTTTGTCAACAAAGGTCTGTCTAGTCAAAGCTGTGGTTTTTCCAGTAGCCATATATGGATGTGAGTGTTGGACCACTGGTGCTTTTGAACTGTGGTGTTGGAGAAGACTCTTGAGAGTCCCTTGGGCTGCAAGGAGATCCAACCAATCACTCCTAAAGGAAACCAGTCCTGAATAGTCATTGGAAGGACTGATGCTGAAGCTGAAGCTCCAATACTTTGGCCACCTGATGCAGAGTCGACTCATTAGAAAAGACCCTGATTCTGGGAAAGATTGAAGGCAGGAGGAGATGGGGATGACAGAGGATGAGATGGTTGGATGGTATTACCGACTCGATGGACATGAGTTTGAGCAAGCTCCAGGAGTTGGTGATGGACAGGGAAGCCTTGCACGTTTCAGTCCATAAGGTCCGAAGAGTCGGACATGACTGAGCAACTGAGCTGAGATCACTTTCTGTTACTCTGCCTTATAGGGAAGCAGAAGTTCCTCAAGTATGTATTTTTGAAATCTTTCTCTGTTGATAAGAAGAGAATTAGTTTACCCTTTCAATGCTTTATACTAGTCTGTTGTGTGAGTATATCACATTTTATTTAGCTATTTCATTATCATTGGACTTTTGTGTTGTTTTCTGGGTTTTACTGCATACTACAAATAATACTGGACTTCCTTGGTAGCTCAGTGGTAAATAATCTGCCTGGTTTATAGGGTATGTTCACTCATAGATATAAAAGATCATATCATATTGTCTTTTCAGAGTACATGTACCAGTGGTCACTCTCATCAGTACAATATAGAAGTACCACTTCCCCACAAAACATCATATTGTCAGACATAAAATTTTAAGCAATGTGATAAGTAAAAAAGAGTAACTCATTATTATTTTAATCTTCTTGAATATTAGTGATGTTGAGCATTTCTTCATCTGTTCATTGCTCCCATTTTACTTATTTTCTGAATTGCTGTTTATATCCTTTGCTCACTTTTCTATTGGGTCATTTTCCTCTTATTATTAATTTTTAGGCATTTTAAAATAAATTTTTGATACTGTATTGAAGAAGGAATTCACGGGGCCTGGACTCCATCTGAGGCCTGTCCGTGCTGATCGTGCCACCTCTGCAGTGGACTCTGAACTCTCTGCTTAGTGCCTGTGGGAATGACAACGGAAGGATAAGACCCCTCCGGACAGGGGAACCTTGAAGATCACATCCAGGTTACTCATCACCTCAGAGAAAACAGACACTAATCACCCCTGCCTCCGGACACTATCTATCAGAATGTAAGCACAGGCTTATCGGTTATTAACTATTTGGAATGTAACTGCGGGCTGATTGATTATTGACTGTTTGAACACATAACACGTGAATGATGGGGTTATTGTAGTTGTAGTTGTATTTACCCTTCCTTTGTTCATGTAAGTCTCAAGGGAATTGGGGTAGTGGGTTTGGACACGTACACATCATACACATGGGGTATAAAAGATTTTCACAAATGCTGGTCGGGGTCCTTGGCTAAGAGGAGACTCTGCCTTGGGCCCGCCGGTGTAATAAACTGCACTCCACTATCTGCATTGTCCTTCTGAGTGAGTTTGTGTCCCGGAAAGCGTGGCTATAACAGTATCTTTATCATTGTTGGTCACAAATATTTCTGCCAGTCTGTAGTTTGCTTGTAGATTTATGTATGGGGTTCTTTCTTGAACATTTATATTTATTAATGCCAATTGTGCTCAAACTTACTACTCTTTTCTTTATGATTTCTTTTTATGTAAAAAAGTTTCCCTTCTTCTGAGGTTGTGAAAACAAATTTGCATTTTTGGAAAAAATTCTTACTGCTTTATAGTTGAGACTTTAAGCCTTCTGGAATTTATATTTTGTAAATGTAAGCTAAAGAGCTAGTCTTATATTTTCCATCCAAAGAATCGATTATTCTAACTTTCTTTGCTCAGAGTCCAGCCTTGTAACATGTTCTCTGTGAGTTAGGCTATGTATGAGGTTCTCTATAGGCCTTTCCTTTTCTGCTTATCCCAGAAACCCTAAGAGGAAGGTATCATGCCCATTTTTCAATGAAAAACTGAGGTTCAGAAAGGTTAAATAACTTGCCCAAGGTCACACGTGCTGTGTGTGTGAGAGAGACCTGTTTAACTCTGCCATTGAATTCCAAGTAATGGAGTCAAACTTTGAACCCTGAGCAGATACAGAAATAGTTGGAGATGGAAGTTCAATGACCCTGGCCCATTCAGAAGGGACAGTGGACCTGGGGGAAGCTTGAGTAACACAGACAATTAAATCAGGGTCTCCCAACCTTAATTCTATTGACCTTTGGAGTGGATAATTCTTTAGGTGGTTGTAGGGGGCCATCCTGTGCATGGTAGGATTTTAACAGCACCCCAGTTTTCATGGTTTTTATCCCTTACATAATATTAGTACCTTGCCACATCTCCTCCCCACCCCTGACTGCTGGCTGTGACACTGAAAAATGTCTCTAGGCACTGACAAATAGACAATAATCAGTAGTAGCATCAATTATTAACCCTCAGTAGCACCAATTTATATTAATTATCAACCGTGACCGATTGCAGATTTTATCCTTGGACTATTGCCTCTCTGTAGCTAGGGGACAGAGGCTCTGGTTTTCCTTTCAAGCTACACCTGCTCAGTGCTCTGTCTCTGGCAAACTGCATCCTTACTCAACCTGTCAACAGAGGGGCTCTGCTTCACTCTGCAAATGTGCAAGCTTGGTGTGATTGAGCCGTGCCCCAGGTCACGGCCAAGCACATGCAGACGCTTGTACCAGGGCAGGAGTGTCCGGGGCTGGGGGCGCTTCGTGCTTTCCTTTCAAAATATTTTTCTTTGTTGATGAGGAACGCAAATGGAAAAACACAGCCCTGCTGATGTAAAATGATTCCTCAGTCCAGATGTGGCAGGGCCGAGGAGCTCCATCATTCATGATTCGTGTCAGGCTGTAAACATGGGTGTCACAGAGTCCCGCCTGACAAGCTCTGGGATTGCAGACCCGCACACAGATGAGGGGGCCTGCCGGTACTGGCACCATCAAGACCCTTGAAGATCTAACGCGATTTCCAGTCGCCCCAGTGCTGCGCAGGGTCCAGGGCAGTTTAGAACACGGTTTCTAGCCTGGTCAACTGAGATCCCTCATTTTAAAGTCTGAAAATATAACAAAAATGACTGGGTAATGAATATCCAAATTAGTCTGAGCTGCTGTGTAGGTTCTCTTGTTTCTTCCCCTGATAACACTGGTTTTGCCCCACTCAGGATGGCTTAGCTATGTGAATCTTCTTGCACGCTTCCTGTTTTTCCCTGTTGCCATATGGACTTTCAAAGAGACTTTGACAAGCCCCCATGTAAAGTCCAGAGCCTGGATACCTTCAGACTTCACCTTGCCATCCAGACTGGTATCCTTGCTGGAAACAGAAACAAGGTTTTGCCGAAACTATTATCTTCACAACGAGCCCATGGGGGTACATGGGGACTTTGTGATTGTGCTTCCTTTTCTAAGTTTATTCCTATTTTCCAGACTCTCCTGACACCCTACCCACTTCTGCTGGGTCCCCCAGGCTCTGAACCCAACTTTCAGCCCTGTGGATGAGGCTGAGATCACAACCAAACTGGGCTCCCTGAGTGTGGACTCAGGCCTTCTGCTTTGCTGAGTCTCCTTCATTTGGGGGGAATTTTCCATGGTGGGGCCTCAGAGGGCTGGGCTCAGAGAAGAAAATTATAAAGAATATTGACCTACTGGGGCAAGAGGTGTCCTGTGGCTGCCATTTGTCTGTGACCTTGGTAATGTTAGGACAGACATGGGCAGACTTACAGACAAAGTCAACCCCTTCCTGCCGGGAATGCAGAGTTCCACCCCGAGGCTGCGGTGGAGCTGGGCACGGTGTTCTGTAATCTTGGTGAATATTCAGTGGCTTCTGTCCCCTTCACTGGCTCCTGTCTATGCAAACAGCCACCTGGGAAGGAGAAACAAAGGGTGTGCTGGCAGCGGTGACAACAGGGGACAGTGGAAGGAACGCAGGGTCCCCGAGGCTGACCCAGGGAGCCGTCGTCGAGCTCCCACCATGGACAGCAGGGTGTGGGGTGCCTGCGTCCTCTGCTTGCTGGTTCCCTTGCCGATCGTGAGTAGCCAGCTCAGACCCTCCTGTCCCTCCCACTGAGCTTGAGATCTGGGAGCCACTGGGCCATACTGGGGTCCACTGAGGTCCACTACCCTTCCCCGGCGCAGGAGTCTCTCTACTAAGCAGTCTGGTGGCCTGGCTTGGAGAACTCCTGACACCTGCGGTCCCCACCTCTCCTCCCCCTCCCTTCCCAGGCAGCCTGCTCACCCCTGGGGAGCTCTGACAGTAAAGCGTCTTTCCTGGAGTTGAACTGAGTTCACCTGCCCATTGCATCCCCCAGGGCCCGTCTGCACCCTCGGGGCCACAAGACTCTGTCCTAAAACAGTACCTCTGCCTCCCTTTCAAACCCTGAGTCTTCTCTACACCTCCTCCTCCGACAAGCTTGCAGAGCCCTCCCAGTCCTCACATCCCTGGAGCCACTTGCTTGAGTTGCTTCCTTTGAAGATGGTGTGGCCAGGGATTGAGTGTGTCTGGGTAGTAAGTGAGAAGTTGCTCTCCTCTCCAGCATCTGGGAGCCTCTCCCTCACAGGCCACACCCTGGACCCTGAGCAGCTTTCCACAATCAGGTAGAGCCCCGAGGCCTAGAAGGCTGGGGAGCGGGCTGCCAGGAGGGGCCCTCTCTGAATGTATTGTGTGCTTTTCTGGAGTTAATGCAAGTGACAGTGACTTGGGGACCAGGATGGGAGACACAAATCCCGGATTGGAAGCTGTGGCTCCAGGGTCTCCTGTGAGCCCACGTGGACTGAGGTTGCCCTCTTTCTCCACTGGCTTGTGTGTGAGTGTCTGGGTGTGAGAGTGTGTGAGTGTGTGTGTGTTTGAGAGTGTGTGTGAGTGTATGAGTGTGTGTGCATGTGTGTGAGTATGTGTGGTGGGGGCTGCACATGCTCTTGTGCACGGCCTTTGGGCTTGGATACCGGTGCTGTGAATTCGCCATGTGACCTAGGTAAGTCCCTTGCTGAGCCTCACTTGTCTCTTGTAAAAGAAGAAAATAACATCTGCCCCCCAGGGCTGTTGTGCCTGGAGAAGGATCTGACTTGTCAGAGGCCAGGCCTGCAGTGCATCATGGGTGGCTTCCCCTGCCCTCCCTGCACTGCACAGAGTGGGGCCTCCTCCCGCTCATCTCTGTGCACCCCACAGGAAATGATTATTCTCGAAGGGGGACTGCAATCCTGTGGGGGTCACTTGGCAGCTGGTGCCAAGTCAGGGTTAGCACTAAACCCCAGTCTCCTGGTGTGGCCTCTGTCCTGCACAGAGCCCAGGTCAGCTATAACCATGGTCAGCCAGGCCAAGGTATGCAGGATGACAGTCTCCCCTGAGGAGGAGTGGGGTCCTGGACATGGGCCAGATGATCCCTGACCCCACAGTGAGTGGTGGATCCAACCGGAGCACTGGTATAAGTCTTGGGAGGGCCCACCTCTTCCCACCCCCAGCAGTTTCCACCCACACACCTGGGTCACAAGTTGAGCTTCCCTGAATTTTTCTTCCCTTGGGAAGTGTGGTGGCTGTCTGTCTCTCCTTTTGGTGGGAGGCTTCCCACCAGCGGCCCTCATTCCTTTGGCCCCGGTGGTTCCACAGTCAGGCCCTGAGAAGGCGTCTCAGGAAGGGATGGGATTGTAGATGTGGAGGGGGAGGAGGGCAGATGGAGCCCATGGTCCCATATCAGGTCCCCCTCCTCCCCATCTACCCCCTGAGGACAATCAGACTGCTGTTGTGGACATGTGGGGGAGTAAGACTGGGGTTCTCCTCTGAGGTGGCCCTAGGCTCACTGAGTCCTGGGAAGAAGCCAAGAGGTGCTCCCAGACTGGAGATCCAGAGCCCAGGCTGCAGGGAGAATCTGCATCATGAGGTCCCAGGGCCCAGGCAGGAGGTGGCAGAGCTGAGCCCAAGCTGGCTTTGGGGGACTGGGGTCAGCCGGTCAGGACAGGGGTGTCCTCCCCTGCAGGGGCGGGTCTGATGGGAGTGACCCTCCTTACTGGTCAGGGTCTCCAGGTCCTCTCCTAGCCCACTGGATCCCTTCCATGTGGTCACCTACTGTCGACTGTCCCTATTCTAGTGTTTGAAGTCTCTGACCCAAGCCACTGTCTCACACCCACTATGCTTTTGCCGTGCCTGGGTTTCTGTCAAAGGACACTAGGAGTTAATTAACCTCCTGCTGACATGGACTCTGTGCCAGACATTGGGGGCTTGTGTGTGTGCATGTGGATGTGAGGATGGCCATGGGTAGGGCTCTCCCCTCACGCAGCTCAGGTACATCTGGCCACTCTCTTGTCTGGGCATGTTCTAAAAATAATGCTCCTTTCTCTTCAAATGTTCAGCTCAAATGCCAGCTCCTCAGTCCTTGTGAGAAGGGCCACCCTCCCGTAGTGACTACCCTGCCCCTGCTAAGTTTGTATTAGATGTATTAGTACCAGGTGTTAACTCCCTTCCTCACCACACTCTTCCCTGGGAAATCCTTGGGGACAGAAATCTACACTGACTGAATTTGATGTGCATGTTGGATTCGAGCGTGGGCTGTGGATCCATATTCACAGTGTAGGGAGCGTGTCTTGTAAAGCTGAGTTCCTTCACGTGTGTCTGTTTGGGACTGTGCCCTGTTGGATGGTCAGTTTTTCTCCAGTCTGGGGAAGTGGGAGGGAGAGGTGTTAAGAATTCCTGCCTTTGACTCCAGCTCCCTGGAGAACTTAAAATGTGAAAATGTGAAGTCCTAGATCCAGCCATAGATCTCTGCGTATTCTTGGCTCCATTGCAGTTGATCTCTGGCTGGGTTAGAGACACGCTTTCAGAAATACTGCTAGAGGATTTCCAGAAAAGCAGCTTGTTTCCTAGCTTCCAGAGATCATTCCCTGTGAATGATCCACAGATCATTTCCCAGGATACCAGGCTCTGGGAAATTCCTAAAACCTAATTCTTCCTGATTGTTGGATTACATGTCAAGGCAGTTATCCCTCCATCTATCGTCCATTACCCATCCATCTCTATGTGCATCCCCTTATCCATCCACCTATCCACCATGCCTCCAGTCATCCATCTATCTATGTGTGCTAAGTTGCTTCAGTCAGACTCTTTGCAACCCCATGGGCTGTAGCCCACCAGGCTCCTCTGTCCATGGGATTCTCCGGGTAAGGGTATCAAAGTGGATTGCCATGCCCTCCTCCAGGAGATCTTCCTGATCCAGGGATCACCCGTACCTCTAACAACTCCTGCATTGGCAGGTGGGTTCTTTATCACTAGTGCCACCTGAGAAGTCCATCTATCTATATTTTGTATGTATATTCACTCATTCTACCAGCCAGCCACACAGTTACCCATTCATTTATTCATCCATGAAGACATATTCATTTGTTCCTTCACCTCATTCACTGGGGAAAAAAAAAGCCACTACATGGCTGCATTGTTGAGGTGACCATCCCCATGTCATCTTCTGAAGACTTTTATTTAATGTGTCTCAGAACTGACTTCCATGAGTTGAAAAGTGTCCAAATCTCCATCTATTCTCCCTCCCTGCCTCCCTGCTTGCCTGCCTTTCATCCAAATAGCCATTAAGTTTCTTTGATCAGCCTGGTCCCTGTACCTAACTAAGAGCCCAGCCATGGAAACCATCAGGCTTTACCTCTGTCCTCAGGTCGTTTGACCTGCAAACCTAGATGAAGCACACACGTGGCTTGGCTCATGTCATTAATCCTCTCCTGCACAGGTCCTGGGCCACGTGCCTCCAGAATGTGACGTCATCACTCAGCTGAGAGAGGATGAGCAAGCATGTCTACAAGCTGCCGAAGGGATGCCCAACTCCACCTTGGGTACGGGGCTGGGGAGGGAGGAGGTGGCTCGTCGTGGGTTTCTCCATCTCCTCCAGCCGCACCGCTCAGGATGGTGGACAAGCCTGTCCCCTGGGCTGAGTCTCTCCTGCTCCCACCTCGCTGTCCAGGCTGCCCCAGAATCTGGGACGGGCTGCTCTGCTGGCCGACGGCGGGCTCCGGCGAGTGGGTGAGCCTCCCCTGCCCAGCTTTCTTCTCTCACTTCAGCTCGGAGCCAGGTGAGGGGTGCTGGCTGTGGAGATGGGGGGAGGAGCGGAGGTGAGGTGGTTTCCTCAGGCGGTGGCCGAATGTGGTGGCCACGTCCTGGCTCTGGAGTCAGGCAGACCTGGATGGAGCGCCGCCTTATCCCTTCCTGTCTTTCGCTGTGAACTTGGATGAGTCAGTTACCAGCCCCCCCCCACCCCACCCCCCCGACCTTCAGCTTCCTGACCTCCTGTGACCTGGGGATAACAAGAGGGCTAGCTGCACAGAGGGTGCGGTTAGGCTCGGGAGTGCTGCACTTGGGGTCAGGCACGGAGTACTTGTTCTCTGGGTGTGAACAGGAGGCCTGGCCATGGGGGTGGAGAGGCAGAATCAATCTCCCTGTAAAGCGCTACCAGTTGCTTGGTGGGGGAGAGCAGAAGGGCAGCCGTGCTCTGCCTCACCTCCCTGGCCTGGGTGTCTGGGGTGGACGGTCCCTCCGGTGGCAGAGAGGGCCTCCTTTCCTTAGGATGCTGGGGATCCAGTTCGCTACTCTGCCCCAAGGAAACCGTTCTCTCAATTAACAGAAGGTGAGTCTGAGGCCAGAAAGGAAGGTCCCAGAAGGTGTCCCAAGCAGGCAGGACACCAGGCCTCTGGAGAACAGGCTCCCCTCTCTCTGCTGCAGAGATGGGCTGTCTGTGCAGACCCGACCAAGGTCACTTCCAGCTCTCCCACCTTCCTGGGGAGAGGGGGGAGTCGTCCTGACCACCTCTCTGCTTCCCCGGCTCCGCTTGCCTTCTAGGGGCGGTGAAGAGGGACTGCACCATCGTAGGCTGGTCGGAGCCCTTCCCGCCTTATCCCGAGGCCTGCCCTGTGCCCCTGGAGCTGCTGACTGAGGAGGTGAGAGGCTCGTCCCAGATGTTTGTGTGGCCGGTAGACTGCACAATGGAAGGGGCTGCCACTTCCATTGAAGTTGGCGGGTCGGAATATGAATGACAGCACACTTCTGGAGGATGGCTGGAAGAGAGGGTGTGAGAATTAGAAGAGAGCAAGTGCTAACTTGCTCCAGAGTGACAGGTGGGCTAGGAGGAGGAGGGAGGCAGAAGGCAGGGTGGGCAATGTTACCTGGCCAGTGTCTCCTTGACACCCTCTCTGTGCCCAGGCTCCAGGACTGGGAGCTGGGGGTGGTTCCGGGAAACAAACCAGATTTCCCAGAACCAGCTGAGTGGTTCTGGGCAAGGACCGCTGCAAAAGCTCCCTGCCCTCTCTGGTCCTCAGTCTGTGGAGTGGTGTGTATGGCTGTGGGAGAGCGAGGGAAACCCAATGATGGAAGTGACTCCTACCTATCCCAGCAGCACACTCCATGCTTCCAAACTGAGCAGTGCTTTGGCAAGTTGCTTCCATTCCTATAAACCCATGGCTCTCTCCCTCCAGCCCTGAAGGCAGAGCATGAGTCTGACATTCTTTCAGATAAAAAGACTGAGTCAGGGAGGGGCAGTCAGGGGTGATTGCCTGCATCCCTCAGGGGAGCTGGGTCCCTGATCGATCCCCTCCCCACAAGGCTACACCTTCTGTCTCCATCTCCGGGGTCCAGGCTGAGTTGATTGATTCAAATACTTGGTTGTGGAAAGAGCTTAGCCTTGAAGCTGTCCCTGCTGTCCCCTTTATTTGAGGATGTCGTGTTCCCAAGTTGATGAGCAAGCTGGATGTCAATAAACAAGCCCGATTTACTCCTGAGCTTTCACACTCCCCAGGGACGCGCAGTTTCTGTGGCAGCTTCTTTCCCCCATCTCTAGCAGCAGCTAGAGTTAAGCATCTTGATCCTCATCCCCTCTCCCCCACCCCCGCTCCCCTCCCCGCTCCTGTTCCCTCACTAGCCTACAGGCTGTAAACAAACTCCAAAGGGAAAACTCCAAAGAGAGCTTGCTGTGGTCCCCACAGACACCCCTGCCCCCACACCGACAGTTTGGGGGAAGAACTGAAAGTGTCACCTGCTTGATGGTCAAGCCTCCCTTTCCTCAGAGGCCCCGCTGCTGAGATTCCCTCTGTCTCCACCCTCCCCAGAAGTCCTACTTCTCCGTGGTGAGGATCGTCTACACCATGGGCCACAGCATCTCGGCCGCGGCCCTCCTGGTGGCCATCATCATCCTGGTTGCTTTCAGGTCTGCCATCCTCATTCCCTGCTCCAGAACCTTCCCTGCCTCCCCGTCATCTGCAGCACCAAACCTGATCCTCCACCTGGATATTGAAGACATTCCCAGGGCTGCACTGTGGCCATTTCTAACTTCTCCTTTCGCTTTCCCCGTGAGTGGACCCATCTCTTTACACCCTAGGATTGCTCCCACCTCTACATCTTTGCTCTGGGGAACTTATTCAGTTTCCTTTGAATGCCTGCCTCCATTTCCCCTCAAACCTGTTAATATTCAAAGCTCAGTTCTCATATGCCTTCAAGAATCCTCTTTGTCTCTTCTGAGAAGCTGTGAAGCCCTTCTTGACTATTTCAAGCCTTTAATTTTTGCCCTCCTAAAACCCTCTCCAGCCTGGCCTGAGCTGTTGTCTCCTGGGAATGAGCCTCGTCTCTCTGATTATCCGGGGGTGGGGGAATCCCCTCTCATTTCTGCCTCTGTCCTCCACATAATGAGCTCCCTGAAGGCAGGGAACTGCTATTTTCTGTCCCTTCACCTGCACCAAGCCTGGCTGTTCTACAAGGTTAAAGCTGAAGCCTCACATTCAATGGATCCAATCTGATAATAGCCAATCCAAGCCCATGTGATTCACCTCCCTCCTTGCTCAGCCTCCCCAAGCCTGCTCTCCCTCCTTGCCTGCTGTTTTCCTCACCCCTCCCACTCCCTCCAGGAGGCTCCACTGCCCCAGGAACTACATCCACACCCAGCTGTTCATCACCTTTATCCTCAAGGCGGGAGCTGTGTTCCTGAAGGACGCCACCCTCTTTCACCACGAGAACACGGACCACTGCAGCTTCTCCACTGTAACAGTCGTGGGTTGGGGTGCTGGTGCGGGTGAGGAGGTTAGATTAGAGATGTCAGCCTGTCCATTCCTGTGGGCTGACCCTGGGGCTCTGGCTTTGCCAAGGACAGAGTGGGAAAGTAACCCTCCCCCTTCCCGCCTCTCCTTGTGGTCAAGTCCTAAATCCTCCTGTGCCCAGCCCCATCGTTCCCTTACTCCTCTCTCTGCTCCATATTCTGTATTCTCTCTTCATTCCCCATCCCATAGCCCAACCCGTGCTTTCCATCCCATACTTCCTCTTGGCTCTGTCTGTGCTGGGTGTGGGTGTATCAGGGGCTGGACAAAGCCAGGTCCCTTCTTCAAGAAGCACCCAGGATGCCTAAGGGGATAGATTGTACCAGATTACAGGACCACCAGGTAGAGGGAGCTGAAAGCTGGGAAAGAACAGGAGAGGGCTTCAGGGAGCAGGTGGCTTTGGAACACTGGGGAGGGGGGAACGGGGAGCAATGATAGGGAGGGAGGGGGGAGGACCAGGGTGAAGCAGCTTTCACAGACAGGAGAAGCTGGGGCTGTTCCAAGAAACAGGGAAGTCATCATGGGGGTGGGGAGGCGGACAAATGAGAGGAGACCAAAAATAAAAGAAGTTGTGTTGAGGGCAGCTCTAGGTATTCTGACTCCGTACCGAAAATGAATAGATACATGAATGAACAAACCAACAGATGACCTTCATTCCTTAACGTAAGAAACAATAATAGTATATATACTTCATGCTTAGGTACCAGGCATTATGCTAAATGCTTTACATGTATTGTCTCATTTTCTTTCCTATGTATATTTTCATTTTAGTTCCATTTGTAGATGAGGGATAATTGGGAGGTCACCCAGCTGCTGAGTGGTGGGAATGGGGCCAAGTGCTCTGCCACCCAACAGATGAGCAGAGTCACTCAGTGAATGAATGAATGCAAGGGTGCATGAGTGTGTCTTTGCAGGATGGGGCACTGGAAGAGTAAATGGTGTTCCATAGCCTCAGCTGTAGGGATAGACTTGAGCTCAGGAGGGATGGTGAGATAGTATCAGTAAAAATAGTAGCAATTTGTATACAGGGTTTCCATTTAATCCTTATGATGAGACCATGAGTTAGGGGCTGGAAGTTTTTCATTTTATACCTGAAAAGTTAAGGTGTGGGTGGGTTACCCAGATGATAAACTTGAAGCCAGGCTCTCTGGATCCCAAACCTGTGTTCTTCACCACCACATTTTACTACCACATCCCCTCGGCGGTAGCCCAAAGTAGAAGAGATCTGGAGGCTGGGGGAGACTTGGTGGGGCTCCAGTGGGTGTCCTGGCTCTGAGGTACCCAGGCCCCTGGCCCACAGGTTCTGTGCAAGCTTTCTGTGGCCACCTCCCATTTCGCTACCATGACCAACTTCAGCTGGCTGCTGGCAGAAGCTGTGTACCTGACCTGCCTCTTAGCCTCCACATTGCCCAGCACGAGGAGGGTCTTCTGGTGGCTGGTTCTCGCTGCCTGGGGTGAGCACGGAGGGCTGGTGGGCACCATGGTGGGGGGATGGAGTGGGTGGAAGATTGGGGATGACCAGGGAGCTCACACAAAGGTCCTTTCAGCTCACTCATGATGACCCCAAGGCCAGAAAGGGGGAGGACGGCTGTAGTGATCCAGCGAGTGTTGAGATCAGGACCAGGTCCCCTGCCCCGGGCTTCCCATGGTCCTGCCGTCACAGTGCCCTGTGTGACTGGTGGTGGTGGTGGGAGGTGGGCACAGGATGCAGACCCTTGCTCATGTCCTTTCTGTACCCCCACAGGGCTTCCTCTGCTCTTCACCGGCACGTGGGTGGGTTGCAAGTTGGCCTTTGAAGATGTTGCGTGAGTTTGGGCTATCCCTTGATCACACCTGTACCGGGTCCCGATGGGGTGTGGATTGGATGCTCGGGCGATGAGGCTGTCCTCCAAGCTGGGATGAGAAGGAGGGGGTCCCTGGTCCTGACTTCAGGAACTCCCAGGATTGGGTGGGGGGTGGAGAGGGGTGGGAGACACAGTCCATGGATAACACAGAAGAGGCTTGAGCCTGGGCAGGAAGGGAGCACAGGGTCTCAGGTTTCGGGATCTCAGGGGATAGGGGCTGTAAGTAGGGACCTTCCAGAATAGGGGAAGTGTTGGGGTCACAAGAAAGCAGCAAACACAACTGATTTTTGAGAAACTCATCCACCTTGGTGAAGGGAAAGGGTGAGCCCCTCTTGAATTAGGGTGTCCCTTTGGAAAGGGCCTAAATGTCTCGAGGAGATGAGGCTGGTTGGGAGTAAGATGAGGCTATAAGGATCGAATTCTAGAGGGAGAAGCCTAGAGCTGTAGGTAGAGGGAAGAGAGGAAAGAGGGGCAGGGGTACCTCAGAAAAGGGCTTCCCAGCAACTGCGCTCTGTCCCCCACCACCCAGCCATCAGTCCAGGCCTGCCCTCTCTTCAGGTGCTGGGACCTGGATGACAGCTCCCCCTACTGGTGGATCATCAAAGGACCCATCGTCCTCTCTGTTGGGGTCAGTGCCTGAGGCCGGTGTCCTCTGCATTATTCAGCCAATCTCCCTGGGCCCACCGAGCAGCCATACACAGTAGGAAACACGACTCCAGGCTCGGAGCCAGGACACTCTGGGTTCGAGCGTGGCTCCACCCACAGGTGCTCTCTGAGGCCCTCTCTGGACCTCAATAGGGAAAGTCGCTCAGTCGTGTCCGACCCTTTGTGACCCCATTGACTATACAGTCCATTGAATTCTCCAGGCCAGAATACTGGAGTAGGTAGCCTTTCCCTTCTCCAGGGGATCTTCCCAACCCAGGGATCGAATCCAGGTCTCCCACATTGCAGGCGGATTCTTTACCAGCTGAGCCATAAGGGAAGCCCATGGATAGCCCATTGGAAAAACCAGAGCTCAGGCTTCTTCTAACTCAGAATTTTGATGAGTCTGGTAGCCTGGTTGCAGATCACCTACCATTGCAGTGAGGCCTGGCTGGGGGCGTAGAAGGAGCAGCAGCTGAAACCCCTACCTTGCCCACGCTCAAGGCAAGGCAGCCAGGACTGGTTTGTGTGGCCTGGGTGAATGCGCACATCTTTGTCGATTTTGTAATTGTGCAAAGTGAAGGCTACATGCTTTTTAGACCAACCTGAGAGGTGCTGGAAGCAGGATGAAAGGTATGGCCTCCTACTTTGGCCTGGGACTGGAGGAGGGGGACCCTGAGCCCAGGATCCCCTGAGCACCATGTTGGACCTCCCAGTCTCCAGGTGACAAGGTCTCAAGCAATGACCTGCACATCCTGGCCCTCAAAGACCTGAGGTTTCTAGTCCCAAAGAGGTCCTACCTCAAGCCATTTGGGTCACTCCTGCCACTTGCCTTCCATCTTCCTGCACCTCCATTTCCAGGTGAACTTTGGGCTTTTTCTCAATATTATCCGTATCCTGCTGAGGAAACTGGAGCCAACTCAGGGCAGCCTCCACACCCAGCCTCAGTACTGGTAACGTGTGTGTGTGTGTGTGTGTGAGTGTGCATGTGTGTGTGTGTGTGAGTGTGCATGTGGGTGTGTGTGTATGTGTTTCAGGAAATTCTGGGGACATAACTGGTGCAGGAGTCAGATGGTTCTTTTTTATTCGCGATTAGGCATCCATCATCTTGGTCCCGTGCTTCTCCCCAGGTTCCCAGAGAGAGAATAGATCTGGTCCCTGTCCTCCAGTGAAACAATATAGGAAGGATGGGGGTCCCGAACAGTCAGTTAGCAACTCACATTGTGGGTAATGAATGTGGAGATCAATTTCTATGGGAGCCTGCGGAAGGAGATCCTTTCTAAATGGATCGTGGGGTTGGAGTACAATCTGGGAGGACTTTCTGGAAGAGGTGTCTTTGAATTAGACTTTGAAAGATACATAGACTTGACTGGGATAAATTGAGACCAGAGCATTTGAGAAAGAGAACAGCAGAATCCAGGCCTTGTTTTCTTCTGCAGGCGTCTCTCTAAGTCAACGCTTCTCCTCATTCCACTGTTTGGAATTCACTATGTCATTTTCAACTTCCTGCCTGACAGTGCTGGCCTGGACATCCGCCTCCCCCTAGAACTGGGACTGGGCTCTTTCCAGGTGAGGGTCCCCACGGCACTCTCTCCTTCCCTCTGAGTCTTTGGGTAGGAGGCGGGTGCTGCTGTCCACAGGGTTGGTTGATTTCATGGCAGGTGAGGGTGACTAGACCAGTTATTCTTCCTTCCAGATACTCATTCATCTATTCCACTGCCCATCTGTTTGTTATTTTATATCCATCTATCTCTTTATTCATTCAATTATCCCTGTATCTATCTACCCATTCACCCATATATCCATCCATCCAATCTATTCAATATTTTGTTGTTGTTTAGTTGCTCAGTCATGTCCGACTCTGCGACCCCATGGACTGCAGCACACCAGGCCTCCCTGTCCATCACCAACTCCCGAAGCTTGCTCAAACTCATGACAATTAAGTTGGTGATGCCATCTAACCATCTCATAAATTAATAATTTACTGAGCACCTATTATGTGCCAGGCCCTGTGCTCAATACTGGGGGATGCAGAAATAAATAAAATCAGAGAAATGGGCCAACAGGCCAATGACAAAGCTTTTGTATGCTTGCTACAGCAATTGCATATGACAATATGCCTAGCACATAGTAATGTGATGAATATGTCTACTTTGCATTTTTCCAAAGACCTGACCCAAGTCACAGCCTGTTGAGGGTGGGGGAAAATGTAGTAGGAAGACTACAGACACCTGAGGCCAGGCCAAGGTGATGGAGTCCTTTCTCTTTGACCCCACAGGGCTTCATTGTTGCTATCCTGTACTGCTTCCTCAACCAAGAGGTATGTGACTCAGACTATCCTTATTCTCTAAGCCTTTCCTCCCACCACTCCTAAGGCTGCCTCTCTCCTCTCTCCAGCCCCTGTAAATCCCACCTCAGGCCATAACTTGAGTCCTGCAATCCTTTGTGGAAATCTGTCCTGTGTTTTTGGATCAAGCTTAACCTGAATGCTTCCTGTGAACATCTTTTATCCATCCTTCCTCTGGTCTTGGCCAAGCTTACTATCCATTCATCATGAGGTAGAAAAGGCCTCTCAGGGATTAGAAGAGGGACGTAGGGGCTGGGGGGCTAAAAGGGTCCCTCAATTCTGTATTTCTGAAATTGAACATTAGAGAGAGTTGGGGGAAGGAATAAGTCAGATCCGAGAGAGGTAGAGAGAAGACACAGAGGAAACAATGAAGTCTAAGGTAGACATACAAAGCCCAGGAAAATAGATTCAGGTGAAAGACAGGGAAGATGATGGAGAGCAGGGGCAGGGGTCCTGAGAGAGGGCACCTGGAAGAGAGATATGCAAGAAGAGCAGACCAAACAGAGGTGAACAAACACATGAATAGACAGTGTCCTTGTCCTTGCGTCAGTTGCTCAGTCATGACTGACTCTTTCCCTTGAGGCTCCTATGTCCATGGGATTTTCTAGGCAAGAATACTGGAATGTGTTGCCATTCCCTTCTCCAGGGGATCTTCCCAACACAGGGATCAAACCCAAGTCTCCTGAATTGCAGGCAGATTCTTTTTTTGGGGGGGGGGGCGGGGCACTTTATTATTACTACTTTTTTTAATTTAAGGATAATTGCTTTACAGACTTTTGTTTTTTTTCTGCCAGACATCAGCAAGAATCAGCCATAGGTACACCCATCAGGCCACCCTCCTGAACTTCCCTCCCGTCTCCCTCCCCATCCCACCCTTCTAGATTGTCACAGAGCCCCTGTTTGAGTTCCCTGAGTCATATAGCAAATTCCCCTTGGCTGTCTATTTTACATACAGTATTGAAAGTTTCCATGTTACTCTCTCCAGGCAGGCAGATTCTTTACTGTCTGAACCACCAGCAGAGTCCCTATAGACAGAATAGATGGTGCCAGTGCACTGTAGAATTATGGAGAGATGGCAGAGAAGAGTAAATTATAACATTCAACCCAGAAGACACTTCGTGTTTTTCCCTTCGGACAGACTTGCTTTGAGGGCGGTAGTGAGAGAATTTAACTCTGTCCCAGACTACCAGCTCCTTCGGCGGAGCGCACAGGCAGACTCACGGGCTCCCTCTAGTGGCCATGGATTTATGGTGGGCTCAGCCAGGACTGAGCGACTGAACTGACCGAACTGAACGGTTCTGCTGGAAACCTGGGTACACAGACCTGTCTGCCAGCTGTGGAGCGTGGCTACCCCTTACCTGACACTTCTGTTGCTTATCGGCTCCCCCTCCTCTGACATTCTTTGTTCCCACTAGCCTCTCTGAGTCTCCTGCAGACTTATCTGTGATCTGGGAGCAAACACAGGTCTTCCGAACCTGCCTGTAATGGCTCATGGGCCCTGGGCTATTTGGAGAGGACAGACTACTTATTTTTTGGCCAGAAACTCAAGAAAACACCCATAATTGTCTTTAAGTGGGCCAAGACAAAAGCAGTACTAGAAGACAGAGAAGGTCTTCTGTCTCTGTCTCTGACCAAAGGGAATGGTCAGAAATAGCTGCAGGAAGGAGGAAGCAGTGTCCTCTAGAGGTAGTACTTAGCTGTGGCTGTGGCCAACCATAGCTTCTCCTGCTGCAGGAAGCCCCTGTGTCAGTTTCTCCTGCATGGCCTCCCCGGGCACCCTCAACCCCACTGGGGCAGAATAAAGATGTGGCAGTGGGACCTTCCTAACATCCTCCCTCTTGTTCTTGGAGGTGAGGACTGAGATCTCACGGAGATGGCACGGCCACGATCCTGAACTTCTGACAGCCCGGAGGACTCATATCAAGGGGACGACACCTCCACACTCGAGGGTGAAGGTGCTGACGTCTGTGTGTCGCTGGTCACAGCGTGTGAGCCCACACCTGAACTTGGGCAGCTACCTGGGTCTACCACCCTCCACAGCGTCCCGTGGGAACCCTCATGCTTCCACCCAGCACTCCTTCTCTGTCTTGTTCCTGACTCTTTTTCCCGGGTCCTTGTGTGTCCGTTGCTGTTCTTCTCATGTCCCTGCTCCTAGAATCTGGGCCATAGCCCAAGGCCAGAGGAGCCAGTAAACTTGTAAATGAATAGATACACATTAGAGTGAACCCATATACCTCTGCGGGGGAGGGATCTGTAAGCTTTGTTTGGACCGTGGTGCTCGTGTGCATTTATCACATCTCAGTTCTTGTCATATCACCATCACGTGTCTGTGCAGGGATCCTCTTGTTTAATTCATTAAAAAAACATATATTCTCTTTTGTCTCCACTTCCATTCCCCTCTTCTGCAGGCAAACATTCCAATGTGTTAAATGCGAATGCTTGTTTCTCTGTTCTTGCAAAACACGTAGCGTTGTGTGTCTGTACTTTTAATTTACATAAATGCTGTTGGTTATATGCCTCATCCTGCTTCTAATGCTTTTCCTCTCAGCACAGTACTTTTAAGAGAGCCACCCATCTTGCCATGTGCCCATCTGGTGGCTTGTTCTGACTGCCTTATGGTGCCACATGGTGTCACCAGCCACGTGCGACCATCCGTCTTCCCCTGCCTCTAGGTGACTGTTCACGTGCCCTCACATCCCCGGGCCGGGGAGCCTTTCACCGGGACACACTCCGGGGAGTGAAAGCTGTGCCAGGCCGGCCGATGTGCCTTTTCTTAACGTGACAGAGTGGTTCCAGATTGCGCTCCAGAACTGCCAGCGAGATCTCCACTCCCACCAGCAGCTCCACCAACACTTGGCATTACCCAGCTTTTCAATGTTTGCAAGTCAAATGGGTGTACGGTGACATCTCCTTGTTTAAATTTACATTCCTCTGATAACTAATGAGCGAGCATCTCTTCTCTTCTCATGCCTGTTAGCCTTTTAGGTTTGTCCTTCTGGAAAATGCTCAGATCTCTCTCTTTACTTTTCTCCAGGGTGGAGGTTCCTCAGGTCTAGGTTTTTCTCTTATGTCTTCTCTGTTGCCTGCCCTCCTGTGTCCCCAGCCTGCTTCTTCCTCCCAAGTCCTCTGCCCAAGTGCTGCCCCCGAAGTAATGCAGCATGCTTTTCTTCCTTTAGTCTCAAATCATAAAAGTAGTTCATCCTATTTGCAGGGCATTTGGGAGATATACAAGGGATTTTAAAAGAAAATAAAAATCAGCCACTGGGCACTTCCCTGGCTGTCCAGTGGTTAACACTTTGCCTTCCAATGCAGGGGTGCAGATTCGATTCTTGGTTGGGGAGCTAAGATCCCACATGCCTCACAGCCAAAAACCAAAACATGAAACAGAAGCAGTATTATAACAAATTCTGTAAAGACCTTAAAAAATGGTCCATATAAAAAAAAGTCATTAAATTAAAAAATCAGTCATAATCTCATTACCCAAAGACAATCACCACTGATATTTTTGTATGTTTCCTAAAAGATTTTTCTCCTCTGCTTCTTGAAACATCTCGAGGTCATGATATGTTCATAAATTTGTGTCATTTCTTATATTTAAAATGAACATAAATGATATATAAAAATGGACAACAAGCATATGAAAAGATGCTCAATGTCATCAGTCATTGGGAAGATGCAAATCAAAACCTTGATGAGATTGCATTTTACACCCAGTAGAGGGGCTAAAATGCAAAAAAAAAAAAAAAAAGACAGTAACAAGTATTCACAAGGATGTGAAGAAATTGGAACTCTCATGCTTTGCTGGTGGAAATGTAAAGTGGTACAATTGCTTTGGCAAAAAGTCTGGCTGTTCCTGGAAAAGTCCAACATTTATTTACTTTGCATATAGACAAAAGAATGAAAAACTCATGACTGCACTAAACTTATGCCTGAATATTCACAGAAGCCCAGTCATAACTACCAAAAGATGGAAACCCAACCGTCCATCAGTTATTAAATGGATAAATAAAAGGTGATATATCCATACAATGAATAACAAAAAGGAAAGAAATATGGACACATGATTCAACATGGATGACCCCTAAAAATATTGTGCTAAGTGAAATGACTTAGATATGAGAGATTATTTATTATATGGTTTCATTTATATGAAATACTCAGAACAGGCAAATCTATAGAGACAGAAAACAAATTAGAGGTTTTCAGGGTTGGGAGGATGGAAACTGATTACTAATGGGTACCAGGTTTCTTTTAGGGGGGATGAAATGTTCTAAAATTAGATAGTGGTAATGGTTGCACACTCTGTGAATATACTAGAGACCATTGAATTATATACCTTAAAAGGGTAAAATTTTTGACACGTGAGCTATATCTCAATAAAATTGTTATTCAAAAAGTAAACAAATATTTGCTGCAGAACACTTGAAGACCTATATTCTGCTTCATAGTTTGTAAAGCTTACCTAATAGTCTTTTTAAAGCTTCAATATTTCCAGTTTTATTTCATGTATCTAATGTTCTTTATTTAACCAATAATTATTTTACAAATATTCTATTGGTGAACTTTGTTTCTAATTTCTTAATAGTTGTTATGACAAACTTCTTTGCATGTAATTCTTCATGTACAACTCAAAAAAAAATAAATAAAAACATTGGCGTAAACCCATAAACATATAATTTTTTAGCCAATACAATGCAAGTGATAAGTATTTTAAATCTTATTGGCAAACTGCCTCCCAGGAAAGTTGACTCAGTGTATTCTTGCACAAGCAGTGTGAATGTGATGGTCTCTCTGCTTCATTATTGCTATTAAAAGTATCTTCATCAGCTTAATAGTCAAAGAGTGGTTTCCTGAAGTTTTAACTGGTATTAAGTAGAGGTTAGCAGTTGGAAACAGAGGTTAGCAGTTGGAAACAGTGGTTGAAGCAGAAGCTCACTTTGTGAATGATCTAGTCTTTCCTTAGAGGCTTCATTTATGGCCCGAAGCCTACTTCTTGCATCCTTCCAGTTTCTACTGGAGCTTCAAATTCCCACTACTTCGTTAGCCTCTTCCATTACAAGAATGCCTGGATTGTGACTGTATCAAGGGTTCCTATGTATGTCCTTTGATTGGCAAACCCCTCCCTTCTTGGGGCCTCAGCATCCCCTTCAGTATGGGGAAAGACGTCTGTCAGTAAGTGACCTCTGAGTTCTCTACAGAAGAGAAATTGATTTGCAGGCAGGTGAATTGAGGCGAGCAATGCTTAACTTGGCCACCAGATGGCAGAACAATTGCAGCGAAGAACCCTGGATGGGCTGACAGAACTTGGATGAGGCCCCAACACAGACTGGCCTGGGCATAGTGAGCCCTCAGGGCTGATGGAGAAAGGGGCTCCTGGGCTGGCCAGCATAGGGGAGCAGGAGGCTCCTGGAGGAGGGATGGAATGGGATTCCCCCAAGCCCTTCTGACCTCAGTCTTGAGGAGTAAGAAGCTGATAAGAAGAATAAGAGCTGAGGAGACAGGAGTGCTCACTGGAGTCTTCCTACAGGATTCACAGCAGATTAGGGGAGGGGTTCCCTGGACCCCTGGTTCTGTGCAGGTAGAGTAGGATTTCCCACCATCCACTGCAGCATTTTCCTTCCAGCCACATTCTCCGCAGGTCCACAGGTCTCCGCATTCTCTAAAGGAAAAGAAACTCTATTTCCCTCCTGCTGTGTCCAGCCTGTGCTCCTCTCCATTGTGGGGAGAAGGGGTGATGGTAAAAATGAGGGGCTCATTCCGTGTCCCTGGGGAGCCCGCGGGAGTGTTGAAGTTATCCCCAAGGATGAAACCTGATGTAAGAAAGGGTGTGCGGGGCTCAAATTCTCTGGGCTGTGGGAACTCAGAGAACAGGGTGTTGGTGAGGGCAGGAGCAGTCAAGGAAGGCTTCCTGGAGGAGGGGACTCAGGTTGGTTGTATAAACTCTAGAATTCCACAAGGCCAAGCACCACCATCTGCTGGGCAGGAAGCAAGAATGTGGCTGATCTAAGTTGGGTAGTAATGTTTGGAGGAAGGGTCTGCAGGACAGGATGGTGGGCATCAGACAGAGACTTTGTTCTCCCCAGGAATAGTCATGGGCATTCCTTTTAGAGTGCTGGGTTCCGCAGGGCCACCACCCATTTGCTCAGTACAT
Source organism: Cervus canadensis (assembly GCF_019320065.1). Classification (NCBI taxonomy): domain Eukaryota; kingdom Metazoa; phylum Chordata; class Mammalia; order Artiodactyla; family Cervidae; genus Cervus; species Cervus canadensis. Next base: position 61,730,994 of record NC_057388.1, on the reverse strand, counting down.
GCTTAGGTGGCAGACAGCTTGTAGAGCCTAGAAACACAGCTGCAAACAGCTCCAGAACAACCCTACTCAAAGGGCTTAGGGTCTGGCTAGGGAGGATATGGGTCAGAAGATAGAACTTCTTGGGTTGGGTTAAGTAGAAACATGATGTAGTCAATGATGTTAGGGAGAAGAGTCAGAAGCAGTGCCCATGCCCCACCAGGGGACCACTTGGCGAATTCCCCATTCCACCACTTTTGGCTGCAGACACAGCTGCTCATACTGGGTATGAAATGCCAGATACCCAACACGGCTGTCCTGAAAAGTCAAACTCCTCCACTGGCATGCTTACCTAAAGCTCGATGGCACCTGGCTTCCTCTTGGTGTTCTCTTCCCAACCCAAGTCACACAGAGCTACTTCTGATGGCACGGCCTTGGCCTTGACGCTGTCTGCTAGTGGCAGGGGGTGTTGGAGAGCCCCTGCTGACTTCTACCCAGAGAAAGTCTGCACACTGTTACAAGTTCCTCAGACATAAGACTGACATTCAGAATAAGCTGGCCATGGACATGGCAGAGTCCAATACTGGGAGGTAGTTGTGCAGCTCAAACAATTGCATGATAATGGTGTACATAGGAGAAACAGAGTACCCAAAGAAGAAACATCTAGAAGACCAAATCTAGCCTGGGGGAGTTCTTTAAAAAGAGGCTTTCTGCTCTGTAACAACCTAGAGGGGTGAGCTGGGGAGAGGGGTAGGAGGGAGGTTCAAGAAGGAGGGGACATAAGGATACCTACTGCTGATGTCCATAGGACATATGTATACTTATGTTGATGTTTGGCAGAAACCAGCACAATAATGTAAAGTAATTATCCTTCAATTAAAAATAAATACATTTAAAAATATGTAAAAAATAAAAAGGCTTTCTGGAGAAAGTGCCATGTAAGCTGAGATTAGACCACGAGTATAAATTGGCTGGATAAGAAAGTGGATGAAAATCCCAGATAGTGGAAATAGCATGTGCAAAGGCCCTGAGGTGGAAAGGAGCTTATCATTTGGCAGGAACTGAAAGTTGCTACTGTGGTTACTGGAGTGAGAAAAGCCTGCGATGAGGAAGTTTGGGCAGCACCCAGCTCACACAGGGTCAGGGAAATCACATTGAGGAGGTTTTATCTCAAGAGCTATTGGCAATGTGTGATGTAATGAGACTTCCAATTCTGCAATAATCTCCCTGACTGGTTTGGGTAGGAAGACTGAATTTCTGGTGGAGACCTCAGCTGGAAGCAGAGAGGGAGAAAAGAGAGGCTTAGTTCAGGGGACGGTGGTAGGAAAGATTAGGCCAGCGTAAAGATGTCTAAGTGGGTGATGAGTTAATACGTGAGGTGAAGGGAAGGGCGACTTCCAGGAAGGTTCTTCTGAAACAGGTTGCAGTGGAGAAGAGCACATTTTAGGGGGAAGACCACGTCTTAGGAGCGTGAGCGCGACCGGTGTTGGGTGCATGGGAGACAGTTGGATGCCAGGGGGCAGGCTGGAGCTGAGAAGACAGGCCTGGCTCTGGAGTGGAGTTCCTGAGCTGTGGGAATATCGGTGGTGGTGTTTGACTCCCGAAGAGTGAGAGTGAGGAGTGGAGACAGAGCCGCTGAACATCCCCGTGGAGTAGGAGGAAACTCCAGAGCAGGCTGGAGGGAGCACCACTAGACTGGGAGGAAATCCAGATGGACTGGGGTCAGGGACGCTTTGAGCCCTGCCTCGCAGCCCTGAGAACTGAGACTGGGCTTGCAAAATTGTCGGTCGACTTGGGAGCACAGCTCAGGGCAGGAATGTCTGGGGCAGAGGATAGACTCGGAAGCAGACTGGAGGATGTTGAAAAGTGAGTGAGCCGTGAGGACACAGAGGCAGGATGTGTAGACCAAGCTGGCTTGGGGTGGGATAGGGGAGCTGAAAGGGTTTTGGGAGGGGAATGTGGGGTTCATGCGGGGGTGGTTTCTTATAAGAAGACAATCTGGATAAATGTTAATGAGCTGGATATGGGAGTCACTGAAGGATAGGGGAGGGCACATTGCGGAGCGAGCTCACTGTAAAGGTAGCCTCAGAGCCCAGATGAGGGTACCTTGTCTGAGGAATGGGGTCCCTGCCCCCGGGGATGTGATGTGTGAGTGCCAAGTTGCTTCTGTCATGTCTGACTCTGTGTGACCCTATGGATTGTAGCCCACTAGGGTCCTCTGTCCATGGGATTCTCTAGGCAGGAATACTGGAGTGGGTTGCCACTTCCTTCTCCAGGTAATCTTCTCGATCTAGGGATGTAACCCGGGTCTCCTGCATCTACCTGCATGGACAGGTGGGTTCTTTACCACTAGTGCCACCTGGGAAGCCCCAGGGATGTGGGGGATGCAGGCGATGGGAGGGGCAGGGGTGGACGGCTGTGGAAGGCTGGCCGTTCACTCTGAAGGCATGGTGATCTGCGGGGGAAGGGAGGGGAGCTGGGCATCTTGAGGAGGAGGCAGAAAGTGGGAAGTAGCAGTGGCAGAAGGTGGGGGAACAAGCTGGCAAGAAATGTGGTGAGCTGGGCAGGTGAATTTGGAGTGACGGCACTTCCCCTGAGGAGAGTATCTGGCCCAGGGAAGGCCCAGGGGAACCTGTTCAGGATGCGGTTTTGCCCAGAGATCGAGGCACTAGTGACTTCTAGGCCATGTTTGCAAATGAGGGTTTGTGTTGACAACCCTGCGATCTGAGCCAGAGAGGACAGTGAATGGAAGGTCCAGGGTACGGCAGTGTCCGCTGTGTGGGTGGGGGCGTTGAGGAGAGAACTGGAAGGACATGTGACATGGTCAGAGGGGACTGGAGCTTCTGCCTTGCCCTTTGTACCCAGGGGAAAGGCCTCCTCGTAGGGTGGGGGAAGAGCTGCTGTGAGTGGAGGAGGAGGCAGGGTGGGGCAGGATGGGAGGGGCTGCTTGGCCAGTGGGCCTGGGCGTCGCGGTCGCCTAACAAGAAGGCCGGGATGGAAAGGAAGGAAGACTTGGAGCCAGAGTCCCCAGTGAGGAGGGGAGGCTGGCGATGGCAGAAAGGGGCTCAGGCAGGGAGGGATGACACAGTGAGGAGGACAGGGCACGCCGGAGGGGGATACAGGACAAAGCCACGGATGGAGAGGACCGGGCAGGAGAAGCCCCAGGCACTTGCCCCCTCTCCAGAATCTGCGTGTGTCCCGGTCCTGCCCAGCTGTCTTGGGACGCCCTCACCATCCTCTGGGGCTGCCAGCAGCTGGGCCCTGGAACCAGGAGGAGCAGGACTGCTTTGGGAGGTAGAGCAGAGCCTTGGAGAACAGCGAGAACCAAGAGCCGTAGATGTCTGGGGCTTCTGTGGGAAGGGGGAGGTCTGCGGTGTCTCCCTCATCTGTGTGAATCTCCTGGTGGGGATATTTCTCCTCTGGGGCACCCCCCAATCTGTCTCTGTATGCATATCTCTCTCCCTCTGTCCCTCTCCTTTTGTTTTTCTCTGTCTCTTTCTTCCACTTTATGGGGCTCCAGCCTCCAGCTGTGGGAAGTGAAGGACCAACCCATTAGGCAGCTGGCTTGTCTCTGTGATACTGGACATCTGGGGCCGGGGCTGGCTGGAGGTGGCTGGAGCTTTGCACTTGCATCCAGATGGCCAGTTACCTGCTCTGTCAGAATCCTGGTTCCCTTTGCACACCCCCCTCAGCAAGTCTCTCTCTCTTTCCTCACTGTCTTCTCTCTAGATTATTCTACCCCAGGTGTCCCTGCCACAGACAGGATGCCGTGTGTGTGTGTGTGTGAAGGGCGTCTGGGGAATGACAGGTGGGACAGCACAACCCAAGTTCACGGAGCCTGTCTGCCGGCTTCCCAGGGAGCAGGTCAGGCTGGCAGGCAGGATGAGGTTGATGGGCAGTCCGTTTCCCAGCCTCAGAGATGTTGCATAAGCAGCCGCAGCCCCGCGCACATTCCCATGGTTACGGGGCTGGGAAACGCTGGCGGTGGTGGCATCGCCATGGCACCAGCATGGCCCAGGGCTCAGCTGGCACGGTGCTGGCACAGAGCGGCTCTGGGTTCTCACTAGACAGATCTCTGCCAGGCAGGGCTCCTCCCGGGCATCCAGTGGCTTGCGGAGTCAGGCAGGAGGCAAGCAGCCCAGGGCTAGTTTCGGGGAAGCCTGAAGACCCCCGTCAGCCTCTCAGCCCAGTGGCCAGGGCTCCACGGGGTGGGGGCTGGTCATGGGAGTAAACGCCCCCATACTAGATGGCTCAGCACAGGCAGAACTGACTCTGTCCACAGCCCCTTCCTCAACCCTCAACCTGCGGAAATCTTGACCTTGACCCAGCCTCATCCTTAGAGTTCGCATCTCTTCCACTCTCTCATGCTAGGCCTGTGCCCTGGGGATCTCACAGTGGAGACCTAAGCCCTGTTTTGGGGGGGGAATATGCACCAGGAGCTTCCCTGGTGGCTCAGACAGTGAAGAATTTGCCTGCAATGCAGAAGACCTGGGTTTGATCCCTGGGTTGGGAAGATTCCCTGGAGAAGAGAATGGCTACCTACTCCAGTATTCTTGCCTGGAGAATTCCATGGGCAGAGGAGCCTGGCGGGCTATAGTCCTCGTGGTCTCAAAGAGTCGGACACGACTGAGTGACTGGCAATTTCACTTTCACACCCTGAGGATAGAGGCATGTAGGATTCAGGACAGCAGGACTGTGGGGGTTCAAATGTCAGAGGTCAGTGGGGGTCAGAGCAGTCACAGAAGTCCTCCTGAGAGGCAGTGGTATGCTGGATCCATGAGGATGAATAAGATTTGAGGCAGGGAAAGATCCTGGGAGGAGGAGCAGCTGACATGAAGGTGGGGAGACCCAGAGCACACGACCTCTTTGACGAGATTAGGTCTTTCAAAAAGAGAGAATATCTGTGTGTGTGTGTATGTGTGTGTGTAGCGGTTTCTCCAGGTTTAGCTCTGGGCTGCTTGGGCACAGAAAGTCTCCTGCAGGATGAGGTAGGGGAAAGTTAACAGGAAATCCCCTTAGAAGGAGCCTTGCCAACGCCCTGACACAGCCTCCAGTTTCTTTCCGTGGCCTACAGGGCCTGGTGTGGCCTGGACCTCCCCAGCTTCATCTTCCCTCATCTTTCTCCCCTGGGCTCTGCCCTGGCCACACTGGCCGTCTCATGGTCCCCAGAGTCCCCCGGGCCCATGCTCATTCCAGAATGACTGCTGCTTGGGATGCTCTGCCCGCCGAATCTCCCCCAGCTGCAGTCTCCACCGAGTCCCGACTTAGCGCCAGGGTCGCCGCCCCAGGGAGGCTCAGCCTAACCACCTAGTGACATCGCTCGAGGTCATGCGGCATCTCCAAGTTTTATTTTCTTTGTGGCACTTGGCTGTGGTTACAGCAGAGCCTCATTGTTCACAGGCGTTCTATAAAGTCACCTCGAACACTGAATTAGTAAATATGGAACCATTGCTCCCAGAAGAGAGACAGAGCTAGGCTCCTGTGAGCCTCTAGTCACCAGGCTTTCTCGACAGATCAATACATAACCTTGTTTTCTGTGTGTTTCTGTTTCTAGACACCTGATTTAATATATATCGCTGATTCATTAACATTGAACTCGCGGCCAACAGCACTATTATTCATGATTGAGAGACGCTAAGTTACCCTTGAATTTTCTCTGGAGAGCACATCACAGACGCCTTGCACCAAGGAACTCTAGACAACACTTCTGCCCTAGGCTTGGGGCCATTTAAACAGTGAAACCACCAACAAAAAGCACAAAAATGTAAAGAAACATAGCTCTCAGTAAACCTCAGAAAGGACACTTTAAAGTCTGAACTGAGCCAAGATGGCAGAGGTCATTGTGGTGGAACCCAGCTGGGGATTCGTGCATCGGGCTGTCCAAGTTCTCCCCACCCAGGGCACGTCCAAGAATGACTGTGTGGCAGCACTGTGAGTATCGACTGAGGGCTGCAAATACATTTCAGGGAGCAGGCAAGTCACAAATATGGAATCTGTAAATAGTGAGGATCCACTGTTTGTTATTTTTAAGTGTTTCGTGTCTATTGTTGGACTTCCCTTTGCTTATTCACTGCTGTATCTTCAGCACCAAACAGGGTCAAGGTCAAGATTCACAGCAGAAGCTTAATAAATATTTATTGACTGTCCTGCCTCTCTCCCTTTCACACACACACAGACACACACTCACACACATACACGCACTTACAACACAGGGTACTTGTCAGGTCTTGGAGCTGAGAAGATGGGGAATCTCTTTTCTGGGCACCGCAGGCAAGAGAGAGAAGGAAGATTCTGGAAAGAGGGGTAGGTGAGGATCCTTGTCCTAAACCTATGCTATTCCTGGCCTCCACTCCCTACTTACAAGTCCTGGGGCTAGCTGTGTGTGCAAGTGTGTTGTTAAACCCCCCCTCCCCCACAGGAATCCATGTGAACACATGCAGTACATATACAGCCTGGCTGAGGACCCCTGCTCTGGTCCTGGGAGGATGGTGTGTGTGTGTGCATGTGGGTGCCAAGCCCCTTCACAAGCACGTGTGTGAGCACGGGCTCCAGCCTGCCCCGATGAGGCCTGCTGGCTTCCTCGCAGCTGCAGAGCTTGCTGCACTGACAGGCCTGTAATCACGGGAAATTACCGAGCCCAGAACTAAAATTAAGGCTGCTGCTGCTGCTGCCACAGGACCTGTTTACAAAGACAAGCTCCCGGAAGAGGCCTCCGGAGGCTCTGCTGGGAGCTGCAACTCCTGGGGAGGACAGGGTGAGGACCCAGCAGAGAGGCCACAGAGAGAGGAAGCCTCTTATATTTGTCATACACCTACCAAGTGACAGGCACTGTGCTTGTTAATTTCACGCTTCGGTTTATTTGATCCTCACAGTAACCCTGCCAGGCAGGAATGGTCCTGGGGTACCAACACCAGACCTGGCCCTCGAGGTCAAGGAAGGAGCTTCAGGTTGTGAAGCTTGTGACTGGCAGAGCCGGAGTCTGAATGCAGGGCTGACTGACTCCAGGGTCAGGGGCAGGGGGCAGGGGCCCTGTGGGGCAGGGAGAGGGGCGCCCTGTGGGAGTGGGAGGCAGGTTCTCTGGTTTTTCGTATTTGGCATCTAGTGTAAGGAACACTGGAAAGAAGACCCCCATCCACTTTGTCTCCTTCCCGCCTGTCACGTGGTCTGTGGCATACCTCTTAATACTTTAGGGTGAAGGTGGCCCCCTGGGAACCCACATATCCCTCCAGGAAGAAAACAGATGAATCATGCACATTGACATCAAGTCTAAGGGACCCTGTTCCAGGTGCAGGGTGGCCCTGCCCCCAGCACAGCCATCCGGCCTCATATGGGTGGGGCTGAGGGGACACCGCATGAAGCTATACATTGGCCCAGGCTCTGGATTCCCAGCTGAGGTCTTCTTCTTTCCTTTTTCCTTTTCTGTGGCCCTCCACACATGCCTGGCCCCAGAAGGCCCTAAACATGACTCTGAGAGCTGCCCTTCCCACCCCAGCCCCCAGCCAGCGAGCAGGTCATTAGTGAACAGTGAGTGATGATTGTGTCTGTGGAGGGGCATTGGGTGGGGCAGGGAACTCCCTCTGCAGAGCGCAGAGCTGGACTGGGCAGACAGTCATCCATGCTGTCTGGACCAGGCTCTCTGGGTGAGCAGCAGCCTCCCCTCTCCCCTCTCCCCAGCCCCGCCACTGTCTCAATGAGAGCCTGGCTCACTGGCCTGGGGGCCGTGGAGAGAGAAAACTCAACCCAGAGGCCCCATGTGACATATGTTGGCACACTACTGGACTGGCCTCCAGCCAATAACACTTTTATCTGATAGCAGTCAAAATATTAATAGTGCCAGGGGCTCTTCTAGGACACATACACACAACACTCACATACACAGACTTGCAGAGACTCCTTTGAGGAATTAGCATTATCCCCATTTTACAGATGAGAAAACTGAGGCACAGAGAGATCAGGTGGTTTGCCCACTTGAGCTGGATGATTATGAGGTGGAATTTAGGCCTGGGCAGTGTGGCAGCAGAGGTCCTATGCTAACAACTACGCTACATTGCCTCCTGAGTCCCCAGTCCCTTGGTCTTTCCCAAAGCAGACACACACTGTGCAGGCTGTATGGTGAATGGTCTGTATGGTCTCTGCCTGATATGGCCCCCGTCATCTCCTGCACGCAGCTTGACTGGGCAGAAGGGCCCTATTTGAGAGGCTGAAGCAGACTCTTGGGAACGTCTGCCTCTTGGGTCTGCTCACCAGGCCTCTTGTGTCCCTATGGGGGACTGAAGAGGACAGTCACATGGCAACGGCCACACTCACCCACCAAACTTCACAATCCTGCTGCTGCTGCTGCTGCTAAGTCACTTTAGTTGTGGCCGACTCTGTGCGACCCCATAGATGGCAGCCCACCAGGCTCCCCCATCCCTGGGATTCTCCAGGCAAGAACACTGGAGTGGGTTGCCATTTTGAGCTGTTCTCAAAAGGGCTGAAGGGAACCCTCCATGAGCCTGACTGCCTGCCAGACCCCGGGCTGCGCTTCATGTGAGTTTGTTAATCATTTTTTGCGTTTGGGTTGTGACCAGCAATTAATCTGGAGAAGAAAATGGCTAACCCACTCCAGTATTCTTGCCTGGGAAATCTCATGGACAGAGGAGCCTGGTGGGCTACAGTCCGTGGGGTTGCAAAAGACTCAGACACGACTTAGCGACTAAATAATAACAACAATGACAGCATTTAATATTTTCAATGAAATGGAAGAATAAAAATAGAGTGCATCATGCCTGGTGAAGCTAGGTACTGTTTCATGAAACTTTTATTTCCATTTCATACATTTATGCTGAGTCACAGTAAAAATGAAGTAAAAAACCCAAGTTTGATGAACCTCCCAGAGGTTGCCTTCTTACTCCTTTTGTCTCACTTAGGTTCCTGCATCCATGGAAGCCAGTCCAGCATCTGGATCAGGCCCGGCCTGGAAGTCCCCCTGCTCCCTGCACTGCAGAGCCAAGTCCAGCTCCGGGCACCTGGAGGAGAACACTCAGCTTACCGACTGAGCCATGAGCAAGGGGCATATTGTGTATTGTAGGCCACCAGTTGCCAGGTTCTTGCTGAGCATTTTGCTTGCATCACCTCTTAAGCCTCATGAAGTAAGTGGCCCTGGTCTCTGCCTTCCACAGATCAGGAAACTGAGGCTCAGTGAGTTTTATGTGCTCACTCAGTCCTGCAGCTCATACACATCATAACTGGGTTCTGGATGGTGGATATATAGGTGCTAATGATAGGCAGGCAGTGATGAGAAGGTGCCCTGACCCCGCCACCTCACCTCTGGGGACCCCTCCTCCTCCTTTCTGTACCCAAGCTCCTCGGCCACCAACTTCCCCTGAGACCCCCTCCCTCAGGACCTGTGGGATTCTGTGGGTCTACTCTGATGCAGTTTCTGATTTCCATGATCCCAGGGTGGAGTGACTTGGGAAGCCTGCTGGGAATGTGGGGAGGGGTCCCGCCCGAGGAGAGCCTGGCCCTGACTCCAAAGTTTATTGCGCAACCTTGGGTCTACACATCTACCTCCCCCAGACTTTTCCTTTCCCCATGCACTCCATAGCTGGCACCTGAGGGCAACATGCCTTGTGTTGCTGAGGGCAAATGGTCACAGGAGCCACACTCCTTCCCAGAGCTGCTCAGAACCCAGCAAGGTTGCCCCAGCCCAAACCTCTGACCCAGGGCTCGGCCCTCAGGGCTCACAGGCGGCTTCCATTCCTAGTTTCTTCCTTTTCAGAGGTGTGGGGACCTAGTGAGCACTGAGTTTGAAGTTAGTTGGACCTGGGTTCACATCAGGGCTGGATTCAGAGAAGAGTATGGTGCCTATTCCTCCTCCGACAAACATGAATTTAAAATAAACCCTGTTATTTCACAAACTCTCCAGTAGCTCCCCATTCTCCTCAAAGCAAAATGCTGAAGGCCTTACAATGGTTTACAAAGGGCTTCAACGTCCTGTATGTCTACTTCTCTGGACACGTCTCATTTCTTTTCTGAACTCACTCAGCTCTAGCCATGCTGACCTCTTGCCTTTTCTGCCCCAGGGCCTTTGCACTTGCAGTTCCCTCAGCCTGAAGCCATCTTCCCTCAGATACCCACATGGATCACTCCTTCACCTCAGTGAGGGTCCCTGATCCAGAGGCACGCTTCAGCCCCAGCTACAGCCCCTGGCATGTCTTATGTTGCCTTCTCACTTTATATTCCTGCACACTAAATCACCAGTCATGTCCAACTCTTTGTGACCCTATGGACTGTAGCCTGCCAGGCTCCTCTGTCCATGGGATTCTCCAGGCAAGAATACTGGAATGGGTTGTCATACCCTCCTTCATGGGATCTTTCCGACTCAGGGATCAAACCCGTGTCTCTTATATTTCTTGCACTGGCAGGCAGATTCCTTACCACTAGCACCACCTGGGAAGCCCCGCCTACTAAAATACTCTATGACTTATTCATCTACCTTGTTTATCCAAAGATGTTTATCATCTATGTCTCTCCATTAGAATGTAAGCCTCACAAGGGTAGGGTTTTTTGTTTCTTTGTTCAGCGGTGCCTAACACCAAGTAGGCATCATCAAAAAAAAAGGTGCAAAAAACTGAGAGAGAATTCAGTATGTGTAAAGAGATTCAGAATTTGGATTTCTTCCGTGAAGTCCCTGAAGCATCCATATCAAATTCTTTGAAACCAAAATCTTCTAAAGAAGTCGGTCTTGGACATTCCTGCTTTGCTCCAGGTCTTCATTTGGGTGAGTTTCCACTCTGACCCGGTGGCTGGCCCCAGCCGTCATCCTCCTGGGAGCCAAGCTGGACCTTGAAAATACAAATGCAAATCAGAAAGCCACGCCCCGCCCCACCCACCAGCCTGGTGGAGAGGCTAAGACAAGAGGCCATGACATGTGTGTGGCAGGGGAGCATCAGGGCACCCACAGAACAGGAAAGAGCCCCAGATAAAGGAAACGGTTGTGCGGGTAGTAACCTCCTTAGAGTCTGTTTCCTCACGGGGGTGCTGAGTTCTAGATCAAGTGAGATGAAGAACTGGAGGCCCATCCAGTCCTGAGATGTGACATGCAGACACTTTTGTTTTTCACTCTTCAAAAACAGGCAAGATGCCAGGGCAGAGATCAGTAAATCCATTTCACAGGTTTTGCCATGTTTATCCCTTCCTGTGTGAACTTCTTCCTCCATCCCAAATTTCAGTCTTATCCAGGGGTCCTGAGGCGAGACCCTTTCAGCTTCATCCTGCCTCCTTCCTGACCCCAGCTCAGACTAGCATTTGTCAGTTAGGACCCTGGGACTCAGAGAGGGAGAGTGAGTTGCTCACGGTCACACAGAGAATTAAGAGTCTGGGCAAGGACTGGGAACCAGGCCTTCTGCCTCTCAGCCTGAGGCCCTTCCACTGCCAAACATGTGTTCTTTGGAGCCCCTGCCTTCAGCCTGGGTTCCCGGAAGATGCCATGACCTCTGACCCTGCTAAGCCTGTATCCACTCCTTCTGCACCCCTGGGGCCACCCAATTCAGGGCTGAGGGCCTGTGGGGGCTGACTAGAGGCGTGGGAGTCGGGGTAAAGCCAGTTCTCACTGAAGCCTTTGCGTGCCTCTGCCAGGGTTCTGCACTGCCTTCTTCTTGAAGAAGAGCAGCTCTTGTTGGGGGGCAGGGGGTGGAGGTGGGCATGGCCCACCCTTTTTGGGGTAAACTCTCCCAAGGCTCAAGAATACAGATTTTTAGGCCCAGAGGGGCTGTCATAAAATTCAAAGTCATACCTTCTCCTGACATACTGTAGAGGAGAAACTGAGGCCCAGAGTAGGCAAGAGGCCTGCCCAAGGTCCCGGGGGACAGAGACAGGGCCAGGCCTGGAGTCATAGTTTTGCATCATCATCAAGTCTGATTATATTTGCTCCTTCAGGAAGTCTGGTGTATTTCATTTGGGCATCATCCTGGAGTCCAGATTTCTAGCTAGACTTACATACCTCCAATGATGGGGGAGTCACTATCAGTTTGTGTTTTCTCTTGCTCTCTCTCCATTTCTGTTCTGATCTCTGAACCCAGACCTTAGACTTCAGGTTCTCTGCTTCTGACCCTTCCTGCCTTTCCCACGGGTGCTTCTAAGGACCCTCATGTGCTTGCTGTCTGTCTGTGTTTACAGAGGGGACTTCTGTCCTCCTGTCACCCCCTCTCCACTCTAATGAGCATACTCAGGGCCCGAGATGAGGTTTGCTCATCTTTGTCATTCATTTCTTGAAAAAATTCTTACTGGATGTGTGTTCTGCTATGTACCAGGTCCTTAGCACTAAGGATACACTAATGGAAACAAACATAAATATCAGACCAGAGACTTGAAGCGTCCTTGACACAGACCCTCCATCCTCACCACACAGCCTCATGCAGCTCTGAGACCGATGGCCAGAGGGGCAGACTACCGTAAAGAGATAGATACACAGAACACAAGTATTCAGAACAAAGGTGGGATGAGGCACATGAAAATGCTATAAACCACCCGCCCCATGGTCAGTACAGTTCCTCAGCCAGGAAATTACAAGGCTGTCCTTTGGCCTTCTTTTGGACTTGGAGGCTGAGCAGCCCTTGGGAGCATCTGGAACATCTGGTAGCCATCTTCTCCCACCGAGGGAAAAGGGCCAGGGCTTGAGTGGGCTGGGGGTGGGGCTGGGGAGGCCTCTTCCTTCTCCCAGATCCCTAACATCACTTCCAGACCCAGGGCTGCGTGGTACCTCCCCAGCCTCTCTGCTGGACCCTTCTGGTCCTGCCTGCCTCCTCTGGCTTCTCAGAGTGGACCGTGTCCACCTGGGGCACACCCTCTGCCAGGTCCCATGGGGATGTCAGCCTCCCTGGAGCAAGGCCAGGCTGGGGGGCAGGGGCACAAGCCGAGCTCCCATGAGAGCTCACTCTCTGGGGACGCTGGGACCAAGCTGAGAGGTGGAAAGGTGAGCGTGGGCTGTAATGGGGTGGAGGCCACCCACAGGGTATTCCAGACTGGGGGCAGCTGCAATAGTTGGGGGCAATGGAAGAGACAGGTGGGTGGGGATGACAGAGTGGGCGATTCACACCCCAGACTGAGAGGGGTCAAAGCTTGCCCTCCTGCTACAAGTGCTCCTGGGGTTAAGACATGAGGGTGGGAGATGTTATGGGCCTAACTAGGGGCCTGCTAATTCCTATGTTGAAGTTCTACCCCCCAGTACCTTGGAATGTGCCTGTATCTGGAGACAGGGCTTTTAAAGAGGGGATTCAGTTAAGACAGGGTTTTATGGTTGGTACATAATCCAATGTGCCTGGTGCCCCTTTAAGAAGAGGAGGTTAGGACACAGAAACACACAGAGGGAAGGCCATGTGAAGACACAGGGAGGGGAATGCCCATCTGCAAATCAAGCAGAGAGGCTTCAGGAGAAACCAACCCTGCCGACCCCTGGGTCTTGGACTTCCAGCCTCCAGAAATGTGGGGAAATAAATTTCTGTCTTTTAAGCCCTCAGCCTGTGCTATTTGCTACAGCAACCCCAGCAAACTAATATAGGTGCAAATCTATTTTAATATGGCAATGCCTTAAGCATGGTCACTTTCAGCTCTCCTGGAGAACCCCACGTCCAGATGCTCTGCCAGAAAATAGGCAAATATACCTTTAGGATTATACTCCTGGATTATTCTTTCCCATGGATTAGGGTAAGGATTGGAGAAGCTGGAGGAGTTGATATTCTTCAAGGAGACCAGACAGGGCATCAGTTCTCAGCGGTGAGTTGTATCTGCCTTTAGGAATGTAGGTGAAAACGAGACACAACATCACCAGCACGGAGACCAACCAGAAAGGTACCACCATCTTCCTCTTGGAGGGGATAGAGGTATTTTCTTCCCACCTGGAATCAATAGAAAGCCTATTAAAAAAAGGAACTTATGAACATTTAGCAAGTGCCTGAGACAGCACAATGTACACATCTCCAGGATGCGGTGGGGTGCTAAAACTTCATAATCTGGATGGCAAGGTGTGCGTCCACAAAACAACTACAACAGCTACTCCTTTTCTATTCAGACGTCAATGACAGACCATGTTCTAAGCATGCTATATAAGTCATCTTCATTAATCCTCACAAAGCCCTATGAGACAGGCATTATTTGTGCCCCTGTCTCATGTATGAGAAAACCAAGACACAAAGAGATCACACGACTTGGCAAAGATCACAAAGCTTGTAAGAAGGAAGAGTGATAACGTTAGATGGAGAAGAGACTTGAAGAAAGGAAAGGTGAAGGCACAGGGTAGCAGACACATGGGCTGCCCTCCAAAGTTTAGCCCCCCAGGTTGGGGTGACTTCAGAACACTTATTGGAACCCTTCAGTGAAGAACTACATAACTCACCATCAGGGTCCAGGAAGTATTCAATCTGAAGATAAGCCCTAAGGGACTATTGTTGAGATAACTCAAAATGTCAAAGTGGAGAGTCATAAACAACGGCACATGGGTCTTACGTATCTTGGGACAATTTCTAAAACGCATGCCTCTATTAACCACTCTGGATATATGACCAATGCCTCTTCTTTGAGCAGAAGTCCACTGACTGGAACTCCAGTTTATCTATATATATATTTTTAATAAGCCACACCCATGATGCCTCATCTTTGGTTTCCTGTTCTGGTTCTTTAATATGCAGAGCAGTGAGGGTGTGGGCTGGTTCACACTCGCTGTGTACAGGGTGGGCAGAACAGCCCTTCTGTGCCCACATGAAGTTCGTTATGGCCACATAACTTCCCTGGGTCAGCAGAAGGTAAGTGGAAGTGATGGGAGTCACTCCTGGGCAGAAGCTGGCAAAGCCAAGACATGCTTCCCCCACACGTTTTTTTCCTTCTGCCTTGGTCTCTGGCAAAGGTCCAGATATTGGCTACACCATCAGTCTGAGGCCTGAAGCAGAGCCCCTGCTTACCAGGAGGAGTCTGCAGCAGGACCAAGGAGAAAACTCTGTGCGGGTTGAACTGCTGAGGTTTGGGGAGTGATTTGTTACTGCAGTCTAGCCTACTACCTCCTCCCAACTGGTATACTCATCAAGTACTACGAGTCCAGTCTTAGTCCGGCCGTTTTGATGTATTTCTCTATATTTCTCCGGTATTTCTGTATGGTCTCCTCAGACCTCATTTCACTCTTCTTTATAGCTGTTTGTTTTTACTGTGGGATACCCAGAGGACCCAGCCCTTATTTATGATGCTGCTTCTGTAGTAAACGTGTGCAAGGCCTCCAAGGAGAGGCCCACAAGGCCGCACACTGTGTGGTCACCTGGGACACCCTGGGGGCAGGAACCATGCCCACCCTCCTCCTGCATTTCCCTCCTGCTGAGACAGACAACTCTCTGGCAACCCTGGGCATTTTTCCACATTCCTACTGGGTACTCTGCAAATTTCAGGCCCTGACTTCTCTTCACCTGGGCCACTCCTCAGAGTCATGCTTGCCACAAGCAATCTTGAGAGAAGGGGTAACATCTCCCACCAGGCAAAGGGCAGTCTTTCTCCCACTTTCTATAAAAGTGGAAAATCCCCGGAGGCCAGTGTTCCTCTCCTGTTACTCTAGCCCATCCTGGGCCCCTCACAATGCCTGTGGGGGACTTGAGCAGCAGCAGAGAACCAGAGCCAACCATCAGAGTACTCTGGGGACCGCTTTTGCCTGAGTAATGAAGTCCTTTGTCTCAGACCTACGAGTCTGGGCTGTTTGGCTGGCATCTGTGTAACAGTAGCAGGCTAACTTGTGATCTTATAAACAGGGTAACGGGGTTTCCCAGGTGGCTCCGTGGTAAAGAACCTGCTGGCCAATGCAAGCGACCCAGGTTCGATCTCTGAGTCGGCAAGATCCCCTGGAGGAGTAAATGGCAACCCACTCCAGTATTCTTGCCTGGAAATCCCCTGGACAGAGGAGCCCGGTGGGCTATAGTCTATGGGGTTGCGAAAGAGTCGGACATGACTAAGTGGCTAAAGAACAGCTACAAACAGGGTAATGTATCAGTCTCTGCACTGCTCTTGACACCCACCCCAGTTCTGCTCAGGACCGGGCAGTCTGTGGACTGACGGGCAGTCAGCAAGCATCCTTTTCACCCTCTGACCTGGGGACCGGGAAGTCTCCGGACAGTTCATTCTATACCAGTTCCCTAGGGGCTATGTTACTGATGCTTCCCGGAGCCTCAGTTTTCCCCTCTGCAAGAGGCATAGCAACCAGGACCCAGTTCACACTCAGGGCTGTCGGATTCGGGTTTGGAGGGAGATGACTGGCCTTCTCTGGCAATTGCCAGCTGATTTTTCTCTTCCTTTGAGGTGATGCCAGCACACTTGGACTCCAACCAGAGAACTTAGGAAAGAGGAAGGAAGAACTCACTGTGAGTGAGAAAGGGGGAATGCAGCCAGCGGAGACGCACTTGGCCATGGAGTCTTTCCTTCTGGAGGTCTGCGCAAGCAGGACAGGGGCTCAGTGTGTTCATGAGGCTGGGCTGTTGTGTGTCTCTCCTGGGGTTCTATTTGGAGAAAGAGATGTGACGTCCACCTTCAGGGAGCTGACAGGAAGGAGTTGCCGTAGTTTCTAGCCAAGGATTTGAGGTGGTTTTTCAGCGAGGCTGTGGCAGCCGGGGGAGGGTAGTACGTGTGCTCAGTTGCTCAGCTGAGTTCAGCTATTTGCGACCCCATGGCCTGCAGCCCACCACGCTCCTTTGTCCATGGGATTTTCCGGGCAAGAATGCTTGAGTGGGTTGTCATTTCCTCCTCCAGGGCATCTTCCCTACCCTGGGATCAAACCTGTGTCTCCTGCGGGAAGGTAGAAGGTAGCCAGAAACAAGGAGATGGATGTGTGAGGTCGCTCCCCAGGAAGTGCTGGAATTTGCTCCCAAATCAACTCTTGGCAAAACTAGGTTGTGTTCATGCTCTTCCCATTTAATAAATCCAGAGAAACCAAGTTAGTGTGAAATTGGAAGAAAAAACCCAAAGGGACAAGTACTTGACTAGCATCTTTGCTGCGTCTCCGACAGCTGTCACTGGGGGACACCTGCATATCTCTTTCCTCCGCGTCAGGGAGGAGGCGGCTTAGGGAAGATTGCAGGTGGGGCTGGAAGGGGAGAAGAGAGGCAGTGGGGGGACAGGGGCTAAAGCAGCTTTCTTGGGAGCGGCTACTGCAGGAGAGAGGAGGCATGAAGGAGGGGACGCGATGCGGGTTACTTCTCAGCAGGGGGTGTGGTGTCCGACTGGTCCTGGGGGTCGCGGTGTGCCCTCGTCTGCTGCAGCCAGCCCAGGGCTTTCTCTTCACAGAGGATTCTGGCAAAGGTTGTCCCTCCTTGTCTTGGGCCCCAGGGTTAGGGGGGCGGTACTGCGGGTCTCAGGAACACAGCCTCTCCGCCCTCCACCTAGGAAGGGCCTGTCGCCAGGAGAAGGATAACCCTCCTGTGTCCGAGTCCTCATTTCACTTGCAGCTGGGCGCTAATCCAATTGCTGGCTCTAACCTAATTCTCCATTGATGCCCGAGTCCTTTGCCTGCCGATATTAAAACTCTTTTCATTTAATTGTGTAGAAGATAGATCCTCCTCAGCCATCAGGTGGTAAATATAGAAGAGCTGATGTGTAGCTCTAATTTCTTCCTTGGCAGGCCTCCTGTGGCTCTGAATAATTGGGGACTAAGATGCTCTGGAAGGAGGGCCAGGAAGGAGGGAAAAGGAGGTGGGTGGGGCGCTGGGACATTACCGTGGCCCAAAGGTTACAGCTCAGAGGGAGCTGGGCCTGGTCAGTGTGTTCCTGGCCTGGTCGGTGAGTCTATTTCATAGGGACGGTCACCTCCCTCCTGAATCTTTCACATGACTGATGTCCTGAGATGTTGCAGGAGAATCAAATGTTTCTGAATCAAGGCTGATCAAGGAGAGGGGGCTGTCCTACCGGCAAGAGTAGGAGAGGTCATGAGACCCCCAGAGTCAGAGGCAGGGAGCAGTGGTCATGATAAGCCCCTTTGATCTCATCACAGAGAAGACTGTTTGAGTCTAGGCACACAGTCACCCGCAGAGTCAGGGCTTTTAATGGACCAAGACACTCTAAGACAACTGATTGCAGCCCCCTTGTCTGGTGACCACAAGCAGGGCAATGAAGAGGTGGTGACAGAGGGCACGCCTCTTGGTTTCCAGTTCAGCCTAAAACAAGGTGGCCATCCTACTTCCCAGTGGAGGGAGGGACAGAGCATCAGAGTGAGACCCTGGTGGCCATTCGTTAGGAGGCTCATCCACTCAGCAGAGGCCTCCTGAAGTTACCCCTGCCACATGCTGCCTATCCCTACCCTCTCGAAACACACTTATGTGGGGAAAGGTGATACAGACATAAAGACCACACGGCCCAGGCAGCGGGTCATGGGCAGAGCCTGTTGCTGACCTCACACCTGGCCTCAAGGAAGCAGGAAGCATCTTCGCAAGACCCACTAGGTTCTTGGTCACCAGACATGGACTTCTCTGGCGGCCCACCCCAACTGTGTCTTCTCACGAGCTCACAGCTTCCGGGGCTCCCTCGGGCTCTGGAGGACCTGGCACACACTCCAGCTGTCTTCTCAGGGACACCTCTAGGCCACCTGCTCAGCTCCCAGCTCCTCAGAGCTCCTTGTGCCTGACCACTGGAGGACCTGAGCTTCCTGGACTGGCCGTGTTTCCTATAGGAGAGGCTTTGCTACACCTTAGCTTCCTGAAACCCCCCTCCCCCTCCCCCTTGCGATGGGCTGGGAGGCACCTCAGATGGTCCTTTCCTCACCTCTTTTCCTTCCTGCCTCAAGATAAGGCACATATCCAGCATTTCCTGAGGGCTGTTCTCTTCCGGACACTGGAGGATTCTTGGGGTTCCAACCCCTCCTGGTCCGGCCACCCCAGGGCTCTCTGACTCCACCTGTCCACTTCCAAGACCATCTTCTCCCTTCCCACCTCCAGCCTGGGCTCAGTCTTTACCTCTCCTTCACCTGCCGAGCTAGGAGATCCTGGGGCAAGGGGAGGGCACCCCTGGGGCTTGGAGTAGCTGAATCCTCTGACCAGGAGATCCTGGAGAAGGTGACCAGAACAGACCGTGGCCCAGATGTTACCACTGTTCTTTCCTTCAGAATCTGAGGTCAAGCCTGTGACTTGGGGTCACTCTCCCCCATAGTATTTTCGGAGGAAACACTGCTAGGACAGGTGACTGCTGGGAACAGGGGCCCAGATGGTCCAGTCACAGGATCCCTGAGTGCTGGGGCCGTAACAGTCAGCACTGCTGAGCAGAGCAACCTCTGTTCAAATGAGGAAACTGAGGATCAAATACAGCACACAGGAGGGTGTGTTTGCCCAGGCTCATGTGCATCTCCACTCAGAGACCCTGGCTTCCTAAATCCAGTCTACACTCCAGGCATTTCTGCCCATACAGTCAGAATGATGAGGATTCTTCTGAGCATGGGGGTCAGAATGACAGCGTGCCAATTCCATCTCCATCCTCTGCTGGCTGTGTGACCTCCAGAAAGTTACCTGACCTCTCTGGGCATCAGTTTCTTCATCAGTCAGTTGGGGGTGCCAATGGTATCTTCCTCATATGAGGCTTGAGAATGCACTGAGATCATTCTCCCAAAGCCCCAGCACAGCATTTGGCACGTAGTGAGTGATAATTAGCCATCATGCAACATTCAGCTCCTCTGGATCACAAGTATCCCTAAAACCAATGTGAACCAGAATGAGCATTCAAGAAACAAGCAGGCAAAAGAAAAAAAAAGAAGAAGAAACAAGCAGGCATTTAATTTACTCCCTCAGCAAATCGAAAGGTTCTGTGTCAGGACACCCTTTGGATGGTTTTCCAGAAAAAGAAGGTGACACAGATGTCGTTCTTCCCTCTGTAGAGGGAACAGGGGCAACAGAGACATTCCGTTCACCTTGAAGCTGCTCACAGGAAGCAGAAGGAGCCATCCCAATCAGGATGCTGCCAGTTCTCTTCTAGAAGGTCCAGGAGCCCAGGACGGCCCTGACCTGCAGCCCACGCTCAGCTGAGCAGTGGATCTAGTGCTGTGAGAAGCCCCACTCCCCATCCAAGGACCTTCGGGAGCAATGATTACACCCCCCATGGTTCAGTCCCTGCCAAGGCATTAAGTAAAAATGCTACCACTCACCAGGATCAGAAGAACTAGGGTGAGGAGAGTGGGGCACCCCTAAGATGTAAAGTTTAAGAGGCCCCCTCAAACTCAGTGGGGGCTTCCCAGGTGACTCTAGTGGTAAAGAACCCACCTGCCAATGCAAGAGACATAAGAGACGTGGATTCGATCCCTGGGTCAGGAAGATCCCCTGGAGGAAGGCATGGCAACCTACTCCAGAATCTTTGCCTGGAGAATCCCATGGACAGAGGAGCCTGGCATGGAGTCACAAAGAGTCGGACACAGGTGAAGCGACTTAGCACACATGCATTCCCCAAACTCAGTAGCCAAGATAAATAATATTTCAAGAGATTAAAATTAATTTAAAAATCCATGATGAACAAAACATCACCCATGCTTTTAAATGAAGATGGACTCTGTCCCTGCCGAACCGGAGAGTAAGTGCCTCCCTTGTCTCACTCTGGTCCCAGCCCTGAAGCTCAGGTCCCTTCTCAGACAGTAGAGTCAGACTCCCTGGGAAGGGTGTTCCAGACAGAGGTACCATCTGCGGGAAGCTCTGCAGGTAGTTCTGCTGTGCAGAGAGCTGAATTCCTCTGCTCTGAAAGAAGTAACAAATGCAGGTTTGCAGAGGAGAAAGAGGGGATGCAATGTAATCCCCTAGTTGCAGTTGTTTGAGTTTTGTGTAGATAGACAGATACTGCCCCACCCACAAGAGCACTGAAATTCTGTTTTTCCAACCTTATTCCTTTGGGGCTTTCTCTGTGGGTTTTCTTTCAGAACTCAGAAACTCCTGAATAATTAAGCAATGCAATAATTTAACTTGTTGAGTCTTTGCGGACCCTCTGCTCCTCAGTTTCCACTTCAGATAATTGGGGTCTTTTCTCTCTACTTATTGAAATCCTGTGCAGATTTCCAACCCCAGCTTATTAAGATTCCGTCCGTGGAATCTCTCCCTCTAGTCATTCCATACATACACATTTAAGGACCTAAAATGTGCCAGTCTGGATTATGGATAAGGACTGAATTTTAAAAATTGTGCTTGGGGAACTCAAAATAATGTCAGCATATAACAAAAGTTAAATTATACTAGAAGGTTTAGAATGAAAAGCAGCAACGTCTGGTCCAAACTTCTCCAAGTTCAGTATCATTTCTAGGTGCCTATCACCCTTAATTCTTGCAGGTGTTTCATCTAGTATTTAGTTCCATTTTCCTAAATATATGCATACAAATTTTTTTATTTACCAGGTTTGGGCATTCACTTTTGAACTCTTGCCATGGTGAAAAAAAAAAAGAAAAAAAAAGACAAATCTCCCATCTTCTTCCTGTTTCCTTTCCCTCCATCCTTCCAACATGGTTATTTTCCAGTTTTCTTTACTGAACAAAAAAGAAAGCATTTCCAAGCGCAGTTGTACAGTATAACTGCATTCTTTTCTATATAATCTAGAGCGAATAACAACCTTTTTAATTTATCTGATGTGAGGTATCTATTGTTAACTTTTTCAGTGTCTCTGCCTCTTACCTATCAATAGCAGTTCCACTCAATCAAACACATTGGTTTTATTTTCCCTCTGTTTTCTTGTTTTAAGCTGACTTGTTGCTTGCTAAGCGTGGGATTCAAATGTCTTCTTAGGACACCTGGCCTTTGTCTTCACGCCGAGACATACTTCACTGCACGTCTCAGTTCACGTCTTCATTCCTGGAATCTCTTTCTTTTTCTTCCAAAATAGCATTTGTTCCCCTATTTTCGTGGCACCTATTCTCCAGTAGTTTTCTGAGAAAGGGATCTGGGAGGTAAAATTCTCCATCCTTTTATATCTGAAAATGTCTTTATTCTATCCTCACATTTTGTTGATAATTTCCCAGAGTGTGAAGTTCTAATTGGAAACACTCTCTTGTAAAGCATTGCCCATTGACTTCTAAACTCTAGAATGCTGGTAACCCAATGCCATCCCTGGTCTCCTGTGACCTGCTCTGTCACTTGGAAGCTCCTAAGATCTATTCATAACCGTTCTGATTCTCGCTCATGACTCTTTTCACATCCATTATACTAGGACCCAAGTGAACCCTTTTGTTCTGGAAATTCTTGTCCCTCAACCCTGGTGAGGTTTTGTGTGTAATTTCTTTGGTAATTTCTTCTTTTCCATTTTCTCTGTCCTTGCTTTCTTGAATTACCTTTAGCCAAATGTTGGACTTCCTTAAATGAAGCTCTAATTCTGTTCTAACATTTCCCCCCTATATTCTTTAAGAGAATTTCTTCCTCATATTTCATCTTCTACCCATATCTTGGTTTTTAAATTTATCACTCTTTTTATTTTAATTTCTGAGAACTCATTTTTGTTCTCTGTTCCTTTTTCCAAACTTCCTTGTGTCTGGATGTGATATTTTTCTTCTCATTAAGAATGTTATAATTAGCGTTGTTAAAGTTTTCTTTTGTTCTCTGCATAGTCTCTATTTTTCTTCCTTCCTTTCTTCCTCTCCCTCTTTCTTCTTTCCATCCTTCTTGTTTCTTTCTTTGCAGTTTGGATCTTGTGTTTTGTTTGGACCTTAGTCTTTAATGTCAGATGTCTAGTGATCCTTGGGCACCATTTCTTACTAAGTGCATGCTCAGTTGCTCAGTTCTGTCCCACTCTTTGTGACCCACAGTCTGTAGCCCACCAGGCTCCTCTGTCCCTGGGATTCTCCATGCAAGAGTAATAGAGTGGGTTGCCATGCCCTCCTCCAGCGGATGTGCCCAACCCAGGGATCAAACCCACATCTCTTGTGGCTCCTGCATTGGCAGATGTGTTCTTTACCACCGAGCCACCTGGGAAGAGCTCCCCAGAGGCTGACTAAAGCCCTGTGTGCCTGGCCAGGCTCGGCTATTGATGGGCTCCACTGGAGGTGGTCAGATGGCAAGCCTGCTTTTCTGCTGGGGGATACCTATATGTCAGATTTTGTTTGTATCTATTTTGTGGGCTTGTTCAGATCTCCTGAGAAGACTCCTACATCCTGTGTGTGGCTGTTGGCCTCCCAGAATCCAGGAGGACTGGAGGGGAAACATCTGAGAGAGGTTTCAGAAGTGGAATCCACAAGACTTGTTTTTCCCTGAAGTTACTAATTTTTTGTTGGCTTGTTTCTTAGTTTCCATGTACCTACCACAAATTCTTCCTCAAATTTCCAACAAAACATAAAAATGCTCTCGATTCCGTCAACCTCCTTAGATAAGCTAAGTGTTTTTTATTTTTTTTAAAGATATGCCCCTTAGAACTTCCTATTCCTGCCTGGAAGCGGTACTCCCCACGTCTCTTCCCCAGCTAAGGAGAATCATTGTAGAGCTGTCCTTCCTTATCATCCTGAGGATTTACTTCTCTCTCTCATGAGTTGACCTCACTATGTCCTGGATCCAATGCCTTTCTATTTCCTAGCTAACGTCCTTGTTTTAGCGTAGCACATTCTCCAGTAACTACCTAAGAAATGTACACAGAAGATAAATTTTGTGAATCATTGAATGTCTGAATATGTATTTATTTTACCTTTTATTTACTCTTTATTTTACTTACTTGATGGATAGTTGGGCTAGATATGGAATTCTATGTTGCAAATAAATTTTCTCTAAGTTTTAGAGACATTTCTTCATTATTTTCTAGTTTCCAGTATTACTGTTGAGAAGTCTAATGTCATTCTAAGTCTTTGAACGTGACTTGTTGTTCTCCTTTCCCTAAATTTTTCCAGGATTTTTTTTCTTTTGTCTCTGCTGCTTTGTGCCTTGAATGAATGAATCTTCTACAATTCTTTGCTGCTAGGTTTTCATGAGTGCTTTCAATGTAGAGACTCATATTCTTCAGTTCTAGAAAAGCTTCTTGTATCATCTTTGAAATTTTTCTCCCCCTTTATTCTCTCTCTTTTCTCTTTCTAGAACTCCTGTCGCTAAGATAACTTGAACTTCCAATTTCTTATCTTTTATCTCTTAATTTCCACCTTGTCATTTTGGTCTATTTTTTGAAAAGATGTTTTCAAACTCTCCTTTAGCTCTTCCACTGATTTTAGCTATAATATATTTCTTTTTTACTTTCCATGAGCTATTGCTTACTTTTTTAAAGTTTCCTTAAAAAAAAAAAAAAAGGCCTTGTATACTTTTTTTTTCTCCCATAGATGCAATATATTCTATCAGTTTTCCGAGGATATTATCTATACTTTTAGTTTTTTCCTCTCTACTTATCTATGTTTCTCTAAGTTTCTTTCTTTATCTGCCTGATGCCTCTCTTGCTTCTCACTCCTTGTTTAGTGCCTTTCATGTTGAAGGCATTTCCAATATGTCTGGGGATCCTTGGCAGGAGTTCGTTTAAGAAAGAGGCACCCACCAACTGATTGCAGACTCTGTGGACAGGGCTTGTCCTCAGAGGGGCTTTCCTGGGGGGATCAGGAGCTAAGCTACTGTCTCTAGATCTTTCCTCTTGAGCTGACTGGTTTCTCCAGAGAGGGGCTGTCTCCTATCCTACTGAGGGTCTTTTCAGTGGAGTAGCAGCTGGGACTGGAGATCCACCATTCTGTAGGCAATCCCTCATTTTCAGTACGGCACGTCATCTCCTGCCCCCACTGCTCAGTCCCAGGTTCACTAAGAAATTCTCTTTCCATCCTCAGCTAATAGGGAAGAAATTTGCAGAGAGATTGGGGTGGGGAGAGGGTGGGTCTAAGTCCTTTCTTAAAGGGACTTACACTGTTTCTCACTCATCCTCACTCCTGCTTTCAGAGGCATCTGGCCACTCTCCGCCCTGAGGCTTTCCAAGCATCAAGGTAGAATCCGTCTCGCTTCTTGCTGCTTTCCTTCTCTACTGGCATGTACGTGTCCACTTTCTCAACTTTGCCTTGGCAGGGACTGCTGGACCATCCACGTTTCCTTTTCCAAAACTATATTATGTCCTACTGCCTCAAGCTGTGCTCTCCCTGATCCTTCTGTCCATACCTGTCTTGTTCAGAATCAAGAAGGGGAGCTGAGGGAGGGGAAACGGTTGGCTAAAGGACGTGTTGCTGACCTCTGCCCTTCTCCCATCATCCATCAAGTCCCAATCTTCCCGCCCCAGCATCTCCTCCCTCCATAGGTATTCAAGGCCCTCATGCAATTGACTGCTGCCTATCACAAATTGGTCCATCCTAAGGGGATGCCTCCGAGGGTAGAAGCCCTAAGCTCCAGTGGTGACCATTCTGGCAACTGGCCACACTCTGGGAAAACAGTGTTGTGTTAACACAACAATGGCTGCCCTGAGTCTCCCTTGGAGGGCGTACGTGGGTGGTGCCCAGCATTGGTCAAGGAGTCCAAGGACTCCCTCCCTCGTCTATTCCAGCTCAGACAGAAATCCAATCCCCAGCCTAGCCCCTTGAGAAATAAATGCCACTCTCAGGGGTCTACTCCTCAGAGTAATGCCATGCTAAAATGCTTCAATTCTGGGGATTGAAGGTAAGGCTTCTGATTGAAGCCTTACCAGTCATGTCATTCCCGGTGTGAATGAGAGCCTCCCGCCTTCCCGAGCTCAGCTCTTAATGATGAGAGTGGGAATGCAGGGCACCCGAGAGGAAAATGCTTTTGTTGGAGGTCACACAGCGGGAGCGAGGCTGAGACAGGGAGCCTGAAACTACAGTGGTCCTCTGGGCCATGGACCGCTGGTTCTGTTCTCAGCCTGCTACCCCAGGATGGAGGTGGACTAGGTGGAGACTGTGGAGAAGTTTCTGGGATGGATGCAAGTTGTGGGGGAGGATACGGGAAATGGAGGAAAACTCCGCCCCACCCACTCTGCCTGGAGCTGGTTGCGGATCCCTGGTTCCCACTCTTCTGGGAGGGGCTGTGGAGAGGGTAGAACACGGGACCACATGCCTCCCTGGCTGTTGTTCTGACACCGGCTGTTACCTCTTTCCTTGTAGCTGAGGGTGGAGCCTTTGTTGTTGTTTTTGCAGTGTTTTTGGCATCCAGGGTGAACTCTGGTTGTCATGGCAACCCCAGGAGAGGGAAGGAGGGAGAGGGCCTGAGGGAGGCGAATTTATTCCACCGTCAGCTGGTTCTGCAAGAGGGGATCTGCTGAGGATGGAGACTGAGGGGCCAGAGGAAGGCCCTGGGCGCCCCATGTCTCCCTGCCTGGCCTGGCTCCCAGCTCTTCTGCACCACCACTTCTCCACGCTTCTTCTCTTGGGGGCGACACGGGCCTTCCCCACTGCCACATGGCATCCTGGGTCTAGAGAAGGATACCCTAGTGGGGGTGAAGAAAGGGGAGGGAGAGCCCCAGAGAAACATCCAGGACCTGGGAGCTTGTGCTGACCTCTTAATCCTGTTGGGGCAGTGGCCATGGGGTGGGCCAGTGCTAGGAAGTCCTCTGGGTGGCCTGAGAACATAAACTCAATCACTATAGGCCTTAGGCCAGGAAGTCAAATAAGAGCACAGAATCGGTGTTTGATGGTTAAATGTCTTTCTAAGGAAATCGTCTCCTTTGCTATTTTCTTCTTAAAACATATGTCCCTCCCATTCAATTCTCCACTTCTGACAGTGACACATTGACAGAGTAACAGCTTTCTATGAAAACAACAGCAGATGACTGGTGATAAATGGCATCTGGCATCAGGGATGAGGGACGATGGGGAATGGTGGGGACCATGGCCAAATGGAGAGCCCTTTTTCAGGATGATGGGCCCTGCGCCTGCCCACTCTGGTTGACTGCTGCTGTGTGGAAATCCTGGGTCAATTGCTCAGAAGTCAGAAATCCTTTTTATGTGAAGTTTCCTGAATTTTATCTTTTTCCTCACTGTAGTGCTGTGCCCACCTAGATCCAGAACTTCCGAAGATCATAGACAAAGAGGCCCCTGTGATCTCTTAAACAGTTGAAGTGGGTCAAGCCTCTGGAAAAGATTTCATTTGCTTTGTCCTGTTACAGACAGAGAAACTGGGACCCAAACAGGGCTGAGACCTGCCTGGCTAATGGCACTGAATGGGTTAGTGGCAGGGCTGCAGCTGGAGATACTCAAGGTGGATAAACAGAAAGACAGCCCAGGAATACAGCTGCAGGACCACTCAATGAGCACCTGGCCCCGTCAGGATCAGATGGGCTGAGAAGACCTAGGGACCATATCATTTTAGCTCATATTTATTAGGACAGGCACCTGTCTTGGTTCTTTACATGTATATGTTGAACGAGCAGGACTTGCCTATTGAAAATAAATTTATTTTCTTATCTCATAGCCTCTTAAAATGTATTTTTAAGGACATCTTCTCCTGCTCCAGTGAAAACTCAGGCTGGTCCCATGCCTTTTCCACTCTCTCTTAGGCCACAGAGGAGACATGAATTAAAACTCTGAAACTGATTTAACATCACTTTCCCCCTGGCCCAAGTCAGGTATAGAATGTGCCGTGGGAAGAGAGAATTTGTTCTTCTGCTAGTGCTTCTCCCCTCCTTCAGCTACTGTCCAGCTTGCTAGCCAGTTTCTGACTCCTCCTGGGTGTGGGAGGACAGGAGGGAGGTGGGGCTGACAAGGGGAGGAAAAGTCTTGCTGGAGCTGGCACCACCATGAACTGACCTTGTATTCTCTGAGCTCAGCAGATGGGTAAAGCCAGTTCCTCCTTTGCAGTCCCTGGGTGGGGGCCATCTCCACTCTGTGGCCTGGGGAAGGAGATGGCACCAATCATGGTGGGTAGCAATACCCACCCCACAGCCCACCACCTAGCCACAGGGGTCCCCCAATCAATTGGACCATCCCCAGTATCTTGGTCTGTGTCAATGTTTTATGCCAGGACCACTTCCCCACTGTATGACCTTGTTAAAGACCTTGGGTAATCTCTTTTGGTCTTAGTTGTCCTCATCTGTAACATAAAAAGGTCCATACCTTGCCTTCCTGCAGGTAAGGAACAGCCGAGTCCTCTGGAAGGCATGGGTGAGACAGGAAATCTCTTTTCCTAGCTCCCACCTGGACATTCCCTTCACAAGGACTCTGAATTCTGGTCCCCATGGGAATCTCCGCTGCCTGCCTGGGGGGCCCCTCCCAATCTTGGAGGTCTCCCCTGCCCCTCCAAGCACTAGGCTCCAGGCCTCACCCACACTTCCTCCCCAGTACCAACCGTGGAGCAAGAGAAGCTGCTGACGGTGGGGTAAGGAAGGGGCAGGAGTTGATGCCTGGTGGGTCTCTGGACTACTTCTTCTTTCTTGTCCTACATCTCCTGACCCCACCCTGTCACCAGCCCCAAGAACCCTGCTCTTGGTAAACTGGCCATGGAGGAATCAGTGCTTGGATGTGGGGTACCGGGGTGTAAGGTGTGGGAGTAGGCACAGAGTCAGGTTAGGGGAGCGGGTTCATCACCGGGAGTCCCTGCTCCTCCCCCAGGACTCAACAGCTGTGTCATTGAAGTCAGGAAGTCACACGGATTCTCAGATGAGATGGGGCGGGTCAGATTCACCCAGAAACATAAAAGAGTCCCCCGACACCTTGGCCCCAGCAGAGACCAGCCCTGTTACCTAGGCTCCCGCAGGCCTCCCTGCTTGTGCCTCTGGTCCAGCCCTTCGAGCGCTCTAGGGACGGTCACCTTCTTTGAGGCTCAGGGCTGGGCTGTATCCGTTTCTGCCCCTAGACTCCAGCACTGGGTCTCCTACCTGGCACAGAGTGGCCATTCGACCACTCATTGCCCAATGAGTGAATGCATCTGGTAGGATGAGCAGAGGAGAGAGGGGAGGGGCGGGAGCCCTGGAGGAAGGGCTGGGTGTGAGGGCCAGTTCCGTCCAGCTGGGTTCATTTCTGCCTGGCGGGAAATATGGGGGTGGTGGTGGGCTCTGAGGATAAGGCTCCCTGCTCTAGTGTGTGGAGCTTGCCCCAGGCTGACTGACAGCTCTGCCTTATTCCTCTCAGCCTGCCCGGGTCTGGAGGTGGAGGGCAGGGGTTGCTCTGGGGAGAAATGGGGGCAGGTGGAGGAAACCAGAGGGAGGACCAAGGGGGCCTGGAGACCAGAAGAAGAGAAAGAGACTCAGAAGGAGGGAGACTGAAGCAGGGATGGGGGATCCGGAGGGTTTCCTCTCCCATCCCCTCATGCCTGGGCTGGCAAAGCACAATCTGCCTGTTTGTGTCTCTCCTTCAGGAACCACTTCCTGTTTCACTGACTCTGGCCATCTCCTCTGCAGACGGGTGAGGACTACCACAGTGCATTCCGTAGGCTGTGGGCTCTGAGGAAGGCACCGATCCATGCCTGGGGTGTGGCTGACCAGATCCATTCAGGCTCACCCTCTCAGTCCTTAGACTCAAGGGGGCCAAGGTAGTGAAGAGCGTGGCACGCTGAGAGATCAGAGGCCCTGTGTTCTAATCCCTGCTCTTGGTAAACTGGCCATGGAGGAATCAGTGTTTGGATGTGGGGTACCGGGGTGTAAGGTGTGGGAGTGGGCTCAGTAGGTGCCTCTATGGGCCAGTTGCTTAAGCACAATCTGCCTCAGTTTGCCCATCTGTAAACTGGAGATAATAATCAGACCATTTCATGGTGGTGTTATGACAGTTGAATCAGATAATCCAAGTAGAGCACTGAGGCTGGGACAGCATAAGGTCTCCATAAATATGCTCTATTTTTACTTGGGGCTCTCTGAATGGATTTGGGACAACAGGCAAACATTTAACATCTGCATGTTGGTGATCATATACACCAAAATTGAGAGAATGACCCTGGCTCATACTGCCTGCCAAGGATGGTGAGAGAACTCAAGTTGATGATGGATGGGAAAAGTAATAATTTCCAATAATTCCAATGGCCTCCTCCTTGGTTTTTTTATATTATTTCCAATCCTCATCTAATCCTTTGAAGAAGGTGTAAATGCCCATTATACAGATGAGGAGACTGAGGCTTGGGGAAGGTAGGTGGTTTGCCCAGGGTCACAGGCCCTGCTGGGGAGAGCAGGGAGGGCTCCTCTAGATTCCCACCTGGGGAGGTGTCTAGGGTGAGGGCAGGAGGAAGATGAGGGGCTTCTGCTTCATCCCTGCCCAGTAACCCTCTTCATGTGTCCCACACACTGCTCCCTGCTGATTCGGAACAGCAGGTCTCAGATCTTCAGACTAAAATGGTCTGGAGCGTTCAGCGTACAGTTTAGGAGTGGGTAAGGTGGGGAGGGATGATCAGGATCAAGGAGGAAAAGAGTAGCTTCTAAATTGATGTTCACACTGCCAGGGCCTCAGAAGGCAGCAGTCCCAGGCCCAAGTCCATGTTTGGGGAGGAGGTAAATGCCAGGAGTCAGAGGACTTAGACCCAGGCTCCCAGCTGTAAGACCTGAGCTCCCAAACTGCTCCCCCAAGAAGATGTGGTGCTAAACCCATCCAAGACCACTGGGATCCCAGAGTTTTCCTCTGAGAACAGTAAATGTAGTTGTCCAGGCCAAGGAAAGGTGGAAGGCATGAGCGGTCCCTCTGACTGTTGAAGGAGACCCTGCTCTACACTCCGTCCTCTAAGTCCTGGTCTTCACTTTATTGGACTCCTGGAAAGACTGGGATGGAGACCTGTGACCTATCCTTCAGGAAGCCCCTGGCTGGTGGGGAGACCAGCCTCACCAGCTTGTCAGTCAGAGAAGAGCCCAGACTGAGGTGAGAGCCAGTCTGGAAGGGAGAGCTCAGCCCTTTGGGACAATGGGATTTCAGAGAAGGGAGGCCCGTGGGGGTTGAGGCTGTTGGGAAAATCCTGTAGGAGGGTGGATAGAGCTGGTCTTTCAAGACTTGGACATGGGAACTGAGGCAGAAGAGCCTCATTGGAGGCTTTCGTCTTGCAACTTGAGTTGGGGCGAAAGTTGAGAATGAACCGAGAAAGGATGGGGGAAGGTGAAGGAAAGCTCCACATGATTGGATCAAGAAAGTTGGATTTTAGAGCAAGGGAATGGCTTGGTCAGATTAGCAGGTGGCAAAACTCATTCAATTCCTGGTGGGACAGTGGGTGAGGGTAGAGGCCTGGTACCTGTGGGGAAGATGTTGCAACTGGTAGGAGGTAACAGTCCCTGGCTTGTGAAATTCCTTATGGTCAGAAAAGAGAAACAAAATGCCTTTCTAATGTAAATGAGGGACAGGACTGGTTGGATTAGATCAGGATAGGAGTGATCTTCGTAAAAGAGGCTAATTCTTAACTAGGTTTCAGATTTGGGCAATTAGGTCATTTACAAGGACTGAGAATGCAGAGATGAGCTGGATTTTGGACTGGCTGACTGCCAAGTATCTGTGAGGCATCAGTGTGGAGATGCCCAGTAGACAGCTGGATAGAGAGGAGTGGGGCTCAAATGATGGATTTGTTCTCATTGGTAAATAGACAGGGATACAGGGTGATGCTCAGTGGAGTGGGCATGGGTGTATGGTATGGTATCAGAGTCCATGGGGGACATCTCTACCCGCTTCCACAGAGACTGTGCTATGACTCCAGTTTAAGTGCTGCTGCAGAGTGAGAAGAGGGTGGGGACACAGCCCGGGGCCACCATTGTTTACTGGGGGAGCAGAGGAGCAGTGGCTAAGAGGGAGTGGCTAAGAGAGGAGGGGTTAAGGAAGTTCAGGGTCCTAGTCATAGGTGTCTGTGTTGCCAAGGGGAGTGCAGTGAGGTGTGGGTTACAGCATGGGGTCAGCAGAGCCCATGTTCCAGAAGCCAAGTCACTCCCACTGTGACTGGCTCCCACTGGTTCTGCAAACTGTCCTGGAAGGAATGTGGGGTGCACTACTGTGGGCCCCCAAAGCCCCAGGGATGCCCTCCATCTTGTGCTCACAGGAAGAGGCAGCTGACTAGCCAGCATCTCTCCCTCTCCTAGCCCATTTGTCCCAGGTCTTGGCCATCTGTCTTCTCAGCCCTCCTAATCCCTTTCCTCCCTGCCTCACACTTTTAGAGCCAGAAGACTAGGCCACCCCGGGCCTGAGTGTGTTACCAGTTCCTGCACCCCACTCCAGGGCCCCAGAGCTCCCCCTTTCCAAGGGGGCAGAAGTACCACGCAGACTGAACCAGAATTTTATGCTGCAGTTCCAACCTCCTATAGCATAAACAAGCCATTCCTGGTCTTGTGAGGGAGTGGATAGACTCTGGGGGGAGGCATAGGCTGGGCCAGTTCTGAGGTGATGAAGTGTACTAGTAAGCTGGCCATCGGGACCCTGGCTGGGAGAGCGGATGGTCTCTGCCACCCACCCGATGGCTGAGGGAGGCAGCCAGCACCGGGGGCGTTGGGCAGCTGAAGGCACAGTCCCTGAGGTCCACATAGGGGCGCCTGGAGGTCTGGGCAGCGGCTGAGTCATCTCTGAAGCTGCCGTGGCTGGAACATCCAGTGCCCACTGGTGGACAGGAGCTTATCTGGGCCACCCGCTGCCGGCCTGTGTCTGACGTGATCTCCTGGAGGAGACTGTGTCCCTGGCACTGACCTGCAGCACGGATGCCTTGCAGAGATGGGTGGAGAGGGCGAGGAGGCCCCTGAAATCCGTGGTCTAGGACCAACACACAAGACTCAGGTCTTAGAGGCACAGGGTGAGTTCTTATTCAAAGAGATCCAAAGTACCTTTGCTTCTATTTCAGCAACCCCTAACAGATAGCTCCAAACTATAGCTCCTTCCTTAAGGGACATTCATATCTCCCAACCTGAGCTCAACAAGATCAGAAATACCTAGCTATGCCCAGAATGGAGGCTTGCTGTGGGTAGGTGGTCTGGCAACATGGAGAGAGGTCGAGAGCTTTAAATATGGAATGATTTGGAGAGTGTCTTGCCTAATGTGGGTTTTCAAACATTTTTAGCAGTGACTCAAGTACATGAAAGTAATCACAGTGACTGCACCAGGGGGTGAGGGGCTGGGGTCCCTGTCGACCCCACAGCAGCCCCTGGAGTGTCTGTGATTAACACCTGCAACTCCAGGTAGCACAGTCTGAAAAGCTGTCTGTATCAGCTTCAATCTCTGCATGATATATTCAGCCTACCTGGTTTACAGATAGGCACGCTGAGACTTGAGGAGGAGGAATGATCTACACGAGGTTGTTTGTGGCAAAGCCGAGGACATGAACCCCGGTTCCTGCATCCCAGCCTGGGGCCTCCCAGCTGCCTGAGAGAACTCCATCTTCCTGACTGCTGATTGGATTCCAACAGCTCTGTTTTAAAGAATAATTTTATTGTCCTAATTATGCATCTCAATATTCTAAACCATCTTACATCTGCTTTGGAAGCAGGCGGAGTGAAGGTCGTCAATGCATATGTAAAATCATTATGCTCCTTTTTTTCCCCCCGTGGGAAGAAATAAAAGGATGAATCTGGTCTGTGCCCTTGATAAGCTCACAGTAGGGGTGGGCTGTTGGGGGAGAGAGGGTGGCAGACTCTAGGTCCACCCTCAGAAGCTGCAGACAGGCTGGGGAGGAGGGCAGTGTGGCAGACACCACCAGGGCATCGTTCTGGCTAGCTGCAGAACAGAGGCATAGTCATAGCTCCTGTGTCTTTGGCCCGAATGCTATTAAGAATTCTGCCACTTAATAGCTATGACCTCAGACAAGTTTGCTCACGTCTTTGTACCTCAGTTTCCTCATCTGAGTGTAAAGATCATAAAAGCACAAACCTCAAAGAGCTATTATGAAATGTATCATGTATCAATTCATGCAAAACACTTAGCACTGCACTTGGCAGGTGGTAAATGCTGCTAACAGTCAGCCGATGATGGTGATATGACTCGGTTCCTGTGGGCTCAGGTGGGGCATCTAGCCTGAAGGAGGGGCTGTGGGGTGAGCTGTCTCAGGGGCAGCACTTCTTGCCCGAGGCTTGGTCATTAGAACCTTGATTGAATATAGAGGAAAGTGTGCTGGCCCCAGAAGCAAGAGGCTTGGAACTCAGATCCTTACTCTGCCACTGGGACAGGTCTGTTTGTTTCCTGAGCCTCAGTGTTTGCATCTGTAAGATGGGAAGCCTTATACCAAACACACCATGGTGCTGTGAGTGTTAGATCAGATCAATGTGTGAAATGCTTATCACTTTACCTGGCATGCTGGAAGAGGCATTTGGAAAATATTAGTTCCCCTCCCAAAGAAAACAGGTAGGAGAACCCTGGGTAATGTATCACACAAGATTCCTCTTTAGAGTTTGGGGAGAAGTTGGCAGTGGCAGCACCAGGAGCTAAAAGAGATGGGAGCAGGTGGAGAAATCCGGTGAGACAATGGAAACTTTCATTTTCATTCACTGAGCAACTGGACAAGAACTGTGTCTGGCCCCTGGGCTGGGTCCTGAGCAGATATAATCTCTGCCAATGGGAGCTCCCAGACTGGAGGAAGCTGGGTGAAGATGTCCCCTTAACTGAATACCATGTCAAGTGTAGCTATAATGGGGGCTGAGGGCCCTTTAAGCCGGAGAAGGTAGGGGTTTTGTTTTGTTTTGGTTGGTTGGGGTTTGACAGACAGCTTTTATAGAAGACATTTTGGTAGGACAGGTAGGTTGAAGGGCATGCCACGCGCAGGGAGCTCATGGGCAAGGGGACTGGTGGGGAATTATGAAGAGTGTTTGGTAGACTGAATGTTGGTCTAAATTTCGAAGTTTTCTTCCCCAAAAGGAGGCAAGCCTGAAACTCTGCTCCATCCCCAAGGGTTGCTTAGATCACCATATTCAACCAGATCAGAATTTTTTCTGGAGGAATTTCTTAATATACAGACCAAAGCTGTAGGACTGCACAGGGGAATATGGACTGCAAGTTCATCACAGGCCTTGGGAGGGTCCAGAGAAGGCTGTGGTGAGCCTGGGTAGGGTCAGCCTAGGCCTGGAAGTCTTCTTGGAAGAGGTAATACATATGGAAACCTGCCCTTGTGTCAGGAGAAAGCCAAGCTAAACAGATGATCATTTACTTCGTACTGCATATCAGAGCTGAGAGTTTCCCTCAGATTACTTCTCACTAAGAAGACAGGCCTCTTTTCAGGCATGGCAGTTCTGTTTTCCCCAGATGAGGATAATCAGCTTGTTTGGGAGTCAGGCTGACAGCTCAGGCAGCAGGCAGGGGCTGGGGGCGGGAGGCCCTGGGCTGCAGGCAGCTCTGAGGGAACCAAATGATGCTGCCGTCTGGGTGACAACCTGGGGCATGAGGGGGTTTCTCTTGGCACCATGGAGGAGTAGGCTGCAGGGCAATGAGCTCACTTACGTGAACCCCAGAGCCTGCCTGGCCGTCTCATGCCTGAGTCCTGCCACCCCTTCCTCCAAGAAAAGACACCCATCAAGATCTATGCTTGGAGCTATGCCAGGTCTTTTCACACCTCCTGCAGGGAAGGACCTGATGCCCCCTCTCCCTCCCCTTCTCTGGGAAGACATCCCTTGCTGATGGCCCCACCCATGTGCCCCCACAACCCTGAGAGGCCCAGCCTCAGACTCCAGCCCAGACAGGAATTTTCATGGACCCATCAACTGGGGGGCAAGGGGGGCACCTGCCAGACTTGGGGTCTCCATAAGCAGGCCATGGATGAGCCACTCTTCTGCTTGAGGGTCGGCTCCAGGCCCTTGTACTGCTCGGCACAGCTAAGCGCTTGACTGGAGAGCTTCAGTACTGAACACAGCAGGGCCGCGGACGGCTATCTTAGAATCACCTTCAGCAAAACAACCATATGTACCCTGAGGACGGCGACCTCGACCTCGTCTCTGCAGGTCTGTGGGAGGCCCCACAGCTGCTTCACCAGCTTTAAGGAGGCAAACCTGGCCATACAGCCTTTCTCAGAGGCTTGCACTTTCCCCTCAACCCAACATACCGTTTGATTTCCTGCTGTGTGGAAGGAAGGGGGTGGACTTGACTGGCTCCAAGGTCCCGCTGCCCCCATCTCAGCACCCCTTCTCTGGTTCCCCTCTCGAGGCCCAGCGTCCATCTCTCAGTGTTTGCTTATTCACTTCCAGGGCATCCAGATCTGGGAGATTTCCTCAGACTCGGTGGGTGCACATGCCGATGGTCCCAGGGAGCAAGGTTTAGTGGGGACCTTTAACAAAGCCTGAGGTCTTTCCGGAGGATGCAAATGGGAGAACTGGCCATGGAGACCTGTATGCCCCTGGCTGTGTGTTCTTGGGTGGTGGCCCCTGGAGGTCTGTAGAGTCCAAGGCTGAGGGGCGGGGCTCCTTGCTCTGTGCTGGTTCCCCCACCAGTGACCCTCAGTGTGTCCATCTGTCAGGTCTTCCCCCATCGGTGCCTCAGTTTCCCCATCTGCCTCCTGCATGTGGAGGAGGGACCTGCATGGTGTCCTTGCGGCCGTGGCCCCCTGGAGAGGTACCTCTGGGACCAGCGGCCATTGGCCCTCGGTAGCCATGTGAAGCAACTCTCCTTCTCCATGGTCTCCAAGGCAACACCGAGCTGCCTGCCAAGCTCGCTGCCGAGGGTTGGCTCGCGCACACGTCTTTAGTGCCTCACTGAGATGGCCGATGGCAGGAGCCAGGGCGAGGCCCAGCCTCACCAGCTGTCACAGGAGCAAATCGGACAAAGGCTGAGCGGGGTCGAGGAGGGCGGCGCCGGGGCAGGGGGCCTGGGAAAGCGACGCAGAGGCTGCGCTGCCCTCAGCCTGCCTCATCCTCCTAACACTGCCCTGTCAGTGACCCCTGCTTTCTAGAACACTGCGTTTGGAATCTCAGTTTCCCCATATATCAAAGGGATGGGGGCCAATCTGTAGCCCTTCAGACACTAATGGCCTGAGACAAGAGCCCAGTTGGGATGTCAGAGGTCTAGGGAATGGGCCCTGAACAGTCTCTGGACAGCTGCCCCAGCAGGACTTCAGAGGGTATATCTCTCCATGGCATTTACTAGACAAAGTCTCCAGGAGCATTTGCTCCAAGGTCCAGAAGCTACCCTCTGCTCCTCACTCAACACCCCTTGTGACGAGCCTTCTCCTAGCTGCCACTCCCAGGACTGGCAGGCTCTGGGGGCCAGATTCTTGTTTCTTAGAGTCACTCCTGCATTAAGGCCACTATCCCACTCCCGTTCTGGGAGGTGTGGAAGTTTGAGCTGGCCCAGGGAGTTGGGACCAGAGGGGGATGGACAGAGAGGAGAGTCTCCTACAGATGGTTGCCTTGGTATATGAATAGCTGGGGTGGCGGGAGAAGAGACCTCCCAGCATCTACAAGACAAAGACAGGGAAAGGAGGTGCCATCCCACCCCCAGCAGATTGCCAGGTTCAGAGCACAGAGGCAGGCATTCCCCACCCAGGCTGAGTGCCCTGGGTCCTGGGCCAGGCTTGGGGCACTAGAAGGGACCATCGCTGTTATGGAGAGTTCCACTGCGACTGGGCAGCTGACAGCATTAGGTCAGGATACTGCCAGCCCCAGCGGCCCCTTCGTGTGAAATAGAGAAAGACTCCTTCCCTCGGCAGACCTAGCCCCGCAGTGCATGGATTTCTCTCTCTGCCACGTGCGCAGGTGGCCATTGCTCAGGGCTGAACCTGAACTGCCATCCAGAGCAGCTGGCCAAGCAGCAATTGGAGAGGCAGTGACGCTTTGACCAAACCCCTGGAGAGTCAAGGGTGGTTCCTGGCACAGCTGTGTGGGGAAGGGTTGGAACTTGGCGTGAGGCTTGGAGGCTCAGAGAGAAAGGGCACTCGTTCCTTCAGTCCGAGCTGAGCACACTTACTCTGCTTGGCTCCCCTCAGGATGCTGGGAGGACAGTGGTCACCAAGACAGACAAGGTCCCTGCGGTCCCGAAGCTTACGTTTCAGAGTGAAGAAACAGACAACAGTAACCCAGGAAAACACCAGGCAGCGCGCAAAGACTTACACTCTGGGGATGGGGAGTGAGTGAAGAGCAGTGGGAGCTTGGAGGTGGGTAGAGATGTCTGACAGTCT
Source organism: Cervus canadensis (assembly GCF_019320065.1). Classification (NCBI taxonomy): domain Eukaryota; kingdom Metazoa; phylum Chordata; class Mammalia; order Artiodactyla; family Cervidae; genus Cervus; species Cervus canadensis. The sequence continues at coordinate 61,693,153 of NC_057388.1, read as the reverse complement.
CCATAGAGCCTGTCACTGAGGCCTGAGTAATGAGAAGGAAGGTGGGAGTGGGGTTGCTTCTGGCCTCTAGGGAGTAGAGGTCAGGAAAGAAAGAAAGTATAATCGCTTAGTCATGTCCAACTCTGCGACCCCATAGACTGTAGCCCACCAGGCTGCTCTGTCTATGGGAGTCTCCAGGCAAGAATACTGGGTGGGTTGCCATTCCCTTCTCCAGGGGATCTTCCTCACCCAGGGATTGAACCCGTGTCTCCCGAATTCCAGGCAGATTCTTTATCATTGGAGCCACCGGGGAAGCCCCAGTAGAGGTCAAGGACACTGTTAGAAATCCCACAAGGCCCAGGACAGTCCCCACAACCAAGAACTGTTTGCCCCAAAATTTCAATAGTGCTGAGGTTGTGCTCCCCAGGCTGCTGTTCTTTTTGGATAATCCAGGGCCCCTGTACTCACATTTGCAGCACTTTCTCTATATACTCTGGGTTAAAATTCTGTCTCCACCACTTGCCCAAAAAATATCTATGGTGCAGAGGCTGAAAAACTCTGCTGTAGAGGAAGAGTGGAAGCCTTGAGAATACTTAGACCTGCACGGGCCTAGGTAGCAGCCACTGGCCATATGGGGCTTTAGAGCATTGAAATGGGGTAGGCGCAGCTGAGATGTGCTGGGAGTGTAAAACACACAGTGGATTTAAGAAATAGTACAAAAAAAAATGTAAAATATTCATCTTTTAAAATTAATTATATGTTAAAATCATAACATTTTACATATAGTGGGTTGAATAAAACATTAAAACTAATCCCACTTCTTTTTATCTTTTATAATGTGGCTAGTAGAAAATTTTAAATCATATGTACAACTTCTGTTTGTAGCTCAGGTTATCATGTTTCTATTGGGTGGTGCTGAGTTGGACAGCGATGATATTAATTGCTTCCTATGTGCTGAGCACTATTCTTTTTTACATACACCATTTGACTTAATTTTCATAATGACTTCATCAGGGATATATTGCTATTATTTTCACTTTCCATGTGAGAAAGCTGTGGCTCAGAGAGGTCAATTAACTTGTCCAAGGGCACACAGGGAGTAAGTGTAGAGCTGATGCACTGGGTTTGTTTTGAACAGCAGGTGGAGGGTGATGCTGACCACTGAGTTGGGGAAGTTGGGGGAGGAAGCAGGCATGGAAGAGGACTCGTGTTCTGAGCGGTCCTGCTAAGCTTGAGATGACTGTAGACATCCAACCGGAGACACCAAGAAGGCAGGGGGTTTACAGGGAGACATTTAGGGTAGAGATACACAACTGGGGGTCAGCAGTAGAAAAATGGAATTTAAAGCCATAGGGGGCAATGTGACCCCGTAGAGAGGGTTTCTTAGGATGGAGCCTGGAGCACACCAACATTCGAAGGGGAGATGTGGAGAAGGAGCCCCAACAGGAGGCTGAGAGAGAGAAACAAGTGAGGCAAGAGGAAAACTAGACAGGGAAAGAAGTGATCTCAGGAAAGAGAGTGGAATCAGGCCGACCTGGGAGCCTGGGAGCCTCTGTTCGGTGGGAGCAAGACAGGAGGAGAACTCACTGGCCCAAGGTAAGACATCTGGGGGACTGGGCTCACCTGTGAGCTGGAGCCCTGCAGGCTGGCCAGACCCATGGGTGAGTTCCAGAACTAGACATCCCTGGTCCCTGGAAAGATCAGGGAGGGGCCATGCCAAGTGCCCCCAGCTAAAGTGAGAGCCAGGCCCTGGAGTGTGGGAGTGGGAGCCAGACAGCTCATTTTGTTTGGCAACCAGGAAGTCCTCCCTTATATCTGACTGTAATCCTAGGGGCTTCAAAGTTAGCCTAACAGTTCTTGGTAGCTCAGCTGAGCAGATGCCCTCATATACATCCTTTTTATGGCTGGAGACAGAAAATGCTTCTTCCCCCTCCACCTTCTCATAAATCCATCAGCCCTTCTCTCCCGGGCTACTACTGCTTCTTTTGCTCCTCTTTGCAATAGCCCATAAATTTAGCTCAGAGCTCAGAGTTTGGCATTTAGGACACATGGGGAGATATAGGTAGAAACTGATCTGAGCTTCCAGTGTCCTGTCTCTTGTTCTAGAAGCTTCTGGCCCCCAACCTTATTCCCACTGTCTCTTTCAGTTGATTTGAAAGTTCTCTGTGTCCAGGAATCTGTTCTCAAGAGCACTTGTTTCTGCTTTGGCAACCTCCTCGCTGGCACCTGGCTCCTGACTACAGCCTGACCTGGCTTCTGTTTTCAGTGTACCCACCCTGGATATTTCGGGCAGCTCCCGCCAGGAGCCCATGCCTAGTCTGGGCTCTCCTGCGGCTTCATCAGAGCCATCTCCCCAGTGCATCAGCCCCTGCATGTCCCCAGTCACTAATCTTTTCATCAGCAGCTTCTCTTCAACCGCATTGCCCACAGAACCAAATGCTTTGTCGATGAAAAACTCCTTTGGGGGCAAACACAGGAAATTAAAGACTCTGAGTGCAGTAAGAAAATCCATTCTTTTTCATAGATTTCTGCAGTCTGATTGCTTCGGCTTCTGCTGAGTGGCTAGGATCTCTTGGTTGGAGCTCACACCCAAGGGGCCTGGCGAGAGGAGGTGATATCGCCAGGAGAGCAGGGCTCTGTTTGAGATTCCACCATCCATGTCCATGCCTCTGGGGCTGTAGGGCTGGCCACCTGGTCAGCAGGATGTCCTGGGCAGGAGGGAGCCTTCAGGGCACCATCAGAGCTCACACCTAGAGTGGATCTACCCATGGCCAGCTGGGAAAGAACATGTTCTGCCAGAGGAGAGCTTTGTGACTCTGAGTGTAAAGTGTCCAGGGATGCGAGGGGACCGTGGCCCTATCTCCTAGTCCCAGTGGGTTAACGCTGCTCTGTGACTCCATGGCTCAGTCTGTAAAATGAGGGAGTTTGGATTGATGGTGTTTAAGGTCCTTTGGGTATATAATTGATGCAACAAATGCTAGTTGAGCTCTGTCCATGTGCCAGAACTTTCAGGAACCTCAAGCAACAGCTTCCAGGGCTTCAAGTCAATTGGCCTCCCCTCCCCTCCTGAGTCCGGCCACCGAGAAGACCAGATTCAACCTGCCGCTCAGCTCCCAAGCTCACTGGTCCAGACCTTTGGAAGTGCCTGTAACACCAGGGGGCCTCAGGGACACTGGGCTCAGGTGGGTATTGGGTATCTTCTCTGAGAGCCCCCGAGATTCCACCAAGGCCCTTCACTGTGGCTGGGCTCTGCACCCAGAGGAGGAGACTGGGTCACTGAGAAGGCATGCCCGGTGTGGAGTGATGGAAGCAGGGGATGCCCCGCAGGGTGGAGGCAGAGGGCAAGGAGACACAGCCTACATCCGGGACCCCAGCTCACCATCTCTGGGAGCAGAAAGAGGAGCAATGAATGCAGAGGGCCAGCAGAGCAGAATCTGGAGTAGGACGCAGGGAGCACTCTTCAGGTCACTCAGGCCCTGCCACAGGCCTGAGTGTGGGGACTGGGGGCTGGGGTTGCAGCTGGCCCTGGGACAGCCTCCCAACTCAGGGTTCCAGGGAGTGGCCCAGTCCAGACACGGGGAGAGCAACTCCCACAGGGTAGGACAGGCCACCTAGGCCCCAGGGGTGCAGCTACGGTCAAAGATGGTGGCTGGACAGCCTGTTAACATCAGGGTAGGGGCTCAGCATCATCTGCCCAAGCCTGTCAGGTCTTCTAGTCCCAGCCAGACCCGGGCTCCATCATCCCATTCATCTGTCCACTGACTCATCCAGGGAACATTTCCTAGTTGTCCTGCTTTTGCCGCTACCACCCTCACCCCCACTGTCTCTTGCCCAAGGGGCTCCTTCCCCACTCACAAGCTGTCGATGCTATTCCCTGTGGGCCCTCCCTTGTGTCAGACAATACTTTCTGGTCGTGTGTCTGACCTTTCACATTTTCTCTGGACACCCCAGGTGGAGTAACTGATTTCTCACCTTGGAGATGGTCATTTCAGGTGCTGGATCCGTAAGTCCTCTTCCTGCCAGCCCATAATATTGCCAGAAATCTCCTGGTTACAGGGAACTCATAGTCCTCAGATTTTACGTTTGTACCACACTGAACAGTCACTTGATTAATGTAAAGGAAAAAGAACTGATAGGCAGCTACTCTGGGTCAGGCCTTTTCCTGATTCATTCACAATTTCCTTTGTGTAATCCTGTCAACAGCAAACATAGCTAATATTTACTATTGGCTACTGCGATGGTCTAAGCTTTATGCGAGGTGATTTGCAGATGAAGAAGCATCTTCTGAAGGATAAGTGCTTAGTAACTTGCTTAGTGTCACATAATCAAAGGTTGGTAGCACTGATATTTGAATAGGTCTGGTGTTCCTTGCCACTTTCCACCTTGACCTCCCAGGACAAACATGGGTCACATGCTGTGGGGGACCCAGACGAGGGAAAAACATGTTTGATTTCAAGACAATGCTGCAGCTGGGACATCCTTCTGGGGGACTTCCTATCATGACCTCTACCCTCTCGAACTGCAGGCTCCTCCTGACCAAATGCTAAGGGCTTTCCCTTCATGGCTTTCACTGAAGTCAGGCGCGTTCTTCTGTAAGCATAGGGGTCACTTTCCCCTCTTTGTCTCTCTCCCTCCCTCTGTCTTCCACCAAACCTGGAGAGCAGCAGAGGTAGGGGAGATAAAAGGTGTTCATAAATCCTTATAATTTCATTACTGGCCACTTTGACGCTCACCAAAAAACTTACCGTCTTGGTAGGAATGAGTAGAACTAGGCTATTTTATAGAAGAAAAATAGGAGGCTCAGAAAAACAAAATGTCTGGAAAGAAAGGGAGCAGTAGGTACCCGGAGGGCTCCCTGTGTGTGAGCTCACAGAACAGGCAGCTGGGCCCTGCAGACAGGGAGCCCAGCTATGGCCACAGCCTTGGTGGAGTTCCCCGGGGCAGGGCCTCCACCCCAGCAGGGAAGGTGGAATTTCCTCCCTTGCAGCTTCTGGCCAGCTCAGCTGTGAGGACTGGAGCAGCTTCCTGAGTGGCGGCCAGGCAACCCCAGGAGGGAGGGAGGAAGGGAGAGATGAGAATCCATTTTGTCACTCCAGAGCCTGGTGACGTCGAGAGGGCTATTGCATTGCCTCTTTGCCTCTCCTTGCCTTGAGTCATGTAAGAACTGGGGTAGAGATGGCTGGGCAGTTGCTCTGTGTTGTCTGCTCTTTCGCTTCTCCCAGGGGGTCCAGGTGGTATGAGAGGGCCTGGAATTGATGGGACTGGAAGATGGATTCTTTTGTCATTCTCTACTCCTTCCCTTGGCCATCTCATCCATCCGCACAGCTTCATTACCATCCACACTACTGGTTCTCATCTCTGGCTGCACGTTAGTACCACCAGAGGGGATTTTTAAAGATGCCAAGCCCTGTCCCAGACTGAACAAATCAGAATCTCTGGGGTTGGGCCTAGGTATCTGAATTTGTTAAATGCCCTTGTGCAGTAAGAGCTGAGAACCACAAATTCGTTCTCTGATCATACTTTCTTCCAACTCCAATCTTTCTTTTAAGTTTCCCACCTGCTCCCTGGACATCTCTTTTTGTTTCCTTCCAGGAAACAACTTGCCCAAGTTACATTCACAATATGGACAAATCCCACCTCGTGCCACCTTGAAGCCTGTTTCTCCCCCAGGATCTCTGTCTTAGTGAGCTTGACCCCCACCATCCAGTGGGGTAAGCCAGTGACCGGATAGCAGCCCTGTCCCTTGTGTCCATATTCTTCATGTCCAACCTGTCGTTCTATGAAGATATGATTCAGCAGCTGTAACAGAGAGACCCAAATAGCAGTGCCCACACAAAATAAAGCTTACATAAAAGGGTGGGTGGAAAATTCAGGGCTGGCATGGCCACTCCATAATCACCAGAGGCCCTGTCTCCCTCTCAATCATGTCTTTGCTCTCCAGCATGAGCAGATTTCTTCTTTTTGTCCAAGATGTTCTCTTTAGTTCCCACTGTCATGTCCCAATTCCAGCCATCGGAAAGGGGCAAGGGAGAAAGGGAGGTCACAGCCCTTTAGGGCACAAGTTGGATGTCATTCACATCACTTCTGCTCATATCCCATTGACCTGAATCTAGACACAGGCCCACACCTGGCTGCAAGGAAAAGTGGGAAATGTATCTTATCGATTTCATTTGCTCAGATGGTCTCCGGCTCCTCCACTTCCTCTTCCACCATCCCCTTAGTCCAACCCATAATCTCCTACCTCATCTACTGCAAGAGCCTTCTAGTGGGTCTCCCCACATCCTCCAGCCTGGTTTTAAATGCAAATTAGTGATAAGCTTTAAAAGCAAACAAGACCAGATCATCTGTTCAGCAACTTCCCACTGCTCTCAGGATAAGTCCCAGAGGCCCTCATGATCTCACCTGGTCCTCTGGCCTCAGATCAAGCCTCTCTCCCTTGCTGTCTTCCAGCCATACTGATTTCAGCCCAGTGGGTTGAGAGCAGCTGGCTCCGTCTCTCTGTTCATGGTCCTGGTTCTTGTTGCTTTCTCTGCTGCAGTATTTTCTCCCCACCCTGACCCCCTACCTCCCCTCACTCCCAGCCCCGTCAGACCTTGTCCTTTAGAACCAAGATAAGTGGACCGTTTCTCTGGAAAGCCTCTTGGACTGCGTGGATAAGATCAAGCCACCTGTTACTTGGGCTTACTGTATCATTTTCTTTTATTTCAGTGTCACAGGTTGGATAATGTTGCTTGTGTGATCATTGTTTAACTTTGGTGCCCCTCATCTGACCCAGAGCTCCAGGGGGGCAGGGACTGTTGTGACCCCCGTGCCTGGCATGCTGCCTGGCCCACAATGGTCTTCACTAAATGTTGGCTGCCTGGGTGAATTATGAGGCATGGCAAAGTGTGAAGAATGACTCCCAGGTTTCTGGCTCACACTGAATACCAAATGTGCAGTCAGGGCCCAGGGAGGTGGGTGCAGATTGGAGTAGGATCCCGTGTGCAGTGTTGGAAATGGTGGGCCACGGATGTCAACTAGGCTGTTGGATAGTGACCCTGGACTTCCATGAAGATGTATAACTTGAATCAACTGACATTGGATTCTCCTCTTGGTTGAAGGTTATCATGGGTCAAGTCTGCCACAAAAGCAGTCATTTGGTGGGGGCGAAGGGTGGTAAGAAAAGGGGTCCTGGTCTTGTGTCTAAGTTTAGACGAGAGGAATTGAGAAAGAGGTACCAGAAGAACTCCTTAATGCAATTTTCTCTACTGAATTCTATTCTCAAAAGAGCCTGTTCGAGGCCTTAGATTGTCAGGGAAGCTGAGGGTCTGGGTAGCAAGCACAGCGAGCATGGAGGGGCTGGAAAGGTGGGGACAGCGCACACTTCTCACCACGCTCTACACCCATGAGCAGCCTTGTTCAGCAAACACATACGGGATGTGGGATTATCCATGAGGTGGCAGGATCCCCATGAGGCCTGGGGATCAGCCATGATGGTGGCAGTGGCAGAATAGCATAGCTGCTCTTATAGAGCCTCACTCATATCAGACATCACCCTAGGCGCCAGGCATAGAAACACATTTAATCCCTAAAACAGCTCCATGTGCCATTATTCACATTTTACAGCTGGGGAAACCATGTTCAGCTGCTCAGTTGTGTCTGACTCTTGGCGACCCCACGGACTGTAGCCCTCCAGGCTCCTCAGTCCATCAGATTTCCCAGGCAAGAGAAGTGGGTTGCTGTTTTCTTCTCCAGGGGATCTTCTTGACCCAAGGATCGAACCCACAGTCTCCTGCATTGGCAGGCAGATTCTTTACCACTGAGCCACCTGGGAAGCCCAGGGGAAACCAAGGCAATAAAAAAGTCAAAACAAGATCACAGCTACTTGGTGGCTAAAAGAAGAACAACTATAGCCCCTTTGTTTAAAAATGCTTAGAGACGTGAGATTATCTTATACAGTGAGGCTAGATAGTATCACTCCCCTTAGGTAGATGGGGAAGAAGATCTGGAAGCTGTAACACTTTCTAGCTGTACTAATTCTCTCTGTCATTCTCTTGCCCTTTCCCTTTTGCACCCATTATGACTACTCAAGTTTTCTCTGGAACAGGAAAAAACTAGTTTTAAGAAGACAGCTGGTGGGCTGTCTGCATTTCAGTGAAAGGTGAAGGGTGATCATGGCAAAGCTAACTTTCAGCAACCTGCTGGGATAATAACCCTTCACAGAGCTTGACAGTTTAAAAGGTCCTTTATAGAACTCAATCCTGTGAGATAAATAGTATCATCTATGAGGCACATATGACTCCAAGAAGTTAAATGACTTGCCAGGACCGTGGGGCTGGTAAGTTGTGGATCCATTAGAGACGTAAACTCTGTTCCCCAGACTTTCTGTCCGGAGCAGTTTGTTCTGTCTGCATCACTTTCTCCAGATGTCCAGCTTCATTCCCACTTGCGTCTTTCATTTTCCTGGTGGTACATTTTTCTTTTGCCTTTCCCTACCAGGTTTTCTTAAAACCTACTTTTGCTAAATGTCAACAGCTCCATGGATGAATGGCTAATTCATACTAAAGTGTTAATGACTGATAATGGCACTCAGCTATTCCCTCTCCAGAAAGTTTTATATTTTAAGACAATAATGATAACAAAAGCTCCTCTTATGGGTCTTGCCTCTTGGAGTCTTCACAAACAGTTCCTATTGATTCATCTTATTTTTTATTTCAGATCCACCGCTATCCTTCCGCATCTATGTCCACTGTCATAGTCCAATTCAGCCCTTCATCATCTGTCCTCAGGACTACCTCAGTAGGTTCTTAACTGTTTCCCTGCCTCTCATGCATCCTCTATCCTCCTCTCCAAATGATTCTGTTTAGCATGCCTTGCTTTAAACCCTTCCCTGGCTCTATATCCTCCATAAATAAGATCAATCTCTTGGTGTAATTCTTCCTACACATTGGGCTGGGACACGTCTCTCGGCAGTCAGCTGTCAGTCTCTGTGCCACCCAATTTCAGCAAAAACTGCCAAGCTCTCCAAGAGAGTCTTTTCAAGCTCCTTTCATGGGGCTGGAATGAGGGCAAGTGCCCTTTTCTACGTGCCTTCCTTTGGGAGCCCCCACCACAAACACATCCTCAGTAGTTTTAACATGTCTTCCTCATCTTCTCTCATATAGCTTGGAGGTGGTGGTGGGCTGATGTTGGTTAAATAGGTTTGAGGCTCTTCCCTTTGCAGTTACTGCATAGACAATGTCTCTGAATAGTTCTCAAGCGGGTAGAGAGTGGGTAGTGGAGGGTTTTTAATGTCACAATAACTGCGCAATGCCGTTAGCATTTAGAACTGGGGACTGGACTAATGCTTAATGGTGTGCATTTCAAGGCAAAGTCTGGCAACAAAGAAGAAGTAGCCTAACCAGGATGCCCACCATGTGAGGTTATGTGGCAGAGGTATGGGTTAGAAGCAGTACTGTGATCCAGATTAGACTGCAAGGCCTCTCCTCATCAGGCCAGAGCTCTTTGCACTGCATATTTCCTCTACCTTCCAGAAGAAAATGAGTCTCAGTGGAGAGATTTTTGTGCAGCACTGAACAGGGAGGATGGCCCAGAGGATAGAGGGTTTTTCCTTGTGACCCTCATATCTTGTGGTCATCTGAGCCAAGTGAGGCTGGACCTTAGTAGAGGAGCTGCCGCAGCCCCCGGAATATGGGTGATGGTTTCTCGCTTCCTCGTCCAGCTGACTGCAGCTCCAACAGGTTGGTGGGTCCATCTGTCCTTTCACTGCCTTACCTTCCTGGGAGTGAGCAGTGTGCATGTCAGACATTTTAAAGTGCCTAAGGCGGGGAGCCTCCAGTTCTGCTGGGCACCATATTGATGGGAAGGAGGTAGCTGTCCTTCCACCGTGGAGAAGCTAAAAGCAGAAGCAGGGAATACACAAAGACTCCAACTTATTTGTTATTTGGATTATTACAGAGTTCCTCCTCCAAAAGCACTGGGCTCATTAAGGAAAAACAGTGACCTATTCCAAGACACTAAAACCAGGCCAATCAAAACCAAGATGGTGAGTGACAGAAGGGCAGAGAGGTGTGCAGTTGAGGAAAGAGCAGAGAGGTTGGGAGACCTGCATGAGGCACGTGTCTATCACTAGACTTACAAATGTTCATCGATACCACCAACTTCATTTGTCAAGACCACCCAGGCAAGCATCACCACAGCTATCTCCACCTCCAATACCACCAGCACCACCTCTGCCGATGCTCCTCCGGCTCTCATGCCGCAGTTTGCATCTCCATCCCCAGCAGTGTCTTGATGGGGTCTGGTCCACCAACCTCCTTCCAGGTTCTTCTCATGTTGGAAAGAGCTCAGGTTGGAGCAGGACTACATCTGAACTGAAGCCCTTCCCACAGCAGGGAGGGGAGAGTCCACTTCGTCTGGGCTTTGACAGGGAGATCAGTCCGGGTCTTTTCTAGAAGACCAGCATGTTTTAGAAGCTGTTTCTAGAAGCCAGCATGCTTTAGAGATGTGGGGCTATTTTACGGTTTAAGGAATCCTCCTGGCCTTTGGATTATTTGAGGTGAATTCTATTTTCAGGGATCTGAGGACTCATGAAACATTGTTTGGAGGAAAGTGTAGCTGGGATCAGTGGCACTAGTGGTGAAGAACCCGCCTGCCAATGCAGAAGACATAAGAGACACAGATTCGATCCCTGGGTTGGGAAGATCCCCTGGAGGAGGGCATGGCAACCCACTCCAGTATTCTTGCCTGGAGAATCCCCATGGACAGAGGAGCCTGGAGAACCACAGTCCATAGGGTTGCAAAGAATCGGACAAAACTGAAGCTATTTAGCATGCACGCACGTAGCTGGGATCAGGGCTCAATCTAGAGGTTAGTCTGTAGCTGGGATAGGGGCTTCCTATGGGACTGGGACTGGGGCCTAATTTGAGAAAAGTTCAGGGTTCAGTGTCTAGCCCAGGTCAAAGGGCTGGCTGGGATTGAGTCAATATTCAGGGTAGAAGTAGTGTCCGGGGCCTATTAATTGAACCTCTGTTTAATATGCAGAATTTCTCATCAAGTACCATATAGTCTACCCTAGGTCTACCATTCTACCCTAGGTCAATCCATTTTCTTGAGGGATTCCTCCATTCTCTGCTCCCTGGCCACCTTCCCCCTTTTAGCCCTGGGTCTCCTGGGACTCATAACATAACCACTCTCCTGCTCTAGGGTGTGGACTTCAGAACAGGATGGGGCACCTGTCTGAACCCCAAGCACTGTGCAGCCCGAGCCTGCCTTTGGAGGGGAGGGCAGAGCCAGACCGGGGGCCCAGCCGGCCCTGGCAGCTGGATGGCTAGCTGTAATGGGACTAGGGCGGGCCAAGCCCAGGCCCTGCATGCTGCTTCAATCCCCTCCCTCCCTTTCTCCTCCTGCGTCCTCATTAGGATGCAGTCTTAGGCTCCACCTACCCGGCCTGCCTCATTGTCTCAGCCGGTGCCAGCGCCTAGCAACCCTCACAGGGGAGCCCTTTCCCACCGCTGTCCTGACCCCTCTCCCTGCCCCTCAGCTCTGAACACCAGCGCAACTTACGTTTGTTTTTATCACTGCAAAGAAGCCAACAACGCAGGGCCACCTGGTCTCACCGGATTCTCTCAAAGACCTGGTTCTGAGAGCCTCTTCTGAAATTCTGGGTGTCCTCTCCAAGATTCCTGGGTTCTATCAACAAATCTCAGATTACATTCTGAGCTTCCAGAGTTCCACTCTGGAATTCTCCAAGGCCTGGAGTCCATTCTAGGAATCCATGAATTCTAGACTTCCAGGATTTTATGACATAGGTTTCAGACCATTTCATCACAGGGTAGAGTTTGGTTATTATGGGACAGAGTCGCCTTGTGGTTCCAGAAGTGAAGTCTGTGGTCATGAATCAGGGTGACAGAGGTTAGAAGATGATGGAAGTTGCATCTTTATTCTCTTTGAGAATTTCTGAAGTACACAGAGAGACATGAAACCTCTGCCAGAGAAGAGAGAAGGTGAGATTCACTCATTGATTCAACAGCTGCTGGAATAAAGCAATGAGCAAAGAAAAGCCCTGCCCTCAAGCAGCTTCCATCCTCTTGGGGGAGACAAATAATTCAACAAATAGACAAATAATATGCAACATATTATTTGTTCCATAGCAGATAGTGATAAGTGCTAGAAAGAAAAAGAAGAACAAAGGAATTATTAACACTTTAGTGTATTTATTCTGTGTTAGACTCTGTTCTAATGTTCTTCTTATTTATTTTTGGCCACATCATGTGGCATGTGAGATCTTAGTTTCTTGACCAGTAGTCTTACCCAGGTCCCCTGCAGGGGAAGCATGGAGTCTTAACCACTGGACCTCCAGGGAAGTCTAATGATTTACATATATTAACTCTTTTACAATCATAATAATGTGATGCTACTGTTTAGTCTCACTTGATAGGTGAGGGAACTGAGGCACAGAAGGTTAACAATTTGTCCAAATGGCAGAGCCAGGATGGGAACCCAGCAGTCTGGCTCTAAAATCTGGGCTTACCCACTGTGTTATAACTCGGGGTCAGGAGCCGGACAGTGATGAATGCAGTGACATTTGACCAGAGCCTTACAGAAGGAGGGGCTTCCCTTGTGGCTCAGCTGATAAAGAATCCACCTGCAATGCGGGAGTCCTGGGTTTGATCTCTGGGTTGGGAAGCTCCCTGGAGAAGGGAAAGGCTATCCACTCCAGTATTCTGGCCTGGAGAATTCCAAGGACTGTATAGTCCATGGGGTCACAAAGAGTCAGACACGACTGAGCAACTTTCACTTACAGCGGAGAGGCAGTGATGCGTGAGGACCTCTGGGGAAGGATGCTCCCCTGTGGAGTAAGGTAGGTCCTGTCTCCCACGATGCACAACGTGTTCTCTGTGCTCTGGATCTGGGGGAAAAAAAAGGCTCCCATGGGGATCTGGTGGGAGGGGTAGGCTTGGTGAGATACTTATCTCTGTGGTCATGAATGACCTGACTGCCCAATCCCAATCAGATTCCCCTGCATCCTTTCTCTTGGTTATGCAGACGGGTCCCCTCCTTTCTAGAGAAGTGTCCCCAGAACACAAAGGAGAGAGCTAACAGAGACAGTCCCATGTGACAGGACTAATCAGCTTGCTACTTATGAGTAATTAGAAAGACCTCCCTGCCTTGTCAGGCTCTGGGTGGCCCAGTGTGATGACTTAATCCCCAGGGGAAGGAAGAGGGAGCGGCGGGCAGAGTCACGGGGGAAGGTGACCAAGCATCCGCAAGCATCTCCACACACATGGCCTCCTGGTGCTGCTCTCAGTCTATCCCACCTGCAGACACAACAACTCAGCATGGAAAACGGAGCCCCAGGGACACGGGGATCAACTTGAGCGAGCTTGAGTCCTGATTTATGATGGTGCCAGCAGCATCTTTGGAAAAATTACTTCGTCTCCCTGAGACTTGGTCTCTTCATCTGTAAACCTGGGGTATTCATCATTCCTAATCACACAGCTTTATGACAATTCAATGAGCTGGTAAAATAACCAAACGTGATGTCTGGCACACAATAACTGCTCAGTTAATGGCAGGACTTATTGTTGTTCCGACTTTGCCATCGGTTGCCTTGGATGACTTGAAAAAGTACTTTCTTTTCTCTAGTCTTGGCTTCCCCACATGCACATTGGAGGCAGGAGTTGGTGATGCACTTATTCAATTGAAAAATATTTCCTGAGCACTGATTTCACGCCAAACACTTGGATGGAACAAGACTGACACAGGTTGTTCCCTCTGAGATCTTTGGTCAGTCGGTTGTTCCCACCCCATCTCTCACATTCAGTCTCTAGATGACAGGGACCTCAGTAGATAGGACTGTAAGGTGCCCTGGGATACAAGCCCACACAAGTCCCTCCTCTCAGATGTGGACAGGACATAGAAATAGAATGGATTTTACTTTCCTGGTTAGGCTAGTTACACGGCAAAGGGGAAAGGATTTTGCAGAGGTTGTTGGGCTTCCCTGGTGGCTCAGATGGTAAAGAATCCGCCTGTAATGCAGGAGACTTGGGTTAGATCCCTGGTTCAGGAAGATCCCTTGGAGAAGTAAATGGCTACTTACTGCAGTATTCTTGCCTGGAGAATTCCCGGGACAGAGGAGCCTGGCGGGCTACAGTCCATGGGGTTGCAGAGAGTCAGACACGATGGAGTGACTAAGCACTCACACATGATGCTTTGACTTTAAATTTGTCACAAGGGAGATTAACCCAAGACAATTTGAGATAATCAGAAGAGCCCTTTAAGAGCGAGTCTAGACTTCAAAGACGGAGGCATCAGTCTCTCTCCTCTTGGCCTTCAAGAAGCAAACTGTCATGTTGTAGAGAGGACCAGATGGGGTCCCGGGAGCTGACTGCTCTGCCCTCAACCATGTGGAATAGATTCTGTCGACAAGCTTGGAAGAAGACCCTGAGCCTCAGATGAGACCCCAGACCTGACTGACACTTTGATTGCAGTCTTATGACACCCTCAGCAGGGGACCCCACTTGTACTCCTGCCCTAGGGGAACCATGACATAATCAATGTGCATTATTTTAAACTGCCAAGTTGGCGGGAACTTGTTACCCTGCAGTAGAAGCCTGATCTACATACCCCGCCCCTGAGTACCTACAAGGTCTTGGGTCAAGGTCACCCTGCCAGCTCTATCTTCCCAGCCCCCACTCAGGGCCCAGAGCCCCCAGCATCCCCAGCGAATTCCCAGCAGACAAAGCTCCCATCAGCCGTGGCAAAGAACTGTTTCATCAGCTGCCAACCTGCTCCCAAAGTTGGTTGTCAAAGAACGTTCTATTTGCCCTACTTTTAATATAATTATCAGCATCGTTTGCACCACACCGAGTCAGGGCTCAGCCCGTCACAGGCCCCCTATTATCCCAAGTTGCTTTTCTGGGAACGGCTGGATCCATGCCTCACACTTGCTGCCTCCTCCCACATGAATTATCTGTAATTTCCACACCTCCGTGCTTGCTTGCTGGGGTCCCGCGTGAAAGCCAGGACTTGCGCTGGGCCAGGTGCGCTGTTATTTTCCAGGCAGCCAAGTCAGGCTCCGAAGAAACTGGAACAACAGCAAGCAGGACCAGACTTTTTCTCTGGGACCTGCAAGGGGGTGGGGAGGGCCAGCGAGGGGGGTGGGTGTCCAACCCAGCAGGAGCTGGAGCCAGACTGAGGGCAGTGAGCAAGCAGCTAGCAGAGGGCAAGGCGTGAGCAACGTGGCTCTTGAACAGCAGCAGTGAGGCCCGTTTGTAGACTGCCCAGGAAGGGGCCTTTCTCACAGTGGAAGACCACACACCAACTCCAGGGTGTGCCAGTGAAGATGGGGAGGATGGACGTGCAGGGAAGAAAAGAAAGTCCGGTGAATAGAGAATTGGAGATGGAATGGAAATACGCATTCTCCTTCCACCAGAGTTCCCGCAGGGTATTCGGCTCTCGTGGGTAAACAGCTGAGTCCCTGGGGAGGGGACTACGGAAGGTGAATGGGAAACTCTGCTTTACGAGGCGAGCTGCCCGACAGTGATGAAGCTCTGCCTCTGCAGAGGGGCCCACTGCCTGGCTCAATTCTGCAAGAGAGAAAAGGCCTCTCTTGGTAGAGACGGTGTACTTTTGCCCGGCAGATCTGTGGATAGTGCCCGTGTGTGTGCGTGAGAGCATGTTTGGACCCTCGGCGAATGCACCTCTGGGCATACATCATGGGCAGAGAAGCACATGTGCGCCTGTGCCGTGAATACTCCCATGCAGCAATGCGTGCTAAGTCGCTTCAGTCGGGTCTATCTCTTTGCAACCCCCATGGACTGTAACCTGCTAGGCGCCTCTGTCCATGGGAATCTCCAAGCAAGAAAACTGGAGTGGGTTGCTGTGTTCTTCTCCAGGGCATCCTCCCCACCCAAAGATCGAAACCGTGTCTCATGTCTCTTGCATTGGCAGGCGGGTTCTTTACCACTAGCACCACCTGGGAACCACCCTCTCCACGCAGCAATAAGTATGTGTATTTGGGTGTGTGGGAGGCTTCCCTTGGAGCTCAGCTGGTAAAGAATCCTTCTCCAGGCCAGAGGCTGCAGTTGGGTACTTATGTACATGGGGGATGGAGATAGGACATTTGGCTCTTCACATGTATCTCTCACTTTTGCCTCTTTTTAAAAAACTTTTTATTTTGTATTGGAATACAGCTGATTAACAATATTGTGATGGTTTCACGTGAACAGTGAAGGGACTCAGCCATACATATACGCGGATCCTGCTGCTGCTGCTAAGTCACATCAGTCGTGTTTGACTCTGTGGGACCCCATAGATGGCAGCCCACCAGGCTCCCCCGTCCCTGGGATTCTCCAGGCAAGAACACTGGAGTGGGTTGCCATTTCCTTCTCCAATGCATGAAAGTGAAAGGTGAAAGTGAAGTTGCTCAGTCGTGTCCGACTCTTAGCGACTCCATGGACTGCAGCCTACCAGGCTCCTCCGTCCATGGGATTTTCCAGTCAAGAGTGAAGTAAGCCAGAAAGATAAACATCAATACAGTATACTAACGCGTATATATGGAATTTAGAAAGATGGTAACGATAACCCTATATGCAAAACAGAAAAAGAGACACAGATGTATAGAACAGACTTTTGGACTCTATGGGAGAAGGCGAGGGTGGGATGATCTGAGAGAATAGCATCGAAACAGGTATATTATCAAGTGTGAAACAGATCTCCAGTCCAGGTTGGATGCATGAGACAAGTGCTCAGGGCTGGTGCACTGGGATGACCCAGAGGGATGGGATGGGGAGGGAGGTGGGAGGGCGGTTCAGGATGGGGAACACATGTAAATCCATGGCTGATTCATGTCAATGTATGGCAAAAACCACTACAATATTGTAAAGTAATTAGCCTCCAACTAATAAAAATAAATGAAAAAAAAAAAAAAGAGAGTACTGGAATGGCGTGCCATTGCCTTCTTCCATACATGGATCCATTCTCCCCCAAACTCCCCTCCCATCCAGGCTGCCACATAACATTGAACAGAGTTCATGTGCTACACAGTTGGTCATGGGTGGCTCTCCATTTTAAATATAGCAGTGTATCATGTCCATCCCAAACTCCCTAATTATCCGTGCCCCATCCTTCCCTCCCAGCAACCGTAAGTTCATCCTTTTGTAAGTTCACTTGTATCATTTCCTTTTAGATTCTACATATAAGAGAAGTCATACAATATTTCTCTGTGTGACTTACTTTACTCAGCATGACAGTCTCTAGGTCCATCTATGTTGCTGCAGGTGGCATTATTTTATTTTTTTAATGGCCGAGTAATATTCCATTTTCCTTTTACCTCTTTTGATGACTACTCACAGTTACCTACACTTTCCACCTCCCAGGAAGCACCTCTTCCTTTCTAAGAGTTATGGTTCAGGGGACAGAACTCAGGACTTGAAATCCAGAGACCTGGTATGTGGTCCCATCTCTGATACTAATTAGCTTTTATGACTTTGAGCCAGTCATTCCTGATGAGCCTCATTTGCTTTCTCTGTGAAATGGGATGCTTAACCAGTCAAGTCTGCACTTAGAATTTAGGATTCCCAAATCAGTGACCCCTGGTCTCTTTCTCCTCCTCTGACAGTCCTCCCCTTGCTCACCCTCATCCATCACCATGCCCCGTGGGCATGGAACAGAGAGGACGCAGAACTCCTGAGCTCTGAGGAGCTCCCAGGAGGCTCTGAGAACATGCTTTCCTCCTGTCTGTGCTCCAGGTTTCTGGTGAGGCAGCTTCAAGTATTCTAGAGTTCCTGGAGAACAGTCTGAAAACCATGGGTCTAAGTAGCCTGGTGTTTATTGCCTTGGTTTCTTAGAAAATTTCAAGGGTCCTGGGGGTAGCTGAAAAGGCTTTGGAGGGTACTGGTTTATCCACTGAGGATGCTGCCCCCTGGGTGAGAGGGCACAAGCCTGCTTATGGAATGGTGTTCTCCCTGGAGAGCCCAGGCCTGTACCTGGATGTCCCTACAGACTGCCTATCTGCTGGAGAGGGGAGCTTCGGAGGCACTGGACTTGCCCTACGCACCATCATGGGACTGACCTTCCGAAGCCTCCCTGCTCACCCCGCTGTGTCTCTGGGCCTTCCAGGGGCCACTCCCTGATGTACTTGGGTCGACTCAGAGCCTCCCTGGCTGTCTGACTCCAGCATAGATGCAGGGGGTGACCAGGGGCCCTTCAGTATCAA
The DNA here is from genome assembly GCF_019320065.1 of Cervus canadensis. Taxonomy (NCBI): domain Eukaryota; kingdom Metazoa; phylum Chordata; class Mammalia; order Artiodactyla; family Cervidae; genus Cervus; species Cervus canadensis. The sequence goes on along the minus strand of NC_057388.1, from coordinate 61,674,975 downwards.
ACCTTCCCCGGAACTATGCACTGGCTTGCGTGAGAAGTGGCCCAGGGTCAGCATTTTGCTCCTTCATAGAAAGAAACCCAGACTCCATAGCCTGCCATGCAAGGCCTAGCACATTCCCCAGATAGGAATTAGATGGGCAAATGCATGGAAGGCAGTTACTTTCCCATCCTTTTCATGGCCCGGAGCATGTAGAAAACAAAAACATGTATATGAATAGTTCCCAGAGGAAGTAGAAGAGGCTGCTGACGGTTGCTGAGTGCACTGAGGAACGGTCCCTCGACACACCTCTCAGGGTTCCGGACGTGTGAGCATGCCACCTTGTGACCTGCACAAGGAAGGCGTTTAACAGAGGGCTTATGACAGCGGTTCTGAGCCTGGCTGCACATTACAATCCACTGGGGAGCTTAAAAAAAAACCCGTTTGCCCAGGCCTTATCACAGACTGTCTACTGATCTCGGTGGTGAGACCTAGGCACGGGGACATTTTTAAAGCTCCCCAAGGATTCTGCAGCACCGGAGGGTTGAGAAGCACTGGCTCCAGATAAGGTGAGCCCTCAGCAAACGTCAGCTGTTTATTGTACAATAAAAACGCCTCGGTGTCCTCGAATGTGCTGTTCTTCCTGCCGGCGCAGCTGGACTGGTGTGGCTGGCGTGGGGTGGGGTGGGTGGGGGCTGAGAGTCACGGAGGGAACCGGTGCCCAGGAGAGACGATTGCTGGGTAGGGCAGCCTGGCATCCATCTCCCTCTGCCACATCTCAGAAAATTGAATTAAAATCCATCTTTTTCAGCTGCTGCCCGCCTGGCTGGCTGGCTTGTGGAAGGGAGCTGAGGCAATGAGCACCTCAGGGGAGGGAAAAACTGTTGAGGAGACCCCAGTCTCCAACCCCAGGGGAGAGAAGGAAACTCCAGGGGTCCTCTGGGAGGAGTGGGTGGTCTCACGGGTGGTCCCTCAGCCTCCAGTCTCCCTGAATGAAGCCAGGCAGGCTGGGTGAGGAGGAAAAAGAAGGAAGTCTGGTCCTGTCCTTGGGGAGGCCCAGTCTGGGAGACCAGAATTGGCATAGCTCCTGCTGAAGGAGAACCAGGCTTGTCTGGAGAGACCAGAGCTGTATGCCTGCATGTGTGGAGAACAATCCGGGGCATGAGAGGTCAGCCTGCTCCAGAATGATCGGGGCTGTTAGCAAGGTCAAACAACACCAAACTGGGCACATGGACACAAACTTTAGTCCCCAGTCTAAGTGCGTCCTTGGGCTAGTCCTGTGGCCCCTCCAGGCTTGGGTGCTTCATTCATAGAGAAGGGGACTAGTCAGCCTTCCTGGATCCCAGCTCTGATGATGCTCATTCCTGTGGCTCATCTAAGCTGATGTTATTAGGTACAGCAGGGATTAGAGGCCATCTATAAGGACTGCAACACCTTGGAGAGAGTAGAGAGGTGCCCTGTCCAGAGCCAACTATAAGAAGTGTCCCTTATGGTGGACCCTGTGTGCCTGGCTTAGCGGGCAGCAGGCAGAGCAAGAGCTGGATTTCTACCCCTACCTGCTCCATGCTGGGCATGGATGGCACAGTGGGACCCAGAGCCCTGGCTGACCCCTAGCTGTAGTCAGCTAGAAGCCTGCCCTCTGGCTAGGAGCCTGACAGCAAAGGGGGAAGAGGTGAAGGGAAGGGATGTGAGTGGAGGATTGCAGGTTAATTCCTGTCCGCTGGCTGCCCAGGCAGAGGTGGGAAGGGATGCTCAACCTGCTCACTACCCACACCAAGCAAGACGCACATCTGGGACACAAGACAGAGAGCAGGTGTTCCAGAGCCCAGAGGGGGACCTGGAGTATGGAAAAGAGAGTAAACATTGAAACAAAGGCTGACTCTGAGCCAAGGGTCCTCATCTAGTGGCCTGACCATGGACATTTCCAAGGACAGCTGGCTTGCCGCAAGTGACCTTCCTCACACTTCGTGCCTCTAATGTCCTGAGTTCCATGCTTCCCTCCTGACTCTGAGACTGCTGTAGCCCCTCCTTTCTCCTCACGTTTCACAGTTTATAGAGCACTTCCACACACAGCATCTCATTTGATCTTCAAACAACTGGGTTGAAGACCGATGAAAGGAAGCTGCCAGGGGTCAGGCAACAATCTAGAAAGGGGTCTACTCAGGTCTGGAGAGAAGTCCCGCTGGTCTTGTCTGTCTGACTTGACCAAGGCACCGAGCCCTCTTCTCTCCAGAGGGGTCTCACTCTTTATTGATACAGATAAGAACTAACATCCTCCTCTTCCAGGAAGCTTTCCTGGACTGAAAGAAATGTGATCCATGCAGACCAACAATGTGGCATACCAGAGGGGGCCAGGGTTCACTGTGTTGTAGACAGAAACCATCAGTTCACTGAGCAGACTTTCTGGACACTCAGATACTTCCTTTAAGTTTCCCCTTATGGAGTCCTGCTCCATCCTCCAGTCCTCTCCTCCTCAGTTGGGCAAGAATTCCCAAGGAAAGGCTCAAGTCTCTCTCTCCCTCCTCCTCCTTCTTGAAGCTTCCTCAACAAGATGGCATACCCAAAACTCAAACCCACTTGGAAGGCGAACAACAACTTACTCGAATAAGGAAAGCCAGAGCCTGGTTGCAGAGCTGTAGGCTGGGGTATGGAGGGAGCTCTTCAGATGCTGACATCTGGGGTAGGATGGAGAAACCATGAGCAGGGGCAGGTGGGAGCAGTGGGTTGGCTGGTGGGGGTGGACAGAGGGTAAGTGCTTGGCATGGGAGCATGTAACTAACTGTTCTCAGTTGGGCTTTGGCTTTGCCATCAACTGGCTACCTGACCTTGACCCGATTGGGGTTTCCCAGGTTGCACTAGTGGTAAAGAACTCATTTGCCAGTGCAGGCGACACAAGAGACACAGGTTCTATCCCTGGGTTGGGAAGATTCCCTGGAGGAGGGCATGGCAACCTACTCAAGTATTCTTGCCTGGAGACTGCCATGGAGAGGAGCCTGGCAGGCTGTAGTCCTTAGCGTTGCAAAGAGTCAGTCAGTTCCCCTCACTAAGCCTCAGCTTATCCATCTGTACCAGGAGGAGGTTGAGCAGTATAATAACAGTTGTTCAGGCTCTAAGTCATGTCCAACTCTTCGTGACCCCACAGACAGCAGCAAGCCAGGCTTTCCTGTCCCTCACTGTCTCTTGGATTTTGTTCAAACTCATGTCCATTGAGTTCGTGTAGCAATAGCAATTAATTCATTAGTGAGGAAATAAAATCAGTGAAAACCTACTTAGTCCCGGTCTTGTTTAATGCTGTGAGGAGGTGGGGGGTGTCGGGGGAAGGTACTGTGATGCCCCTATACAGGGAAGTAGCTGAGGCTCAGAGACACCGAGTCCCTTGCCCCAGCTCACAGAGCTAACCCTGGCACAGCCGCGATGGGAGCCAGGCAATCTGACCCCAGAGCACTGTTGTTTTAAGCTGCTGGAGGGCTCCCCTGTAAGGCACCCCACCTCCCTTTTCTGGCCTTAGAGGGGATCACATTTGAAGACATTCAGACAGGCTCCAGGAAGCTAGCTGACGTTCCCAGGCCAGGGCTGTGGGGGCAAAGAAAAATCCCAAGGGGAGTCTGGCATTTGCCCTGTAAGGAAGGCTTCCTGGAGGAGGAGGAACTGGTTCTGACAGGGAATCAGAAGGACGTGGGAGGAAGAAGACTGATGGTTTCTCGCTCTGGGTATTTCGGGAGGGTTGAAAGGAGGGAGGTGAGCCCCGGGACTGAGTCCCGGAAGCCGGGCGACAGAGGGGGATTGTCGCCTCCGCATCCTCGCCCCCAGGTCTCCGCGCCAAAGCTCCTGCTCTGGTCTGCGGCGGGCGGGGTCCGGCTCCCCTAACCCCTCCCCCGGGCGCCCATTGGCCTGCACCCCACCCCCCAGCCTGCGAAGCACGGGGGGAGGCGGTGGTCGGTCGCCTCCCTCCTGCCCCCGGCCTGGCTTCGCTGTGGAGGCGGCGCCTCTCCGGCAGGGCAGACGAGGCTGGGCGGACGAGCGGCGCGGGGCGGGCTAGGGCAGGCCGGGGGCCCCGCGGTCGGGCCCCGGGCGGCGACTGACAGCGGCGGCGGCGGCTCCAGGCGAGCGTGGTCCCCGCGTGCGCACAAGCTCACGCCGCCGCGCAGGGACCCACGGACCCCGGCGCCCGGCGGACACACAGACGCGGAGATCCGGCTCTACGCGCGCTACTCAGCGCACGAGCTCCCCATCTCTGGGCGGAGCGGGGCGCGGACTCGCCGCTGGGCGCCCTCCCCGCGGAGCCTGCCCAGACCCGCAGCCCGCGGCCCCGCCGCGAGGCCCCTGGGTGAGCAGGTAAGCGCCGCCCAGCCGCCCTTGCCCCCCTACGCCCCGTCCGCCCTCCCCTGACTCCAGAACCTTCGCCCCTCTGGGGCCACGGGACCCCCTCCTCCAGCTCAGTTGTCTCCGCCAGCCGCGTCCTTCACCGACGGAGAGCGGGCCAGGGCCAGAGCGGGGCCAACCTCCCGAAACCTAAATGAAGCCCTCTCCCGCCGCTGCTTCCTTCCTGCGCGACACTCTGCCACCCTCCGTCCCGAGCCACCCCCCCTCCACCCAGTGTCTGGGATCGCGCTCCGGAGAGACCGATCCCTGCAGCCCGCAGGGGGTGGGATCGGCTAGCTCCCGGGCGCCCCTCCTCGTGCCAGAAGGGAGGACCCGGGGCAGGAAGGCACTGCGACCGGAGGGACCCAGAGGGACCTGTCTACCTACTCCTGAGGCAGACGGACGCGGCTACGCGGATCCGATCGGGAAGGCAACGCTGGAGGGTTCCCTGGGGGCTGGGTACCGCAGTCTTCACGGGGTGTGAGGGGTGGGCTCGGGACATGCTGTGTAGGGGGTGAAGTACGGGCCAGCGTATATAACGTTCCCGAGTAGTGACACCTTCGCAATGGTTCAAAAGAGCGTTGTCTCTGGGTTTCCCGCGGTGCAGAGGCAGGGGTCGGGATGCCTGGGTTTCTGCGGTTCCGCGAGGAAACGGTCCCTGGGAGCCTGTGGAAGAAACCTGTCGTCTCCCCTGGCTGGAGTGGGCCCGCCTGAGATGAGACCCCTGCCCGATTCCTTAAAGGCACAGGCTCCCGCTGCAGCTGTGGGAGGCAGGGGCTCGCAACCTGGGCTGGCAGGACCTTTGCAGGTTTGCAGGAGGGGGTTCGGGGCGGGTTTGGGGGGGGGGAGGCGGAAGCGGGGGTGGTGGGTTAGAAGCGGCCGGAGTGCCACTGGATGGAGCTAGACACTCGGGAGGGAGCCCAGCCAGGAACTGATTGTATTTCATGTGGAGCTGGGAGTGGAAGCTCGCCCCTAGAAGGTGCTGAGACCCCCTTTGAAAGCTGCTGGGGGAGGGAGGGTGGACCCCTGCCAATTCTCCAGAGGATTTCTATGCTTTTAGTACAGGTGCATCAGTCTCCTTATCTCCTCCAGCACCCTCCTCCCCACTACCAAAAGGAAAGACATGGCATTTGGCTTTTCCAGTGAGCAGCCCTGCCGGGGGGTGGGGGGGTGGGGGTGCAGCTGAGGAGTGAGAGGGGGCTACACAGTCAGAGAGGGGCAACTTTCCCTGGAGAGGGGCAGAAAGGCATTCTGAAGGTCAGGCTAGAGGCTTTTGAGTGGCTGTGGGCCTCTGGAGGGGTTAAAAAAACTATATGAGCCTTGGAGGGGTAGGGGGGAGTGGGGAGGAGCAGCACTCAGATTATCTCAGAAGGCCAGTTTGAGTTGGTGTTGGGTGCGGGTGGGGTTGGCAGAACCCCTAGTCCCTACCCAGATGAATCTGGGGCTCCTGCTGCCTTCTGACCTTGGGGAGGACAAGCAGAGGTGCCAGTCTGGACACCAGTCAAAATTTGAGTTTATAAATTAGAAATAGAACACACTGGGGCAGGCCCTGGCTGGATCTTCCAAACAGTTCATCAACAAGTGTGTGTGGGGTGACCAGGGAGGCAAACCCGCTGCCTTCCTGCCCCTGCCGTGGGTCATTCGTCCATGATTCTGTGCCTGGGACAGGATGTATGACTCTGCTCCTGTTTGCGATGAGAGGGAATGTCTATGGGGAGATTCCTGAAGGACCCTTGCCTACGTTCTGGGAACTAATCAGGCTGAAAGATCCATTGAGTGCTGTTTTCTGTCAGGTTCAGGTGGGCAGGGAGTTGATTGGAGAAACACTGGAATCCACCCCTTTTATGCAGCCACCCCTCTCTGCCATGCCCCTACTTTGGGACACCCCCTCAATTCGTGTTGAATAATCCAAATAAAACAAAATGGGGGTTTACAGATCAACATAGACATCTAGAAGACTAGGGGAGACAAGACTTCAGGCCACAGAGTGGCTTTCTTCCTGGGGATGTGGCCTCAGGTTATGTGTCCCAGGTATCCGGTCTCACAGATCTCCCTGACCAGGGCCGGCACTAGGTGGGGGACTTGTGCTGTCTGCTGGAGGGCAGAACCAAGGAGTGCCAGTCACAGAGCACAAGCTCAGCTCGGTGCCAGAGAGGCCTCGTCGCTTCCCCGAGAGCCACCCCAGCGTGGAGCCGACACTTGGGGGTGACAGTGGGTTTCCTGTCTGGGGAGGAGAGTGAGCAGAGATCCCATGTCGCACACAGGTAGGCCTGGAGCCCCTGGAAGCCTTGATTACCCCTGAATGGAGGAATCTATGAGTCTGGGGTCTGAATGGGCTGGGACTAGTGGTCTGGCTGCCTGGCAACATGCAGTCTGGAAACTCATCAGCTGCAGCATGCTTGTACTGAGCCCTGGATGCCGTCAGAGGCACGTGGTGGCAGCCACCCCCACAGTGACACACAGGGAGGCAGTGACACACCGCTGGGGTGGCATCAAGGCTTCCTGTGACACCTGCCAGAAAGCCAGGGCAAGCATGCAACAGCAGAGAGCAACATACGTAGGGACATGGGGACACACACACGGACATGGAGACACACCCTCTCACACAAATCTGGACACGCCTGGGGATGGAGGTGTCTGCTCCACGAAGATCACAGTCTTCCTTGATGAGTGTCCACGTGCACGGCATTGACACTGAATGGAGAAAGTGTGTGTGTTGCGTGAGGCTGGAGCGAGGGTTGGCAGGCTTTTTCTGCAAAGGGCCAGATAGTAAATTATTTTAGGCTTTTGCTGGCTGTACACTCCGTTGCAACTGCTTCATTCTGCTGTCATAACGTAAAAGCAGCCGTAGATGCTACTTATGCAAATGAGTGGAGCTGTGCGCTGATGAGCTTTATTTATGGCCACAAATTTGATTTTCACACAGTTTTCCTGTGTCATGAAATATGAGCCTTTTGATTTTTTTTCCTGACCATTTGAAAATGTAAAAACCATTTTGGGCTCCCTGACTGTATAAAAATAGGTGACAGGCTGGATCCAACCAGCTGGAAGGGTTTGTGATCTCCTGGGCTATAGGTTAGCAAAGAGAATTTGGTTTAAGAGGTGGAAGAAGGGAGGAGCTTTAGTCCTGGGAGCCCACAGTGCTCTAGGGGGCCCTGGATGCCTGTCTTCACCCTGCCTGGAGCTCAGGGTACCCATTAACGCCTGACTTCAGCATCCTATCCTAGACAAGCTTCTGCTGGGTTCACGTTATACATCTCCCACGCTAAGGACTCCTGGAGACAGTGTTCATGCCTGAAAATGAAAGGATATCATGTCACTGGACTCACCAAACAGGTCCTGAGCCCCTCTCCCATTCACCCTGTTGGCCAAGGACATGCCCACCTCCACCAGGAGGAAAACCCGCAGGGAGACCTGGACATGCCCCTTGTTTTCAGACAAGACTTCAAACTCACAAAGACAAGGATGAGACCTGAAACAGCCCAGGCAGGGGTGAGGGGTTTCCTCATCTAGGGCTGGTAGTTGTCAGAGGAGAGTGAGGCCAGTAGAGGTGGGTGCAGCCAGGCTGGGCTTCCTGGAGGTGGTGATAGGAGGTTGTATTGGCCTTGTGGAATACCTGGACTCTCTCATCCCAGCTCCATGCATTGCCTTAGCTTTCACCTTTCTCCCATGACAAATGAGCACCACAGAGGGCTGGCTGGGGAGTAAAACATAAGAGTTCCTTTGCGGATACCTGTGAATGTTCCAGCTTCTGATTTAAGGCTGTGTGGTAGACTGGGTCCTATTCAGTTTCTTCTTATCCCTCCTGTCCCCTTCTGACATTTCTTTCCTGCTATTTCCCTAGAGGAGGGGCCTGGGAGATCTTTCCCCACTTTCTCAAGTCTCTGAATTCTGACCTCCACTTCCCATTCCAGCTGCCCTTCCCTGCCCAGACCCCCATCTCCTCTACCTGGATTCCAGGTTTTCTGTTTGTGTTTTCTCTTCCACTCAGCTCACCAGCCTTCTGAGGAATACTCCCTAAATGAGAAGCTTAGCACCTCAGTCCCCTGCGTGAAACTCTTCAGTGCCCCAGCCCTCTCTCCTGTAACTAGGCTGCTGCGTCCCTGGCATCCCAGACTGGCACCGACCTTCCACCGTCTCACCACCCCCCACCCTGCTGGGTCCCTCAACACTCTTCAGTCACCTTTCTAAGCTCATCACTAGGCACCCCTCAGAGTTTTAGGGTGCCCACCGAGTGCCTGACTTGTGCCGGGTGCCAGTCAGAGCTGGCCCTCCCTTCCAGGGGTCAGCATCCCCTCCAGAGGGACGGCTGGTTAGCAAGAAGGGCAGTGCAGATGGCCACGCTCTCCATCCCACCTGCCCCGAGCCTCACCCCTGCCTCGGAGGTGCACAGTCACCCATCCGAAAACCAGCGCCTGCTTCCTGTTCCCGCTCCCCCACTACTGCCCTCTTCTCCCCACCCACCACCTCCCACTGTCTTCCATCACTTCCCGCCCCTACTCATGCCTTCCCCTTTCTTTTATCTTCTTCTTTATTTCCATTCTTCTCTCTTCCTCTTCCAGGCCCTGGGGGGCTGTCCCTCAGAGAGGATTCCTAGGACCCTTCAGGGATAGGAGATGCGCCTGGACTAGCTAGTGTGGAAGGGTTTGGCAGCATGACCTTGGGAAAGACTCTGGGTCACTTTGGGCCTCAAACCCTCACCTGTGAAACAGGACATTACTAACAATGGGCGGACTTCCTTGGTGGCTCAGACAGTAAAGAATCCACCTGCAATGCAGAAAACCCAGGTTCAATCCCTGAGTTGGGAAGATCCCCTGGAGAAGGAAATGGCAACCCACTCCAGTACTCTTGCCTAGTGAATCCCATGGACAGAAGAGCCTGGCGGGCTACAATCCATGGGATTGCAAAGAGTTGGATATGACTGAGTGGCGAACACACACACACACACGTGCTACCGGTGCCCATGCGTGCCCAGCCTTTCCTGAGCCCAGGTTCCCTATGTGTAAGAATAGTAGGAGACCTTTTCAGGGACACGACTTCTGTCTCCTGCTGTGCATAGGCCTCTGGGAACCAGACTTTGAAAGGGGAACATCTGAACGTCAAAGAAGAACATTCGCATTAATGATTAATCTGTCCATTGCCAGAACACCCCTCACTGCAGCATTGGGCACTGACCTTTATCAGCTCTGACCTTATTGGTGAGAAAAGAGGTTCTTCTTTCCCAGAAACAAGTTAAGTTCCCTCCATTTGAGGGGTGAGCTGGAGGGGCAGTGTTTCATCTTCCAACCTTCCCTCACTGGTCCCCTGTACTAGGAGGGAGAGGAGGAAGTGGGGGGTGGGTGCTGCTCAGGTTTCATGAGTAAATGGAGCTTGTGTAGAGAAAGGGAGATGAATGGTCCACTTTCTCTGGGTTGTTTTTGATCTGGTGTCCAGGCTTGGCACTGCCCTGTGATGGGGACGGATGCTGAACGGCCAGAGGAGATGCCAATAGGAGATGCCTCAACTCCATGAGGACAGAAGAGGGACCCAGGGCTCTGCAGCTCCACGGAGAGGAAGAGTGAGATGCTGCCCTCCTCCAGTGGGTGCTCCCAAGAGGCAGAAGAACCTGTGCTGCTCAGGGCTGGCCTGGAAGGATATAGTGGAAAGACATCAAAGCTTCCCCTGAGGGCCCTAAAGAGGGCTGAGCTCCCCAGCCCAGGGACTGGACCATCTCAGCAGCGAGGGCTACAGAGAGGGTCGTGCAGGGTTGGCCAGCGTGGGAGATGCTGCAGGGTCTCCACGTCCCCTCCCGCTCCATGCGGAGCCCAGTGAGTCACCGCTGGCTCCGGTGTGCTGACTGATGATGCCGTCTTCCTGTGCGCCCGGCGCGGTGGCTGCTGGGGGACACCTGTTCCTGCCCCAGGCCAGTCACTGGGCTTGTGGGTCCTGAGGAGGGCAGGCCCTCCCAAGTCTGGAAGGGGGAGCCGACTCCCCTGTAGTCTGCATGTTCGTCACTCATCTATTCCTGCCAGGCAAGGCTCTGGGACTCTCTTTTGGGTGACCTTGGGAAGTGTCTCCCCCACTCTGGATTCAGTTTCCCCACAGGAGGTTCAGTACCATGGGGAGGTGGCCTTCAGAGTCCATTTCAGGTCTGAAATGCTATGTCTGTCATGAATTCTTCCTAAGGAGGGTGCTTCAGACATAGAAATGTGGGTAGAGGGGTAGCAGATGGCCTCACTAGTCCCAGGGGCTGTGAGAGGGATTGCTATTAGGATACCCATGGATTCTGAGCTTGTCTTCCTTTTAGCAGTAACAGAGAGTGGTGGGAGCATAGGGATGGAGTGCACAAGCTTTGAAGCCAGGCTGTTTCGGTTCCCTCCCCAGTTCTACCACATGCTTGCTGTGTGACCTTGGGGAAGTCGCTTACCCTCTCTGTGCCTCAGTCTCCTCAGCAGTAGAGTGAGGATGATGACGGCATAGGTTTGGGGCAGGTGAAATGAGTTAATGTATATTTATTGTTTGGAAGAGTGCCTGGCATGTACTGAGTGTTTAATAAATGTTAGCCATTAGTGAACAAAAGTGCAGCAGACCTGATGTTCCCATTCTGAATATGACAGAGGGCTTCCCTGGTGGCTCAGATGGTAAAGAGTCTGTCTGCAATGCAGGAGACCCAGGTTCAATCCCTGAGTCGGGAAGATCCCCTGGAGAAGGGAATGGCAACCTTCTCCAGTATTCTTGTCTGGAGAATTTCATGGACAGCAGAGTCTGGTGGGCTACAGTTCATGGGGTTGCAAAGAGTCGGACACGACTGAGGGAATAACATGGGGGTAGAGATGACCGTAGGATGGTTAAAAAAAAAAAAACCTGAACACAGGTGGTAAGATAATAATAGTTAAAAAAAAAAAAAAGATAATAGTTAACTATGGATAGTCCTTATTGGGAGCCAGGATATACTCTACTGTCTATAGTTTATTGTTGTTTAATTGCTAAGTTGTGTTCAACTCTTTCGGGACCTCGTGGATTATAGCCCACCAGGCTCCTCTGTCCATGGAATTTCCCAGGCAAGAATACTGGAGTGGGTTGCTGTTCCTTCTCCAGGGGATCTTCCCGACCCAGGGATTGAACGTGGGTCCCCAGTGCAGGTGGATTCTTCATCACTGAGCACCAGCGAAGCCCTGTCTATAGTTATTAACTTACATGAATTGGTTGATGCCTCCTAGTAACGTCTATGAAGTAGGTATTATTATTCTCATTTAACATATAATCAAATTAAGGCACAGAAAAGTTAAGTGGCTTGCCTGAGGTCTTTAAGTTTAAAACTCTAGCAAAATGGTTCTCAAGTCCACCATACTAAATGTCAGTATGTAGTTTAATTGCCTTCAGATCAATTTCAAAAGCCGGTTTATCTCGGCAGAGCCTGGACCCAAGAGAGAGAGCCTGGGAATATCGGTGAGCTGGTCATCCTGAGCCACATGTGTGGTGGGGCTGAAAGAGCCAAGCATCCATCCTGAGGGAGGGGAGAGTCCAACCCCAGGCTGCAGTGGCCAGGCTTGACTGTGGCGCTTATGAAGGTTATTGACAACTTGGGGGAGTCCAGAAGAGGAAAGCAGCCTTGACAGGGAGCAGAGGACAGGGCTGGGAGTGGCAGACCCAGGAGTTACATTTGGAAGGGCTTTCCTGGGACAGAGGACCCCCCCGCCCCCGCCATGTGGTCCAGATGTATATGAGGTTTGGGGCAGGTGGCCTCACATTGTAAGCTCTAAGCGTTGTACAGTGGTCTTGGGGTGGGGGGTCTGGGAAAAGAGGTGGGCCTGGGATTACATCTTGAGACCAGGTTCCCAGTTGAGGTTGGGGAGGGGGATGATCAAGGCCTGGGAGCCCGCAGGTTCCCTCTCTCCATGCCTTGGTGAGTGATGTCTGTGTCCTGTTGGGCAGAGGGTAGACTGTAGTTGGGGAAGGTGAACTAGAGAGGGCAAAAGTGGGAATCAGGAACCCAGCTCTCGTTGCAGAGGAGGCCTCATATTGAGAGTATCCCCTCTACCCTGAGGCACAGGGTGGGGGTGGGGTGGGGGTTACACCTCTCTCTTGGTTCTCATATTGTCTGAGCAGCCTGGTGACAAAGCAGAGAGCTGGGGGATGGTTAAGCAGTTAGGCTGGGGCCTCTGCTCCAGCTTGTTTTTAATCCACTGCAGGGATAAGCATCCTGCAAGTCAGGGCTTCGTGGGTATGTGTGTGTGTGTGTGTTTGTGTGTGTGTGTGTGTGTATGGATGTGTTTGTCTATGTGTCTGTGTGTGCATGCTCATATACTCATGTGTGTGTACCTACAGTTCCATCTGAATCCAGATAAATCTGTTGCTTCTAAATAACTGAATGCTTTTGCAGAATGAGTGCGTCTGTGGTTATATGTGTTAATAATCCGATAAAGGTACCTGAAGATGTAAATCTCTGTGATGCATCTGCACATACCTTTGTTCTGTGCTCTGTGAGGGTGCCTTGGCATTTCTGTGAAGGTGTGTGGATTGTCTGTCAATCCCTGAAGGAGTCTCCACCTTCGTTATTCCACACTTGGGTGTTTATATTGATGCCTTCAGGTGGGTGCCCTGGGGGTAAAGGCTCTCTCTGTGGAATTGATGTGTCGTTATGCTCTTCTCTGTAGACCTGTTTCTGTGTGTGTGTGTGTGTGTGTGTGTGTCTGAGAGAGAGAGAAAGAGAGCACCAGTCCTTAAAAACAAACTCCTTCTGCTTGCCTGCTGCCACGCACTTGCCCCCTAGAACAACCACAACGGGGCCAGCCACTTGCTCTTCTTCCAGGCTAACGCTTTTGGTTCTATTAAGTTAAGGTTAAAGCAGAGGCTTATAATCCTGTCTCTGCATGAGAATCTCCTGTAGAATTTAAACAACACTGGTACCTAGGCCCAGCCTGAGGGAATCAGACTCAGTTGGGCAGGGGTATTTTTAAATGCTCCTCAGCGATTCTGCTGGACAGCCCAAGTTGAGGACTGCCATGGTGGTTGACGGAGGTGTGGGGGGCACCAGCCTTGTCCTGGGTGGAAGCCTCTCTGACCCCAGGCCCCATCAGCCGTTGCTCCGCATTGCAGCACATGCAGGAGACTCAGTCCAGATATCGGAGTCTTCCTGCCTTAGTAGCTTTTCTGAGCCCTTAGTCTCCAGCATCTGCTGAGGCACTGTGGGCCCAGCATCCTCTCTTCCAGCCAGTTGTGTAGGAAGCACCAGCTGTCCGAAGACAGGGCCTTGGCCTCCCTAGGGTTAGTGGAGATGACGGATCCCCCTGGGGACCACCAGTGCCAAGTTGTGCCAGAGGCAGCTGGTGGCCCCAGGAGTATGGAGGGTTCTGGGAGGGGGTACAGAGGCTGAAGCCTGTGCCTGGGGTGCTGGGGCCAGTGTTTCCCCAGCCTGCCCAGTCCTTCTTGACCTGCAGAGGAGAGACTGGGCCAGCATCCCTGAGGCCCCTCTGGCCTTCTCAGAGCATCTCTTGGGGATACCCGGGCCCCCAAGTATTTCCAAGTCACCCCCAAAAGGCAGAACAGCAGGTAGGTAGAGAAGGTCCCCCCTTCCTTGAACCTTCCTAAAATTGGTTTTCTTTCTCCTTTTTGGGTGCTTATTTGTCACCAGATTGAGATTGAAGAGGTGAGGAGAGGAGGGAGGTATGAGGAGGCAGAAATTCGGGGGCACAGAGGGCCCTGGAGTGATTGCTGCTCTGCCCATTGATGGGGGTGTGCAAGGACTCATGGTTGGGATGCAGCCCCTTGAGTCTCCCCATGGATGCAACCCCGGCACCTGTGGGTTAGTGGTGGCCCTGATATGGACCTAGTCAATATTTTTAGTAATAATTTAATAGTAATAATAACTTTTAATTACTGTTTAATACTTCATTGTGTGGCTATGCAGGGGTCTATTAACAGTGCCTGCCTGATGGTTGGCTGCCCCATTTTTTTTTTTTGCTGTTGATGCTATTTTAAATGATGCTGAACATTCTTGCATATGCTTCTTTCTGTACAAGTGCAGTTATCTCCCTGGGATAGATACCCAGATGCCGAATTGCTGGCATGCAAGGCATATCAACTACTCATTGATTTTAGAAGCAGACCAAACTCTTCCTCTGGGCAGGTGCTGGGGCTCCCTCAACCTCCTCACTCGACCCCCTTTGCCCTGTCTCGTCCCTGGGAGCTCTGACGGGGAGATCCTCAAGGTCTGAGCACATCCTCCATAGCATCATGTTTTGTCTGTTGCATTGGTGATGGTTTTATCCTGGAAGCCAAGTGGGCTGAGGCAGGGTGAAAGGATGCTATGTTTGCTGGGGACCAGGCTCGGCTGCTGGAACAAAGCGGCCCTGTATGAGCCAGTGAGTTGGAGAGAAGAGCAGCTCCTTGTCATGTAGCAGCCGGCAGCTAGGTGGGCCTTCAGGCTGGCAGGAAGGCTCAGTGCCTTGGGGCCCACTCCATCATCCTGGCTGCCGCTGGCGAGTTGTTCCCCATCCCTCAGGTGTTATCCTGACTGATCCGTCCAAACAGGGTCTGAGGTGGGGGAAGAGCAGCAGGGGCAAGCACGTGCTGCCTTAGGGATAGGTAGTATTGAGGTGGCACGTGTCATGTCACCCACATTCCATAGGTGGGAAACTCATCACATGCCTGCACCCAAGAGCAGGAGGGACCCAGAAGTGTCCTCTCCGGGGGGGCATGTATGTGCCAGCTAAAACTTTGCCCCTGTGGAGGGAGATCCAGGGACACAGTCATCTGCTGCGGAGGAAAAAGCCATCCAGACCATGCTCGTAGTCCAATGGGCACCAGGGCCAGCGGGTTCCCTGCTGTGGCCCCAGTGCCCGGTACTGAGCAGGTGCTCGGCAGCTGCTTGTGTGTTAGAAGAATAAAGAACCGCACATACAAAGGCATGGACGGGGGTACCCTTGGAGGCTTTGCTGTGCCTAGGGGAGAGGGACTGTCCCTGCCCCTCCTGTGCCACCGAACCTGCGGGACTTATGCTTTTCCTTTCTTTCTAGCCTGTAGACACCTGGGGTTGAGCAGTGGCGGCTGTGAATGACAGGCGGGCGGCACTGGCCTGAGCCGCCTTCCAGGCTGAGAAGCGTCATGGCCAGCATCACGCAGGCCTCCCTGGCTGCTCTCCTCCTGCTGCCTATGGTAAGGACCCAGGACCCGCGCTGCCCCCCGCGCCCGCGTCCCCCCGCCACCCCCATGACCAGCCAGAGCCCCAGGCTCACTTGAGCCCCCACCTCAGATAACCTGTGTCTTTTGTGTCCTTTCAGCCAAGCTCAATTCGCATGGCTGGTATCTCTGCCTGTACCCCCACTGGACCATCCCACACCAATGTGTGCAATAAAAAGCGTGCTTCTTCCTCAAGACCGTGTACCAGTTTGACAAGAAATTGTTACATAATTTACAAATTGATTATGATAGTAATATATGTGGGCTTCCCTGGTGACTCAGATGGTAAAGAATCTGCCTGCAATGCAGAAGACCCAGGTTCAGGAAGATTCTCTGGAGAAGAGAATGGCTACCCACTCCAGTATTCTTGCCTGGAGAATTCCATGGACAGAGAAGCCTGGCAGGCTAATAGTCCATGGGGTCACAGAGAGTCGGACACGACTGAGTGACTAACACACACACATTTGTGGCAGCCTTTAGAGTTATGTAGTATACAACCTGCTCAACTGTATTCACGGGCCCTCATGAGGGCTGCAGAAGGCAATTTTGATCCTGGTTCCCAGCCTACTAGTCTCTGGCAGGCTAGAACTCAGAAACCTCTCCCTGACCAAGAGGGATAGGGTGGACGGTTCCCAGGCGTTGGCCCCCTGCTCTTCTACCTGGGAATTCTGACCAGCATAGATGCAGCTCTCTGCAGAGCCCTGGATGCCAGTCCTGCCTCTGGCCTGCCTTACTGTGTGACTCCAGAAGAGCTCAGCCCTTTCCCTACACATCTGTGGACAGTCAGCACTAGACTGGGTCCCTGAGCCCTGCTCTTGGCAGCCTGCGATGCCTGACACCTGCCTCCACACTTGCCAACATCCCCTTGTGAAACCATCCCTGCCCTGGAGTTTTAAGCAGAAGTGACAGCATAAGTATGCCACTGTCGTGACAGCATTCATGGGCTTTGAAGTTATTTGATCCTACACTTAAATCCAGTATCTGCCGCTAACCAGCAGGCACTATGACCTTGAGCAGGAGTTGTTTTTAACTTCTTTGAGCCTCAGTTTCCTCTTTTGTAAAATGGGGCAGGAGTGAATGAGCGTGGTTAGTAAGCACCATGCAGTGCTATCACTGTCCTTCGCCTGCAGCTCCTGGGCCCCCGGTGGAGAGGAAGGATGAACTCTCTCAGCCAGCTCTCTCCTCTCTCTCACCTGCTGCTTGCTCCCCTAAAATGCAGTCATAGCCTCGGGGTCTCTGGAGCTGGACTGCATGAATTTGAATTCTGGCTGTTCAGTCTACTAAGCTGTGTGACTCTGAACAAGTTTCTTAACATCTCTGTGCTTAGGTTTCACATCTGTTGAATGGGAAATGGTAAAAATAGTGCCTACTTTGTAGTACTCTTGATATATATGTATGCATGGATAGGACAGAGTAATGCACGCACTTTAGTATGGTGCTATCTATGTATTTGCTAATGTTATGATAAAATGTGGAAACAGAGCCAGGGAGAGGGGTGGGATCTGCCCGGGTCCCACATTGAGCTGGTAAAGTGGAAGAGTCCTCATGGCATTTGTGACAAAGCGGAGGCACCGCTGCTTCTGAAATCTCTCAGTCACTGTCCTCTTCCTGCTTCTTTTGCTCCCCACCCCCACTGCCCCTGAGGCTTAAGTAGCCGGGCTTATCAGTGAACCTCCCTGCTCCTCACCACCATTTATCCCCTGTGTCCCCTGCAGGCCACCGCCATGCACTCCGACTGCATCTTCAAGAAGGAACAAGCCATGTGCCTGGAGAAGATCCAGAGGGTGAATGACCTGATGGGCTTGAATGACTCCTCCCCAGGTGAGGATGGTGGTGGGGAGGGCCATCACCTCTGGCACTTCTAAGGTCAGCCTTAGAACTGATGTCTCTGCCTCTGGCCACCTACAGAAACTGGTGGAGGATACAGGCCCCTGGGTCCTTCAGAAAGCCCTTTGGGGCGATGGAGCCCTGGATCTGCTCTGGGCAGTGATGCTGGGGTTGCCCTCCTTAGGGATGGCCTGCCTGAATGCCTCCCTCTGAAAGGGGCTATTCCAGGTGACTGGATGTGGCCGCCTTCTCTCCCATGGGGGCCGAGAATGAGTTGGTATCTGGGTTGAGCAGCCAACGGCTGTCAGAGAGCTCATTAGCAGGCAGCCTGGGTCTCGTGGCAGAAGGGACACAGCTGTTGCTGGTGGCCAAGCTAGAGAGCACCTGGTTAACTCAGAGCGTGGGGTGTGGGATCTTGCCCATCTCCTCTGCTCACTCCATCAGAGGGCAGAGAACAGGGTGGCAGAGGAAACCCAACCCTGTGTGTGTCTGGTGCTGCTGTTCTGGGGCTGCTACGAGCATTGGGGGCAGGAGGCTGCTTCCTTAGGCTGGATGGTGCCACTCATTGCAGGACATTTAGTGGCCCTAGCTCTCCCATTAGATGCCCCTAACACCCCCTCATCTCAGTGACAGCCCCCAAAGCCTCACATTACCAGATGTCCCAAGGGAGTGGCATGGCCCCTGGCTGCTAACCAGTGGTCCTGTGTACCCTTTCCTCCTCTGGGACACTGAGGCCCATAGAGCAAGGGCACCGTGACCCCAGCAGAGCCAGGAGGAGGGTCTGCCTGGGAAGCTGGGGACTTGAGAGTAGCAGGCATCACTGGAGAACTCAGACTTTCCCATGCCTCAGTCACTGGAAGGTGGGACTCTCTGCCCCCTCTAGAGGGATCTACTTTTCTCTTTGGTCCTCCCCATTCTCAGGGAGCTCTTCTGAGTACCATTTATTTAAATACTTGGTTAGCCTGCAGATCAGTTAATTGTAATGGTCCCTCTGGGCTGAACTCCCTAGCCAGTCAGCTCAGCGAACAGTAACTAGTAATGGAGTCCCTCCCAGCCATGCTGGCCTTTCCCTCCAGCCAAGCTCTTGTTCAGCCCTGCCTGAGGCCAAAAGTGGATCTGAGGCCCCACCAGCCAGGGAAGCCAAGGCAGGGGCCCAGATGGGCACACAGTTACAAGAGACCCAAAGAATAGCCGATCCAGGCCTTTTGTCTAGAGGATGGGAATGTGGAGCCCAGAGGGCAGTGATTCTTTGGAACTGTGGGAATAGGGAGTGTCAGGCTCAGGTGGGCCTGGAACCCAAGCATCCTGTCTCCCAGCACAAGGCCATTGTTCCTGAATCACAGAGCTCAGATATACTTGGGACTGAGCGGTAGGAAGCCTCAGGTAGGGACAGGTAGAGATGGGAGGTGGGGTGGGGACTGGGCCCACAGGTGTGCAAGTGAATTGTGCCCGTGGAGCCCTGGGCAGGAGGAGGACAAGAGGCCCTGCCTGCAAGGGTATCCTGGCAGAAGCGTGAATGTGGGCGGGGCAGGTGTAATGATGGGTGCCACCCAAGAGCGGCAGGTCAGAACCGCTGGGAGGGGCTCTTACCCCAGGTGTTCTCAGGAGAGGACAGATGAAAGGAATTCTCTGTGGGGAAGGATTCATGGAGAAGGTGGCATTTAAACCAGATCCTTGGTCCTCACACCTGGCTGCGTGTGCCTCAGGCCAGGCAGCTTTTAGGAAAATGTAGCCAAGACCCAATCCAAACCAATTCAGCCAGAACCTCAGTCTGTCATAGTCGCCATGATTTTTAAAGACTTCCCAGGCGATTCTGATGAGAAGCTAGGCTGAGAACCCTTGAGTTAGGCCCTGGGGAGGGGTAGCTCTTGAGGGTAGGTGAGAGCTGAGGGATGGCTGATTGGGGAGAATGTTCTAGGCTGAGGGAACCACAGCAGCAAGAGGCGGATGGGGAAGGGGAGTGAGCAGATCCCTATCTGGAACCCTGGATTGGAGTCGGTGGGGGTGGGCTAGAGGGAGGTATGGCTGAGGGCCAGGGAGCAGGAATCTGTATTTTGTGTGTCCACTGCCACTGGAGCTGGACGGAGGAGGGGATGGCACTGGGGGTGTTTTCCCCCAAACTACTATCTCTCCAGCTTTTCCCAGGATACCATCTGGACCTCCCTCCTCTAACCCTGCCTCGGGGACCCTGTGAGTTAGGTCACCCTCAAACCTGAACTTGAGCAAGGGATCTCAAGCCTCTGGAAGAATTCCACTGACCCACCCACCGGCTCATTCATTCCCTCACTCACTCATCCCCTCGCCCTCTCACTCATTCAGCTCCCACGACGAGCTGGCACCTTGGGTCCTGCCTGGTGGAGTGCGGGCAAGGTCAGGGGAAGGATGGGGGCCTGCCGAGAGAGAGGTTCACACACTGATAGCCCTACCTGTAGAGTTCTCCTGGGGAGTGTGGATACATCTCTAGGGAATAGGTCAGTGCAGTTCAGACCATCTGGGAAGGCTTTCTGGAAGAGCAGAAAGGGGTTAGGGACCAGATTTGGGCCTTGGAGGGCAGATGGGGAAGCCAAGGAAGTTCCAGGTGGGGGCTGACCATAGTAAAAGTAAGAAGGGGGCAGTGAGTATGGTCAGAGGGAATTGTGACAGCTGGCAGTCAGATGCCAGGGGCCAGGTTCTAAATCATTACACATTCACAATTGCATAGCATAGCTCATTTAAACCTCACCAGCCTACTAGCCGGGTAGTATTTTCCTCCCATTTTCTGGATGAGGCTGTACAGACTCACAGAGGGTAGGTCACTACCTGTTACACAGGTAACACACAAGTTACACAGCCTGGAAGGGTGGAGCCAGGACATGCCTTTGATCGTTCCAGAGTTCTTGCTCTCCGATCACTAGACTGCATTGCGGCTCAGAAAGGAGGGAGGAGTCAGCCCCACCCCCGCATCCCCCTGGCTGCGGTGAAAGGTCACAGGGCAGAGAAAGTTGAAATGAGGCTGGAGAGAGGACTTGGGAGAGAGGGGAGCCTTACATCTGCACCCCTCACCGCCCACCCCCCTGAAGGCCTGCAATTTTCTTGGCTACTAAAGGCCAGAGGGTGTTTGCGTTTCCATTGGCCAGGCTGGCTGGGAGGCCCCAGCCTCTAGTGACCTGCTTGGCTAGGTCTCCCAGGCCCCAGCTTCAGCCTTGTGGAAGGAGAGGGGCAGGTAGAGGGCAGGCGTGAGTGTCCAGCTCAGCTCACTTCAGGGGTCCTTCCTGCTGGCTGAGGTTGGAGGAGCCCCACCTTGAGGGTCCTTCAGAGCAGGGGGCCTCTAGGCACTCCAGTGCAGATGTCCTGGGAGATATCGGCCATCCTATCAGCTGCCAGAGCTTGGGCTTGACTCAAGACTCAGGCTGGGTCCTCGGGGCATCCTCAGCTTCAGGTTAACACGCTTTTGAACCATGGGTAGCCATTCATCCCATCGCGCCTTATAGAGCTTCCGGGAGCATTTAAAGATGCTGATGGTCAGGCCCTCCCCACAGCAATGTGGGGAGTATTAGGGCAGCGTGGCTTGTTGAGAGTATGTATTAAAAGCCTCTCAATGATTCTAGAGTGTATCCAAGTTTTAGAACCACTGGTTTGGTCAGAGAAGACCATCCTCCAGGGTGCTCATGTCAGCTCAGGCCAGAGAGCAGTGCTCAGGGTCCAGGCAAACCCGTCTGGGAGCCAAGAGTCCAATCTGACCGTAACCAAGGGCCAGCAGTTGTGCATTCTGGTATTGATATCTGTGCCTGGGGTGAATGAAGAGAGACCAGCTCTTCTGCTACACCCCTTCTCTGCACCTCCCTGCCCCTTCTGTCCCAAGCGTGTACGCTATGCATGGAGCATTGGTCAAGGGTCAGCCAGTGTCACTGAAACACACCTGAACAAGGAAATCTGTCAGCCTCTTCCAATGACTGTGAGTGTGAATTCACGACAACACTTTTATATATGTTTTTATGCTGATGGCTGAGCAGTAGAGAATCCACCTGCAGTATAGGAAATGTGGGTTCAATCCTGGATCAGGAAGATCCCCTGGAGGAGGAGATGGCAACCCACCCCAGTATTCTTGCCTGGAGAATCCCATGGACAGAGCAGCCTGGTGGGCTACAGTCCATAGGGTCACAAAGTTGGACATGACTAAGCAATTGAGCATGAGCACATACTAATATTTATATATTTACTACTTGTGGGCTTCCTTGGTAGCTCAGCTGGTAAAGAATCCACCTGCAATGCAGGAGACCCTGGTTCAATTCCTGGTTCAGAAAGATGCCCTGGAGAAGGGATTGGCTACCCTCTCCAGCATTCTTGGGCTTCCGTGGTGGCTCAGACGGTACAGAATCTGCCTGCAATGTGGGAGACCTAGGTTAGATCCCTAGGTTGGGAAGATCCCCCAGAGAAGGGCAAGGCAACCCACTCCAGCATTCTTGCCTGGAGAATCCCCATGGACAAAGGAGCCTGGCGGGCTACAGTCCATGGGGTCTCAAAGAGTTGGACACAACTGAGCGACTAAGCACAGCATAGCATATTACTTGTACGTCCCCATGATCTTTTATATCCAGTAAAGTGAGTGCATTGGAATGAGGACACTGGTTTGTTAGAGACGAGAGGTGTCTGTGGCATGTTGTAGCTGTGTAGCTGTAGGTGGGGGGCTCCCAGGTGGGCATCTGCATCCACTTAAATCTTTACTCCTCACTGATCCCAGGATACCCACCCCCTACCCCCAAAGAGAATATGGGATGGTAATATATATAGTGGCCTTCAGAGTGGAAGCGGAGGGACAGTGATAGGCTGGGGAGGGGCATTGGAGCTCGGCAGAGGGCTTAAGCGAGTAGAAAATACAGGGAAGATCATGGAGAGTGAAAGCAAGTTTCTGACTGGGTGGTTTCGTCCGCACCATCCTTGGCAGGTTTTTAAGGATGTTTATTGGGACCGTTGTTGAGGCGATATATTTAGTGGTTTTGACCCTCATTCCAAACCCCTGTGTGCGAACTAGATCTTGCGACAACACCAAGTCCGGCTTCCTCGTTGTGACGCGCGGAGAGGCCGAGGCCAGAGGTGGCCGTCACTGGCCAAGTCACACCGAGGGCCGGAGCCAGCTCTGGGACTGGCCCCAGGTCTGACGTCCCAGCCGGGCAGTGCTAGGAGACAGGGAGACCAGACACAAGGAGAAAGGACTCCTGTGCGTGGGAACCGGAGTCGCCTCTCTGAAGCGTCCCCAGGCCCACGCAGGGCACAGGCACCGCCCGCTGGGCTGGCCGCTTTATTCTCTCCGTTCAGCCCAGGCAGCCCTGCCAGCCCCGGTGAGTCCTGCCAGCACCTCTTCTTTGTGAGGCTGCGGGCTTGCATCAGTCTGGAGGCCTTCCCTGCATTTAAGTGGGCTGGTCAGGTGTGGTCCTCCTTGGGGGTCCCCCGCCCCATACTCTGGAGGAGATGGAAGAGGGAGGCCAGCAGTGGCTTTGGCATGAGCAGGAGGAAAGCGGCTTGGAGGAGACACAAGCAGCCTGTTCATTGCTATTCTGACCCAGCCGCTGAGGCCTGTCCAGGGTGCAGAGTGCATATCCCAGCCTCCACTTCCACCCTCACCAGGAGAGCGGCCTGAAGGAGGGAGGGGGAACCTCTGCAAGGCTGGGCCCAGGCTCGCCATTCTTGGAGCAAGATCAGCTTCTTGTCTGAGCCTCCCAGCAGCTCTGAGAATGAACAGACTCCCAGCAAGGGGGTCTGCAGGGACCCTCCCTCTGAGGAACTCACTTCCCAGATCTGACAAAGGGTTCAGTTTCTGTCCAAACCTGTTTCCTTTTGGTCCTGTAGTTCTCAGACGTAAGCCTGCATCAGAAGTTGCTGGAAGGTTTGTTAAAACCCGGATTGCTAGGCCCAGTGATTGCTGACCCAGTGGATCTGATGGGGCCCGAGTATCCGTACCTCTGGCAAGCTCCCAGTGGCGCTCCTGCTTGGGGGTCCACACTTTGAGGACCACTGACACCCACAGAGAAGGGCTGCGTCTTTAGTCCTCCCTCCACTCCCCTAGCGCTGAATTCACAGCTGGTCCTCATTTTATGGATCAGCAACATTGGCTGTAAAGTAAATTTCAGTATGTTGAATCATTTTTTACCCTTGAATCATGTGCTGTGATGAGGGACTTGTTCTAACAATACCCAGGCACCCTCGGGCAGCTTCTCAAAAGAGGGGACTGCGCCTTTGTGTGACTCCCCCTGGTCTCACAAGTGTTGAACGCTGTGTGGAACCGGATGGAATCATCGCCATGACAACCCGAGATTAGCTCCTTATTTTGTTCCAGTCAGGGCTAATGGCTCTTGCATTCTCTCTCCATTCAACCTGCCCAAGTGGTCTTTCCCCCTCCTGCTGTCACAAGGCACTGTATCTCCTTGGCCGCTGTGCGTATCAGTGTCTCGGTGGGAGCAGCTCCGAGAGTGTGCCCACCATCACCGCCCACCCCAGCAGAAATCCCTCTGGGCCTGAATTCTCACCGAGTCCCCATCGAGGCTTTTAGTGGGATAGACTGAGCCAGGAAGGTGTAGGCAGGCTTCATGGAGAATTGGGAGGCTTGGGGTGTCCGAGTGGAGAGTTCTCCCAGGGAAGAACACTGGTTCTGGCTTCCTCTGCACGGGGAAGAAGAAGACGGGAACTCTCTTGACCCAGAAACCACGTCTGATGCACTTTACTGTCTCCTCCTTGAAGCAGAGTTCCTTTGGCTGTGTCATCAGTATCTTCCAGTTTTCCTTGTGTTTTTGGCCACCTTTCCAAGTCTTCTTTGCCAACTTCTCTTCTGAGTGGTGACCTTCCTTTTGTTGGGGCCAGGCCCTAGTCTCTTCTCTCTTTTTTTCTTCTCAAATCTACACCCTCTCACTGGACATATTATCTGGGCCCATGGCCCTACATAACTTCCTTGTGCTGACCGCTTCTTGTTCTCTTCCTCCAGTGGCAATTTCCCCTCTGAACACTAGAATGTTATCTAACTGCCTATTTGAAATCTAGTTCTGCTTGGCTGTTTGCATCATCTCAAACTAAACACACCCCAGATGACACTCTTGAGTTCCAGCTTGCTGATTCCCTCCACCACCTGCCTCTCATCCAGCCCTCCCCACTGTGGCTGGTGGCTCAGTCAGCTGGCCATCCAGACACTCAAACCCAGGTGCCATCCTTGATGCCTCTCTCCCCTTCACTGCAGAAGTCAGGGTAGCCTAGACCATGGTGCAGTAGCAAATGAACCTTAACATCTCAGAGACTTAGTACTATAACGTTTATTGCTTGCACATCACAGGCCAGTGTGGTGGGCAGAGTGGGCAGGTGAGTTTGACTCTACTTGGTCCTTCAGAGCTCCATCTCGGAACCTGCCACACTGGATATGTGGCCTCCAGGGATGCTGCAGAGAGGGGAGAGAGAGAGAGTTTGCGGAGTCTGCAAGGGGTATTTTTGAGACCCATTTGTCATCCCCCGCCCCACTCACCATGAGTGAGTGCTCAGTCACATGAGATGGATGAGCATGAAGGGTCCCTGGCACACTCACCAGTTGTGTCCAGCCAGTCTGTCACCAAGTCCTGCCTCCAGACCTTCCTACACAGCACTCCATTCGATCTTGGCTGCCATCGCTCTTCATCAAGCCCCACCACCCTCCTCCCAACTGCTGCCACATCCTGACAGACGTGTCTTCATGTTTGCTTTCCTGCTCTTGAAGTATATTACCTTCCCACACAGCCAAATCAGGCCACGTGCCTCCTTGTCTTAAAACCCGTCTGAGGGAGGTAGAATAATGCCCCCATCAAAGATGCCCACGTCCTCATCCCCCAAAGCCTGTGGACTGTGTTGCCTTAAAAGACAGAAGGGACTTGGCAGGTATAGTTACATTAAGATGGGTGAGTAGCCTGGATTATTCAGTATAATCACAAGCATCCTTATAAGTGACAGGAGGCAGCAGGAGGGTCAGAGGAGAGAGTTTTGAAGATGCTATGCTATTAGCTTGGAAGATGGAGGAAGGGGCCACAGGGCAAGGGATGTGGGTGGGCTCCTGAATCTGGAAAAGATAAGAGAACAGATTCTTCGCTAGAGCCTCCAGAAGAAATGCTGACACTTTGACTTTGGCCCCTTTCTGACTTTTGACCTCCAGAACCGTGAGACAAGAAATTGGGTCATTGTAAGCCACTAAGTTTTCTGTGTTACAGCAGCAACGGGAAAATGATACACCATCCAAGGTCTTCTTCAGCATTTGGCATTAAATCCAGATTTACTCCCGTGATCATAGACCATAAGCCCTGGGCAAGCCAAGACCAGGGGTGCTTATTCAACCCACTTTTGCTCTTCAGTGTCTGGCTCTTAATAGACACTTAATACTTCTTGAATATGTGAGTGAAGAAGAGGGAGGGAAGGAGAAAATGAGAAGATGAAAAAAAGGCAAAAGGAGGAGAGGGAGGAGGAGAAAAGGCATCTTGAAATCTTCCAGCCACAACAGCACTAAGCTTTGTTGGGGCTGGAGTCTGGAACAGATGGGGAAAGAGAAACTGGACGTATTGTGTGGGTGTGGAAGGAAGATGAATTGTCGTCCTTATTGAAAAAAAAAAGGTGCTCTCAGGAGCCCAGACCCAGTTCTCATCTCCCTGGAAAGTGTTCTTAGGAGCACTCGGCTCCGAGGCTCCCGAGGCCAGAGCCGACCCATCGAGAATGGGAGAGAAGACAGACCCCATCTCCCTTCTCATCTGGGTCCAGCTGAGAGGTGATAACTGTAGGGAAAATGTGCACGAGGCATCCTGGGAAGCCCTGAGGAGACCTGCGTCTCTTTTGACCCCAGTGATGCCAGCCAGAGGGGTGGGTGGATGGCTGAGAGCTCCCTATGGATCGGGGACATTGTCCCATAAAGCAAAACTGTTTATCTATTCACAACATTTCCGACACCAAACGTGTGCGTTTTCCATACCAAGCAATTCTCCAGTTTTCTATGGACACTCACTGGATGTCCCTACAATTTAATTCAAATCTGACCCTAACTATCTAGAGTTAGCACAGACCCTACAGGTGAAGGTTCAGTTTCAGGAGACTGCTCCCCCATTTCAGATGCCAGTTGCACATCGTGGGTCCTCACACTTAAGGTAACCCACACTTCAGTCTGACTTGGCTACCGATCAGGGGTTCCCATGGCCTCCTTCTCACACTCAATAATTTGCTATTGTGACCCACAGAACACGTTTACCAGTTTTTTTATAAATGAACCAGGATTTTATAAATGAACAGCCGGATGAAGAGGTCCATAGGGTGAGGTCCAATAGAATCCCAAGTGCAGGAGCTTCTGTCTTTGCAGAATGTGCCACTCTCTGGCATGTGGATATGTTCACCAACCCAGAAACTCTCCAGATCCCATTGTTTAGGGGTTTATGGATGTTCCATTATGTAGGCACGATGGGTTAAATCGTTGGCCTTTGATGATTAACTCAATTTTTGGCCCCAACATGAGAGGTGGGGCTGAAAGTTCCAGTTCCTTAATCCCACAGTTGGTTGCCCTGTGGACCAGTCCCTATCCTCCAAGAGCAATGTCATGAGCATACACTCAGGTATGGCTGAAAGGGGCTTATGAATAGAAAGCTGCTCCTCTGACACTATCACTCAGGTTGTTCCCAGGGTTTTAGGAGCTCTATGCCCGAGTGCCGGAGAATTGACGCTTTTGAAATGCGGTGCTGGAGAAGACCCTTGAGAGTCCCTTGGATGGCAAGGAGATCAAACCAGTCAATCCTAAAGGAAATCAACGCTGAATATTCATTGGAAGGACTGATGCTAAAGCTGAAACTCCAATGCTTTGCCACTTGATGCAAATAAACTGACTCATTGGAAAAGACCCTGATGCTGGGAAAGATTAAAGGCGAAAAGAGAAAGGGCCAGCAGAGGATGAGATGATTAGATAGTATCACTGACTCAATGGACATGAGTTTGAGCAAACTCTGGGAGATTGCAAAGGACAAAGGAGCCTGGTGTGCTATAGTCCATGGCGTCACAAAGAGTCGGACACAACTTAGTGACTGAACAGCACCAAACAGTCAGGAATCCGGGATGAAGAACAAATGTGTAATTCTTATTATATCACAATATCATAGTCTCACAATATCAGAGTCATTGTGATTTATTATATCCCGATATCAAATTTATTTTATCACAATATCATAGTCTCCTAAACCCAGACACTAGACTTGGGCCCTAAAGTTTGGGTTCTACTTTTAGGCTTCCTACATGCTCTGGTGCCACAGGAATTATCCCACTAGGATCTTCAGTCTATGGAGGGAAGGCAGGCCAGGAACCAGGAGGGCTTGTAGAGCATGGTGGGCCATGGGGCAAGTGAGGGGACCTTGGCAGATGCCCTGTTGAGGATGTCTGTCCTGGCATTGGGGCCAGGGAAGGCAGCCCCAGCCTCCTGGCCATCCTTCCCAGATCCCAGCAGGTCCTGAGTGACTCTCTTCCAGATCTGAGCTCTAATCATTCAAGGAGTTGGGAGACCACTCAGTCGCCCAGCCCTTGATGTGCTCAATGTGAAACTGAGTCAGGCTGGAGGGTGTGGAGACTTGCCAGAATCATGCTGTGAGCCCTTGGCAAACCTCGAGTTTGTGACACCCTGTCGATGTGGAGGGGGTGCCTGTCCTTTCCCTCCCACTGCCCTCAAATGAGAACTTCTCATATTTGTTTTCTCCCCCACTGTAGCCCTGGGCCTAATGGGTGCTGGTACATGCTAGCTGCTCAGTAAACAGTTGTTGGGAGGATGGATCCCTCACTGCCTCCATGTCTCAGACCTTCAACCTGGGAACCCTCTCCCATTGTGCCACCTACACCTGAGCCCCTCGGCCCTTGTGACTATGTTCCCTCGCTCATCTAACAAGTTCTGGGCCTTGGGAACATCAGCTGGCAGAAGCAGCTGGCTGTGCCAGGGCCTAATGTTCCACATTAAGGAACATCTGTTGGCGAGGGCTCCCAGGGTGTGGGCCATACACAGCCACGCTCCATGGCCATCCTATGGTCAGTATGGGCCATGTTGCCCAAAGATGTACTGTTAGGTCTCTTCCAAGGACATGTTGTCATGACTAGCCACGTGTAGGGGGGAGTCCTGCTGTAATGGGTGGACAAGAATCATCAGTAACAGGCTTGGGGCCCATCTCCCTTCATGTGGCCCTCAGAATCGTCATCATCTTGGTTTGTCATCCTGAGAGCTTTCTGTGATGCTTCTAGCTCCCAAATGCAGTCATTCTGGAAGCAGTATACTATGGGCTACTGTGACTGCATGTGAGTTCTGAAGTTGTTGTTATTCAATTACTAAGTTGTGTCTGACTCTTTGTGACCCCACGGACTGCAGCACGACAAGCTCCTCCGTCCTCCACTGTCTCCCGGGGTTTGCTCAAACTCATGTCCATTGAGTCAGTGATGCTATCTAACCATTCTAAAGTAGCCAGGTCTGAATTCTAAGAGATAGGGTTTTTTTTGCACATTGGCAACCTTGTATGCTTTCTGATCTCAACATGACCCGAAAGTCAGCCATCGGCCCCAATAGAGTGGCTGTGAGCTCAGGAGGCCCACCCCAAGCCCCCACCCCTGCCCAATGCCTGCCAGGCTTCCTCTGTGTCTGCCCAGTGACCTTCCACTGGCCTTGCTCACCTGCTTGGGCTCTATTTCATCTCTCTGCCTAGGTCTGTCTCAGGGGAATGATTCCCAGGGATACCTAAGTGAAATAATGAGATTAGTGGTAATAACAATGGTGACCAGGCACTGAGTGAGTCTGCCTTTCTTCCGACAACTTTTCATGTATGAACTCATTAATCCTTCCCACAGCCCTGGGGGTGGGACAGGCACAGGCTGTCTTGTACCTGGCAGAGGAGCCCTCCAAAGTCCTGATTTAGAGCCTGATCAGCCAGGTGAGGTCCCTTTCCTGGAAGTCTGCACTCTGCCATCGGACACACCACATATTGCCTCCCATCTCTGCCTTTGCCCCTCTGTCATGATTATATCACTGTATGCACTTCCTCTGCCCACGTGGAACACGAGGCGTTCCCTGCTCCTCTCATGTGTCTTTTTCCTGATTGACCTCTCACCCCGTGGCCTCGCCCATGCCCCATGTGCTGGAGTATAGAGCAAGGACCAGGCTTCAGGGATTGTGTTAAGGAGCTGAGGTGATAGGGCCACTGGCTGGTGCTCACCCATAGTGGTGGCTGTGTGACCTGGTCAGATATTTCTTTGGAAGAGCTTTTGGTCACAGGTATGTGGGGATGAGTGAGGAGACCAGTGGGGAAGCTGTAACCAGGATCCTAGGGAAAAGTGGTCTGCTCTTGACCAGGTGGAGGTGCAAGGATAGAGAGTAGGATAAGTGAAAAGTGAAAGTGAAGTCACTCAGTCATGTACGACTCTTTGCGACCCTGTGAACTGTAGCCTACCGGGCTCCTCCATCCATGGGATTCTCCAGGCAAGAATACTGGAGTGGGTTACCATTTCCTTCTCCAGGGGATCTTCCCGACCCAGGGATCAAACCCGGGTCTCCCGCATTGGAGGCAGACGCTTTAACCTCTGAGCCACCAGGGAACACAAATATTGGACTCTCAGACCAGCAGGACTTGGTGACCAATTGGCTATGGAGCACGAAGGAAAAGGTGACAAGTGAGAGTGATTCCAGGGCTCCAACTGAGGCTGAGGCAGGAGATCAGGTTTTGTAGGAGACGCTCAGTTGAGTCTTGGACAGGCTGGGTGTGGATTGTCTTGGGCCTTTCAAGATGGGGATATCCAGCAGGCACCTGGCTGTGACAGGCAGCCCTCAGGTTGTGCAGGAGATATGCTTGGGAGTTGCGTGTATAATTCTGTCAGGAAGCCCTTGAGCCTGGTTCAGTTCAGTTCAGTTCACTGATTGAGGCGTGTCTGACTCTTTGCAACCCCATGGACTGCAGCATGCCAGGCTTCTCTGTCCATCACCAACTCCTAGAGCTTGCTTAAACTCATGTCCATCGAGCCGGTGATGCCATCCAACTATCTCATCCTTTGTCGTCCCCTTCTCCTCCTGCCCTCAATCTTTCCCAGCATCAAGTCTTTTCTGATGAGTCAGTTCTTCACATCAGGTGGCCAAACTATTGGAGCTTCAGCTTCAGTATCAGTTCTTCCAATGAATATTCAGGATTGATTTCCTTTAGGATGGACTGATTGGATCTCCTTGCAGTCCAAGAGACTCTCAAGAATCTTCTCCAACACCACAGTTCAGAAGCATCAATTCTTTGGCACTCAGCTTTCTTTATGGTCTCTCATAAAGAAGGCAATGGCACCCCACTCCAGTACTCTTGCCTGGAAAATCCCATGGGCAGAGGAGCCTGGTGGGCTGCAGTCCATGGGGTTGCGAAGAGTCGGACACAACTGAGCAACTTCACTTTAACTTTTCACTTTAATGCATTGGAGAAGGAAATGGCAACCCACTCCAGTGTTTTTGCCTGGAGAATCCCAGGGATGGCAGAGCCTGGTGGGCTGCCGTCTATGGGGTTGCACAGAGTCGGATACGACTGAAGCGACTTAGCATATCCGTATATGACTACTGGAAAAAACATAGCTTTGACTATATAGACCTTTGTCAGTAATGTCTCTGCTTTTTAATATGCTGTCTAGGTTTTCTTTCTTTAATTTTACTTGCTCCTTGGAAGAAAAGCTTTGAGCCTGTTGATCTCGTCTAAGATGAGTGGAGCAAAGGGCCGAGGGCAGGACAGATGCAAGCCCCTGCATTCAGTCAGATGGGGCCCAGTCAGTAAGGGCGATGAGGTCAGTAAGGTCAAGAGGCCTCCCAGTGGAGAGGAGTGATGAAGTCAGACGAGGGGTGAAGCATGAAGGGGATGTGAGGACAGAGTGACAAGGAGTGCAGAAAACAACACCAGGAGGCTGGTAGGGGCTGGAAGGAGAGTGGGTACAGGGGTAGGAGGATCTACTGAGTGCCCCAAATCTGAAAATCTAGCCTTCAAACTTGACCTCTTCCTCCTCCTGGGCAGGTCACGTGCCATGAGTCACTGTCTTAAGGATTCCTAAAGAGCTCTGAGTTTGTCCTTACTCCTCTCCATCCCTCGGTGCTCACCTGATCTGGGCGTGTGTCCCCACCATGGTGGCCTCTGAGGGGGTCCCTGCGTCCTGTCCCTTTGTGCTCCGAGTCCTTTCATAGTCCGGGGACTTGGCTGTGTAGGTCTCTATCTGGCTGACTCTGCTCTCCTCCCCAACCCCATCTGACCAGTTTGTGCTCCTCCTTCAGGTTCCTCCTTCATTTTCACTCCATCTCTCTGCTCCAGGCCTGTCCTGAAAGGCAGTGGGTGGCCGGGGCATGGGGTAGTGGTGGCAATGGAACATCCTCAGGCCAGCCAGTTCCTGCCTCTCCCTCCACCCAGGAGGTTGATCTGAAGCTGGACCTCACAGTGATGTGGAGCCTGGGGGTGTGGAAGAGCTTGTGCAGGGTGCTGTGTGTGTGTGTCCTGTGTGTGTGTGCTCCATTTGTGCTCTGTGTGTGTCTATGCTCTATGTGTGTGTGCTGTGTGTGTGTCTGTGCTCTGTGAGTGTGTGTGCTCTGTGTGTATGCTCTGTGTGTGTGTGTATGCTCTGTGTGTGTCTGTGCTTTGTGTTTGTGAGTACTATCTGTGTGTGTGCTGTGTGTGTGTGCTTTGTGTGTATGCACACTCTGTATGTGTGCTCTGTGTGTGTGTGCTCTGTGTATGTGCTCTGTATGTGTGTATGCTCTGAGTGTGTGTGCTCTGTGAGTGTGTGTGCTCTATGTGAGTGTATGCACTCTGTGAGTGTGTATGCTCTGTGTGTGTGTGCTCTTTGTGTGCTCTGTGAGTGTGTGTGCTCTATGTGTGTATATGCTCTGTGTGTGTGCATGCTTTCTGTGTGCATGCTCTGTGTGTGTGTGTGCTCTGTGTGTGTGCATGCTTTCTGTGTGCATGCTCTGTGTGTGTGTGTGCTCTGTGAGTGTGTGCATGCTCTGTGTGTGCTGTGTGTGTGTGCTCTGTCAGTGTGTGTGCTCTGTGTGTGTGTGTGGGGACTACTGGATGTGCTCTCACCATGGTTTTCATCCCCACAGGGTGCCCTGGGATGTGGGACAACATCACATGTTGGAAGCCCGCCCACGTGGGTGAGATGGTCCTCGTCAGTTGCCCCGAACTCTTCCGGATCTTCAACCCAGACCAAGGTGGGTTTCCCCCGGGCCTCTTCAGGCTGCACTCAGTCCAGCCTGTTCCCCCAAGTCAGACCCCAGGCGTTCTGGGGGACAAGCACCGAAGACCGGGGGCACCCTGCGGGGAGGTGGTTCCCGTTTCGGAGCCCTGTGCTGGTGAGAGGAAATCAGGGACCCCTGTGCACAAAGGAACACAGAAGCACCCTTCACACACAGCAAGGCCCCGTAGAGGCACGTCATTGTGCTGGGGCAAGGCTAGGCGCTCGGATGTGGGCTCCATCACGTAACCCAGCTGGGGACCTTGAGCAGGGCAGTCACCCCTCTGTCCCCCCATTTCCTAGTCTATCAGATCGGAATGTGGAATGGTGACTGGGAGAATTTAAGTGGAAATCCCTTAGCAGGACTGGGTGCAGCTTGATGGGCAATTATAAGTGTGAGCTGATGTTATCACCATGATCACTCATACAGGGAGGCCCAGGTGACTGCTCTCCATGGGGAGGGAACTAAGGGGAAAGTGTTCGGAGGGATCTCTCCTTTGGATGTGAGTCTGGTGGGTTCTCCAGGCCTATTTCTGCCTTGGCAGAGACTCATTTGCCCCCAAAAGAAGGTTGGTGTCTGCTTTTAGTGAACATTGACACTGGGAGGGGCCTGGAGCCAGACTGGGCCTCCACCCCGACTCTGTGGGTGTCCCAGGAAGCAGGGTGGCAAGCTGGGGGTCGCTGAGTTAGGCTGGGCAGAGGGAGATGGAGGGACTGGGCTCCAGGCAGGTGATGTACTGAGAACCACACGTGGACCACCGAGTCCTGGGTTGGGGCCTTGGTTTGAGGAAGGAGGGTAGGGACCCCTGCAGGGACAAGAGGGTCTGAGACACTTGTGTGGCCACGCACGAGTCCCTTGAGATCTGGGCCTCAGCTTCCTCCCTCACCTGCCTAAGGTCTTGGGGAGTGTCCGTCTAGAAGTAGAGTCTCCAAGCTGCGTTTCACTCCACTGTCCTCTAGCCCATGTGTCAGAGGCAGAGGCAAATGTTTTCACACCTGAAAGCCCAGCAGCCTTGTTTCTGCCTGCAGGGGAGTCTGCGTGGAGGAGGAGGTGCAGGGAGATGGAGGCAGTGTGTTGGGGATGCCCGGCCCCATCTCTGGCTCCCCACCCAGGACTAGAGAAGGCCGGGTCTAGCTATGCTGTCCCCATCTCACCTCCCCGACTTTCTGTTTGGGCCCGTTAGCCATACCGCCCACCTCCAGAATCTCAATCCAGGCCAGTCCAGTTAAACTCTTCCATCCTGACAGTGGCGTGAGGACTGGATGCAACCCAGAGTAGAACGGGAAGTGCTGAAAGGAGAGGCACAGTGTGAATGGTGGGGCGTCAAGTGGGGTGGCAGCCCGGTGATTCAGCCCCGATTTCTAATTCATTCCTATAGAGACCAACTTAATCACTTCCTCCATTCACGTACTCCTTTCATTCAGTCATTTATTTAAAGTTGACAGAACATCTACTCTGGGTCAGGTACCGTGGCAGGACTACTTTTCCACCACGCACAGAAAAGGTAAAATGAATCAGCAGTAAAATAAAATTTTCTTAAGATATGCTTTCTTTCAGATTCTATGCCTCCCTCTGGCAGTTGCACAATGAATGTGTTATTTACACCTGCCTCTTAATGGTTCATTAAGGCAGGGCCTTTTAGCATCTCCATTCACAAAGTTAGACTTGACTTAAATACTTAGAAAGCTGAGAACTGCAGTTTTCCTTTTATTTCCTGGTTCCCAGGGCTGAATCTCGTGCTCATTGTAATAGTTGCTGCTTTACAACTGTTGGAGATGCAGGAACGCGATCTCGCTCCTCCTTTGGAATGCCTCTCTTTCTCAGTAACTGTGCCCTGTTCTTGCAGGAATGGTAGAAGTCTCTAGTAGAACAGTAGAATCCCAGCTTGTAGTTCTCAGGCCTCTGGGGCCCCAGCACAACCTCTCTTCAGAGTCTGGGAGTGGGAAGGAGGAGGGCACCATCAGCAGGGCTCAGAGAGCAGATTGACTTTAGCCGAACTTGCTCACCTCTGTGTTTTCTCTCTCGCTCTGTTTCAGTCTGGGAGACGGAAACCATCGGTAAGAGGAACCTTGGAGAGGACAGACTGCTGATTATCTGTCCATCTGTCCATCTTCCCATCCAGCAGGAGCCCAGCTGACTATTAGGAGTGGGTGGGGGTGGAATGAGAGGTTCATCAGGGGCTGGGCTCATCCCTCCTTTCCCTGTCCTCCCCCCTTGGCCATCTGGAGGCTGGGGAGACACAGGGAGATGGAGAGATGCAGCCCTTCCTTGGTCTCAGGGTGCTCACGGGCTTGTTTGAGAAGATGGGACTCACCTATAGAGGGCTCAGCAAGCAAAGACATCTGTGTGCTTTGGCATGAGCTTCTGTGTGTGTGAGCCCATGCCGATACTGACATCCCCAGGGCCATGGAGTCAGAATGCTTGGCAGGCTCCGGAGCAGAAGAGACCTAACCAGGTGACATGCAGGCAAACTAACGAT
Organism: Cervus canadensis; assembly: GCF_019320065.1. Lineage (NCBI taxonomy): Eukaryota > Metazoa > Chordata > Mammalia > Artiodactyla > Cervidae > Cervus > Cervus canadensis. Next base: position 61,639,954 of record NC_057388.1, on the reverse strand, counting down.
GGTGTCAGGGAAGTCTTCCTGGAGGAGGTGACGTGTCAGTTGGACCTTGAAAACAGAATTTTGAAAAGTAGAGGGAAATGGGAGTTCATTGCTAGCAGAGGATTCAGTCTAAAAAAAGGTGGAAGTGGAAATAAAGAATTGGGAGAGAAAGAGAAAAATATGTCTGAGGAGAAAATCTTTGGAGTTTTGGGGTTCCTTTGATGGGAGCGGTTTGTGGGCTGAGATGGAGGGTTGAACACCAAACGAAAAACCCAAGCTCAGAACCCATATTGCTATTTTTTGTCCTTTTTCCTGAAAAGAGCCGGTTAATGAGCTTTTTTTTTTTTTTACAAAATAGAAATAGACTCAGAGACAGAAAACAGACTTATGATTATCAAAGAGGAGAGCGGAGGTGGAGGTAGAGATAAATTAGGAGTTTTCCACGAACATATATGCACTATTTTATACAAGTTAGACAAACAACAAGGACAGACAAAAAGAGAAAAGGCCAGTCACCCTCTTCCAGTCCTCTCTCACTCCAGAGGTCCTCCCCTCCTCCGGACAGTGTCTCATTTCCATACCCTGTCGTCCAGTGGGGAGAACTGAGTCATGAGCCACCATTAGCATCATAGAAACACAAAGCAAATGGGATGGCCCTGGAAGGTGCAGTGTGTATGTGGCTGCTCTGTGCGACGCTTCCTCTTGGCTGAGACCCCACCTCCCCCAGCCCCCCATCTCTAGACTAGGGGCAGCTTTGACCTTCCAGGAAGCAGAGTAAGGAGTGGATAGCCCTGGCAAGCTGATGGTCAGGTGTCCTGACTCATGCCCACGTCTGTTTTGCAGGAGAGTTTGGTTTTGCAGACAGTAAATCCTTGGATCTCTCAGGTAAGAGACGAACTGATATTGACCATGGGCTGGCTGGAGGGAGGTCGTCTAACCTGTAAGGTCACAGGGAGGTAACCTGTGAGCTTGGGGACCCCCTTCCAGGATGGGCTATGCCTCTCTGTGGCTCTGTGATCTTTGTTAGCTCACTTTCCTTCTCTGATGAAGCTGTGGATTTTCTCCATGGAAATTTGCATGCAAGTGCTCAGACAGAACACTGCATATAATTTCAGGGAAGGACAGATCTCAGTAAAAGAACTCCTTTGATGGAGTTTAAATGGCCCGTGATAGCTTGGAGCTCCCACAAGTAGAACAGTGGTTCTCATACTTTGTGATCACAGTCACCTGTGTGCTAAGTCACTTCAGTCATGTCTGACTCTTTGTGGCCCTGTGGACTGTAGCCCACTAGGCTCTTCTGTCCATGGGATTCTCCAGGCAGGAATATTGGAGTGGGTTGCCATTCCCTTCTCCAGCACAGTCACCTATTGGGCTTGTTAAAACAGATTCCTGGACCTCGCCCCTGGAGTCTCTGATAGAGCAGTCTGGGTGGGGCTTGAGAATGTGCATTTTGGCCAGTCTCCCTGGTGATGCTAATGGGCCCGTCTAGGGAGGGCACCCACTTTGAGAACCTCTGCCCTAAGATTCTGTGCTTCTATGAAGTTGCCGGAGCAAAACAGCCTAGTGAAGTAGGCGCAGCCACTGGAGGGTGTTGGCAGTCTGGAGAGTACTCCATCTTCCGGAGATTTCTATCAGAACAATAGACTAGCAGATTCATGGAATAGTTCTAAACAAAAAGGTTTATACTTTTCTGAGCCCACACTATATTTTGAAAAGGGTAAGAAAGAAAATAAAAGAAAGGAAATGGCTTGTATCTCCAGGATACTTTTTAAAAAAAAGATGTTTTTCAGCGCGGCTTCCCTTTCCTCTTCCCACCACCCTGATGTGGGCAGAGCAGAGAGGAGACCCAGGGAAGGGAAGGGCTTGGCCACTGCCATGGTCCCCTAGGACGTGCAGACTTTCTGAAAGAAATGTTCAGAGGGACTTGGAAGGAGGTTGCCAGCAGCAGCCTGAAACAGATTTGCTGGAAGAAAAAACCATTTGGCATTAAACTGTGGGACAGAAGTGACCTTGTCTCCCTGGGTCTGCTAGACGTCCTCCTTGTGCTGGGTCACATACTACCCAGAATCTGAGCTGCAGTAAGAGACCAGTCTCCCCGCTTTGGGCAGAGCTCTCTTTATGGCAGGATCACTCACCCTCTGCTGCTTCCCAAAGCCCCAGGAAGTGCATTTCTGACTCTTGGTTGAAAAGAACTGGCCTTGGATCTTCCAACTCAGTCAGAAGGACATGAGGTTGGAAAAGTGTTGGAGTCGCCTGTGTTGGCTGCTGCTCTTGTCCCTGTCCAAGTTCCCGAGAGATGGCCTTGGACTCTGAGCAGGGGTTCTTCCAGCAGTATGGATGCTGGAGCCCCTTTTATGCAGATGTCTCTTTTTTATGATTTCCTGGTCCCTGAATCCTGTGAAAGGAAGAGCCACCCCCAGGTGTCCTAATACACCAGGTAAACTCCCAGGAAGCCAGTCGGGGAAGAGGGGTCAGCCTGGGGCCACACTTAGGGGCTGGGCTGAAGGCAGAGGGGGCTGCTGCCTTTTCCCCTCCCCTAGACATCATGGTTCACCCTTAGACAGTCAGGAGCAGAGAGGATACAATGAGCAATCATTAAAGGCTAAAAGGCCCCAGGCAGGGTGAAAACCAGACTGGACTCCACTCTGCAGCCAACAAATGACTCCTGCCTCCTCTGGTGTCCTACAAAATGGCCTTTAAAGTCAAGCTAAAGAAAATGAAAGTACATTAGTGATAGGAAACAGACCTCTAAACTTGAAAAGGCAGAAGTCTTTTTTTTTTTAGCCTGAATATGTATCTTAATAAGATCTGATGCTAGGTTAATGGAGGTCTGGTCCTTGTTAATTAAGCAAGCCACGTGCCCCCTGGATACCGTGGAAGCTGCTGGAAGGCCCAGAACTCCCAGTGAAAGCCTCACCTGGAGCTTCTCCAGATATGACGAGAGCTCCTGCCACACCACTGCCCAAGGTGATTCCTGGGCCAGGAACTCTGGGCCTGGAATCTGCATCTGTGATCCCAGGTCATTCTTGTGCTATTCCAGGGCCTCCAGGAGAGGGTCAGGCCTTTTCCTAGAGGGAAGGAGGCTGGATTCATCCTGGCTCAGTCCTCTCATTCCTTGTTTAGAGATCAGCTTTCATTGGTCCCCCCTGCATCCCACGTTCTTAGTATAAAGGCTAAGCAAGTATTATTTTCACTCGGACACTGGAAGATCTCATGAACCTGTAGCTGCCATGCTTCTCAGATGGACATGTGGATTTCCAGGAATTTCTACTTAAGGAGTAATAGGCCATTAAGAATTTTAGACCCCTCTTACATCATTTCTGTGCCTCACCATGTTTTTGTTCTGCTGCAGACATGAGGGTGGTGAGCCGGAATTGCACGGAGGATGGATGGTCAGAGCCATTCCCTCATTATTTCGATGCCTGTGGGTTTGAGGAGTACGAGTCTGAGACTGGGGACCAGGTGAGTATCTGCTGCCCTCCTAAAGGTGGAGGGGTGGGCCCGAGGAGGCAGGTGGAAGCACGTGTCCCCCAGGGGCCCTGACTCCTGATGAAACTGCAGAAACTCGAGTCCCCAGGCAGCATTCATGAGTGCCTGCGGTGTAGCCAGATGCATGCTGGGCAGGACTTTCACTCACTCATTCTAGGCTGAGAAACAACTGTCTTGCTGCCTGAGCTCCTCTGGCCCCCACCGCGTGTCCACCATCTCCCTGGTGGCTTTTCCAGGACACCTGCCTTTCTGTGGTCCAGCCATTGTAGGGTTAACGCGGGGCTCAGCAGGGGGCCCCCTGGATCCTTCTCCAGGCTAAAGGCTGGCTCATTCTGGCTGGTCAGTGCTCCTGCACTGGACCAGCATGTAGCTTCTGCGCAGTGCAGATGGACAGAGGAGGAGGTGGCTCAGTGGGAATGGGCTTGGGGAGCCTGGGGTGGTGGAGGAGCTGATGGGGGAGGGAAGGAGAGGTGATCAACTAGAGAAGAGGGGAAGGAGGAGCTGGGTAGCATGCCCAGAGGTGGGCAGGCCTGGCCTGGGAGACTTGGTGCCGTCCCCGGGGGCCCGGGGCAGGCCCCACATGGAGCCCTGCATGTCTTGCGCTCTGCTCCAGGATTACTACTACCTGTCGGTGAAGGCCCTGTACACAGTTGGCTACAGCACGTCCCTCGTCACCCTCACGACCGCCATGGTCATCCTGTGTCGTTTCCGGTGAGATTCCTGACAGCCTTCAAGCGACTGCAGCCCACTCCAGCACAGAGCCCTTGCTCTGCGCCTCCCACCCCCGCCTCCTGCCCTGGTGTCAGCCCTGGAGGTCTCTTGTAAGGCGTTTCCCCCACCCCTACGATAAGAGATAGGAAACTTGACCCCAGAGAGGACAACTGACTTGTCCAGGGCCACACACAGCAAGCCAGACCGTGGGCAGTAGACCTACGCCCCTCGCTTTATCTTCCTGGGATAGGTGGGGAGAGGTCACAGGAGGGCGCAGTATGGCCTCCCTCCCTCACTGGAGGAAGCAGGTGGCGGGGAGTCTGGGAGTGAGTGAGGCTTTAGAGAGCTGGGAAGAAGGGGTGGTCTAGGTGGACGGCCCCCTTGAGACAAAGCTGTGGAGTCAGCCCGAAGCGGACCCCAGCGTGGAGGGTGGAAGGCTGTGGGGTTCCTGACCTCAAGGCGTCTGTCTTCCCCGCCTGTGGGTGTAGGAAGCTGCACTGCACCCGCAACTTCATCCACATGAACCTCTTCGTGTCGTTTATGCTGAGGGCCATCTCCGTCTTCATCAAAGACTGGATCCTCTACGCTGAGCAGGACAGCAATCACTGTTTTCTCTCCACTGTGAGTGTGCTAAGCCCTGCCACGATTAGTCCTCCCTGCAACGCCCCGCTGTCCAGGTGTTTTCCTGCAGGTTGAGGTGTTGGCCCCCGTGAACACAGAAACCCAGGGATGACCATGAGGTTACTAGCAGCCAGTGAGACCCCGGCTTGACATCACTTCCTGTTCCTTGGCCTGTGGGTGTACTTGGCAGAGCAGTTGAGGCAGGTCAGGTGGAGATGTCAAGTCCCACTTGACTAAGGAGGGAACTTGGCTCAGAGAGAGGACTGGCTTGGTCAGTGGTGCTTTGGCCCAAGATGGAGCCAAGGGGCTGATTGACTGGGGTTCCCTCCATACCACCTACCCAGTTCTGATAGCTTTGGAAGTAAGCAGAAAAGACAGGCCTTGATGGGGGCAGGATGAGAGAACAGCCCAGAGCCCAACGCCTTGGCCTGAAAGGGCACACGTGGAGGCAAGTGTCTATGAGACTTCTGGGAGGGCCAAGGGTACCCTATTTACCTATGTGATATCTGAACCCTTTATTGTACCAAGGAGGCTCCTTCAGTATCCTCTTTATTCTCCTCATCTATGGGGGCTGGGGAAGAGGCAGAAAGTGGGGCTGGGGAAGGGGCAGAAAGCGGGGCAGAGTGAGCCTGGCGAGAAGAGAGGGTTCTGTGTGCACCCCTTGACCCCACCCCATCCCCATCCTTTTCTTACATACGCAGAGCTGCCTCCATGGGCAGCTTTGATTCAGACTCAGGATGCTGCAGTTTTAGATTCTGAATCCAGGAATGTTGAGTCTTTCAGACCCGTGGGATGTTTAAGCCGGAGATGCCTAAGCTAAGGGCCCTCAGGATTCCCCCTGGTCCTGCTGGGCTGGATTTTCAAGGTTCGATGGGGACTTGCGCCCCCCTCCTCTTCCCCACTCGCCCTGCAGGTGGAATGCAAGGCCGTGATGGTTTTTTTCCATTACTGCGTCGTATCCAACTACTTCTGGCTGTTCATTGAGGGCCTGTATCTCTTCACCCTGCTGGTGGAGACCTTCTTCCCTGAGAGGAGATATTTCTACTGGTACATCATCATTGGCTGGGGTAGGTCTCTGATTGTGGCCTGGACAGGTCCTTTGTCCCGCCATCCGGGAGTATCGGTCAGAGGAGGGAAGCAGAGGGAGGTGCTGCCCTGTCTCACAGCTATGGCATACTGCTGAATCTTGGATACTTTCTTGCTCTTCTCCGTGTAGAGAGCTGAGGGAGGGGATATGCTCAGGGAGGCAAGGTAGCCCAGGGTCTGAGGGAGATATGGACCCCCAGAAGGCCTGGGTATGAGGGACAGTTAGGGTCCCCAGGACACCAGGTCTGAGAGGGAGATACGCCCCATGGACCAGAACCCCTTGTCTGAGGGGTCCATTGGCCCCCGGAAGCCCCAGGTCTGAGGGGGATCCTGGGCCTATTAGTTTTCCTGTTATCATAGGGCTCCTTTTCTTTCTGTGCAGGGACGCCGACGGTGTGTGTGTCCGTGTGGGCTATGCTGAGGCTCTACTTCGACGACACAGGGTGAGTACATGCTCAAAGCCAGGGCCGGGGCCCCAGGCAGCCTGTCATTAATGCCCTGAACTTCATGTTGACTGTCTGAGACAAACCATCCGACGCCGGGCCTGGCTACACCACCAGCCCTGGGCACTGACTATGCCCTGAACCCACTGTGGCTGGACCCACCCGGCCACATCTCAACTGGGGCCCAGTGAGGGAGCGCACAAGGTTTCAGAGCCCTGCTCTGCCTCTGGGCTCCACTCTGAGTGACTGCTCTCCTTTCAGGGAGGAGGGGAGGAACATTGAGGCTACGATAGCATCCCCAAGAACCTGAGGTCTCAAGGGGGAATGTGGCCCTTGCCCAAGAGCCCATCAGTGCCCTGACTCCTGGGGCTCTAGTCGCTGCCTTGATAGTGGAGCAGAAGAGAGGACCAAAGCACTGGGACCAGGATTGGGCTTGGGGGTACAGTCCCTCAGCACTCCTTTCAGCCAGCCCCCCTTCAGAGCCACAGAGGGGGACATGCCACCCCGTTGTCTTGCACAGCTCCCCGCTTCCAAGCATCATCTCTCTTCTTTCTGCCTGTCTCACAGCTGCTGGGATATGAATGACAACACGGCTCTGTGGTGGGTGATCAAAGGCCCTGTAGTTGGCTCCATAATGGTGAGTGTGCTTGGGACAAGAAGCAGGAGAGAGACAGAGGTCTGGGCTGAAAGGTCCGGGGGAGGAGAAATAAAGTGGTCACCATGCAAACCCACCTCCTTTATCACGGCTGCGTTATATTCTGCAACATGGATGTACAAGTTTTTTAGCTATTCCTCTAGTGTTGGACATTTGTCTTTATTCCATTTTACCTCATTATGAAAGATGCTACCATGAAGAGTTCTGTGCATAGTTTTGAGAATGTGTGAATATTTCTTTAGAATTAATCCCTAGAAGTAGAATTGCCAGGTCAAAAAGGATATCCCATATCATTGTCTGCACTTGTAGTTTCAATCATTTAAAATTTTGCACAGCTTTGTGGGAGATAATGTAGCTCATTGTTTTAATTTCTCCACATTGCTTGTGCAGCAAAGCAATTTTTTAACACATTTATTGACAATTTGCTTTTTTTCTGGTTACTATCTGTTTATTTCTTTGCTCATTTTTTCTAGTTCATTTGTTATCTTTCTTACTGTTTGATACTTACTTACTGCTTCATTTGTAACACATATTGTAGATATAATTCCAGCATTGCGTGGTTTTATACAGTCAGACCATCAGGCCTTTTCATCATGAATTCTGAGGCTTATTTCTTATTTCTGAAAGTCTTTCCCAACCTGAGAATATAAAAGTATTCTTAATTGTTTTATAACAATTTTATAAATTGGATTATTACATGTATGATGGGCTTCCCTGGTGGCTCAGATGGTAAAGAATCTGCCTGCCAATGCTGGAGACCTGGGTTTGATTCCTAGGTTGGTAAGATCCCCTGGAGGAGGACACAGCAACCCACTCCAGTATTCTTGCCTGGAGAATTCCATGGACAGAGGAGCCTGGCAGACTATAGTCCATGGGGTCACAAAGAGTCAGACACAACTGAGTCACTAACATTTCCACTTTCTTTACATGTATATCTTTAATCCATCTGAAATTTTATTTCTCTGATCTGAAATGATATCTAATCTTATCAAGTTTTTTTTCCCCAATGGATAGACATCCCACCCTCTAAATATTTTTATTAAATAGATCATCCTTTCTCCATTATGTAGAATTGCAACTTTATTGTAAACACTCGATGTACTCTACTTGTGTTTAGCTCCAGACTTCCTACTCCATGTTATAATCTATGCAGCTGTTCTTTGGCGAGTACCCCATAGTGCTGGTTACCATAATCTGGCAGCATGTTTTGATATCTGCTGTGGCTAATATTCCTTACCTTATTTTTTCCCTTCAAAATTTTCTTGCACATTTACTTTTTCACATGGACTTGCACATTTGTCAAGTTGAAGGAAAAAGACTGGTTGAGATTTTTTATAGGAATGCCACTGAATTTATAAGCAAATTTGGAGGAGAAGTGGTTTTCTTAAAATACCGAATCTTCCTTTCCAAGAATATGGCATGATTCTCTATTTATTTAGTCTTTCTTACGGAGTCATTTTGTATAGTGTTTTTTAAGTTGTCTTGGTAAGTTTACCTTTATGGTGCCTTTCAGTTTGTGCTCGTATGTAGGAATTATTCTTTTGTTGTATTTTCTAGTGGGTGTATTTGTGCTGGTGTTTAGGGAACCTATTAGTTTTTGTGTATTTTTTCCTTTCTTGGTTACCTTTGAAGCTCTTTTATTGGTTCTTATCCCTTTTCAGTTGATTCTCATGGAAAATTATATAACCTATAAATGAAAATATTTTTTCTCCTTCATTTCCAATATGTATACTGTTTATTCCTTGGTTTTGTTGAGGGTGATGTTTGCTACACTTTTGGGCGGCTACCCTTCACCGAATTAGGAAAGTTCCTATTTCTGACTTGTTTCAGTGTGTATTTTTTAAAATAAGGAATAGATGTCAACTTTTATCAAATGTGTTTTGGAGACATTAATTGCTCATTCCTTTAGTGATGAACACTGGTAATATTCCAGTTTATCTTCATGATGAACAATGCTGCTGTGGGTATATTTGTGCATACCATTGAGTATGTATGAATGTGTCTTTAGAATATATCTCCAGGAATAGAATTTCTGGGACAAAGGATATATACATTTAATATTTTCATGGACATCAAATTGCCCTCTACATGTGGAGTATAAAAGTGCTCATTTCTCATGTTTTCATAGGTGTTTTGACTACTGAACTGTTCACCAATCTTATGGGGATAAAGATAGCTCATTGTTTTAATCTGTTAATGTAACAAATATTGGGCTTCCCTGGTGGCTAAGTGGTAAGGAATCTGCCTCCAGTGCAGGAGATGTGGGTTCGATCCCTGAGTTGGGAAGATCCCCTGGAGAAGGAAATGGCAACCCACTCCAGTATTCTTGTCTGGGAAATTCCGTGGACAGAGGATCCTGGTAGGCTCCATTGGATGACAAAGAGTCAGACATGACCTAGTGAATAAACAGCAACAATAAATGTTACTGGATTTTTTTTTTTTTTTTGCACTCTTAGCATAAAACCTTTATGGCCCTGATCTGTTTGTCCTTTTAATGCACTGCTAAATTTTTTGTTTGTTAATATTCAGTTTATAGCTTTTGCATTGTTCTTTGTAAGTTCTCTGGTTTTAGACATGTGCCTGATCATGTGTGTGAATATGATTTCTGTCCTTGTCTGGGTTTTGTAGCAGGGTTTTGTTCACCTCATAGGTAATTTGGGAGGTTTTCTTTTTATTTGCTTTTAAATAATGATGTAGCATGTAAATTCTATCTTCTCTAAAGGTCTTATGAAACTGGCTGGTCAAATGATCTGGGCTGGTGCCTTTTAATACACGCATCTTTGATTACTTTTTAAATTTTTCCTGAGGTCATTGTGCTATTCTGATTTCTACATCTTGATTTGACTTAATTTATATTTTACCATGTTGTCTGATCTTTTTCCTTGTGATGATTCAAAATACTCCACACATCTGTTGTCTTGTCCTCTTTCTCATCCTTCAATTTGTTTAATTGCATTTTCTCCTTTTGGAGGGACTAACGTATGCAGTTAGCAGTATTGACTGTGCTAAATTCCAAATACTGATTAGATACTGAGCATGTAGTAGAAGGCAAAACTGACAGAGGCCGCCCTCCAGGAAGGCCCTTTATCATTCTGCTTGATCTGTGAAAGCAAAACAAAACCAAAAATTTTATATTTATTGATTATCTACTTTTTTTCTTATTTCTTTAATGAATTTTTATCTTTAACTTCCTTCTTTAAAGGAAATAGAAATTAAACTTGTGGTACTCTTTCCCTAAATTTTGATTTGAATGCTTAATTATTTTATTTTCAATATTTCTTATCTTTTAATAAGTTAGTGTTGGTCTCTACCTTTTTTCCTTGAGCCCTGCTTCACTTCAGCCAGGCGTTGCTGTGTAGTCCCCATTGTTATGTTCCTGTTAGTCACTCAGCCATGTCCGACTCTCCGCAATCCCTTGAACTGTAGCCCGCCAGGCTCTTCTGTCCATGGGGATTTTCCAGGCAAGAATACTGGAGTGGGTTGCCATTCCTTTCTTCAGGGGATCTTCGCAACCCAGAGATTGAACCCAGGTCTCCCACATTCTTTACAGGCAGATTCTTTACCATCTGAGCCACCAGGAAAGCCCATCGTCTCTATTTATTTACTCCCCGCCTGGTCTTTATTTATTTACTCCCCTCCCTCCTGCTCGCTCACCATCCACACAGCTTCCTACTTTGTTTAGAGAGCTTTTGTCCCTGACCTTTGTCCGAAGGTAAATGCTATTGCTATTCAAAGGCAGTCCTTTAATCAATAATCCTTATTGTTCTCCTTTCTGGTTGTCCGTATTCAGTGACTCTGAACTTGGAGTTTTTCCAGAGGACAGCTCTCACCTCTGCAATAGCCTCTTCTCTGTTTTGCACTGTCGTTTTTCCATCATCCAGACGCTGTTTGTTCCGTCTTTTCCAGAAATTACTCGCTTTACCGGCTCACTCATGACAGTTTTTGCTATTTCTCAGTACTCTCATGGAATTCTTTTCATCCCTCTCTTCTGTGGTTTCAGTGACATGGAGGGAGGCAGGGAAGGTGAATGAGTGTTCTCATGCTGCCGTCTTATGTGTACTTATAATGCTGCCATTATAAGTCTAGATGGGATCTTGACTGATGGGGAGAGGGCCTTGTTGAGGGAAGAACAGCCAGTGTGGTGGCGGGGGTGTGCAAAGTCTTTGCTCAGAACCATGTTCACTGCTTTTTCTTTGCTTCTCAGGTTAACTTTGTGCTCTTCATCGGCATCATTGTCATCCTTGTACAGAAACTTCAGTCTCCAGACATGGGAGGCAACGAGTCCAGCATCTACTTGTAAGTACCACTGGGTGAATGCCTTGGTTAAATTCCAACAGCTGGGTGGGCCCTGCACTCAGGACACAGAAGGAGAAGGCCTGGGCATTGCTAATTGGGTACCCTAGCATGGGCATTGGCAGGACTTCTTTTGGATTAAAGTGACTTGAAAATATAGTTGTCCATCTATCCTTCAACCAACCCAGGAGCCCCTAATCCTCATAGTGATAACATGGAAATGAGAGAGAAAAAGATGGACAGATCCTGTGTCTTGCTAGGAAAATCAAGATGGAAAAGGCAGATTCCTTAAGGTAGTGAGGGCGGGTCTTGGTGGATTAGAAATTGGAGTTGTTTTGGGGATCTTGGTTCTCAGGGGAGCTCATGACTGCTGCTGGATACAGTGTTGCCTGAAGTCCCCATTCCCAGCCTAGTGGGTACAAGTTGCTGAGTCCCCACTAGTGAGTGAGTTGGGCAGACAGTCTCCCTGGTCTGGGTACTGGAAGAGAAATTCTCTTTGCACCTTCTCTCGGGGCAGCTCTACTTCTAGGTCTGGTCATCTTCCTGCAACTGCCTCCTTCCTGGGCAGAGGAACAGCTGACATGTTTGGGATTGATGGTGTTCGGGGGCAACCTCTTACCGCTGAGTGTAGGGTTTCTCCACTTCCACAGTTTCTTTCCTCACAGTGTCTCTGCAGCCAGGTCCCTCACAGCTTATCCCTGCTAGCTCTGTCTCACCCCTCTCCCAGCCCTCCACCTAGGCTGAATCCGACCAAGCATCTTCCATCTCACCCTTCTTGCCTTGTAACCATGACCAGCTTGGTGTGTGGGCTGTGGGCGCACTTCTGATGCTGGGGAGGCAGTTTGGTCCCCTGTGGTTGGCTGGAGGGGCCAGAGAGGGGCAGACTGATAACAGTCTGTGCGGTGGAAGCCCTCTGTGTTACTTCCTCGGTTTGAGAAGAGAGCAGGCTAGAAGGAACTTCGTCAGAGACCCCAGCCTGGGGTTCAGAACCTCGATGGCTGCCCAGAGGACAAGTGGGACAGCAGAGAGACTCCAACAGAGGCTTCCCCCACCCAGCCATTCTCCTGGAGAGAAGAAGAGGCAGGAGTGCTTGGGAACTAGCCCCGGACCCTTCTCTCAGCCTCCTTGAGACTTCCCTGGGTCAGTGGGGCTTGTCCTTGGTCCCTGCAGTCAGTCTGGGACCTCTTCCATGGCAGCCCTTCCCTGGGAGTGGGGATCAGTGCAGGGCCTGGCTCAGTCAGGCTTGTTTTCCCTGCATGTAGGATAATTACACTGACCGCTGCTTCCTCTCCTTTTTCTGGCTATCCATTCATTGTCTTTTATTTTTTCATGTTTTTGTGAACATTTACCAACCTTTGCTTATATGTGTGTGTTACGTAGTAGAAAATTGTTCATCCACATAAAGTCCCCTGCACTGAGGTGCTGCGCGGGCCAGCTCTCTGCAGGTAACTGGCCTGGAAGGATCATTCCTGCCCTCGTCTCCTGGAGCCACAGAACAGGGCCCTGCTGCTCCCCCTACCTTCTTGTCCAGCGTCAGAGACCACGTCCTTGTCTGGTCTGTTTCTCCCACTTGAGGGTGGTTTTGCTCCAGCATTAGCAGTTAGTTATCTCAAATGTCCTCTGAAGCTGGCAGGGAGCTAAGTCAGCGTCATCTCTCCTTTGAGTTCTTAGCAACCTTGGCTCCCCTCCTTGCCTCCCTGCCTCCTTGATTCCTAGTAGGATCTGTTTCTTCTTCTGAGGTCCCTGGGACTTGTCCTCCTGGGGCTCCCCTAGCTTCCTCTCTGTCTGTGCGGGGACACACACGGACTCAGCTGCAGCCTGAGTAAGGACACTCTGCTGACCCCAGAACATTCTTTACCCAGGGTTTTGAAGGTGTATTGTAGACTGGGAGCCGTGGAGTCCTATAAGACCTTCCGAATGCATGGATCAGAACAGTCTATAATTAACACAGGGTTTATACACTTAAGTACAAACGCTTAAAGAACCAGCTGCAAGCATACCTCATTTTATTGTGCCTCACTTTACTGTGCTTCACAGATACTGCCTTTATTACAGATTAAAGTCCTGTGGCAACCTGGGTCTGTGTTGAACAAGTCTGTCGGCCCCATCTTTCCAATAGCATTTTCTTACTTGGTGTCTCTGTGTTATATTTTGGTAATGCTCACAATAATTGAAGCTTTTTTAAAAATTGTATTTGTTGTGGTGATCATTGATCTTTGTTACTGCTGTGACTCACGGAAGGTTCAGATCATTAGTGTTTTTTAGCAATAAGGTGTTTTTAAATTAAGGGATGTACATTTTCTTAGACATTTTGCTATTGCACACTTAACAGGCTATAGGATAATATAAACATAACCTTTATATGCACTGGGAAGCCACAAAATTGATGTGACTTTATTGCAATATTCGCTTTATTGCGGTGGTCTGAACTGAACCCGCAATATCTCAGGGGTATGCTTATAGTTGGTTTGCTCTTATTGTGTCAAAAATCCCCATGAAACTTCAGCAAATTCTTAAAAATATTTTTTTTTAGAGAAATCTAAGCTTGAGCTCATCTCAAGCCCTAAAGATTAAACCTCAGGAGGATGTGGTCTGTAAGCCAGGTGGGATGGCTGACATAGGACAAGGGGGATCAGTTTTAAGTGCAGCTGCATGTTTGAGTGTTGTCAGGGTCAAGGAGACTCTATTGGTGAATGTAAGGGGTAATCAAAGCGGCCATGCTGCCGAGAATGGTGGAACATTTAAAGACACTTGCCATTCATTTAATGCCCACAGACACCCAGTAAATCTGGATTAAATATAATCCCCATTTTACAACTGAGGGAACTAGTTATCAATGAAGCAGGATGAATCCAGTGGGAAAGAATGAAGCCGTAGCTACAGTGCAGGCAGGCAGGCATGCCCTTGACTCCGAGCTTGCTTCCACCATCATTCCTCCACTCAAGGAATTTATAGGCAAGATGATAATATTAAACAAGACTTCCTGGAAGAAAAGGCCCCAGTGGGTTCCAGCCTTGTACAAAACTGCCCTACCCGGACTGCTTTGAGCTGGGAGGTGTCTTCTGCGGGGTGGGGAGAGGAGGGGACAATGGGGGAATTCAGAATGGGGCAGGATGTGATGGGAGAGGGAGATTTCAGAACTGTGTCTGAATCCCCTTGGTCCCCAGAGTTATGTGTTGGGCTGAGATCCTTTCAGATCTGCCCACAACAATTTTCTGGTTTTTCCCTCTGTTCCCAGAACAAATTTAAGCCTGGGAGTCCCCAGGAGGAACTGAGAGCACCTCCTGCCCATGCCCACAAACCCACACTCACTCTTTTTCCTGTAGATTTGTTCCAGCTGCTCAGATGATGACGTTTGCCTCCTCTGGAGACCAAAGTGGTCCTCCAGACCCAACTCAGAGGACCTGCTGGGGGCTGGGGTTCCTGCAGGGGGCAGCAGCCCTGAGCCACCTCCACTCCCACTGGCTGCTGGGAGAAGGAGTGGCTGGGCTCAGAACTTGGGGAGTGGCCAGGCATGGAGTGTGGGTCTGGGTCCAGGTTAAGCCTGTGCTTAGGCTCAACGAGGTTTGAGGACAGCGGTTAGGGCTCAGCCCCATTCTGGGGTCAGGGTTAGCCTTCCTTTTCTTGGGACCAGAGTTTACCTCTGTGAGAAGCTGACTGGCTCAGAAAAAGGAGGGTGAGGTTTCTGTGCTGAGAGCATCTCAGGCCTGTCTCTGCGGGGAGCTGGCTTTATTCCCAGCGGTCTCCCCATTGCAGATGGGCATTGAAGCCGCCTCTTGAGTCTGGGTCAGGGAGGGAAACCTCATCTTTATTCCCCTCAGGGGCCCCACAGAGCAGAGCTTCATGGCCCCTTGGGGTAAGGGAAGGAGGACAGACTCTGTGATGTAGTACATAGCTCAGCAGGGCTGTGACCTACTCAGTGTCAGAGGCACAACATTCGCCTCTGAAGACAGACTCTTCCCTGTCTAGGCAGAAGTGCAGCCAGGAAGCTCTTAGTCCAGGAACTCAGCCCACAGCCTGAGGCTCCCAGTTCACATGGGGCTCTGTCTTCTCCTTCCAAAACACCCTCTCCCCATCCTCTAGCTAGGAGTACCCTATCCTAACAACTCCTGTTCAGTTCAGTTCAGTTCAGTCGCTCAGTCATGTCCGACTCTTTGTGACCCCATGAATCGCAGCATGCCAGGCCTCCCTGTCCATCACCAACTCCCGGAGTTTACTCAAACTCATGTCCATCGAGTCGGTGATGCCATCCAGCCATCTCATCTTCTGTCATCCCCTTCTCCTCCTGCCCCCAATCCCTCCCAGCGTCAGGGTCTTTTCCAGTGAGTCAGCTCTTCACATGAGGTGGCCAAAGTACTGGAGTTTCAGCTTCAGCATCAGTCCTTCCAGTGAACGCCCAGGATTTACTTTAGGATGGACTGGTTGTATCTCCTTGCAGTCCAAGGGACTCTCAAGAGTCTTCTCCAACACCACAGTCCTGTTATGGATTGTCAATAGGGAATGGTTGCCCCCATTTCACAGGTGGAGAAACTGAGGTCCAGAGAAGGAAAGTGGCAACACCTAAGATCAGCAAGTCAGTGGCCAAACAAAGCCTTGTTGAGCTCAGGTCCCCAAGCCACAGGTTAGGCACGAGGCCCAGGGGGATGACAGGTCCTCAGTGGTGGGGGGAACGAGGGAGGTCAGGGAAACTCCAAGATCTGCTGAGTTGGGCTTCTGGTTGGAGTTTCAGTGTGGTGGGGAATGCTTCTCTGGGGACTGGGCCAGGCTCTGAGGGGGCACAGCATCTTAGCAGCAGGAGGGACCCTATGGAGAATGTTCACTTCAGGTCCCGACATTCTGTGGGCCTGCTGTGTGTCTAGCGTTATGCTGACCAGTAGGATCAGTAGGATGAGATAGACAAGGATCCTGCCTACAAAAGGTTCCCCTGCAGGGGTTTCTGTCTAATATCTGGGGGCTACAGTCCAGGCAGCCTTACATACAAAAGGCAGTACAACATGTGTGGAGTTTATTTAGCTTGAGACCAAATCAAGTTCAGAAGAAACCATGTGCTACATCCCTGAGTTATAGATGGCAGTGCTTGACCTTTCTGCAGACACCCAGCAAAGCTGTGGCAGAACCAGGCCTGGGAGCCAGGGCTCCCTGACCTCCAGATGTGGGTGTCAGCCTTGCACCCACTGTAGGGGTCTGTTGCCTTCTGATTCAGGCTGACAGTGCTGCTCTCTATGCCGCCTCCACCTGGTATCCTTGTCTGAGTTGCTTATCCTCCCTTGGATCCAAATCAGAACTGAGCTGATCATCCCACCCAGGTTAATCTCTTCCTCTTGATTGAATTTCTTTTCTTTTTTTTTTTTTCACTAATTGTAGTGACTTTTCAGTGATTTGGACATTTTTCTCATGCCTGTCTCTGGCTTTTCTGCCACACTCTTTCCTTTCGGTTTCTTTTCATTGGATCCTTTTGAACAGTCACTGGAGGTTTGGGGGAAGGAGGGTGTTTGGGAAGAAGATCCTTTAACTTCATCCCTTCTCCCGGGAGCTCTCCCAGGCATCAGGTGTCCCCTTTGATCCACCCTCCCTGCCTCCCCTGTAGAGACACACATCTTTACTGGGGTGTGATTTCCCAGCTTACTTGTTGCTAAATGGCCTTTAGCAACATTTGAAGAAATCAGAGGGCCTATATTTACTGTATGCAGGGCCCAGAAAGAATAGGGACAACTTGGAAACTCAAGGAGAAGAGGTCTCGGAGGAGAACAGCTGAAGCTTTAGAGTTCGGGGTGAGAGTTTAAGCCTGGTATGTATGAAGTGACCTGTGAGGTTTGGGCTCTCAGGCTCCCTGACTCTGAAATTTGTGGCTCACCTAGGCCAAGGTTGAGGGGTGAGGCCACTTGCCGTAGGCGAGAGTAGTCAATGTTTCAATCTGGGCAAGGTAGAGAATAGATTTAAAGACTAGAATGGCTTCCATTTCTGAATATCCAACTAAGCTCTTTTAATTATTGAGAAAAACATACTTAAGTGTCCATCTGTCTCTTTGTACATGAAACAGACCTTTGATATTCACTGAGGCACATGAAGAAACTTCTCAGATACATGACTTCCTCACAACAGTGTTCTGGAACTTTGATTTGCAGGGGGATTGCCTAAGGATTTTGTTGAAATGCGGATTCTGAGGCAGTAGGTCTGAAACTCTGAATTTCTGCATTTCTAAGAAATTCTCAGGTGATACTGATGCTTGGTCTGGATAGCAGAGCCTCATACCATCCCTCATCTGTAGAAGGATCTAGTAGCACCCATCTCAGAATCTGGCCTGAAGTGAAAGATGTTGTTAATTAAAGGAGAACCACACACCTGACTGAGGCCGGGATGCTGGGTGGACCTCAGCTTGCCTCATCTATGATGTGTGATTCAGCTGTCCACCTCAGCAAAATGATGTGTGAGGGACCTTCAGACTTACTCTTACAGAGCTGGGATCACACACTCCAAATCCATGAATGCCACAGGTCTGGGCTCTTTGGGCGTATCTGTTCTCATTTGCATCAGACCCCTGCAGGTCTGTCAGTTCACCAGCAGCTACTAGGAGCTCTGCCTCACGGTGCCTGACGAGGCTGTGTGAAATGGGCCTCTCCTTTGCAGTCTGACAAGATGACACAGCTCTTACTCCATCTCTTACATGTTTGGCAGGGATGGGGAAAGAAAATGGGTTGTGCCAGCCCCAGGATAAGCAGGACTGAGAGGGGCTAGAAGAGGTGGAAGTTGAGCCTCTCTGAGGAAATGACTCTGAGGAGACAGAGGTCTGTGTCTCCCCCGGGGACAGGTAGAGCTGGACAGGCATCCTGGGACAACCTGTGGATGGCTCCTTAAGGTGACTCGTTTCTGCAATCAGTGGAGCAGAGCCCGAAGGGTGTCCCCTCAGCCCTCAGTCCCTGCCTGTTGAATTTTTATGAAGAAGTCTAGCCAGCGCTGTGCAGTAGAACCCTCAGCAATGTTGGCAATGCACCCAATCTGGGAACCACTACCCACCTGTGGCTGTTGAGCTGCTGCGGTGTGACTCAGGCCACTCAGAAATTGGATTTTTCATTTCATTTCAACTTACATGGTGTATGTGTAGTATTTATCACATGCATCTTCTCCATCCATCCTACCTCTTCTCCACTTAGGCCCACACTGAGGTGCTCAGGGTTCGGTCAGAGGAAGGGGCTGGCAGAGGAGGGAGAGGGTGGAGGGATGACCAGTGGATGTTCCAGTTGGTTTTCACAAGCAAGCCCACAACTGGCCTGATTCCAGCGGTTTCCAGCTGCCTGTCTTGCCATGGGATATCTGGCAAGGCTATGCCCCGAGCCTGGAGCTAACTCTGGAGACCACTCCTGGTCCCGTGTTGAGACCCAGCCAGGCCCCACTTCTAAACACACAAGTTCTCCCGTGAACCCCACCACCACCTTTTGGTTTCCCAGTGTGAGTGCTCACGTACGCCTGTGTCTGTGTGCACACGTGTATGTGTAGGGGTGTGTGTATTTCTATGTCCAGAGCTGACCGCATCTCAGCCCTCAGCTTCCTCCATGTGACGCCCCTGCTCCGTCTCTACACCCCAAGCCGCTCCACCCACCCCGTGAACCATATCGCTCTAAGTTCCCACCTCAGTTTCTCATAGCCCAATGCCCCCAGCTGACAGAAATGCTGATCTTGTCACACCCAGCAGCTGCGTGCAGAAATGCTACTGCAAGCCACAGCGGGCTCAGCAGCACTCTTGCAAGATGTCAGAACTGTCCACCATTACTCTGTAAGTGTGCGTGGCGTGGCTGTGGCCGGGTGTGCTGGATGGGAGGGGGACGCATGCTGCTGCCGCCTCCACCTGCAGCTCCTGTCTGCCCAGGCTGGAGGAGAGTGGGGAGTGAGCCTGTGCCTCCAGCCCTGAGCCCTTGCCCGGCTGTTGCATGTTGACATCTGTGCGTCTTATGAGTTCTCTGCAACCCTGTGGCCTGGGGTGTGAGGGGAGGTGGTGGGGATGGGGCTGTGGACGTCATGGGAGCAGCTGGGGGGTGTGCAGCTGGTTCTAAGGAGGAAGCAGCTTGGAAGCCTCTGCCGATGCTGCTTCGACTCGTGGTCTTCCTCCAACCCCCCACTTCTCTGGGTTCTCAGCCTTTGCAGCTGTCAGATTATTTCTAAGAGCCTTGAGCTTGAATTCACTTAGACTGTCCTCTTGCGGGGGGCGGGACCCTCACCCAGGCACCTCACTCACACTTCGCGTGCTGAGTGACTTACTCCCCACACAAGCCTTTGAGATGGGTACTTGTATTATCCTCTGTTTACAGATGAGGAAACTGAAGCACAGAGGTGAAATGACTCACTCAAGGCCAGTAGTTGGCAGGGCGAGGAATTGAACCCAGGGAGTCCTAAGCACTAGACCCCGAGGCATCTCTAGCTGGAGCTTCAGCCCCTATTTGGAAAGCCCTTTAAGTGGGGGATCCCACTGTCATTTGGGTGTCTCTGGCTGTAGGAAGTTCTCCCTTGTGTTTCTTAGGCCTCTTCTGCCCATCGATGCCTCCTTGGGGTAGGAGGACAGAGGCTAAGGGCCTGTGTCACTGTCTCTCTGGCTTAATGAGATCATAGGGTGATTCTGTGACTCTCCAAAGAGGGGTTCTAAGGTTCAAACCATATGTCCCCATTCCATTCCTCTGGTCCCCACTCTGAAGGACAGAGGTCCTCAAACTCTGAGACCCAGGGCCTTCCTCATCCACCTCCACTGCTGCATCTATCAGAAGGAGTCATTGGGATGCCTGGGTCGCTGGCAGAAGTCCCTCATTCTTTCTGGGCCTTCGCAGAGCTGCAGGGGAGGGAGGGCAGGGCCCTTGGGTTGCACTCTGGGATGCTAGGGGCTGGGAAGCGCCCGAAGGCTTGTTTCTCACATACTGAACCCATCCCATCCACTGCCACCACAAATGCTGGAGAGGGTTGGCCTTTTGATTTCCAGGGCTTTCCTGGTGGCTCAGATGGTAAAGGATTTGCCTGCAGTGTGGGAGACCCAGGTTCAGTTTCTGTATCAGCAAGTCCCCCTGGAGAACAGAATGGCAACCCACTCCAGTATTCTTGCCTGGAGAATCTCATGGACAGAGGAGCCTGGCGGGCTACAGTCCATGGGGGTCACAAGAGTCAGATATGACTGAGCGACTAACACTTTCACTTGTCACACTGCACAGACAGATCCCTGGAAACAGACCCATTTGGGGAGAGGAGACAGGAGGCCAGCTGCCTTCCCTCCTCAACTTCTTCAATTAAGCTGCTCTTTAAAGTAACCTCTTTAGTCAGGGTCACAGAGGGGCCCTCAAGATGTCCATGCTCCTGTGTTTCCAGACCGCTTTGCTTTTCATTCTTCAGCCAACACTCCCTGCTGTCCTCTGGGGCGAGGCTCTGGGTGCCTGGAGATGCGCAGGACCCGGGCTCCCAGGTCATGCCCAGTGTCCAGGGCCCTGAGGTGTATCATCTCAGGCCTGTGTGGTTGTACCTTCATGGATGCACACTTTCTGAGCACGGGCCCCATGCCTGGCAGGTGCTGGCCAGGGTAGATGACAGATAAGTGAAGCACCACCCCTGCCATCAAGGAGCCACTTCTGAGAGAGGACAGAGAGAGGAGAGGGGAGGTGAGAGGCCAGGGCGCTCTGAGACCACGGCCGGGCTCTGAGTGGGGTCCTGTTGGCCCCCACTCTGGTCCAGGCACCCCCAGGCTCCTGCAGAACCTGCTACCTGTGAGCATGTGGAAAATTGGTGGGTGCTGGGCCGTCGAGGGGCTTTTTTCCAGGACTGAGCCGTGATCCACCTGGAGGTCTCCCCAGGCTGTTCCTTCCCCTTTCTTAATGTACCTCCCCTCTGCTTCTCTCTCTTCCCCTTCCCCATCCTTTCCCTCTGAGTAGGCGTCACTCAGACTCTGTGGACTCTGCTTCTCCTGAAAATCTGGAGCCCTCACATTCAGTGGAATAGTCTCTCCCAGAAAGGCTGGGGTCGGGAAGAGGGAGGGCACCTGGTGTAATTGCCCCAGATTAAAGGGCTGCCCCCATCTCCTGCTGCCCACCTCATGGACTGACCTCTGCCAGGAGAGGGTGAGGCTGAAGCTCAGAGGGCCCCAGGAGGCAGACTGCACCTGCAGGGTGGGGCTGGCTCTTCCAGGAGGCCCAAAGAGAACCAGTCTGCTGGGGTGGGTGGAGATGAGGTCCCCCTCTTGGAGACCCTCTGGGTGCCCCCCTGCCCTGGGCAGGACCCACAGGAATACACGTCACCATGCCTCCTCTTGATGTTTTCCCATGGCTTCTGCACCCCACCCTCTCAGACCACAGTCCCACCCCACTGGGCCCAGGAGCCAGATGCAGTCAGAAGAACCGAGGAGAGCTGGCCGCAGGCGGGTAGTGATGTTCCTAGGGCCGTTTCTCTCTTCCCTGTTCCACTCTCACCCCTGCAGAAAGCTTTCTTCACAACCTCTGACTCAGTTTCCCAGGTGGCAGGTTCCTCCTGCTAGATGGTGGTTGTTTACGTTCAGAGTCAGTAAATCCTTCCTAGCATCCCTCCCATGAGTCTCCCTCTGTGCTCTGCCCTCTGGGCCCATATCCTCCCAGTGGTCAGCACCTCCCCACCCCTCTCCATGAGGATCCCTGGCTAACCCCAGACTCAGAGAAGCTGACTGTCTCTGTGGTCCCCTAGGGCTGCTCTTTCCAGGCACAGAGAGCTTCCTTTCAGAGCTAAAAAACGTTTGTTTTGCTTGAGGATGCATCATGTTGTCTGTCCAAATCCTACTGCAGGATTTTGCCCTGACTTCAGTTTTGCAGAGGGCTTCACACCTCCCCAGAGAGGTTTCTGTCAATCACATACTCACCTGTGCACGTTCAGTGGTTCCACGGGACACCGGTGTGGCCTAGAGGGATAGTCACCCCGCAGACTGAGGGAGGCATCCCCAGAACTTCCCAGGAAGTTCTGGAGGCTGGGGCTCTGTTGACCATCTCCCCCAGGACCCACACCCTGGGAGAGAATCCTGAGGGCGTCCATGGGCAGGGGCTCCAGTGCTGGGGGAGAGGATGGGCTGAGACTGTGGTTCTCTGCCCTGCACGGCTCCAATCCCAAGCCCTGGCAGCCCCCGGAGCAGACGGCTTGCTCTCTCCTGACAGACGGCTCGCCAGGTCCACCCTGCTGCTCATCCCACTCTTTGGAATCCACTACACGGTCTTTGCTTTCTCCCCGGAGAACGTCAGCAAGAGGGAGAGACTCGTGTTTGAGCTGGGGCTGGGCTCCTTCCAGGTAGGCGTGGTGTGTGTGTGGTGTGTGTGTGTGTGTGGAGGGAAGAGCTTGTGGGGAGCCAGGTCCCTGGCCTCTGCCTTGTTGGTGGTCCTAAGTCATTAACCTAAACTCAGCTCTGAGTTCCCCCTTCTGGAATAACAGTACTAGATTAGAAGAGACCTGGGAGGGCCCTTCGTACTATCTGCCCTCTAGGTTTCCGTGAGAAGACATGCCAGTGCTTTCATGTTGCTGGTGATCTGGGAGTCCTGAGCCAGGCCTCCCTTGGGCCATCAGAGACAGCAGACAGCAGCTCCCTCTCCCTCAGCGTTAGCCCTGGGGATGGGTGGAGTGTCTTCAAGAGACCTCTCTGTCCACATCTGACTTCCTCCTCTGAGTCCTGGAGCTCTGAGTTATCCAGGTCGAGGTCCGCAGCACAGAATCTGGTCCCAGGGAGCTGAATGAGCTGAACAGGGGGATAAACACACAGTTACATAAATAAGTGATCCAGGGAATAAGAAAACTGGAGGACTAGTAAGTCCGTTCTTGAAGGAATCAGCAGACAGGGCTGTAAATGAGTGAGTGAAGCAGAGTGAGTCAGTGCAAGGATGCATAGTGAGTACGTGAACAGATGGGTGCATGAGTGGGTCAGTGAAGGCAAGGTTGGCTTCCTTGAATGTCCCTAGGATACAATGCCTCTCCCAAGCCCAGCTCGTTAGAGGAGTATTTGACCTCGATAGTTGAAAAGTTATTCTGTGTATCTGACTTGATTCTCTCCCTCCTCCCATTTTAACTCAGTTGTTTTACCTCATCAGGTTCTTAGCCTGGCAAGGCTGAGGGGTTTATTGGCAAAGCCCCAGACTGGGAGTCAGAGCCTGGGTTCCTATCTCTTTAGCACAGGAATTCTAAATGCACAGAATATAAATCAAGAATATATGTAGAAGAGCCAAACACCTACTAGGTACCAGGAACTGCATGGTGTTCTGTGTGTTCCATGTACTAAGCTGTCTGGCCAACAGAGTGGGGAGGTGGTGGAGGATAAAGACAGGGCTGTTCTGTCCTGAAGGAGTGCTGCCCTCAGGGGGCTTGCAGGCTGGCTTGGGAGCCTGGAGAACACTTTGGGGTATGTGGGGAAGGCCTCTTCTAGAAAGTGGGACAGAGCTGGCCCTTGAGAATGGGAAGGATTTGAGCAAGGGAATGTGGGATCCAAAGCCAGGGCTGTGGGTGAGAGGGAATGCTGCCACCAGCCACTTGGCTTCAGGGGTGTGGCCATCTCGGTGGAGAACTTTGATTGTTTTACTGCAGGCTTCTGGGCAGGTGCTTACATCTCGGTCAGCTTATTTTTCTGCCTCCTGGTGTTGCTCCTGCTCCTGCTGCCTCCCACACACCCCACGTGGGAGGTTCCTTGCTAGCATTCTCAGGTTCTGTTTGTTCTCTCGCCTTAGGGCTTTGTGGTGGCTGTTCTCTACTGTTTTCTGAATGGAGAGGTAAGTAAGATCCCGGCTTTCTTAGCCGTGGAGGTGCAGCTTGCTGGGGAGCAGACAGGAGTGTGACTGGCTGGCCACACAGGGTTGATCCTCCAGACCAGGGCTCTGCAGACTTCCAGCACCTATAGGAGGAGGATGACAGCCTCCCCCCAACCCCACCACCTTTCCTGGTGCCAGATTCCCTCCCAGTTTGCTGAGGCCCAGCCTCAGGAGCAGAGACCTTCCCATAAATGCATCAACTTCTGCGTGCAAACCCGCCTGGGAGGGCTCACCCTAAGACAAACCTTAGGAAAGGTGAACTAAAAGTGAGGAAGGACAAGGCCACAGGAAATGGTACCTACAGTTCATGAAGCTGCTCTTGGGCAGGGGTGCTGAGCAGGGAGCTGTCCAATACTCGACACTGCCCCAGCACGCCAGCCTGCCTGCTCAGACCTGTCCCCTGTAGAGTGGACTTGATTGATTCTGGGGAGAGGCCTGGAGTCTTCTAGTAATACTCCCTTGTCAGGCCTCCTGCTTTAGCCTGTTAGGATGATGTTTTGAGCAGAACCAGAGCAGAGATGCTGAGATGGGAGAGGGCGTTGAATGGGTGGGTGGCTTTGGAGAGTGGGCAGAAGTCATTGCACCGAGCGCTTGGGTCTTGGCTGCATGACTGTGGCAGGCTTCCCCTGATTTTGTATCTGAGAAATAAGACTTTCTCAGACAACCTACAGAGGGGTTAGATGAGGATAAAGAGAGACAGACAGGGCCCTGCAGGTAGCGGCTGCGAGAAACAAGAAGTCCAAGCAGCTTGTCAGGGCCAGTGGTGGAAGTGGGAGCTGGAGCTGGAGGCTGTGGGTACTGGTGCCGCACAGAGGTGTTGGCTGGAGGAGGTTGGCATGTGGACTCTGACACTGGGCTTGCCCCGCATGCACCATACTGAGAGCAATGTGTTGGGAGTTCACCCAGAAGGGTGCTTTATTTAGTGATCCTCAACCCTAGCAGCATATTGGAATCCCCTCGAAAGCCTTAAAACATGTGGGAGCCCTACCCCAGAGATCTGGGTGTCACGGTTCAGGGGAATGGTCTGGGCATCTGGGTTGTTAAAGCTCTCCAGGAGATCCTCATCCACAGCTGCTGTTAATGGGCGTGCCCTCCTGGGAGGGCCCCAGGGTGCCCAGATGGGCGGGTGGGGTGTGAGAGGGTGTCCACCCGGAAGTGACCGCCTGAGTTGCCACCCGCAGGTGCAGGCGGAGATCAAGCGGAAGTGGCGGAGCTGGAAGGTGAACCGCTACTTCACCATGGACTTCAAGCACCGGCACCCGTCCCTGGCCAGCAGTGGGGTGAACGGGGGCACCCAGCTCTCCATCCTGAGCAAGAGCAGCTCCCAGATCCGCATGTCTGGCCTCCCGGCCGACAACCTGGCCACCTGAGCCCACCCTGCCCCCTCCTCTCCTCTGTACACAGGCTGGGGCTACGGTCGGGTGCCAGCCCACGCATGTTGTGCCTCTTCTCTCCCTTCGGGCAGGCCCTGGGCTGGGCGCCTGGCCCCCCGAGGTGGGAGAAGGATGTGGGGCACAGGTGGGTGTCTAGCCTCCCTGTTTTGGCGCTGGCCCCACCCACTGTGGGCCCCTGGGCCCTGACCCCAGACATGTAAATACTCCTTAATTTTGGGAAAGTCATCCCATCCCTCCCCCTCTCCTCAGGGTCCCTGCTAACCTCAAGCAGGTCCCCAGATCCCCCCACCCCATCCCCACCAGCCTCAGTGATCGCCTGGCCCTGCGTGGGAGGCCTCCCAGGAGCTGAGGCTGCTGACCTGGCTTTGGGGGCCTTGGGCTGGGGCCTGCCTGACAGCTCCCTCCTGCAGTGTCTGATTCTCAGTCTGGACTCTGAGTCTACTTGCCACCCCGTGGCCCTTTTCAGGCCTGGTCCAGTCCCCCAGGTTACCGGAAGTCCAGCTTGGGTGGCCAGACAGCTTTTTGGTGCCGGCAGACCCACGCTTACCCAACATCTTGGTGTCCAGCTGTCCAGATGCCCAGCTCCTGGGCATCAGACAGTAGGAAAGCTCCAGGGATGTACCATTCAGAGACTTCAGTTTGGATGTAGCGCTAAGGCCAGAGAAAAGTTCTGGTGCTTTTCATTTGGCCCAAGAAAAAATTGCCAAGATCCAGAAAAGTGGATGTGAGTGGAATTCTGCTGCAAAGAGCTTGGAGGGATCCATGAAAGAAGACATTCCCCACCTTCATTATTTTACCCCGACTCCAGGTAGGCAAGGGCTCTTCTGGAAGCTTCCCTCCTCCCCTTCCTGTCCCCAGGCATCACTTGCAGAAGTTTGAGAGACAGATGCCTCAGAGAATCTGCTCCCCAACCATACCTACCACACAGAGCCCCCAAGCCCTCCCCTTTCCCATTTCCCTTGAAGTCAAGCCATTACTAGGATGAACCAGCCGCCTTCCTGTGAATTCTGAAGCACCATACACCTCCATGTGCCCAAGTCCAGGACTGGGGCTCCGCTTCATGCCCGCTCACCTTCATGGACCATGAGGAGCCCCAGTTAGCCTCCGACTTGGGTTTAGCTACTGAAATCTTGAGACCTCTGCAGAGACTTCCCTCTGGCCACTGAGTCAGCATGGACGCCAGTGTGTCCTAGGGCTTGAGGGGGAGCTGGGAAACCCCACCCACCATGCCTGTTAGCAGAAGCTGCTGATGGGAGGGGTGACTGCACCCTGACTCCTGTCCTGATTGTCTAGCTGCAAGTTACCGGACCACGGCCTGAGAATTTAAAACGGGGCAGAGCCAGGTTCGGGGAAGGTGGAGTAACGTGCTAGAGCGCCGTGGCCTCTATGTGGGACCCGCCTCACTTGTATCAGCTTGTGGGGTTGCTGTCCAAGTGTTTTGTCGGCTTGTTTTGTGGTTGTGTTCTGAAATGCTTGGAGAGTTTGGGAGGATGGGGAATGTTGCTTTGCTTGGCTTTACGAAGAGGAAGGGGCCCAAGGGGCTTAGGGACCTGTTCCTCAGTGCCTGTGAAGTGACTAGGGAAGGGCTTAGTGCTTGCTTTAGAGATGAGCCCCATATAAAGAGGGAGAACCGGCCTGCTTGCCCTGCCCGGGCATACTTGGCAACTCAGGCTGGCCATGGGGTATGTGGCAGCCCTTCCATCCTGCACCTGCCTTGTGACACCCTTCCCTTTGTCTGAGTGCCTCGTGTATTACCGGAGGGGCTGTTCTCTGGCCACCTTGCATTTAGGGCCCTGTTGGGAGACCTGTTCCTGTCAGGTTGGAAGGATTCACAGGCTTCAGTTCAGAGAGACAGCATCTGTCCCACTTGGGCTCAGGCGGCTGACATTGTGGACGTAGCGCTCCCTGTTCTGGGCCTCAGTTTCTGCATTTGTGGGATGAGGTGGCTCCCAGGGCTTCTCCTGGCTCTGTGCTCCAGTAATTCTCCGGTTCAAAGCCAAGGCGGGTAGAAGGGCACTCATCACTGTTGTGTGTATCGCCTATGGTTCTGACACGTCTGTGTTTGTGTACGTGTGGAGGGAGGGAGGAGTTCTGTATATTTTCTCTTTCTTAGAAAAGGGACACTTGTCCCTTCCATTTGGACCCCACAGTGGAAGCTGGCGGCCCGGAGGGAAGGCTCAGGCCAGGGACAGTCGGGCAGGCTCCTGTGGCACCGTATGCAGACTCCTCCGTGTCCCGGCCGGGCCAGGGTGCCACGGTTGGATGGGCAACAGCTCCCCCCAGATCCTAGGAGCAGTCCCTGAGTGTGGACCCTGTTTCTTCATCCTCATGCCCACCAGCAGGCCTGTTTCACCATGAAGAGGAGGCTTTGATTTTATACATCTATCATCACAAAACAGCAAAAACAAAATTCACCCCGAATCCCCATGCCAGGCTGCCACCTGAGCCCTGAGCCCACATCCTCGTAGAGGCTCCAGGTTCCTGTTGGTTGGTTTTTCCCTCTGAACAAATGCCTGCCAGCCTTGCGAGCAGAGGCAGTTGATGTATTTTGACTGCTCCAGGAGGATAGGCAGCTGTCCTTCAGGGTCACGGCAGTGGGGGGATAGTGTAAGGTCTGGGTATAACCCTTCCCTCTCTGACCTTTTTTTTTTTTTTCTTTCAAATTTGTATAATGGGCCAAAAGACTAGACAGTTTGTGTAGCCCACTGGATCTCTGAAATTCTTGTCGAAACACCAGCTATCTACTGGGAATGGCTCCAGGCAAAGACTGCAGTCTTTGCCTGGGCCTGGAACAGGTAGGGATCATGTTGAAGGATGAGGGGCTGAAGGGCCTTGGGAAGGGCCAGGCTGGAGAGGAGCAGAGTTATCCGACTCCATGTCTCTGTAAGGGGGCTGTTTTTTTCTGTGCAATCCTGAAGGACAGAACTTGTCCAGGGGAGGCTGTTTTCCTTGGGATGAAGAAACGACTGTCCCCTCAAGGAACAGGCAGTGTCAGGAGAGAGACTCCAGCCCTGGGGGAGACGGGTCGCCAAGTAAAGGATGCTGAGCCTGTCAGGGAGCCTGTGAGGAGTTGGAGAGTGGTTATAGGGGTTCAGGGCCTCTCTGGTGTTTCCCAGCATGACAGACTTCATGACTCCCCACCATGCCTAAGGCCAAGCCGCCTTCTCTGTCTCCGTGGGCAGCTCTGTGACCCTACGCGACACACCCAGTGGCCCTCAGTGATTCCATCTCTAACCCCCACCCCTCCCTGAACCAACTTCCCTGGGGTACAGGACCAGAGAGCTGGAGCCAGGCTCAAGGCTCGAAATACTCCCAAGTCCGTCATCACCCACCAAGAGTGCTGACTCACCGCCTTCACCTGACACTCTCCCTTCCCAGGAGGAAAGCTTGAAGAGGCTTTCTTTGTAACTCTCTGAGTACTCTTGACCCACTCAAGGCCACCCTAGAGTCAAAGCAGGGAGTACTTCATCATAAATTCCTGCTTGGGGCCCAGTGACCACGGATGCCTGCTGGAAGAGCTCTGAGCCGGGAATAGGGGACCTGGGCATCTCCTGGCTCTGCAGTTGATCTGCTGTTTGGCCTGGACTCCTTCCTCATGTATCTCTGGGGAGACTCACAGAGCACTAGAGCTGGGAGGAAATCTGGCAATCTGCAGGTCAAGCCTCCCCCTCGGGCTGCTGAGAAAACACTGACAGGTGGGCTTAATGTGGTGCCTGTGCCGTGCTGGGACCCAGGATGCTTTACAAACCCGAGTGGGGAAATGGGCCTGCTGATGTGTGTGCCTGCCCTGCACGTGAGCCAGAACAAGACACCCAATAAAGCTTCTGACCAGAAAACATTCAGCCTTGCGCAGGAGAGGGACTCTGGCTATGGAGGTTGTGAGGACTCCAGACTGCCGGAGGAGCGTGGAGTCGGTGTCATGACGGGAGACCTGTGTTCCAGCCTGGCTTCACCACCTGCCCTGTGCTCCAAGGCTGAGCCTTTCTGGGCCTCTGCTTCTTGATCTGAGAAACGGGAGGACCTGATTTTCAGTCTGACCCACAGGTCAGGAGTGAGGTTCAAGTGAGATGCCTTGCTGTGTAAAAGGGAAACTGCACAGATGTGAGCTCTTTCTGGGGTGAAGACCTCTGAAAGGGGGACCCTATGCTGTTTGTCAGCTGCTCTGAGCCCTCCTGGATTAACCTTTGCCTCATTTGTAAAACCACCAGCACTTGGCGGGGGGTGGGGGGTGGGGGTAGGGGAAGGCCAGTGGGCTCTGATGGACACAGAAATTCCAGGTTTATTCCCATCAGCTGGTAGGTTTTTCTGGAGATAGAATGAGGAGACTCCCAGTTGGGTGATGTCAGTGTTTTCATGCCACCCCCATGAGAATCCTTCAAGGATCTGGGACATCCTTCAAGTAGGCTGTGTGCCTGCCTTTCTCCTTCCCCTGAACTCGACGTCCTGGGATGTGTCCATGCTTGGCCTTGTGTGTCTTGTCTTATGTCTGTCTTCTGTAGCTTTGCCCCTGTGAGGGCTAGAGTGGGGACGCCACTGGCAGCCCAGACTTCAGGCTTGCTGTGGGGGTTGCACCCACCTGGGTCTCGTCTCTCACAATAAAGATAAGCCCCACAGACCTCACTGCTACTGCTGTGCTCACAGCCTTGTCCGGGATTTTAAGGATGTCAAACTGCTGTAGATGACTCAATAAACGTCTTCTCATTTTTCGTGGTGGCTGTAATTGGCAGATGTGGAGGGCGGAGAGGAGGGGAGGTGGAAGGGGAGGAAGTGTGATCCCCCAGAGGAATCCAGTCTTCAAGGTCCTGTGGCCTTTTCCAGTGAGCTTAGAATGGACTTGGAAAAGTAAAGTCCTGACCTCAAAAGGACCTGCAAGGATCATGCAACCTGAGCGGAATCAAGGTCACTTGGATGTTTTGGGGGCTCCTGGAAATGGAAGCAGCCTACCTCACAGTCCTTCTTGCCGCATGGCCTTTATTTGTATGTTTTTTTTATGAGAGTGGCCCCCGAATATCCCCAAAGATTGCCTGAACTGACGCTTCATTAGCACTATAGGTAACCACAGGTTGCCAGAGTCCCAACCCCTAATGTTTCTGGGCGCTTCAAATCATCAGCCCCGCCAAAACAGATAAGCAATTCCATGGAACCCCCATTTCCTTGAGTTTCTATTGATTTTCACAAGTTCCAATGCCCATAGTTATATTAGACTTTTTAGTTTCTAACAACAGAAGGTCATGTTGGCTGATAAATCAGAAAAAGAGTTCAGCAGAAGAAATATCGGGCAGCTTGTAGAATTCTTTTGAGGCTGGGGAAACCAGAAAAGGGTCTCAGGCCTTCCTGTCTCCTGGAACTGACGGCAGAGCTGTTGACCGCTGCTGCTGCTCTCAACCCAGGGATGGCTCTTCCGTGCTGGGGACCAGCCTCACGGTGACCAGTTTTGATAGCAAATGGCTTTGCTGTCACTGTCTCTAGCAGCTTCAATTCCCCATCCAACCCCTTTGCCTCCAGTTGCTCATGTCTGAATCCAAGTCTCACATGAGTCCATCAGACTGGCTGTGTTCTCTCTCCAATGAGGCTGGAAATTTGACTTTTCTGGGTTCTACCTTGGGGAGGTCAGCCTCATGTATCTGGAGAATTTCTAGATTTAACAATGGTGCTTAAAAGTCCTGAAATGATAAATGCCTACCACCACAGGCCTGAGATCTGTGGCAATTGCAGAGCCAGCTCCCTCCAGTGTTCAGGTGGGCCACTCTGAGGAAGTCAAGTCAACGGAAGGATAAATCCCAACCCACCTGCATATGGTTCCTACAACCAGACAGACTCCTCGCTGAAAGCTCCCAGGTCTCTGGTGGGGGTGTGCCGCACAGCTGGGGGGCAGGCTGGTTCTGCTGTCTGGGGTCACCCCTGCTCTTTCCTCTCCAGGTCCACACAGATGATTCTCCTAGAGCTTAGAAAAATATTCTCACCGATGTGACCATGATGCATTGAGACCCTACGTGTTTCATTCTCAGAGAGAGGTCACACTCAAGAAGTAAAGGCTTGAATTCCATCTTAGACTTGAATTTCTTGGCAACTGTGAAGATCACCCAAAGACTTAGTTCAGATGAGCACTTATTAAATCCTATTTCCTCTATCCATTCCCCCCAGTTGATCAACTATTCCAGCTCTCTTTTCTCCCAGACCCAGTAAAGTGTACCTTCAACCCTAGTTATTCCTGATGATGCTCTCTGCTCCTGGTAATATGAGCAATTCCTTTTGGGAACTCAGTGGTTCTCAAGTTTTAGCATGCATCAGAATCACCAAGGAGGTTAATAAAATACAGATTGCTGGGCCCACCTTCAGAATTTCTGATCCAAGTTTGAGCTAGGCATGATAATTTGCAATTGTAAGAAGCTCCTAGATGTTCTACCTGTTCTACCTGAGGACAGGAGCTGGGCATCTTAGCCCTTTTTAGGAAACCTTGGAGCTTGACAGTGATTAACTTCCCCCTAAGGGGAGGACAAGCAGGAACATCCACAACATGAACTTTAATTGACTTTTTCTTCCCAGGCCACTGTTTTAAGGACCAAAAGCAGAAATCTCCAAGAGAAAATCAGCCCATGAATGTCCATTTATTTTCTTTTTTCCCATTTATTTTCTATTAAAGTAAGTATAAAACCATCTCTGACTCAACTAGGATTGAGTTCAGTATGCTATAGCAGAAAAACTCCAATGAAAAGTGACTTTGAGAAGATAGAATTTAATTTTTCTCACATCAAAGTAGTCCAGAAGAGGCATTCCAGAATTGTACAGTGGCCCTGTGGTCTCTCCAAGGACTCAAGCTTCTCCCTTTCTGCTCCTCCATCCTTAGCATATGACTTCCAGGCTCAAGGCACCTCATGGTCCAAGAATGTCTCCTGGAGATCTGGATGTCTCCAGACTCAGGGGAGAGTAGAACAAGGCAAAAGGTCCTTCCTTCTAGTTTTTGAAATTTTCTTTTTGGAAGAAGCCTCACATCTGCTTACATCTCATTGGTTCACAGTTAACCACACGGCCACATTTCAACACAGGTGATGGTATGCCCCTCCTAGGAAAACTTGGAGAGAGAATGGATGCTGGCTGGAAAACAGTAGTTTTGCCATAGTCTCAAAACCCCAGGTCTTTCAGAATTTAGGTGGTGGTCACTGAGCTCGTCCACACTGTGAGAAACTGGAGGCTAACTGAGAACTGTCCCACTGCGAACAAACTGGAGGATGCAGTCTCCAACCTGGACCAAAGAATACCTCGCGAGCGTCCCCAGTCAGAATTGAGGGAGCTGCTTACACCCACTCACAGGAACCTACTCTGGTGTGAAGTGTGAGGCATGAGGGCATGTTTGTGTCACTTCTGGTTTCCTCCATCCTTCTTTCTCTCCCACGGCTATGTTTCCTGAGTGGATTCTGCTCCCTTGTGGCCTCTACGTTATTTCATCTCTTTTTAATTTGGAGGATCATCACAGTGATGATGTAGTTCAGATTTTTTTTTTTTTTGGTCTTTTAATTTTTGTCAGTTGTCCTCGAGTGAACCCAACTTAGGAGCTTCTGAACTTCTCAACTATCTTAGACTGCCCCCTGGTGGGTGCCTGTCATAGCCATTCTTCTGATAACATCCCCTTCCCCTCTCCCCAGCCCAATGCTAGATATAAGATTAAGAATTGGATGTGTGAAACTCAGTCATCAAGAGTTCTTCTAACTTTTAGGATGTGGTCTTGTAGATGCTCATATGAAGATAGTTTTTCTTGGCCTCTTGAATGGCACCCCACTCCAGTACTCTTGCCTGGAAAATCCCATGGATGGAGGAGCCTGGTAGGCTGTGGTCCATGGGGTCGCTAAGAGTCGGACACGACTGAGCGACTTCACTTTCACTTTTCACTTTCACACATTGGAGAAGGAAATGGCAACCCCACTCCAGTGTTCTTGCCTGGAGAATCCCAGGGACGGGGGAGCCTGGTGGCCTGCCGTCTATGGGATCACACAGAGTCGGACATGACTGAAGTGACTTAGCAGCAGCAGCAGCAAACTTCTATAAAGCATAGGCTTGGGGTGTCAATATTTTTAGAAGGAGGATGGTGGCAATAAGGCTTGTACCTTTCATTTACTCAACAAGAACCTGTTGAGCATCTAACTTTTCATTCACCAATTATTCCTTGACCATCTACCATGTGCCAGGAGCTGTTCTGTCACTGGTGAGCATCACTGGTGAGATGAGGGCCCTGTTCTCAGGAACTTACATTCTAAGTGTAGAAGAAAAGAAAAGAGACAGTTTCAGATAGAGGGAAACGTTATGAAGAAAATTAAGCGGCTAGGACCCACCCTAATCCAGTATGACCTCATGTTAACTCATTACATCTTCAAAATCCCTATTTCCAAATAATGTCACATTGATAGGTTCCTAGAGTTAAGACTTCAGTGTGTCTTTGGGGGGTGGGGTGGGGACACAGTTCAGTGCCCAGTGATGGGAAAGAGAGTCTGAAGCTTCACAAACTTCACAATGCTTTGACTGAGATGATATGGAAAAGATGGGGGTTGATGATGGATATGTGGGGCAAGATAGAGTGACAGCCTCCTCTCACCCACAGTCACCTCCTGGCACCACCGATGGGTTTCAATAATAATAAAGGAAAAACATGTATTAGCCCTAACTCACCCTGGCCCTGATTTGGTCTCTTTTTGAGTATTTCTCATGGAAATTGACTGGCTCCTAGTATTCCATCGCCTGCTAGATCACAAGCCACACAGCAGCATCCAGATCCTTAGAGGGCTCTGCCTCAGCTGGTGAAGCAGGAAGAAGTTCATTCAAGCAGGTTGAACACTGACCTTCTCTCACTGTTCAAACAACCCCAACTGTCAGAGAAACTGAGAGCCCATTTCCAAGCAGAACCAAAAGCAAACCAAAACAATGTTCTGATACTCACATACACTCGTGGATGCCAGAAGACGCATATAGAATCATCATTCACATCTTTTATTCTGACTTACATAGACTCTCTTAGGGATTGGGAGTGATGCCTCAGCTTTAGTTGGCTTATCCCCCACAAACTCAATGGAAAGCATCTTTGTTCTGGAGCTCAGGGCTTTCTCCCAGGCCACCCCACTCAGTCACTCTCCTCTCTCTCCCCCTTACAGACATCCCTTCCTCCCTCATCCCGGGTCCTTCCTCTCTAGATCAAGTGATCTAGACTCAGGTATGGCTGGGTGGTCGATGTTTTCCTTGAGCTGATATTTTTTTGGAGCTCCTTTCTTTTGAGTTTCCCTGACACTTGGGAATTTTCTGTGGTTTTATTCTCAACCTTATTCTCTTTAGACACTTTCTCCATGGGCAGAAACATCCATTCCTATGCGTTAACCTTGATCTCAGTTGGTAATCCTGACTGTTTATTTACTGGTGCAGGCAGGGGCCGGTGCAGTTAGTACCATGGAGAGAGCTGAGGGAACTTGGCTCCAGCACCACAGACAGTTCCTGGACACTGTACCTACTTGAGAGCAGATTGTGGCCAATTTATCTTATGTGAACAAAGACACATCTAAGTTTTATGGAGCCTGAAACATGTAATTTGGGGAGGTCTTCTTTCATAAAAAATGTAGAATTTTAAATTCAAGAGTAGGTGTAACAATGAATTTTTTTAGAAAGAGAAGAGTTGACAGCTATCATAAATATCACAAAATCCAGAAAAATAATTTTTATATTAATTAAAAATTAATTAAAATAATTATTAAATTAATTAAATTTGTATTAATTAAAAATAATATTTGTGTTAATTATAGTTTTAACCTACTTTTTGGCAGTATATTCTTTGACTCCATCCTTTTTGGACAAAAGTTTTTATATTGTTTTCTAGACACATAATTGAAATATAATTCAGTCATATGATTAATCAAAATATGTGTTTTATTATTCATAGTTTTGACTCAGCACCAAGAACAGAATCCTTCACCTAAAATTTTATATATCTGATGACTGGAAAATTTTTCCAAAGCCTGGCTCTATATATGTCAATATTTGTGTCTCTACCATTACTCAGAGTGCTGTACACTGTAGAATATTCCATGTTATGATCTCTGCCCTTCTGTCTTTGTATGTAATGCTAAGTGGAATGTAGGATATTAATAGTCTATATGATGAAGTAATAGTATACTACTTAATTGTAACCCAAACTAAAGGTTATCTCCAACGTAACTGCCCCTTAGCAGATCTCCCATGGTCAGTTCAGCACTACCACACACGTGAGATGGTGTTCAGTGTTCGGTCTCTTGTCGCATATTGTGTCTTGACTGTTAGAGCCATCTGATGCAGCTGCAGGAGGGGTTTGGCAAGTTAACTTTTCCATGAGACTTTGCTCTTAGGCTTGAGTGTTAATGATGGGGAAAAAAGAGGAAAGGAAAAAAAAATTAGAGGCAGAGAAATTATAGCAAAGACTTCTTCACTTTCTTCCAAACAGCTTTTCATGAGCTCAAATCTGGTTAAATGCCTCTTTAATGTTTTTCCATACAATTCTGTACTGAAGCCACATTGAATTCTGAGCATTTGTACAAGAAATATTAATGGGACATCTACTAGGGTTTATGTGTTTTAGATGCCTGGGACTAAAACTGTGAGTTAAAGGTAAGAATTTTTTTTCTTATCGGGAATACATTCTAATCAAGAAAGCAGAAAATACATAAGCAAACAAATATGTCCCTAAACTGTTACTATGTATGCAATTTAGAACAGACGCCAAAGGCTGACTGGGAGGAGGAGGGGTCTGTTAGAAAGCACCCCTCACCCCATGCTCCACAGGGCAGATGGCAAGCGGTTTCTTCACATGTGAGCTCATCCCAGCCTCCCAGGGGTTTATGATCTAAAAGTCACCTGATGGTGGCAGGACAGGCAGCTGATCACTTTGCAGTCTTTATTGACCCCGGTTATTACAGGCAGTTTCCAGTACCTTTAGGAACCATGAGCCTCTCTCACCAAAATCCAGGACTTGTCCTAGCCTTCCCTCTTGTTAGAGAGCTGAGTCCAGTGAGCAGAAAGGGCTGGGTGGGAAGAACTGGCAGCTGGCTCAGGGAAGGGGCTCAGTTAGGAGTCCTATCTTCCTCCAGGATGGGTTGGGTCAAGCCCAGTGTTGGTAGAAACCATGGAGAGTCCAGTCCGCATCCCTGCCTCTTGAAGGAAGGAAGGGAGACTGCCAGGTTGAGAACCAAGCTCTGGATGAACCAGTGGGGATGGTGGTGGAAAGGCCTTGCTGGCAAAGGGACTGGTCCTTTATCAGTCCTTATTTTCTCTCAGGAAGGAACTTTGCTGGAAAGCAATCCTTTTGCTGGAATGAAAGTGATGCAGAGTAACAGATGAGTTGAAGATTCAACAGGTTTTGTCTTTAGGCAAGTGCAAGGAAATGCTGCCTTATTGACCCACTCAAGCACTCAGAACACTGGCTCCAGCCCTGGCCCCAGAATGTCTGCCTCTTTAGCTTCGACCAGAACCCCAGGACCAGCCATAGCCCATCACTGAATGCAACCACACACCAAGGTTTCTGCTCTGAGGGCCTATGTGACGCCCAGGCTGCACCAGGCCTCCCAGTGACCCGAGACCTGAGGCTGGGCCCTGGCCCACAGGTAGGCCATGTGGAAGCACGCAGAGGGGAGAGGATAGGCATCATGGGCTCTGCAGACAGCCAGTGGTCCTGCCTCGTCATTCATTTGCATCACAAGCACAGAAAAACTGAAAACAGGTCCTGACACAACCAGTCATTTAACCTAAATTAGGCGAGGCAGCAGCAAATATAAAAGGCCTGGGAACCAAGAGCCAATCCTTCCCCATGCCAACTAAAATGTCTGCGGGCGAGATCTCCCATCTTGATTTGTCCTGGTGAAAAAATCGGTGCGCAGGTCTGTGCTGCCCTCTGTCGGTCACTTGGTTATTGGCATGGGCAGCCTTTCCCTAACCTGGAAAAGGCAGGAATTCTTCCCAGCACCGAGTGCTCTGCTCACCAGGCTTGTTTCCATACAGTGACTCATAAATGAGATCATGTGGGCAAGAGTAAGTTAAAATATTTACTATAATTAACATCAGGTGGAAAAACTTATATCTTAAGTCTCCTGTGGAAAGAATGTGGCCTAGAGAGATTTCTGAAATGGGTTTAACCCTCTGCATTCCCTGCAGATGAAGCATGCTGCTGCTGCTTAATTGCTTCAGCTGTATCTGACTCTTTGCAACCCTATGGACTGTAGTCCACCAGGCTCCTCTGTCGGTGTAATTTTCCAAGAATACTGGAGTGAGTTGCCGTGCTCTCCTCCATGGATCTTCCCAACCTGGGATTGAACCTGGGTCTCCTGTATTGCAGTTAAATTCTTTACCACTGAACCACCAGGGAAGTAGGTGCGGCATACCCTTTTTTTCCTGATCATACAGAAAATTTATTTATTTATTTCTGAAGGTCACATAAATATAAGAAATATGTTTTGTGTTATTTAGGAAGTGAATATGTGTCTAAGAATTTTCACATTTCATTGTAAGCATGAGTGGTCGCATGTATCCATTCATACCTTCCTCAGATTTTCAGTGAGATGTTTGACATGTCCTCCCGCCAGTGCTCTGGGGAGCACAAAAGTGAAAAAGATAAAGATGTTGGTGTCGAGGAACATCTTGTTTGCAGGAAGTTAAGAAATATCTAAAAGAAGGCAAGCAGAGACATCTGTCCAGACGCCATTGGTGCCCGGCTGGTCTCCTGGCCAGTCCAGCTGCTGCAGGTGTGGGCTGCTAATGGCACACATCTGTCCCCTCTCCAGATGCTCACTGAAGGATGCCTGAGGGGTAACACTAACCCCACTCCATACTTCCTATCCATGGTTGCCTGTGGCGGGAGACTGATTAATGTAGGGGTTCCATGGCCCAGGCCCCCGAGTGGAATAGCCTCTGTGGTGCAGTGTACACTGCAGGGTCAGGAGGAGGCTGACGCTTCTGAAACAACATTCTTGCCTGCCTCCTTCCTCTTCCCCTCCCTGCTTTCCTCATCCCTCTCTAGCTTTTCCCCAGGCCAGCCATCCATGAGTCACTTGCTGAAGAATCTCTGTTTCAGGCTTGACTTCTTGGGAATCTAGACAAAAACATGTGCTATCAAAGAGGCCCAGGAAAGATGATGTCTAGTGTCAGGATCAGGGAAAACGTGCCTTGAAGATTAGTTGAGATTTGAGCACACTCGAGCTATTCGTTCATTCCACAAACACATATTGACAAGTGCCTTCCATGATCCGGGCTCTCTTCCAGGCCTTGGGGACACAGCAGCAAATATGACAGTCTTGTTATCACTGGCACTTACATCTGATGGGGAAGGAAAGAAATAAGAACACAAATAATGGACGATTAGATGAATTCAGGTAAGTCCAGCAGTAAAAAATAAAACATGACAATGTCTCCAGCTCTCTTTCCTAGCATTCTGCAAACACTTATCCAGTGGTTCAGATTTCAGTCAATGTCAACTCCCACTGAGTACACTTGTTGTGGATGGTTATTTTAAACCTTAGCATTGACCCCAAACATTTTTTCAAACACTTCCAAAGCCTGCATTTGGGGTCTGGGAGCATTCTTTAGGCTTTCCACAATTGAAGCCTTGAAGAGTTTCATTTAGTCTGATTTCAGAGCAGAGAGTCCCCTCTAGAGGACCGGGAATGCTGTAACTGTAGGAGGCAAGCCCCTGGTGTTGCTGGAGATGAATACATGTAACTGCCTGACAGATGGTTCTGGGGATGAGAAGTTGGCTTTCCTGGGAGCTCAGGCTTGATTGTCCTGCATGACTCAGGTCTGTTCTCTGCACCAGTGTTCCAGGACCACCTTTGATCCACTGTGCCTTCCCAAGGCCTGTAGCCTTAGGCGCTAACATCTCCTCTTTCTGGCCTATGAGGTCTCCCCAGGCAGATAGTGTTTGATTCATCTTCCTGTGTCCCAAGGGCACAAACAAAGCCTGTTGCACAGCTTAACCAGTGACATTTGTGGAAATACGTGAATTCCAGGCCCCTTTTAAATCCGTGCCTTACTATCCATGGTCTCCTATAGCCAGGCCATCATCCTTTCTCCATTCGACAAGTCTCAAGCCCTCTCTAGCCACCGTGCCTTTGTGCAGCCTGCTTTTCTGCTCAGAGGCTAACTGGGTCACTGAAAGGAACCTCTGGGCTTTTAGGGCAGCCAGGCCTGCCCTGGAATCCTAGAGCGTGACTTAGAGCAGATGACTCCTACAGACACCTTACACCCAGTGTCCACTCCTGCCTGTACATAGTAGGCCCTCACTGTGTGTCTTTCTCCAGCTCTCCCATCTTCTACCCAGTCTGTTTTTGAAATGTCCTCTATTTTCATAACCAATCAGCATCTACCTTTCAAATCTCACCCCCTTCACAAAGCCTCCCATGATTGCTGTGACACAGACTGACCTTAGAACCAGTTATTTTTCTCTAAGTTGCATGGGACAGGCTCTTCCCAATGCTGTGGCAAACACTCCTATGAAAGCCAATATTCCTTTTACATAACGCCGTGGGTGTTAGGCTTTCCTGAGTATCCTGATCCTTCTGTTTCTGAGAACAGAGTTGGATGGCAACTGCAAAGTCCCTGAAGTCAGGCATAGGCATGTGACACACCCTGGCCAATAGACTGTAGCAGAAGGGAGCCGGGCCACTTTGCCACTGAACTTCACAGAGTCCTGTAAGATTTGTCGTCTTTGTGTTCCCTCTGCTGGAGCAAACAATATGGACCTACAATTTGCATTGGACATAAACTTGGGCTGTTTTAAGTCACAGGGATTAACCCAGAGATGCTCATTTCTGCCACCGAATGTAGCTCATAATGACTGAAGCACCCATTTTAGTCTCCTAAAATGAAATTAATAGTATACATGTGTGTCTATATGTATATGTGCTGTATTGCGCTTAGTTTCCCGGTTGTGTCCAACTCTTTGGGACACCATGGACTGTAGCCTGCCACGCTCTTCTGTCCATGGGATTGTCTAGGCAAGAATACTAGAGTGGGTTGCCATGCCCTCCACCAGGGGAATCTTCCCAGCCCAGGGATCTAACCCAGGTCTCCCACATTGCAGGCATATTCTTTACCATCTGAGCCACCAGGGAAGCCCCTATATGTATGTATATCCACAAGTCCCATAAGAGTTAATGGCTCAGTCATATCTGACTCTTTGTGACCCCACCGGGCTCCTCTGTCCCTGTTCTCCAAACAAGAATACTGGAGTAGGTTGCCATTTCCTTCTCCTGGGGACCGTCCCAAACCAGGGATCAAACCTGGGTCTCCTGCATTGCAGGTGGTCTCTACTGACTGAGCTACCAGGGAAGTCCTATATACCCATGTACATATACATACACATATACATATAGTATGCATATATATTTATTTAATTTAAAGGAGTTATATAATGGTCTAGCTGCAATATGAGGGTGAAATAAAGGGGCACTAAACTGTAATGATACATGTTCAATAGTAAATGCTCTCAGCTGACACTAGCTGACAGAAAGAGGGAGATGCTTGTCCTTATCCCTCCCAGCACTAGGAATACAGCAGCTGCAAACGCAGGCTCTTCGAGTTGTGCCAATGACTCAGACACCACTGGCGGTACTATTGTCGTTGACATGATTATCTAAAAATAGGAACAAATCTCAGTAAAGTTTTTGGTGAGGCTTTAATCCTCCCTTGATTAACAAAGCAGTTGGCTTCCTGAGAAAATGCAATGTATTTTGAAATTACAGTCCAAATACTTTGTGTTTAAGTATAAACAGGAGTTGTGTTCCTGGTCCAGGTTTAAATGTAACCTACAGCCAGCCCAGGTTTTAAGTAAAAGCCTACATGTTTTGCCTACATAACAGAAGGCAAAAGGTCTGTTAGGATGCTGGAAAGTGGTGCAGGATATGGGACAATTCATTTTTAGTGTGCACCTGCCCTATGTATTACAGGATGTCTACTGTCCCTGGCCCCCGCCCAGTAAATGCCAGTTACACCCCAACTCCAATTGCTATGATGATAAAAAATCCACCCCCCTCACCCACCTAAAATTTCCAAAGTTGCCCACAGATGCTGGTTTTTCCCTCTGTGTTTCTGAAGGAGTCTGTCTTATACTTTTTCAGAATCCCTACCACCCAGCATTGATTTATTAATAGTTAAAAGTAGATTTCTCTTAAAAATCTGTTGAGCTGATTTTAAAAGCTGATTCTGTTAAGCTGATTTCTTTCTTAGCACCTGCTGCATGATTAACCTGACCCTAGCTCAGTTGGTAAAAAATCCACCTGCAATGCGGGAGACCTGGGTTTGATCTCTGGGTTGGGAAACTCCCCTGGAGAAGGAAAAGGCTACCTCCTCCAGTATTCTGGCCTGGAGAATTCCATGGACTGTATAGGCCATAGGATTGCAAAGAGTTGGACATGACTGAGCGACTTTCACTTTCCATGATTCTATCTCTGATGGCAGCACAAGGACCTGTGATTCAGGGCTGGATATGCAGATGCCCTCAAATGCCATGGATGTTCTGAGTGTCCCTAACTTTTCCTTGTTTGGTTGTTAGAGTTCATCACACAGGTCCTTCCCCATGATCATCTCTGCAGTTCCCACCCCATCTCAGTGCCTTCCCATTGGCCCTAGTTTCAGATGGTCAGACTGGTTCAGGAGATGGTGGTCCTAGGGCTGGGCTGGCTCAGCTGAGACTAGTCGTCTGTGGTAAACAGGCGCACATTGCAGGCAGCTCATGTTCTTCCACGCTTCTGGAAAGGATGGCGCTCCCAGACCCTTGTGGCCCTCTTTGCCTTCCTCCTCCCTGCGACCCACCATTCACCGTCCCTGGCCGACCTCAAGCTCTGCCTAGGCGATCCCCTCCTGCCTTGTCTTCCACGGCTGCACCCGAGAGCGAGATTCAGGAGGTACCTCAACCAGGTCCTGCAACACTTCAGCCACTCACTTCCTGTTGGCATTGTTTTGGAAACCAGGGGCTGATCTTGAGGATAAGTATATCTTGACCCCCATTTCCTAGTGTTGGGATTCTCTAAAATACTGATTGACAATCTGATTCCTGGAAGCTCTGTTCTCTGCTCTTCAGTTCCACAAATCATGCTGTATTGTGGCCTCTGGGGCTTCCCTGTTGGCTCAGATGGTAAAGAATCTGCTTGTGAATGCAGGAGACCCAGGTTTGACCCCTGGGTTGGGAAGATCCCCTGGAGAAAGGAATGGCTACCCCCTCCAGTATTTTTGCCTAGAGAATTCCATGGACAGAGGAGCCTACAGTCCGGGAAGTAGCAGAGGGTTGGACATGACTGAGCGACTGAGTATACATACATCGTGTATACATGTCAATATTACTCTCTCCGTTTGTCCCACCCTCTCTTTGTTAACTTTTCAGGTGACCTTTCGGGTGACTACTTTCTTGATCTCTGCTTCTGAATGTTGCGTCTGGTGGGTGGAGTGCAGAGCTTATCTGTTTCTTGTCTTCAGACACCAGTTCTGACTGGCACTCCACGATGGCAACAGGCATTATTTCTGGCAGACAGCAGGGGTGGGAAGGAACTAGGGGTATCATCTCCCCCCATTTATTAAATTCCTCTCTGGCCAAAATATTTTCTGCCATATTTTCACTTTGTGAAACATGATTCAACTATATTCTGCTTATAGGAGACACAGTTTAGGTTCTAAGAAATAAGCAGTTTGAAAGTAAAAGAATAGAAAAGATGTGCTATACAAACGCAACCACAAGAATTCTGGAGTGGCTCTACTGATATTATCTAAATAGACCTATAAGGAGGGGCATAAAAGGGTCAATCAGGAAGACATAACAAGGATAAACGTATGTGACCTTAATAACAGAATATCAAAGTATATGAAACAAAATTGAAAGAATTCAGGGAGAAAGAGACAATTCAGTAATAGTAGTTGGATATCACAATACTTTATTTTTTAAACTGAATTGAATTTAAATTTAATTTGAAAATGAAAAAATTATAGTTGATATACAATATTATGTAAGTTACAGGGGTACAATATAGTAATTCACAAATTTTAAAGATTATGTTCCATTTATAGCTGTTATAACAAATTGACCATATTCCCTGAATTGTACAACATATCATTGTAGCTTATTTTATACATAGCAGTTTGTACCTCTTAATCCCTTATCCCTATATTGACCTGCCTCTCATCCCTCTCCTCATTGGTAACCACTAACTTGTTCTCTATGAGTCTTTTTATTATATTCTCTCATTTGTTTTATTTTAAGTGATATATCATACAGTACTTTGTCTGATTTACTTCCCTTAGCATAATACTCTCTAAGTCCATTCCTGTTTTCACAA
Organism: Cervus canadensis; assembly: GCF_019320065.1. NCBI lineage: Eukaryota > Metazoa > Chordata > Mammalia > Artiodactyla > Cervidae > Cervus > Cervus canadensis. The sequence continues at coordinate 61,596,190 of NC_057388.1, read as the reverse complement.
ATGGTATTTTTTTTTAAATGGCTGAGTAGTATTTCATTGTACACACGTACTACATCGTTATCCGTTAATCTGTTGATGGACACTTAGGTTGCTTCCATACCTTGGCTATTGTAAATGTGCTGCTATGAACATTGGGGTGCGTGTATCCTTTTGAGTTTTAGTTTTATTTTGAATTCATTTTACTAGGTGTGTAGTAATATCCACTAAAGTTTTGATCTGTATTTCCCTAATGAATTATCCTGACAAACAATTTTAAACATGTTTATTTGCTATTCATCTCTTTCCTTTGGTTAAATATCTGTTTGTATCTTTTTTCTCCTAAAATTGGGATGTTTTCTTATTATTCAGTTGTTAGAGTGGTAAAAAACACATATTTTTCAAACAAATCCTTCATCAGATACATGATTTAAAAATGCATTTCCCAGTCTGTGGCTTGTCCTTATTTTCCTAATAGCACTTTTAGAAAAACAACCAATTTAAAATTTTTATAAAGTCCAATTTATCAATCTTTACAGTTATTTTTACTAATATTATTTTCAGAGGGATTTCATGCAGAAGGAAACGGCTTCTGAAGGATTTTGTGCAGGTGAGAAATATCTTAAAAGAGATATAAAAACAAAAATTGGTCTGATAGTAGACAATGATATAAGTTGCAGTCCAAATAATTCTAGAGTAAGAAAAATCACCTGTTACAACAAATAAGGTATGAAATAAAGAACAATTTTGGTAAGTGTAGGAACGACAGGAATTGTAGTTTATTAAAATTTTCTCTCTCTGCTTAACTAGAATGTACTAATGCTTACATAGGGTTACTCCAGGCCAGGGTGGGGTGACTCCAGAGGGAAATCAGGAGTCCTCTGAGAGGCGGAATGAGGAGGGCCAACTTCCTTCAGCCCATCTGGTCCATCCCTCAAATGTCTTTTCTTAATGATTTCCTATTCAGCCAGGAAATATAAATTTTCTAAGATGTAATTTAGCAATAATACTTATGAGTTAGCTACAACTGTATCACAAATCACTCCAAAAGAATTTTAAAACAATCAGCATTTGTTTAGCTCATGATTCTGAAGACTGGCAATTTGGGTTGAAATCAATTGGGTGGTTCTTCTGGTTTCTATTGGGCTTCTCTGGTGGCCCAGATGGTAAAGAATTTGCCTATAATGCAGGAGACGCAGATTCAATCCCTGGGTCTGGAACACCCCTTGAGAAAAAGGAATGACTACCCACTCCAATATTCTTGCCTGGAGAGTTCCATGGACAGAGGAGTCTGGCAGGCTACAGTCCACAGGGTTGCAAAGAGTTGGACACAACTGAGCAACTCCACTTTCACTTTCTGGTTTCTACTGGGCCCTCCCATGGATTTGTGAATGACTTTGCTCATCTTAGGGTTCTCCTATGTGTCATGGTATTCTGCTGGGATGATTGTCTCTGCTCTGTGGGTTCTTATAAGTTCCAACCAGGCTGCCTGCAGCTTGCTTGGCAGTCGGTAGGGTTCCAAGAGATGGAGGTGAAGCACACAAGGCCTTGTAAGATCCAGACTCAGAATTGGCAAGTGTTTTCCACTGAGTTTTAGAGGGACAAAACAAGTCAAAGCCAGCCGAGGCTCAAGGAATGAATATAGGGAGAAGAGTAATTGTGACCATTTTTGCAGACAACCTATTTCAGTGTCTATCTGATGTCCTGATATAAGGTCATTTTTGTGACATTTCTTGGGATGAAAAGCATCTTAGAGATCCTTTATCTGAGAGTTGATGGTGAAAGGATTATTTCTAAGACAGACTTTTATTACACTCATTATTGCAGGACCTGGGGCCCTTAAAAAGAACCAGAGTTAAGATTTAAATGGGAAATCCCAGCTCTTGTTGTTTGCCTTCCACAAGGGTAAGAAACAGCCACATTATTAAGTGCTGTACTTTGCTGCAAATATTAAATAACAACAATTGACCCTCTATGGGATTTTCCACTTAGTTATTTACTGGAAGCTGTTCCCTGTAATTTCCAACAGTGCTGTTATCTATGAGATTATCTTTCTTTTAGCTGCACTGGGTTTCCAGTTGCATTAATACAGCTTAATATCTCTTCCTGTTGCTTCTCTAATTAAAAGCTTGTTGGATATCCAAACAAGAACTATTATATCCTGGCACTAGTAATAAAGACTGCTAATAATCAGGAAGAAAACATCAGAAAGGGACAACATCAATCAGACATGAGTAATCTTCTGATCAGGCAAAGATAAGGGTGCAGGGGTCTGGGGTGGATATAAGGCAGTGATAGGGCTTCCCTGGTAGTTCTTTACTGTCTGTATATGCAGACAGTAAAGAATCTGCCTGCAATGCAGGAGCCATGGGTTTGATCCCTGGGTCTGGAAGATCCCCTGGAGAAGGGAATGGCTACCCAGTCCAGTATTCTTGCCTGGGAAATCTATGGACAGGGAAGCCTGGCAGGCTACAGTCCTCAGGTGGCAAAGAGTCGGATGCGAGTGACTGAGCACTCATGCGACAGGGCAATAATATAGCTCTGAGAAGCCAGCCTCCCAAGGGAGGGGCCGCTGCAGGCGGGAGACACCCAGTGGGCAGCCAGAATATAGTTCAGATGCCCTATTCTGAGCTGGATGTGTGAATCCTGGGTGCCTGAAGAATATCTCATGTCTGCCTCTCCAATCACTTACATCTCCTTTGTTGCTTCCCGAAACTCCCGCCTTCCTCCCCTCTGGCTGCCTTTGCCGGCATCAGTCCCACTAGTTACAAGAATCAGCCACAAGATGGCACCAGCTATTCAGATTAAAGTGCTATATTGGGCCGGCTCTGTGGGTCCTTCCTCAGAGAAAGAAGGCAGGATCTGAAGACAGCTTCCCTCTCTGCCTCTGTCATTCATTCTCCGACGTTTCCCTCCATCTTCTCACTGCATCCCAACCCCATTTAAAATATAGGTTTATTCCAGCAGCAATTTTTAAATGATTCTGAAGGCAGAAAAGAATGTGTGTGTGTGTGTGTGATGGAATGGGGTGGTGGGGAGGGAGAGGGAATTTGTGGGCCCTCTAAGGACATAGAATCAACTCTGGACAAGAAAGGAGATAAAACGGCAACTACTCACTACTCTCAGCTCTCTTGAGCACCTGCACTGGGCTGTTCCACAGGTGCCTCTCTTGTTTCAAAAACTTGACTCGTTATTTCCTTCTGCCTTCCTCTCCAACCTCAATCTTCTCTTTCTAGTTCCCTCCTGATTTATTACACTCTCATAACCCAATCATTTCAGGAACCTCAAACTTATCCTATTTTCTTACACAACTCTCATCCTCCTATTCAACTTGCTACCAATCACCCATTCACTTCGCATCTGCCTCCTCAGTCCTCCCATCCTGTGCATTGGCACGGATTGACGCTGCTCTTTGTCTGATCACCTGTGTGTTTAAATGTGGCTGTGCTGTTGACACTGGGGATTCAACAGTAACATCTAACCTGAAATCTTAAAGAGGAGTAGAAGGTAGCCAGGCAAGTGTGGGTAAAAGCATTCTTAACAGAGCAATGGATCCCAGCCGGGAACAAGAGGAGATTTTGCTGCATAGGAATCTTTTGGTAATGTCTACAGGCATGTTTGGTTGTTACATCCTGGAGGGAGGGGGAGGTGGTCCTGGCATCTGGTGGGCAGAGGCCAGGGATGCTGCTGACCATTCTACGACACACAGGACAGTCCCCAAGACAAAGAATTATCCACCCTCAGAGGTCACTAGTGCTGAGGCTGAGTACCCTGTAAGAGAAGCAGCAGCTGAGGGGTGAGAGAACATGACTTTTCTAGGCACTGGAAGGGTTTTATTATGATGGGAAAGAGCGCTGGGGAGAGGTGGCCAGAGACTCAAGTGTGCAGATTGCACTCAGGAGTTCAGACTGTCCCCATGTCTGATGGACAGTTCTCGAAGCCAGTGGTACCACTGCAGACTTTATTCTCAGGGTCACTGAGAGCCAACGGTGGGAACTTTGGAGCCTCAGAAATATTTAGTGAGTGAATAGACCCAGTTTCAGCCACTGATCTGAACCAGGCCTTCTTGTCCAGGCCTCGTGTAGAAAAAATATTGCTATGCTGTGATCCTTCCAAAATAAACTAGAAGTAATCATAGTCGTTCTTTTCCTTAAACAAATAAAGAGATGAATTAAACTTACATACCAAAGCACTGTTCTAAGCTTTCCCTAAGATTTTTACCTTTCATCTACCCAACAATCCCTATGTAACAGGAATGATTATGTTTCATAGCCTTGTTTTTTCAGATGAGGACACAGAACTTGAAAGAGTCATCTCCCAAATATAAGACAGCAGGGATTTAGGAAGGTCCCTAAGTCGTACTCAACTCTTTGCGATCCCATAGACTGTAGCCTGCTAGGCTTCTCTGTCCATGGGGTTTCCCAGGCAAGAATACTGGAGTGGGTCCCCATGCCCTCCTCCAGGGGATCTGCCAGACCCAGGGATTGAATCTGTATTTCCTGCATTGCAGGCAGATTCTGTAACCACTGAGCCACCAGGGATGCCTCATAGTAAGGCCCGTATATGTTAAATTTTAGGAGATACTGCCAAATTCTTTTCCAAAGTGGCTGGCTGTGCAATGTAACACTCCCACCAGCAGTATATGGAATTTAAAATTGCTCACCAACACTTAGCATCAATCTTTAAAATTTTAGTTATTCTTGTGGGTATATAACAGTATACTTCATTATGGTTTCAATTATTCATTTCTCTGTATAATAATGACACTGAGCAGATTTTTATGTATTTCATTGGACAGTTTGGATATTATCTTTTTTCAAATGCTGGCTCAAATCTTATATCTATTTTTCTATTGAGTTGACAGCCTTTCTTATATTGATTTGGAGGTGTTTGCAAAATATCTTCTGGATACAAATCTCTTGATAGTTATATATATTCGATAATATCTTCTCCAACTATGTGACTTTCAATTTTACTCTCTTAATAATATAATCTTTTGATGAATAGACCTTCCTAATGTCAGTGTAGGCCATCTTACTAATCTTTTTCTCTTGTGTACTTTCTCTTGGTTACTATCAGGGTTCTATTTAAGAAATCTTAGTCTATCTGATTTTCATAAATGTGTTCTCCTACATGTCTTTTTAATGCTCTTTTAAAAATCATTTACATTTAAGATTTTGATTCATCTCAAGTTTATGCTTGATTATAATGTGAAGTCAAAGGCAACGTTTATTGTCTTTCCATGTGGCTATTCAGTTGACCCAGCAGCATGGCTAGGATTTTGACTGAAATTCCTTGGCATCTTTAGGTCCATTTGGGAGTGAGTAACTGACACCTTCAACAGTGTTGAGTCTCCCAAAACATAAACACGATAATATTAAGCCAATTATTCTTTTTTAAAAAATATTTTTCAGTAAAATTATATAGTTTTCAGTGAAGAGATGACATCTTTTCTTAGATTTGTTTCTGGTATTTAGTTTTTTGATACTTTTGAAGATGGCATAATATTTTAAAATTGTACTTTCTAATTTTTGTTACTTAATTATCTGTAAATTTTAAAATATTCTACATGTAATCAGGGCTTCCCAGATGGTGAAAAGAGATGTGGGCTGGATCCCTGGGTTGGGAAGACCCCCTGGAGGAGGGAATTGGCTACCCACTCCAGTATTCTTGCCTGGAGAGTTCCAAGGATAGAGGATCCTGGAGGGCTACAGTCCATGGGATCACGAAAGAGTCAGATGCTACTGAACACACACACGCACGTGTGTGCATATGTATACACATATACACACATATATTATATATATATGTTATATATAATAATATATAATATATTACATATAATATATACACACACACATATATATACATATATACACACATATATATGTGTATGTATATATAATATATGTTGCTATCAACAGAACTTTTGAGTTTTAAACTTTAGTTTTTAAATTAAAATTCTGTTTTTTCTATTGTACAATTTACAGTTCCCTAATTAAACCTACCATCTTGTCGCTTGATTTCTTGAACACCAATAATCACTTATTTTCAAAACAGTGTCTGATAAAACCAGTATTGAGTCACCTGTGACTCAGTGTCTGTTACCTGTTTTTCTCCCCCTCCACCTCATGATTTAAACCATCTGGATTTTATTTTCTGATGTAGCAACAAGTTTTTACTAAGTCCTTACATTGAATATAAAAATATTTTGGAGATGGTCTGGATGGTGTTGTCTATGCCTAGAAAGGGTTTGTTTTGCCCTGATAGACATCCAGGGTAGGATAGAATTATGTCAGTCCAGTCAGGTAATGAGTTAATTTGAAACTAGTCTTCAGTCTCTGTAAGGGATGGACTATTTTCTGGGTTCATCTCTACTTCTACAACATAGATCCTTTAGGACTGTCAACTGAAATTCCTGGGTTTTTATTAGGACCCCTCCTTGACTTGTTTTGCCCCAAGTCTTATGGAAGTGTAGGAAATACTTGCTCAGTCTCTCTGTTCTTAGTGACCACTTGTGAATCATCAAATTCCTTGATCAGAAAAGCAGTATGAAATTAATGCCAAGCTCACCTCATTGCAAACTCATTCTTTCCAGGATTTGTTTTTGCAAATCTTCACTGTTTTGTAGCTATTCAAGAACTTTCAAATACATATTTTAAAAGCATATTCCAAGTGTTGTTTTTGGTTGATTTTAGTGGGAAAGTTGGTTTGAAACCAGTTACTCTGTAATTATCAGAAGCATAAACCTCTAATTACTAATATTTGAAGTATATATCACTGTCCTGGATGGGATGTTTAATAAGGTTTCCGTGGAGAATAAGTATGGGTTCTGTATCAAGGTAGATTTTTCTTTATGATTCAGGATTTGGTATATAAATTCATTTTACTTTTGTCTTTTTTCCTATGAGCTGGATAGATATCTGTAAGGTTTTTCTCTGTATCCACTGCTACAAAGAAAATGTTTATGGTTTCCGTGTTTGCATTTCCTGTTCTTTTTACTTTACAAAGACTTCTGGGGAGATGAAGGAAGAAATTCTAACTCTATAATGCTATCTTCAAATCAGAAGTCTGATCTCATTTTCATTTTAAATGAATCACATTGGCTTTTGTCTGGAACACTTTATTTCAAATAGTGAAAGATTGGAATAAACCTAAATGACGTGAATACAGAATGGTTAAATAAATTATGATAAATTCACATAATAAAACATCATAGCCATTAAAAATAATTAGGTGGCTTTCTATGTAATGATATGGAACTATTCCAAGATGTATTGAATGAAAATATCAAGGTGTGAATATGACATTACTCTTACAATTTGTGTTTAAAAAAATGTATATATACTTTTCATAAATGCATTAACTGTCTGGAATACATACAAAAACTAGTTAAAAGTTACTATTTTCTACAAAAGTTACTTCTAGGGAATGAGACAAGGTTACTGAGTGACAGATTCAAGGCAGACATTGAACATATCCTCTTGTATGTTTTGGATGTTGTACTATGGGTATGTATTACCTATTCAGAAATGTAAGTACACTATTTTAAAAAATAAACCATGCATTTTCCTATTCTCTAGTAAAATCATTTTCATTTGTAGACTTTACTGACATGCTTATTTCCTTTCATTATTTGCTTTTCATCATACATATTTTATATAATTGTAATCAGAATTTATTAAGACATTTTTCATATTTTATAGTCTTCAAAATTATTTTAAAATTTTGCATAATATTTTGTTTAGCTCATGTACCATAAATTTGCTTATCTTTTCTCCAGTGTTGGTCATTTATATATTCACATGTTTCCTTATCATGTGTAACAAAGTAATAAGTGTCTTTGTGAATGTATATTCATTTGGTCTCTATAATTATCTCTGATACTTTATGGTTATTTGGTAGGGCTGAATGAAAATAAAGTAAGCACTACATGGAGTAGATAAAAGGTCAGAATTGATTATAGATGATCCTCTAGATACCAAGGGTAAGCATAGTGATTTTCATTCTTTTTTATATTTTCATTCTTTTTTAACATTTATCTATAAGGGTAAAACAAACAGAGTTGTTGCTCTTGAAATATACATACAGTGAAAATTGAGCTCATAGGAAATAATGCACTTAAAGAATCATTAATTATTACCTAATTACTTGCACCACTGTGGCATGGACAGAAAAGTGCTCTGCGATGATGAAGTTGTCAATTACAGTTGATAATTAAGGGGCCAGGTGCATGTTTAACTTAACAAGATAAATATCTGCCCAGATGTTGTTTGTCTGCTGCTTCATTACCAGGTAGGTTAGAAGATTTTCATAAACTAGAAAGACTATTAAATTCATAACCTTGCTACATCAAAAAATCTTTAACAAATCTGTTACTATAGCCAATATTCATTTAAATAGGCTGTCCCTCAGACTTCCTGGAGAACTGAAGAAGTATGTGTATGCAATACCATATTTGCAAATTCTCAGTGAAATGGCTATTTGAACATAAAATAGGGCTAAAATATGACTATTTTGGAAACTAGAGAAGATGCTTTCCCATGCCAGAAACATAAAGGAATTTTATGCAAGATTTAAAATGGCAGATTGTAAGAAGACGACAAAGGGCCAGCCCATGTTTAGGTCATTCCCCAAACCCCAAGATCCTTGTAGGTAAGAGATGAAGATTTTGGTAGAGTTACAGTGAGATGTCCTCAATTGAAGGGGGAGGTGGGTAAGAAATGACTGCCAGCAGAAAACATGGAAGTCAGGTCATGTCACTCTTGTGTTAGTTTGCTTGGGCTATCATAACAAAACACCGCAGACCGGGTGGCTCAAAGAACAGAAATTTGTTTTATCAGAGTTCTGGAGGCTGGAAGTCTGAGATTAAGGTACTGGCAGGGCTGGTTTCTCTTGACACCTCTCACTGGCTAGCAGATAGCTGCCTCTGCCTCTGTCATCACCTGGCTTTTTCTCTGTGTGTGTCTCAGGTGTCTCTTCCCCTTCTTATAAAGACACTAGTCATATCAGATTAGAGTCTCATCCTTATGATTTCATTTAATATTAATTACCTCTCTAAAGGACCCTATCTCCAAATACAGTCACATTTAGTGCTTCAAAATATAAATTTTGAGGGAACATAATTCAGTCTATAACACTCCTCTCTTTAAAATCCTCCAAAGGCCTTAAAATGACCTGAAAAGGCCCATATAATCTGGTTCAATGTACAGAGGGTTTCTCCCAGGGTGTACAGAGGGTTTCTCCCAGGGTGGGGACATGGCTTGGACCGACTCAGGGGCTGTAGCAGAGAAAGCCACTACGTGCTTACTACTCTGTGGCCTCTTCCTTGCACAAAGGACTATGACATTCCCCAGCCTCCTTTGCGGTTAGTCTGGGGCCATGTTGTCAGTGAGCTTTGCATGGAAGACACACAAACCACATCTAGCTGGAGGTACTTAAGAGTTCTCTTCTTTTCCTCTCCTCCCCTGCACAGTGACCCAGGAAGTGCTTTGTTAAGAAGCAAAGCTACAGGGATCCTTAAGGTACAAATTGTGAGAGGTTTCTCTTGAGCACTATGGACTTGCTGAAAACTTTATCTGAGTGAGAAACAAATTTTGAGCTTTGTTACCATAGCATGCCCTTCCCTGAGGACTCAGCTGGTAAAGAATCTGCCTGTAGTGCAGGAGACACAGGAGATTTGGGTTCAATCCCTGGGTTGGGAAGATGTCCTGGAGGAGGAAATGGCGACCCAATACAGTATTCTCACCTGAAAAATCCCATGGACAGAGGAGCCTGGTAGACTACAGTCCACAGGGTAGCAAAGAGTCAGACTCGACTGAGCAACTAAGCGTGCATGCATGCACGCACTATAACATAACCTCACCTCATTGAAGTGAGTCAAATACTATAGTGACTAGGATACATTCCCCAGAGATAGAGAAAATCCAGGGGAATTCTGATGAATCCAGACTGGCTTTACCTGGACTAATCAATGTGGACAGGAGGATGAGTTAACTGGATGGGTTGAATTCTGTGCAGAGTCCTCTGACCAGGGGTTGGGTCTGTTATAATAATGTAAAATTAATAATCTTACATTAAGAACAATTACAGTAATCTCTGGGAAGTGTCTGGAGTTGTACACATACAGCTACTATTGGGAGTCATGAAGATGTCCCAATTTGTGGCTAGTTAATTAAGGCAAACAAGAAAATGATAATAAACATGAATATAAAAATTAACGTTCTTTATTGAAAATAAGCAAAACCAATAAACAAGCCCAACAGTTATTTCGCTGAAAAAGTAAAATAATTAAGTCTTTGGCTGATTTTGTCAAGAAAAAAGAAAACACAGAGACAGAGTTAGAAATTAGAAAAGAATATTGGCCATCAAATTCAAGGGGAGCTGATTAATAATCATATGTTTGAAAAGTTTTATGAAATATGTGCCTTTTTTGGAATGTGACAACATAATCTTGAAAAATCATATATAATAATAAGTGGAAGGAAATTGCCAAGAAAGTTTTGGTAAAGAGAGACAAAAGGGAATGTCTTTATTCATTACTAAAATATACAAAATAGTAATGATTAAGTTATACAGAAATTACTGGGCTTGTTCTTATTGTAAGATTATCAATTTTGTGATTTTAATATTTATCAGTAATAACCACATATATGATTATTGAGTAAATTGATTTATGATCATTTTATTTTTACTACATATCTTCTCTTTTAAAAACATCATTTGTATTTCATTTTCTACCATGTTTATACTTTATAATTCACTAAACATTTGAAATTGCGTAATTTCAGGGTTCATGGCTAATCTACCTTTCCTACCTCTTTATTATTTTTAAGTTTTTTATTTAGTCCATTTTTCACCATAGCACTTATCATTACTTCTGTGTGTGTATGCACACACACACACACACACACACACACACATATATATATATAAAATTTTTGCCTAGTACTTTGTTAATATTCATCAATATTGTTATGTGTAGTAATATTTTATTCATTTTCATTACTATATGGTATTCCATTAAATAAACATACTATAACTTATCCATTCTACATGGATAGACAATTGGTTATTTACAATTATTGTGGCTATTATGAATAGTGTTTCTATGAATGTCATTATATATATATATACATATATATATATATCACACATAAGCATACATTTCTGTAAGGTATAGGAATAGAGTTAACACATAATAGTTTATTGGTAGTGGAAAAATGCAACCTTTTTCCCAAAGTGGTTGTACTTCATTTTAGAGCAATCTAGCAGATGTGTAGTGACATCTCATTGTGGTTTTAATTTGTCCTGCCCTGATTACTAATGAGGTTGAGCTCCTTTTTATGTGTTTGTTAGCCACTTGAATGTCTTCCTTCCTTAAGTTCCATTTCAAGGCTTCCAGTCTTGGTCAATTGACATTTTCTTACTGACTTAGGAGTCCTTTACTTACTCTGGATGTAATAGTTATTGCAAAAAACTGCTTCTCTGTAGCTTACCTTTGATTCTTTTAGTGATCTTTTTTGATAAATATAGTTTGCTTTATTTTTGGTGTTTAAATCTTTTCTTTAATAGTGATGTTTATGTCTCTTTTAAGAAGTCTTTTTTTTCTGGGACACAAGAGCCAATCAGATGGTGCTCCCAATATCCAAAACAGTTTGAGCAACAAAATAAATAATGATCATAATGGATTATAACCCACAGAATAAAATAAATATTAACTCACACTGATACAAATAAATCATTGGCTCAATTAAAAAATGGGAAGATTGATAGCTCTTCCTTATATTGCAGAAGAACACTAATTTTAAAATGTAGAAGATGGGACTTTCCTGGTAGTTCAATGGCTAAGACTCCATGCTCCCAATTCAAAGGGCCCAGGTTAGATCCCTGGTCAAGGAACTAAGATCCCACATATTGCAACTAAGCCTGCATGCCCTGAAGACTCAGCTAGACAAAATAAATAATAAATATTGAAAAATGTAGAAGACATAAGGCAATAGAAAGTTATCATTAGACAAACACCATAATGTTTACTGTAAGCAAAGTCTCCAATGGATGCTAAAAACAGTGGATGAAATTTGAGAGGAAACAGGATATTTGCTTGTCTCAAAGTATTTTCCCCAAGAAATTTATTGATTACAAAGGGAAAAGAGAGTGACTTTGTAGTGACCTAGTAGACACCAACTTAATCAGGGAATCAGTTAACAAATAGGTAGACATACTGACACCTTGATAACCCTTGATATGATGCATTGAAAAGAGAACATTATCACTTCTAAGTGTTTTTATAAAAATGGATAATCTCAGCATAATCATGAGAAATTACCAGACAAACCCTACATGGTAAACTTCAGACAAAACAACTGACCAGTTCAAAATGTCCAAGATCATGAAAGACAAAGAAAGAATGAGGAATTATCACAAACTACTGGACAATAAATGGACATGAACCAATGGAGGATCCTGGAATGGATCTCAGAATAGAGAAAGGATTTTTTCCCCCCTCTTTGACTTCAGTTCTATCTCTTTCTGCCATGACATGTACTATGTACTATGGGCATCTTGCTAGCTAGTAAGCTTTAAAAGAGCAAGAAGTATTTATGTTTAGTTTTCTTAAGTAGCGGCAGTGTCTATAGTACCGGATCTAACACAGAGTACTGAGCAGTCACTCTTCATAGAATCAATAAATCAATAAGTGAATAAACACAGTTTTAGCTGACAGGCCCTTCGTATGCATTATCTCATTTGGTTCTGTTAAAATAAAGTTCACTTGAAAGGGGAAATGCATGAGGTGTCCCACTGCTGCATTCAAGTCATCCTACCAATTGTTTATACAAAGATTTAATAACAGCAACGAAATTAAGAGTTTAGGATTTTTGTGTTCTCTGCAGAAGTGAAATGCCCTTCTTTTTCATACGTGAATGTGAATTTGTCTTCTCTCAACTCTGTTTTTACCATGTCATGTGGACACTCTTCTGTCTTGCTTGGTTTAAAGCCCCTTTATTCAGAATTCTCTTGCCAGTGATGTCTTCCCAGTTTCTGTTAGATGTACTCCCGCCAGTAGTCATCATGTTGGCATTGTAGGAGGCACCTTAAAATCCAGTCCAGCTGGTTACTTACCTCAGCCTCCTTTCTCTTCCAGACTCAAAACTTTCTAGGGAGGAGGAGATGAAAACACCACCTGAATTCCCTTCTGTTTTCCACTGAGATTCCCTGAGGTTGCACTCCGCGTTTCTCCCAGCTCTGTGCTTGTTCTCTGAAATTGTGTAAGTGAGAGGAGTCCGTGGGTTTGAGGTGCTTCGGTAACTTTTCCTCACAAGGTTTATGCACAGACTGTAGGACAGCCGATTTTACTTCTTCAGGGTCTTTGCTTTGGCCCCCTCCGGGGCTGCCCTTAGCCCTTCACCCGCCCCATGGAGGGTCACACCTGCCACACCCCATACTCCTCTCTCACGCAGCCACAGTCACACAGAAGCAGCCTGACTTCAGACCTCCCGCTGGTTTGTAGTTTGACCTTGAAGAAGTCAGTAGACCTTCTTTGACCACCTGGGAAATGGAACTTACTTCAGAAAGAGAATAGTAAACTGAGAGTTGTGGAAAAGCTTAAAAAAAAAACACAAAAAACCCAGCAGCTAAATGAGTTAATTATGCTAGTGTTTCTCCACCCATTTTGTTGATGAAAGAGCTTCTAAAACATTACCTGTCAATCTGATCCTTCAGATAAAAGACTCTCCCTTTGGAAACCGTCATCATGTGAAAATGTGAGGGCCAGTATCAATATTTATTAGGGAATGCCCACCCCTCCTGTCCTGTCGTATCATGGGTTTACAGCACACCAGTTATCCTGAGCTCCCTAAGCTCTTTTAAGGATTGTGCTGAAATTAAACTTGTCGGCTCTTCCTTGGGAGAATCGCAAAGTTTCAGGCATTTGTGTAGCTGACTTGCCTGCAGAAGTATGGAAGCAGGGTTTTGTTTCTTTTAATTTCAAGTTAGCAAAATACTTCTCCTTTTATCTCTCCTGACCTTGTCATTCCTGGTGATTAGTATTCAAAGGCCAAATTTCTCTGGGAATGGCTGCCATCTTCTGCCACTACATAGGTCAAAAGGGAGGATGAGATAAACACTGCCATCAACTGATGGGAGAAATAGAAAGCTTGACAACTGGAAGAAATTAGACATAGAAAGGAATAAGAAACAACCGTGAAAGGAAGAAAACAAACTTTATTTTCTTAAAATTAATTTTAGAGAAAGATTAGGTCAATCAGGAAAGTTAAAAAAGCTCAGTGCTCAAAGCAAGGAGCAGCAAATGAAATGATGGTCCACGTGAGCTGAAATTCATGCCAAGACAGATTTAGAAAGAACTAGGAGAGCTTGTGCCTAAAGGGAATGCAGAGATACATCAATAGTCAAGTGTGTTGGGCTGTATTAGATACAATTCCCATTTTTAGAACTCCAAGAATTTCTTAGGGACAGAAATAATAAGTGCAAGTGGATGGATGAAGTGAATAGACCAAGGATGTTGATGTTCCTTCTCTGACCTGGCCAGACTGCACCTGGAATGCTGTGCTTAAATCACAGGACCACTGAGATGGTGGTGGTCTAGAAATCGTGTTAATGAAGAATTTTGAAGAAATAGGAAAGTTTGATTTCAAGAGGGATACTTAAGGCCATGGAGGTATCTCATAGCTACTTCCAAATCTTTAAAACCTTAGTGAATTAAATAAAAATCTGAACACCAGCTCACAGCCCATCCTGTACATGGAGCCTGAGATGGGTAGATGAATATGGACATGTGCTGCTTTCTGGACACTTCTCATGCGGGAAGGAAAATGAGACTGATTCTGCATGCTTCTAAAGAGACACTGGTGACTCAAAGACAGGAATATTTCAGTTTAATAAAAGGAAAATGGCCTTTATAAACACACCTGTCCCAAGATGGAAAGAAACAAGTCTTCCTGTTGTGTGACCTCACGGTAGGGTAGCTTTGGGTCTCATGGCAGGGTAGCATGACCCCTAGTTGTCCTAGGGGAAACATTGAGCAGACAGGATGACCCCATGCTTTGGCTGTCCTTGGACTGGAGTCTCCATTCCCTTCCATTTCTCATTAATCTGTGTTTCCAAATCTTAAGATTTAGGAGGAGAAAGAGAATAGAATAGCCAAGTAATAAAGGAAGCATAGGTTGAGTTAATTAAAGTGTATATAATAATGGCAAACTTTTATGCGGTGCTAGCTTATCTTCTTTTCACAGCTGAGGGAACAGCCGAAGTAACTCGCCCAAGGGGCCACAGCAGGTCAACTAGCCTGGGAACCCAGACTCATGCATTAGCCTCTGGGCGGTCCTGCCCCATTTACTCACACCTACTGTCGTTTCCTCACGCAGACCTGCACTTGTATGCCTGCGGGAACGATCCCAGCAAGGATTCTAGAAATGTGTTTTGTTGCAACTTGTATAAGCTTATAGGAATGCACACCAAACATATGAAGCTATGAAAATATGAGGAACTGGGGAAAATTATTTGCAGCCAGAGTTTTTTTACATGGAATACATGTGTGTGTGTGTGTGTGTATGTGTGTGTGTGCATACCACTCTATGAAAAGATCTGAAGAGTCCTGAGATTTAGGTTCTCAGAAAGGTGACACATTACCTCACAGAAGTTTATGAAATACTGCTTTAAGACCTCCTCCAGCTTCTGTGCAGAGAAGAAAGCTGGAACAGATAGAAACATTCATTCACAAACAGGAACCAGCTAGTTTAAGAAAGAAAAACAAAACAAAGCAAGACAAAAATACTCTTAACAATTAAAGTTATTAAACCAATTCATTCTGATTGTAGGAAGCATCTAGATCTAACCTTTGGGGATTCACTTTACTAGGTGTTTCAGACTCTGTAAGGAGGCCCTGAGTGGATGTTTCTTTTTCCCTAAAGGAGCTTGAGAAGATAGGAAGAATACAGCATCTGACTGGGATGGAGGGATGAGGACTCCTCGCCGGCTTTTCTTAAGCACCCCTCCCCTAGAGTTTTGCAATATTCAACAGGGAAGTCTCTGAATGATCATTTTGTTTTCACAAACCTTCATTTCTCTTGCCTTCGATCCTGGCCTAACACCATCAAGTACTACAGAGCTGCAGAAACAGGCAACAAAATGGAAACCACAGAGATCAAAAGCAGTCACATTTCCAAGCACAAAAACTCATCTGTTTCTGAGCATCCAAAGCCACTCTTTCCGTTCCCGCTGAATGCTTTTGATGTCAGCTAACTGCAGGAGTGAGCCTTGCATAGTAACGGCATACTTCTCGGTACTATCTGTTGTGATTGTTTTTTGGCGGAAAATTTCTGAAAAGCTATTGGGAAAAGGGAGGGTTTGGTTTTATTAACTAGTCTCACATTAAGCATTTAATGATTACATTTCTATATTTCTGTTAACACTACATAAAATACCAGTACCATCTTGCTGTTTTATTAACAGTCCATTCCCTTGCAGGAAACGACCCAGAAAAAAGAAATAAAATCAACACTTTCTACTAATGAAAAAAATGACTTCTATTCTGACTCAGCTTTTTTCCCCACTTGCTTAATTCTCAAATCTGCTTTGGAAGGACAGTCTCTTTGCCTAAGTGTCCAATATCACTCTACATTAACTTGCTATAATCTCCTTATGTAACTTGCTTGGGCTTCCCAGTGTGGCTTTCCCAAACTGAGGTTTCTTAGTTGTTGTCAGCAAAGGTTTGTTAGCTATGAGCCTGTAGATTAGTGTGTACTGGTTCTGTTGATTCCTTTAAGATGCTAATAAGGGAGCAGTAATGTTAAAGAACACACCTGCTAATGCAGGAGATCTGGGTTTGAACCCTAGGTTGGGAAGATCCCCTGGAGGAGAAAATGGCAACCCACTTCAGTATTCTTGCCTGGAAAATATCATAGATAGAGGTGCCTGATGAGCTATAGTCCATGGGGTCCCAAAGAATTGGACATGTCTGAGCACATACACACACAGTTTGATTGATCTATGAATAGTTTATCACAGTTTATAAACTGCTTTCAGATTCAGATCTCTCCTAATCCTAATGAAACATGTGATTGTCTTTGCAAAAATGTGCAAAATATATATATATATATATATATATATATATATATGTTCATTTTCTCTGGCGAACTCTTACTAACACATTACCTCTATTCTCTCTCTGTCTGTCTGTTTCTCCTGGTCTCTCTCTCTTATCACTCCTCTCTGGAATTACATTTCCTTCCTACTAGTGAGTGAAGTAACTGGGACCTCTTTTCCATTAAGGGGAGACTCACCTCATACACTCACTGTATGGCTGGGGGGCTTCCTAGTCCTGATCCTGCCCTACATTCTAAGAGCCAGGGTCAATTTGTTTCCTCAGCACTTATTTGTTGACTTTTTTGGTTGTATCAGCCTTATAGACGAGTGACCATGTTCATTACCTATGGGCTGAATTGGCTGGATGAGGGGTGAGGAGAGGGTAGCCTACGGTTATGGGCCAACAGTGCTAGTAATAATGGAAATCACATAGCCGTTGTCCTTACTGTATTGGCATCAATTTAAGAAAGTCAATTTATTTTTTAATAGACTGTATTTTTTAGAACAGTGTTAGATTTATGGGAAAACTAATAACATAGTACATAGTTCCTATACACTGTACACCCAGTTTCCCATTAGTAACATTTTACAACAATATGGTGTATTTGTTATATGTAAATATATTTGGTATATTAATTAGTGAACACATATTTGTATGTTAGTATTAACTAAAATCCATAGCTTACTCAGATTTCCTTGTGTCGTTGATGTTGTTTAGGCTCTAAGTCATGTCTGACCCTTTGCAACCTCATGGACTGCAACACGCCAGGCTCCTCTGTCCTCCACTATCTCCCAGGGTTTGTTCAGATTCATGTCCATTGAGTCCATGATGCTATCTAAGCATCTCATCTTCTGCTGTCCCCTTCTGTTTTCTCCTTCAATCTTTACCAGCATCAGGGTCTTTCCCAATGAGTTGGCTCTTCTCATTAGGTGGCCAAAGTATTGGAGCTTCCGCTGCAGCAGCAGTTCTTCCAATGAATACTCAGGGTTGATTTCCTTTAGGATTGACTGGTTTGGTCTCCTTGCAGATTTCCTTAGTTTTTACCTAATGTCCTTTTTTCTGTTCCAGGATTCTATCCAGAATACTATATTACATTTAGGTATCATGTTTCTGTTGGCTTCTCTTTGCTATGACCATTTCTCAGACTTTTCCTGTTTTTGATGACCTCGAATGTTTTGAGAAACAGTTGCCAGATGTTTGGGCATTTGTCTGATGCTTTCTTTGTGATTAGACTGGGATTATATGCTTTGGGAGGAAGATAGTAGAGGTAAAGTGCCATTTTAATTACATCATTACCAAGGTACAGTCTATCAACGTGATTTATGACTGTTGACATTCACCTTGATAACTAGATGAGTCAGTGTTTGTCAGATTTTAGCACTGTCAAGTTATAATTTTCCAAATCCACTATGCACGGACCACAGCTAAGGAGTAGGGAGTTGTGCTTCTCCTCCCTGAGGGCCAGGTATCTACATCAGTGATTTGGAATTCTTTTGTATGGGAAATTTGTCTCTTCCCCCACAGAAATCACTTTTCAAAAACTATTAAAGCAATAGTATAAAGGCTTTTAAAGGAAAGCTATGGTATCACTTGTCCACTGTTACTAATCTGTCCATCTGAGGCATATATTGTGAATCCATAAATCTAAACCTAAACTCCATAAACCCAAACATAAACCTAGACTACATAAACCTAAACCTAAACTCCATAAACCTATCCATAACTCCATAAACCTAAAATTCAGTTATGGCTACAGATGTGCCAGGCATTGTGTGAAAAAGCTAAAGGGTAAAGAATATATGTGGTTCTCAATTAGTGGAGAAATGTTGCATGAATCACTGGGAAAATTTCTAACTGGGCTCTGAAACCTCTGGGGGCAGCCCAGAATAGGCAGGTAGAGGTAGAAACAGATAATCACATACAGTATGGTGAGAACTGGTGATATCAACGCAAAGACAGTATACAGAGTGTGTGCTGGGGGCCCTAAGAAGAGAGTGACTTTCCCTGGGAACATCTGAGGAGGCCCCAAGCGGGCAAAGGTGGAGACACAGCCAGAAGTGGTGGTTGACCAGAAGTGCTTTTAGAAAGATCAGGAAGAGGAGGAGGACAGGAGGGAGATGACTGGGATGGTGATGCCAGTGAAGTGAATGAGTTTGTGACAAATTACCTACCCTCTCACTCTGCCCTTTGTTTCCTAGCTTTGTTACCTCTTGTTGCAAGGATGTGAGGTAAGGGCCACAAGTGAACAGAGCTGAGTTCATCAGACTCCACAGTTCATGGCAATGAACATCATTGGTCCACATGAGGCATCTCTTTGGTTTGGTTATTATTAATATTCCAGCTCCCCTTCATTGTTTTCTTCTTACGGCACATGTGCGCATATTCAGGCTCTGTCCTTTCAGTGTACTCTCCTAATATTCTTTAAAAATAGGTCCTGTTGTTTTGAGTTTGTCATTTTAAAATTTACTTAGTAGAATTTCATGTTCTAAATCTAACTATTTCTTGCTTTAAATAACTTTTTCTTACTTTATTTTCACTCAATAATGTTTTTAAAATCTATCCAAAGTGCATACACAATTTAGTCCATTATTCTCACTGCCATATTGTATTTCTTCCTGCTTAAACTCCTATTTTATTTATTCATTGTCCTGTTGTTATTGCCAATTCCTTGTTTCCCCTAAATGTTGCTACAGTGAGAATCCTAATAAAAGTCCCCATGTGACAATGAGGGAACTTCTCTGGGTTACACACTATTATTATAAGTGAAATTGCTTGACTTTCTGTGTGTGTAAACAAATACTTACTTTGATTAAATATAACCAAATTGCCATCAGGATCACCAAAGAACATGATGCTGAATTCAAATGCCAGTTCTAAGTCATCCCTTAATAATATTTGTCAGAATTATCGTTGCCCATCTTTTGAATTCCTTTTCATTTTGGTTTCATTAAATGAGGTGATTTCCCCTTTCTTCACTGGCCACCACATATTTCCATTCTCCCTTGCCTTTTGCTGACCTGTAGATAGGGGCTCTGCTTATTTAACTTATATGCAGAGTACATCATGCAAAATGCCCGGCTGGATGAAGCACAAGCTGGAATCAAGATTGCCGGGAGAAAAATCAATAACCTCAGATATGCAGATGACACAACCCTTATGGCAGAAAGTGAAGAAGAACTAAAGAGCCTCTTGATAAAAGTGAAAGAGGAGACTGAAAAAGTTGGCTTAAAATTCAACATTCAGAAAACTAAGATCATGGCATCTGGTCCCATCACTTCATGGCAAATGGATGAGGAAACAGTGAGACTGTATTTTCTGGGGCTCCAAAATCACTGCAGATGGTGACTGCAGCCATGAAATTAAAAGATGCTTGCTCCTTGGAAGAAAAGCTATGACCAACCTAGACAACATATTAAAAAGCAGAGACATTACTTTACCAACAAAGGTCCATCTAGTCAAAGCTATGGTTCTGCCTGTAGTCATGTGTGAGAGCTTTTCTCTCATTAAGAAAGCTGAGCACCGAAGAATTGATGCTTTTGAACTGTGGTGTTGGAGAAGATTCTCGAGAGCCCCTTGGACAGCAAGGAGATCCAACCAGTCAATCCTAAAGGAAATCAGTCCTGAATTTCATTGGAAGGACTGATGCTGAAGCTGAAACTCCAATACTTTGGCCACCTGATGGGAAGAACTGACTCATTTGAAAAGACCCTGATGCTGGGAAAGATTGAATGTGAGAGGAGAAGGGGACGACAGAGGATGAGATGGTTGGATGGCATCAGCGACACGATGGACATGAGCTTGAGTAGGCTCCGGGGGTTGGTGACGGACAGGGAAGCCTGGCGTGCTGCAGTCCATGGGGTCTCAAAGAGTCGGACACTACTGAGTGACTGAACTGAACTGAGATGGGGGCAGCCCTGGAAATCTGCTCTAGCAGACTAACAGCCTTCTTTTCACTATTTGTATGCAGGATGGTGGGTGTGCTCATGCATTTCCCTGGCTGTTAATACCATATCCATGTTAGTGCCTTCAAATACATAAGCACAGCCCTGATCTTTACTCCAAACTCCAGACTCACTGGAGCTAACTGTTAGCTAACTTTAGCTAACTGTTGACTCAGTGTTTCCATTTGAATATCAGCCTGACTTTCCCATGACAGGTCCAGGGATGATTAAGGCAGGGACCTGGAAACACATGCTGATAACCATCTTGTTTATCTCATTTTGAATTTGAATGGAGTCTTCTCTCCTTGCAATAGATTATTGGTTTTAGAAACTCAGAATCACTCTTTTCCCTTGGATGCTTTGAGCACTAAAGAACCCTACTCATCTTAAGCACTGACCCAGTCAAAGCACTTCTTCGATGCAGACTGGGAGTTCTTAGAGTAAGCAGGCCACCATTTAACAGGAGCGCTTCTGCCTGGGCAGGTCACTATCGGGAACCAGAGTCCCTTAACCTCTGTCCCCCCACTCTGGGCCTAGGCATTTAGACTTGTCTTTCTCAGAAGGTGGTGCAACAACTTCTCTTGGATATTCATCTGGAGTCTTCCTCCCTTCAGACATCTACGCTCAAATATTGGCTCCTCAAAGAAACTGTCCCTGATCATCTGAACAAAAATAGGCTCCACCCACACCATCACTCTGCCCACTTAGCCAACTTTACATTTCGTTATGTAACTGTCATGATGGTATACATTTTCTGTCTTCCTCACAGGAATGCCTACACCATGATACCCAGACTTTGTTGTTTTTTGTCACGGTATTCCCTACACTTGGCATACTGAGATCAGTGAATAAATGCTATTATTTGGCAGCTTCTATGCATGACTATCACGAGGGAACATCCACAGTCTTTTTATATTCCACTTCTGTTTTTAGCTCTTTTTTTCTGCTGGGGTCACTGTGGGAACCAGGATGGCTGGGTGAGGCCAGAAAAAAATCCAGACAGAAGGGCGGGGAGGCCCCCATTGTGACTGTGGGACTATTTCAGCTCGAAATGCTATTCTGATGGAAAGTTTGACCCTGAGTCCTCCAATGCATTCTGAGCACGTGGCTGTATAAAGTGCCAGAGTTCAAGCTCTTGGGAGTAGATGTCTTTGAAGCTAGGAGGAAAATTTATAGAATTCGGATCATATGCTGTTTTCCAGCTTCAGTTACAAATGAGTTAGCAAAACAAAGTTTAAAGTTCCCAGCTGAGCATTTAAAATAAAAATAGAATTTTTCAGGGAGCATAACAAGAAGGGATAAGGAAGTAATGAGCCTTTTCTGAAAAATGGCATGACAGAACAATCCAAGCTGGTTGCCCAAGGTAAGTGGAAATTTGTGTGGGAAATGAGAAAACTCTGGCTACTGATAATCTCCTTCCTCTTGCAATAATATGAAGTGAGATGGTCAGGATATGTGCTTTAGATTTTATATTCAGATCTACCCTAATCCTAATGAAATGCCTTTACTTGACCACAAATATTTCTTCTCCTCTGATGCATCTAAGGGCTGACTGGAAGGGACTTTAACAATGGCTATTTTAACTCCATGGGCTTCCCTGGTGGTTCCGTGTTAAAGAACCCGCCTGCCAATACAGGAGACACGGGTTCAGTTCCTGCCCACTCCAGTATTCCTGCCTGGGAAATCCCATGGACAGAGGAGCCTGGCAGGCTACAGTCCATGGGGTCACAAAGAGTTGGACATGACTTAGTGACTAAACAACAACAAATTTTAGCTCCATACCTTAAAAGTTTATTTTCTTGTACTTTTGTAAGTTAAAGGGAGGATTTATAATATCTTGCTCATTCCATTACTGGCCCATAAATGACTGATTGTAAGAGGTAGCACGAACCAAATAATTCTTATAAGTGACCTAAAGCATATTTTTGGGAGGGACAACAATCAGAGCTACAAGTCATCTGATAAGGAAGGTTGTGTAGTTACAGCGAAAGGCTTTAGATGCTATTCCTTCTGTTTCCAAGCTTGTTGCATCCTTGCGCCTGGGAAGGATATTTTGCCCAACATGGTGAACTAATCTCATATGAGGTCTACACATATGTCACTTTCTTTGTGCAGCCTTCCTGACCATTGCTTTTTCCCCAGATAGAGTTAGCTGCTTTCTTCTCTACGTTGGCACAGAATGTTTTTTTCATGCCTCTATTGTGGCCCCACCATATATTGTAAACAAGAGTTTATCTTGATTTGCTAGATCATTGTCACCAAAGAAAGTGGCCTAAGTTTTCTTCATTCTTGTGTTTCTGGTATTTAGCACAGTGGCTAGCCCAGAAAGTGAATGAATGAGTGAGATTAGTCTTCTATTATGTATATTGACCCCACCTCTCTGATTTTATGACCACATTCTCCCAAGGCACAATGTAATAATTTCTGATGCTGTCCCCTTCACCCATGGATGGGGTCATTGCAGTGAAAGTCCTCTGCAAGTCTTAGGGGTGAAACTGCATGGAGCAATCAAGTTGTAGAACCACACTGACTCCTCCTGATATGACTGATCACTGACGCTAGTACACTGCTGTGTGTTTCCTTCCCATTTTGTTGTCTTCCCAGCAGATCCCAAAGGCTAATTACTCAACCTGCCCCAGATGTAGAATTGTGGTTTGACAGGAAGCCTGGATCCATTTCTTGGTGCTCTCTGTCTGTCTTTGATGGCACTCACATTCTGCTGAGATTGACCATCAGCAGCAGAGCACTGCTCATCCTGCTCTGTTGAATTAATTTCCCCTGCTGTTTGGAGTCTCTGCCTTCTCAAGAGAGTGACCAGATGTCTCTGAGAGCTTCTGGCAGGCTTGGCATCTGAAGACAATGCTATCTCTCCCAGTGTACCTCCATCAGGATGTCAGGCCAAGCGGCTGGAGCAGGCTCTATGGCCTGCCCTGAGTACGGGGAAATTTCTAACACCATCTGAGTTCTCAGATGTCTGTCTTGGGCCTAGTAAATCTGTACTTGTTAATTTATCAACGGGCCTTTAAAATAAACTAACATTCCTTGCTAAGATCATCTTGTCATAGGGTGGAGACATAACTATGTCAGGTTTATTCTCTTAGAATCATGTGTTTACGAAGTAGGCATAGATTATGTCTACAATGGGTTGGTCTTGTGCCTGGAATGAAAGGATTAAGGTGTACTTCTCAGAATAATACCAATTAACATGTTCGTCCCTGTTAAAATTGGAGAGTGGACAGTTATAAAGTCCATTTATTTACCAACCAAGTCAGCAGACTATTACCTTGGCAGTTAAGCTGATTTTTGGTTTCTTAATTTGAAAGCTATGAGAAATTACTAGTTCATTGGAGGAGTTATTAAGTGTGTTTCTATTGCTCCTAAGATGCTGTGTTTTAGAAACCTCAAGGCCCAATGGCACACACATTGCATGAAGCAGGGCAGCAGGGGCCCTGACTTCTAGCCCTGCCTCTGCCAACATCTAGCTCTGTGACTTTGGACATGTCACCCCAGCCTTCTGGGCTTCATACTCAACTTTTGGGAGTGAGAGTTCCTTCCATGTCTAATAAATCAAGCATGGGGAGATCGTTGGGCAGATTTTCTGCCCAAATCTGTGTGTCAGCCCCCTTCTTTATGTAATCTGTGTCAGTCTACATTCCTCACTGTTCCTTCCAGCAGCCTGGATGTTCCTACTTGCGCCCATGTATGTTCTTTCACCTGGATTCTTACTTATCCATAGTTAGATCAGTCATTCATAAAAATATTATGGAAATTTTCATATGAATATTTTTGACCCTTGAACAGCTCAGGGGTTTGAGGCATTTGACCTCATGCAGTGGAAAATCTGAGGCTGACTTTACAGCTGGCCCTCTGGATCTGAGGTTCCTCTGTATTGTCAGTCCCGCATCCGTGGATTCAACCAAACATGATCGTTAGTACCATAAAATGCATTTATTGAAAAAAATCCATGTATAAGTGGGCCTAAGCTCTTCCCATGTTTTTCAAAGGCCAACTGTATACACTAAATAGAAGAGTAAAATGAATTTTCATGAACCTGTCACCCAGCTTCAAAAATAACCAGCACATGGCCAATCTTGTTTCAACTGTACCCTTAATAGATTATTTTTATTATTTTTGAAACTTATTTTATTGAACTATAGTTTATCTGCAATGTTGTGTTAATTTTTACTGTACAGCAGAGTGATTCAGTTATATTTATATACATTCTTTTCCTTTATGGTTTATCACTAGATATTGAATAAAGTTCCCTGTGTTAGACAGTAGGATCTTGTTGTTTATCTGTTCTCTATATAATAGCTTGCATATTATAATCCCAAACTCCCAATCCATCCCTCTCCCCTCTCCCCCTTGGCAACTACAAGTCTGATCTCTACGTCTCTGAATCTGTTTCTGTTTTTTAGATAAGTTCATTTGGGTCATATTTTAGATTTCGCATACAAGTAATATCATATGGTATTTGGTATCATATGGAATTTGCCTTTCTCTTTCTGACTTACTTCACTTAGTATAATAATCTCTAGATCCATCCATGTTGCTGCAAATGGCATTCTAAGAGAATTTTTAAGCATATCCCAGACGCCATACTGTTTCATCCATAAGTCCTTCAATAAGTATCTCTAAAAAAAAAGACTCTTGTAAATCATAACTACAATACTATGACCACACCTAACAAATGAAAAGTCATTTTTTAACATCAAGTATATATAGTTGATGCTTAAATTTCTCCAACTGTCTTATAAATGTTTAAATACTATTTTATACTTGGTTATTCAAATCAAGATTCCAACACAGTCCAACATTCTTTGAATGTATAGATTAAAAGAGATTTAAGAGACATCCCAACCAAATTCAATGGGTGGACTTTGTTGGAATCTTGATTTGAATATCAACTGGATCATTTGTCCTATAGAATTTGTTACATTCTGCTTTTTGCTGATTGTATGCTTAACATGTTCTGCTGTCTTCCGTATTACTCATAAATTGGTAGGTCTACAGACTTGATCAGACTCAGGCTTGAAATTTTGGGTCAGAAGCCTTCACAGGCAATGTCAAGAACCATATCTTGGGCACTGAGCCCTGGCACAGTTCCTGGTGTACAGCGGCATGAGACGCATTTCCGCATCAGGATGTGGAACCCTTCAAGGTCCACCTCACTGATGTGTGTGTGCTTAGATGCTCAGTTGTGTCCAGCTCTTTGTGACCCCATGGATGGTAGCCCACCAGGCTCCTCTGCCCATGGGATTCTCTAGGCAAGAATATTGGGTGGGCTGTCATTTCCTACTCCAGAGGATCTTCCCGACCCAGGGATCAAACCCGGGTCTCCTGTATTGCATGCAGATTCTTTACCATCTGAACCATTAGGGAAATTTTTAGTTCACTGATATTTTCTTATAAATAATTTTTTGCCTGGTATTTCAGCTTTTTACATAGTGGTGCATGAATCAAGGCAAATTGGAAGTGGTCAAACAGGAGATGGCAAGAGTGAATATCAACATTTTAGGAATCAGCGAACTAAAATGGACTGGAATGGGTGAATTTAACTCAGATGACCATTATATCTACTATTGTGGGCAAGAATCCCTTAGAAGAAATGGAGTAGCCATCATAGTCAACAAAAGAGTCCAACATGCAGTACTTGGATGCAATCTCAAAAATGACAGAATGATCTCTGTTCCTTTCCAAGGTAAACCATTCAATATCACAGTAATCCAAGTCTTTGCCCTGACCAGTAATGCTGAAGAACCTGGAGTTGAACAGTTCTATGAAGACCTACAAGACCTTCTAGAACTAACACCCCAAAAAGATGTCCTTTTCATTATAGGGGACTGGAATGCAAAAGTAGGAAGTCAAGAAATACCTGGAGTAACAGGCAAATTTGGCCTTGGAGTACAGAATGAAGCAGGGCAAAGGCTAATAGAATTTTGCCAAGAGAATGCACTGGTCATAGCAAACATGCTTTTCCAACAACACAACAGAAGACTCTACACATGGACATCACCAAATGGTCAAATCAGATTGATTATATTCTTTGCAGGCAAAGATGGAGAAGTTCTATACAGTCAGCAAAAATAAGACCAGGTGCTAACTGTGGCTCAGATCATGAACTCCTTATTGCCAAATTCAGGCTTAAATTGAAGAAAGTAGGGAAAACCACTGGACCATTCAGGTATGACCTAAATCAAATCCCTTACAATTATACAGTGGAAGTGACAAATAGATTCACGGGATTAGATCTGATAAGAGAGACTGCCTGAAGAACTATGGACAGAGGTTCATGACATTGTACAGGAGATGGGAATCAAGACCATCCCCAAGAAAAAGAAATACAAAAAGGCAAAATGGTTTTCTGAGGAGGCCTTACAAATAGCTGTGAATAGAAGAAAAGCAAAAGGCAAAGGAGAAAGGAAAAGATATACCCAACTGAATGCAGAGTTCCAAAGAATAGCAAGGAGAGATAAGAAAGCCTTCCTCAGTGATCAGTGCAAAGAAATAGAGGAAAACAATAGAATGGGAAAGACTAGAGATCTCTTCAAGAAAATCAGAGATACCAAGGGAACATTTCATGCAAAGATGGGCACAATAAAGGACAGAAATGGTATGGACCTAACAGAAGCAGAAGATATTAAGAAGAAGGGGCAAGAATACACAGAAGAACTATACAAAAAAGATCTTCATGACCCAGATAATCACGATGGTGTGATCACTCACCTAGAGCCAGACATCCTGGAATGCAAAGTCAAGTGGCCTTAGGAAGCATCACTATGAACAAAGCTAGTGGAGGTGATGGAATTCCAGTTGAGCTAATTCAAATCCTCAAAGATGATGCTGTGAAAGTGCTGCACTCAATATGCCAGCAAATTTGGAAAACTCAGCAGTAGCCATAGGACTGGAAAGGGTCAGTTTTCATCCCAATCCCAAAGAAAGGCAGTGCCAAAGAATACTCAAACTACCACATAATTGCACTCATCTCACACGCTAGCGAAGTAATGCTCAAAATTCTCCAAGCCAGGCTTCAACAGTGCATGAACCGTGAACTTCCAGATGTTCAAGCTGGATTTAGAAAAGGCAGAGGAACCAGAGATCAAATTGCCAACATCCAGTGGATCATTGAAAAAGCAACAGAGTTCCAGATAAACATCTACTTCTGCTTTATTGACTACGCCAAAGCCTTTGACTGTGTGGACCACAACAGATTGGAAAATTCTGAAAGAGATGAGAATACCAGACCACCTGACCTGCCTCTTGAAAAATCTGTATGCAGGTTAGGAAGCAATAGTTAGAACTGGACATGGAACAACAGACTGGTTCCAAATTGGGAAAGAAGTATGTCAAGGCTGTATATTGTCACCCTGCTTGTTTAACTTACATGCAGAGTACATCAAGAGAAACGCTGGGCTGGATGAAACACAAGCTGGAATCAAGATTGCCAGTAGAAATATCAATAACCTCAGATATGTAGATGACACCACCATTATGGCAGAAAGTGAAGAACTGAAGAGCCTCTTGATGAAAGTCAAAGAGGAGAGTGAAAGTGTTGGCTTAAAATTCAACATTCAGAAAAGTAAGATCATGCATCCGGTCCCATCACTTCTTGGCAAATAGATGAGGAAACAGTAGAAACAGTGAGAGACTTTATTTTTTTGTGCTCCAAAATCACTGCAGATGGTGATTGCAGCCCTGAAATTAAAAGATGCTTGCTTCTTCGAAGAAAAGCTATGACCAAACTAGACAGCATATTAAAAAGCAGAGACATTACTTTGCCAGCAAAGGTCCGTCTGATCGAAGCTATGGTTTTTCCAGAAGTCACATATGGATGTGAGAGTTGGACTATAAAGAAGGCTGAGTGCCGATGAATTGATACTTTTGAACTGTGGTGTTGGAGAAAACCCTTGAGAGTCCCTTGGACTGCAAGGAGATCCAACCAGTCCATCCTAATGGAAATCAGTCCTGAGTGTTCGTTGAAAGGACTGATGCTGAAGCTGAAACTCCAATACTTTGGCCACCTGATGGGAAGAACTGACTCATTTGAAAAGACCCTGATGCTGGGAAAGCTTGAAGGCAGGAGAAGGGGACGACAGAGGATGAGATGGTTGGATGGCATCACCGACTCAATGGATATGAGTAAACTCCAGGAGCTGGCGATGGATTGGGAGGCCTGGCGTGCTGCAGTCCATGGGGTCGCAAAGAGTAGGCATGACTGAGTTTCTGAAGTGAACTGAAACTTACGAGCAAGGTTAGTATTATCACTCTAGAGATGAGGAAACTGAGGGAGAGTTTCAGAATTTCCTCCAAAGAAACTTTTAGGTGATGCCCCAAACAACTGGGATCAGTTTCCAATGTCGAGTCCTTCCCTATGGCAGTGAGCCAGCCCTGTAGGTAATCCCACTTCTTTTCATCCTCTGTGAGAGAATTTGACTCGACTTTTCCTTTTGAACCTGGAGTGCTAGCTTACTTAAGTGCCAATAAAATTTTGCTATTTGCTGAAGTCATTGAGTGTGTAAATTCAGGTTGGAAAGATGCCTTGAGAGCTGCAGTTTAGGAGGGATTGCAGTATCGCAGTTAGGGAAGGCGGCTATGAATGGAATTCTAACAGTGACTTGCCAGCTCTATGACCTTGGATAAGTCACTTAACCTTTCTCCGCCTTCCTAACTCATAATCCAGTGCATGCTAAATGAAAGCAATGAAGTGCCTAGCATATAGGAAGCAAGTGTTACCTGCTACTGGTTTTAAATTATTGTCATCATTATCCCAAGGATTTGAGTAATAACCAGGAAGACACAAATAAAAAGCTTGAAGGTAATTTATTTTGTATCTCCTCTTGTGAAAAGGCCAATCCCCTTTCCCTTTAACTAGTCATTTCTTTTTCATAGAGGATCAGAAGTACTGAGGTCTCTCTCCACCCTCCTCCCGCCACCACACACATTTTAATTAAGGTATCTTTTGAGAAGGAATACTTTAATCCAAAGTGATCACTTTGATACTCAAAGAGACACATTTGGAGGCTACTTGGCGAGGGGGAATTAAAGACGGGGGAGCTGAATAAATAGCAAGCAAAATGTTAATGTTTTGGCTTTGTGGTGTCTGCATCTGAGAGCACTCGCTGCAGATTTGTTGGCCGGCTCCAG
The DNA here is from genome assembly GCF_019320065.1 of Cervus canadensis. Lineage (NCBI taxonomy): Eukaryota > Metazoa > Chordata > Mammalia > Artiodactyla > Cervidae > Cervus > Cervus canadensis. Next base: position 61,566,025 of record NC_057388.1, on the reverse strand, counting down.
CTGGAAGCTTCCGCGGCTCCTTTTGTGTGCCCGAGAGCCCTGGCTGCGGATTGCCGCGCTGCCCCTAGGCGTCAGTCTGATCCAGGGATTGTCCGGATCCGTGCCGCTCCGGACGTGAGAGGAGCCGGGCGCCAGGTCCACGCGCTTCCCAGAACCTGCGGGGCCAGGAGCAGATCTCTGTGCATCCCCAGCCGCACAGAGGGGGCATCCCGGCGACCCCTGCCGCTGCGCGCCGCCCCTCTGCCTTAGTCCCTCCCGCGGTTCTCCTCCTGAAGACGTTTTTCCGAAGGCAGAAGCCGTCAGATTTTTCTTCAGCATCCTGAGTGGCTGGAGTTAGCCTCAGTTCTTAATGGTAAAAAGCAAAAAAAAAAAAAAAAAAAAAAAAGGCTATAGATGATTTAGTAATATTTTCTAATAAACTCTAATTTTTGCTTGTGCTACATTCACCCTATTGCATCCAAGAGTCATAATATGTTAGAGCTGTGAGAAACCTTACATACATTTTATGTCAACCCTTTATCTACAAAGAAACTGAGGCCCAAAGGAGAAAAAAAATAAACAGCCCTAGTTATCACACTTGACATCTCAACTGAAGGTTATTTCCACTGTATGTGAACTTGTTAATTAAAAAAAAACTTCATGAATGATTATTAATTTTAAATACCGTGAAATGATTGAAAAAGTGAGTTGGCAAGCATAGAAATTAAGCTAGTTGCAGATTAAATTAATCAGTTGCAGATTATCTGTGTTCTAATGGGGATTGGGTTATGGAGGCAAAGTGTTACCACTAATAATTTGTGAGGTCCTAAATCCTTAAACTCTCTGTGCCTCAGTTTACTTGTCTGTAAAATGACAATAAATTGAGAGAATTCACTTTTTTAAAAGTTCCTACAAAATAATCCTGTAAATATTCAGTGAGTGCTGCTGACATTATTTAATACCAGTGGAAACATTGGTATTGCATTTTCAGGGAGAGATGGGACTGCCCTGGTTCATCTTGCTGCTACTGCTGCTGCTAAGTTGAGTCAGTTGTGTCTGATTCTGTGTGACCCCATAGACGGCAGCCCGCCAGGCTCCCCTGTCCCTGGGATTCTCCAGGCAAGAACACTGGAGTGGGTTGCCATTTCCTTCTCCAATGCATGAAAGTGAAAAGTGAAAGTGACATCGCTCAGTCATGTCTGACTCTTCGAGACCCCAGAGACTGTAGCCCATCAGGCTCCCCCGTCCATGGGATTTTCCAGGCAGGAGTACTGGAGTGGGCTGCCAATGCCTTCTCCACTGGTTCATCTTGGGAGCAGTTTTACTCCTTCCAGTCTGCCCCCTACATGACTGCCAGAGTGATCTTTAAATACATGTTGTGAGTCGCTTCTCCCATCCCAGTATGAAAATGCAATGTCCAACTAAAGCAGAAGGAATGTCCCTTGGGAATTTGCTGAAGGAGCCAAGAGTAGGGTGATAACAAGCAGGGTGGCAGGTGTTAGAAAGAAAAAGTCTGTCCCTGGACACATTTTCAAGGAAGAATTATCAAGATTTAGTAACCCTTTCAAGTTCAAATTCCAAAGGAACAAGACCTTAATGCGAACTTTGGATATTTTATTTCTTGCTCTGTGGTTCAGTTAGCTGTATGTTGTTCATACTCAGGTCATCCTAGAGGACAGAAATTCTCTCCCCAACCTCCACTTTCACTTCATGTGCGAGGGATGCTTATGAAAATGCTTGCTATGGTGTGAATTGCTGGACATGATGCTTACTGCAGTCTTCTTCTTGTGAACTATCTTGGGTACCTTTCTTTCTCTGCAAACACCATATATAAATAGTCAGAAAGTTAATACAATAGACCACTGCCTTTAGACTTTTCTGTCTTCTTTTTCCATTGATTTTTCTACATTTATGGTATTTGAAGATATTGCCATGTACATTTTCCTCCCATTAGTACTTAGTTTGCCTTTGGAGAGGGGCTAGCATCTAATCCTTTCTTGCAGTTCTGGGGATATTCAAAGACAGTTATCAAGGCTCCTGGATTCTCTTTCACAGATCTCCATCCATCTTCATGGAGCATGATTCAGAGTCATCATTATCTTGGTCATTATTACTTCTATATCTCCAATTTGTAAGCATCTCTGATCACTGCTTAGATTTTGGTACCCAGAATGAACCGGGAACTGTGGATTAGATCAGATTTTCCCAGAGAGCTAGTTTATCCCTTGCTTTATTCTAAATACTACACTGTCTTTAGCACATTCCAGGAATGTGTCTCTCAGAGAAACATTTTGCTCTTGAATTGTGGATCTTGTGGCAAAATTAACTCCCAATTTTTTCACATCAAGGGTCATTGAGCCAAGTTATTCACCACTCCCTATCCAGTACTTGTTTGACTGTTTTGAGTTCAGAAACTGGATTCTGTTCTTGTTTCATTAACACCAACTTGTTCATTTTGCAGACTGTTAGACTCTTTGGCTATATTATGATTTCCTTGAGGTCAGATACTTTGTCTCAAGTCTGCTTCTAGTGGCTGCCCATCACAGTGCATGGCATTTCATAAGTGCTTAATAAATGCTTGTGGAATAAAAGAATGAACCTATTGAAAGTCTTTGAATCTTTAGTTTCTTATTCATAATTTTTACAATATTATTTGTAGCATGCAAATATGTTACATGTAAATATACTAAACTGTTCTTCCATGTTTTCATCCCAAGTCAGTAATATTTTGATTAAGACAGAGCTATATAGAACCTAACTAGACATCATCTTTCATAAAGTTTAATAAGAATTGTAATGACAATAATCAACACCTCTTGCCAGGGTTAATAAATGTACCATATATTTATTTCATTTTGCTAATTCCCAGCTAAAATGTTCAGATGCTGAGCACAAGGACTTCAGGAAAGTTTTGCTGAATACTATGATAAAACCAAGATATAAAAATATATCCATGGCAATCCTGATATTCAAATGTAAGAACCAAGCATTGGAAATGAAGTCTGTGTATCCTAACTTGAATTTTAGTGATTTGCTGTTTCCTTAGGCAAATAGCTTACCATCTCAGTGTTACTACTGCCTCCTGTGAGAAGTGTGGATAAAATAGTGCTATACTATTAGGCTGTTGTGTAGATAGCACAGTGATCCACATGAAGTGTTTGGCATAATTCCTGGCACAGTGTCATACTTAAAAATGCTAACTACTCTTATTATTGCTTTTATATGGCCAGCTATGAACCCACTCAATTGAATTAGTATCCAATAAATTGTGCATTCATGCAGTCAAGTCTGTTTTGATTTTTTAAATTAGTTAGCTAGTTTAATGTCCTATAGCCAGAAACCATGGTTGGCTCAATTTTTATCATATCAACCTTTTTTGTTTACTTGTTTGTTTTGTTTCTTTGCCTGGAAAAGACAAAGACCTGAGTGTGTTTCTTATGAGCAGATGCACGTGTTTGTTTAAGCTGGTGGCACAGGGTTGGGAAGAGAATGAGGTAGTAAGGCCAACAGAGAACCTTGTAAATACAGGTCAGGCCAATGCAAAGAAAGTGTGCTGGCTAAATCATTTGTGTCTCAGTGATTTGTGAAAACAAAATGCAGGGAGTTTTCTCCATCTATCAGCAAGATAGTTTACACATATGGCAAAATGTCCAGCATTTTTAATGCAGTTGTATAAATTAATAAAGTTTAAAATCCAACATCAACCAAGGTGTGGTTACTTGTGTAGTGTGACCTTTTGAGTTTTATGGTGTGAATCTTTCTGTTGCTTTAGTTGAATGCAGGTCTTGATATCCTCATCTGTCACAGGGGATAGTTTCAGGTAATTGTTAAGATGTACTGGTCCTAACCATGTCATTGTTCTAGATTTTTCCAAATTGTCTTTATGGTCTTGATATTATTTCTCAAGTAAGTACATATGTTAGATATTATTAGCTCAACTTTCCAAAGAGGTTGACTGATTTGTCCAAGGCCACACAGCTAGTAAGTCACAAAGCAAGGTCTGTTGGACCCCAACAGTCTTTTTTTGTTTGTTTTCTGTTTTCCCCTTTTGCTCTGCTAGCCTCTTCATGACATAATTCTGCATTCTAGGAGATCTCAAGGGCCTCTTCAGCTCATTCAGTGAGCTTTGAGAATGCCTTATGAAAGTAGGAGTAGTTTATATATTATTAAAAAGAACAAAAAGGTCATATAACTTCTTGTTTTAATCTCTGGGACAAGTAGAACCAAAGAAGTTGGCTATCAATTATTCATAAACAGCCATTAATTACCTTTTGGCTTTTGAGGTTTGATTTTCAGTTACTCAATTCAGAATTGATTTATTAATAATTTAATTAATTCAACAAATATTAATGAGGCACTTATCACTTGCCTGTCATTGTCCAAAGTGCTGAGGAACTACTCTGATTAAAAAGCCTTCTATAGAGTTGGATATTGGTCTAAACTAAATACTTTAATATCATCATTGTAACTTAAGTTCTCACTTGATTGAAATATTCTTTATCCCTCTAGCATAATTTATATATGTGTATATCTATCCCTGAAGCATGGTTAGTCCTCATCTTGTACCCACTTTGCCAAATCCTGCTCCTTCTTCATGGACCCAGAGCCACCTTCCCCTTGAAAACTTTCCTGACCACAAGGCTACAGGTTACAAGTTCGTCCTCCTCCTCTAAACTTCTATTTGGTGTCGAGAATACCTTCTTGTCCCTAAGAGCACAACTGTTGAATTTTCATATTTCAAGGGTTCTTAAACTGGGGTAAGCCCAGAGTCATCTAAGGAATTTTAATAAAAATTCACGTGCTTAGACTTTATCTCACTGAATATTTGCTGATTCAATATTTCTGGCATTGGAGCTTAATTATGTTATCATTTGAAATAGCTCTCTGAGTGATTCTGAAGTCTGAAACAGGCTAAGAAATCATAGCCTTGTATTGATGTCAAGAGTTATTAAGGAACCCCTAAATTTTATATGCAATATTATATGCAATGTTATATAAATTAAATTTATGTGAAATATTATAGTATTACCTCTTCCACTGGATTTAAGCATGTGGAAACACTGTGATTTTAATTCTTTGTATTTTCCTAATTCCTAGCACAATGCTGAAGGAATACTCAATAATCACTGAATGAATCATCAGTTCATGGGACTGACCCTGTTTCTTCTTCTTTCCTAATGCACTCAGAAAATTTCAGGAGTGAAGTAGGCAGTCTGACACCTAAGTCTGATGTCTTTAGAGACAAACTCCCTGACCCCCGCCTGTGTAATAGACGCAAGGGTGATTTGCTTGCTTCTGCTTTTCTGCCTTCTGATCATGGTAGAACAGCAGTTCACATACCCTTGAAATTATTTGCATGATGACGTGACTTAAGACTCATGAGTAGAGGTGAGGTGTGTCTCTCCCAGGCCGGAGCTCTGAACTGCTGTTGCAGCACCTGCTCGGGTCCCCCCACCCCCTTGCCTGGGCGACCAGTAATGCTCCAGGTACGGAGGCTCCAGGACGTGACCCAGGGTCCTTGAGTGAGGGGGTGTGGAACAGACCTTCCAATTACCCATTTGGGATGTGTAGCATGAGCAAGAAATACAGCCTTGTGGTGACAAACCACACACATTTGTGGAGGTTTTATTGCTGTACCTTGACCTCTTTTGACTTAACCAGTATGGGCCAAATCCATATGAATTATTTGTTGTATATATTAGATAAGGTTTTTCAATTAAAAAAAAGTGTATAAACTTGAACTATTTCTAGGAAGGAATAATAGAAACAAAGCCAAAAGCTAAGGCCTACTATAAAAAATTAAGGAATGTGGGACTAAAGTAATGTTTTTGTCCTACATGTTCTTATAAAAAAATCAGTATTCTTTTCACTCGGTTACATAATGAGGAATTGTTTGGTAAGAGGGGTAAATACCATCTTCAGTCCTCTGATGTGGAGCATAGAGGATGGAACAAAAGGCAGTCATCCTATGAGAGTAAATACCTTGGTCACATTCTTAATTAGTCATTTGGGATAAATCCACTAAGAGAGATGGCTAGGATGACAGGTAAGCCACTTCTCAGGATTTTGATATTTGCTATAAAGTAGCAGGAAGACAGTTCCATTTTACATGAGCACCAGTGACTTAGGCTATGTTTCTTTAAACTCTCTCTGATATTGGATATTACCTTTTTCTCAGCACTTAGTGGTTTGATAGATTTAAAAAAAAAAAAAAAAAGATGTGTGTGTGTGTGTGCTCAGCTGCATCTGATTCTTTGCAACCCCATGGATTGCAGCCCGCCAGGCTCCTCTGTCCGTGGAGTTTTCCAGGCAAGAATACTGGAGTGGGTTGCCATTTTCTCCTCCAGAGAATTTTCCCGACCCAGGGATTGAAACTACATCCACATTGACAGGCAGATTCTCTACCACAGTGCTAGCTGGGAAGCCCAAAGAAAAATGACGTGTCTTAAGTTGATTTTTTTGTTGGTAGTTAGCTCATCCAATATTACACGTGCTATTCAAACTTTTTTTCCTCTTTTGTGAATTGCTTCATCAGGCCTTTGACAGGGACATAGCTAAGGAGGTGGAAGTCTCTCTCCAAGTCAGGGCACAAAGTCTCTCAGCATCTCTGCTCACCTTGGGGCTTTGTGCCTGTCTCCAGACATCCCTGCCAGCATCTCAGCACATGGGCTGGCAGAAAGGCAGGGGGATGCCACCAGTACAGGAATCCCTGTTGCCTAGCCCTGACTTCTGAATGTCCCTCTCCTTTCAACTCACTGAGTTCCAGGGTTGGATCAGGCTTCTGGAATGCCAAGGAAGGTTAGAGAGGGTGTGAGAATCAGTCTCAACTCAGGACGTTGGGAGAACCTCGAGTCTTTCACTTTTAAGAACTGATCTCTCTTTTCTCTTCTTTTCCTATTTTGAACCTCTCTCTCCCTCTTTTTCAGTTTCCCTTGTATAGGCATTCAAGGTCCATAGTGATCTGACTGTGAGTCTGGTGGGCTGCAGGGCTACAGCAGCTGAGACTCTGACCCCTCAATTCTCCCTTGGAGCTGCCAGCAGCTTGTTCCATACCACATGCTCCTCTCTAGGGAATGTAGGCTTACTCACAATCTCTTCTAACCTTGGGGAAGGTCACCCTCCAAGTAAGTCATGGTTCTCCCTCCTCCCAACCTCCCCTCCTCACAGGCTGCCTCCATTCTAGTCTCCCCCCAACACTGGGGTCTGGATGATTTTTTATTGGAATCATTTTATTTCCCCTACTGCCCAGGGCCCATCACCTACAAGGAAGATGAAGACCCCTGACTTGGCCTGTAAGGTCTCTGATCATCTAACTGATTTCTTGATGAGGAGTTTCAGCTGTGCTTAGAAGGACAGATTGAAGTCAGCTCACTGTGGACCTTGAATGCCAAATGGAGGAGTTTAGATGGAATCCTTTCAGTCAGTTCAGTTCAGTCGCTCAGTCATATCTGACTCTTTGCAATGCCATGGACTGTAGCGTGCCAGGGTTCCCTGTCCTTCCTGAACTCCTGGAGCTTGCTCAAACTCATGTCCATCAAGTCGGTGATGCCATCAAACCATCTCATCCTCTGTCATCCCCTTCTCCTCCTGCCTTCAATCTGTCCCAGCATTAGGATCTTTTCCAATGAGTCAGTTCTTCGCATTGGGTGGCCAGAAGTATTGGAGTTCAGCTTCAGCATCAGTCCTTCCAATGAATCCTTTAGGTAATAGGAAAACAGTGCAGGTGAGTGTCATGGCCAAAGGTGTGCCTTATCATATGGGGAGGCCAGGTGACTGCTCTTTTGTTTATAACACCTGACAAGAAGTAAGAGGGCCACCTTCCTGCATTGACAGCTAACATGCAGAGTCCCAGATGAGATAACCCCTTTCTGGGAGATCAACTGGAGAAAGGATGCAGGGAGAACTCTGGCTAAGATGAATGGATGAGAGTTTTCTTCTAAGAGAGAAGAGGAAGCCTTCCTCCCACCTCTAAGGAGAGTGCTCTGTTATATTGGACTTTGGCTTCTGTGGGAAGGGTGCAGCTACGTCCTGAGACCTGAGGTGAAGTCACTGCAGAGGATTCTTCTGAACACTCGGTGGGTGCTGGCTCAGTTGTCTTCTCACCCCATCCTGGGAAGACTTAATCAACTCTTGGCTAAAAGAGAGATAGAGAAGATCAGATTGCCCATTCCTCACAAGTGCTGGCCTGTGGGTGGTGTTACCTGCTTACTTACTCCCCTTGTCTCAGTTGTAGGCACAAGGACAGTGGCCAAAGTAGCAAGAGCAGTCATTGAGTTTCATGGCTCAAAGGAGCATAAAAAAGGTGCCTGGGACCCTGCTGCAAGTTATAAGATGGGACTTAGGTTCAAAGGTAATGAAATTGCCTCCAAAATTTCCTCCAGTTTATGATTGTCTTCCATCTTCCTTGTATAGGTCTGAAGGTTCTGGCATGAAAAAGCACGTCCTAAGTGAGTAATTTGAAGGAGTTCCTAGGAAACCATGTACAAAGGTAGAGGTGGGTACAGAAAACTTCAAGGGGTACAGTAGTACCCAGGGGCTAGTTCAGACTCTCTCACCCCTAGACCAGAAAGGGAAGAAGCAGTCAAAGAAGTTGTGTGGAGTGGGCTCCCTTGCAGGAGCTGGGCTTTCAGTTGAGGGACATAGCCCATGGTGACATCATAGCACTGGAGGGAATAAAAATCATAACCTCATTCTTCTTTCTCTGAGCTCTTCCTGATGTTTCCAGGTGGCCAAAGCCAACTGCAAACCAAGGGAGCCTGTTGAAGTGGTCCATGCAGGTGACTCTCCGAAGTAGAGAGGAGAAGGTGGGTCTGGATGGGCAAGTGGAGGATACACCCATGCTGATCCCACTGTAGAGGAGGAAAAACCTTTCCTCTACCTTCTTAGGTTCAGAACTTGAGGACTTGCAAATTAAACTAACCAAAGACAGATTAGCAAGAGAAAAGAGAGAGTTAAAACACACTTAAGGTAATGCTCAGAAAGACGTAACTCAGGGAGGTGAGTTACATCTTGGGGCTTACACACCATCTTAATGGGAAAGGAAAGGAGAGAAAGGCACTTATGGGAAAATAAACGACTTTTTGCAAAAGATGGATGGATGCTTAGACAAAAAAAGATAGGAGATATGATACTTTTATGACAATGTCTCATCTCCCAGGATAAGAGTCAGTCTTCCTAGTTACAACCTCTGGGACTTACAGTGATTGTTTTGAGTTCTTTTGGGGAGGAGAGCTCTGCTTTTAGGCAGAAAAGAGATTTTAGGAACTCAAATGCCTCTGCTCAAAATAGTTTTTATGCCACAGTAGTATGTTCGGGAACTCTTTACCCCCAAAGGTAGCATGGTCGGTGAGGGACACTATGGAGATCTGAAGTTCCCTCTTTTTCTCCACACAGAGAACTGAGCATGTGGCCCTGCTTTGAGGAAGTGCGGTCCTGCCCCATCTTAGGTTTCTCTGTAGCATGACTAGGGCCCCGTGCCCTTATTATCATGCAGCCTGAAGGGTATGTATGGCCCACAGCCTTCCCTTGCTAGGAAGTCAACAGCCTATCTATCTGAGGACTTCAGGAAATGTTGCTGCTTCTAGACAGGTCCTGCTATAGTAAAGAACTCCAGACTGCATTTTCTTCAGGGCTTTGGGGAAAATGCAGAGCACTTCTAACCACTCAAAGAAGATTCTGTATGCAATTATAAAGTTTTTTGGAGTTCAAGAAGAAAGTGAACTTCCCCGGTGTGTGTGTGTGTGTGTGTGTGCGCGCGCGCGCGCGTGCGCGCCTTCCAGATGGAAGGAAGGTAAAACAGATAAGGTGATAGAATTTCCATTGTTAGATGCCTCTTGTTTGTCTGTGAAATCCACATGAAGGAGCTATACTGAGCCACAGATACTGAAAACACTTGAGGGTGTTGCCATGTGTGAAAACCTTACCCTTTGAAAAATCCAAGGCCCGCCCCGGGCCACACATGTCGGATCTGGAGCTCAGCTGTTCAGTTGCAACTCACCTGCACAAACAGCGAGAGCAAAAGTGGTGCGGCACAGACATTGTTTAAAACGAATGCGTTAAAAATACCATCTCAGCTTCACAGATTTCTGGAACCGTGAGGAGGCATCTTCATTTGTGTACTTAGGTGAAGGTAAGTCTGGGAGAAATGCTCAAGCCAGTTAAAAGTGGTTGTCTAATTGGATTATGAAACAACAGCTTTTGAATCTCAATGCTTAACATTTTAAAGACCCAGCAACTTGTTGGGGCCCCAGATCATGGTCTGGAGCAAGGCTCCAGGGGATGGAATGGGAGAGAGGCTGGCAGCTCCAATCCCGGTGTGTCTTTGGTGGTGACTTCATCTGTAAGGTGGACTATTGTGGGGGATGAAAGAGGTCTGTTTATGGGGAAGGCTTTCCTAAGTTCTGAGGAGGAAAGAAACTCTGGGTGTGTTGAAGGAAAAGGATGCAAGGACTCTAAAAGAAGACCTGACTCTGAGGTCCATTCCCAGTGAAGGAAATTGGTGATAATCTTAGTTCAGGTTTACTTTAGAAGCCACATAAGTTTTGTTCTCTAAAGCTGAGCTTGGCCTTCACATGGTCAACTCCCCCCCAAATTAAATTAGGTTCATGAGCTTGGTCTGCTTTTTCAGAAGCCATCTGTTTTGTGCACTCAGGCAAACATTTTACAAAGGACCCTCTTGCCTCCTGTTAACTGCAAATGTAGCTGCCTACCAGTCAACCCCTGCCGCCACCCCCAGCAGCTCTTCCTCCTCGTTGTTTGACACAAGGTTGGCCTGAGCCAGGCTCATTTCAGTGGCACAAGTGTAATCGGCTTATCTAGGACTCATAGACCTTCTGAAAAGGAAGATCATGGCTGTGAACCCAGTGATATATTCCCTTCAAACCAGACTCTCTGTTGTCTCCATTTTTTATTTCTCTGATGATTTACTACTTTATTCTGCTGCTAGCTTTTGAGGTATAGTCAGAACTGTCAATGTTTCTGAAGTTCCCACCTCCAAAGGTGGTGGGGTAGGGGGTTGAGGCAAGAGAAAAGGATTGAGAAAGATGGCCAATATGGTGGCCCTATGGGAAGATAACCTCTAGTATTTACTCCTGAAAAGTGGAACTGTTGGCAAACCACCCAGAAGTCAGGGGAAGGGATTGTAAAAGCAGAAGAAAGAGGAAAAATACTCAACATGTGTTGATTATGAATTTTAATTACTGAGTTATCTGTTCAGTCAAACAAGCTGGGAAAAAAATGTGGGCAGGAAGAGCTCTATGAATGTTACAGATGATGTGATTCTGTTTTTAGGAAATGCACAATTAGACTGTGTCTACACAGCCCAAAGTAAAAGCAGATGTAGCCGTCATCAGACTATTTTGATTAATGGGGAAATTTGGAGCTTAAATTATCTGGTTCCGCCAGCTATGTTGATCAAGTGAACTGGATCATTGCCAGATCTCCATTTCCTTCAGTGAGGTGTAGATACAAGTTTTGAGGTGAGGTAGTGTCAGAGACAGGATTCATCACATGAAGTAGCAGAGTCTAAGGGGAGTGGAAAAGCACCACAAAGCTAGTGATGATGTTGTCTTTGTATTGGGATAATCCATATGAGAGGTCACAGACTTAGTTTACTTCCTAATCACATAATCAACTCAGCAGGCCCCATAATCTCTGGTATGGGACCCTATTTTTCCTTCTTTCTAGGAGTTGGTTATCCAGTTAGGGAAAAGGTCCTCATGCTATTGGTCTATGATGAGGGGACTGGGTGGCTAGACAGAAGTAGAAGAGATGCTAGAGCCCTTCCACACACAAAGACTTCTTTCATGGTAGCTCATGCCAGCGATGGGGCTTGTTCCATGAAGATGGAGCCTTTGCTATCTTGTTGACAGAACCAAAGTTCTCTATATGACCATCTGCCCTCCAAAGATTTCACTGTGCCACTCAGGTTTGATTATATGTGACTTGGAGGATGCTGTTGCATGAACAAATATCTGTTGAAATAAGGCACTTTTGGAATATGGGTCCTGCAACATTAACTAATGTGTCAAATGATCTTGAATGTCTTTTACTATAAAGTCAAATAAGCAAATAAAAATGAAAAGGAATAACCAACCTGGAAATCATTAATGATAAAGGTGATTACAAAGTGGCTGCAATAATCCAAATGTCCATCAATGGATGAAATGAGCTAATAGTAGTATATACATACCAATAGGATATCAGCCATAGAAAGGAATGAAGCACTGATAATTTCTACAACATAGACGAACCTCAAAAACATGCTAAGTTAAAGAAGCCAGGCACAAAAGGTTGCATATCATATGCTTGCATTTATATTGCTTATCTAAAACAGGCAATACCTCATTTAATTTACTCTCAAATCATATGAAGTCAATAAGGAAACAGAGATCTACAAAGAGTAAGTAAATTTCTTCCAGAGGTTAGTAAAGCAGTTGGGGTTGGTGGTCTATTGCCAAGAGCTTCAGTACTCTCAACCAATACACCAGTGTTTTTTAGACCTTTGAGTTTTACAAGCTAATAAAATTTCCAAAACCAACATAAGGTAGTCATATTTTATTTTGCCTAGTATAAACACTGAGTAACAAATAATAAATGAAACAAAACCCTACCATCATTATGCAATCAAATAAAAAATGCTTTATACTAAAAAGTAGAACTTAATCTCAGAATAGACAATGGTCTTTTAAGATGGGTCTGTTTAGTTGTAAGAAATGTCTCTCACTCATTTTGCTGTCCAGGAGGATTTCATAGTGGAGCTTGAGCTGGTCGCTATTTGGACAGCCAGCAATAGAAGTGATCAATGAGAGACATAATATTATTAGACTATGTTTTAGGGTAATAGTGGCATTAAAGTTTGGGTAATTTAGAGAAGAGATACCTACCAGGAGACCAGCAGTCTGAATGGTCATGATGAGAAGGTGTTGCAGTGGGAATGGAGAGAGTGAGAAGAAACTTGGAAGAAAAATTTTGGTTTATACATGTTTTTTTTTATGCCAGTCAAGTGACAGATAGTTGCTGTTTAAAGACCAGAGCTTCTATCTGATGCTATATTAGTGAACCCAATCAGGAGGCTGTGAGGATTGTGTAGTGCAGCAGATTGCCTCAGAGTTCTGCTTTTGAAGTTAGAAAGCCAAACTGATGTGAAGAGCGTTTGGTCTCTTCTCATTTCTATGTATGTGAAGATTTCCTAGTTATATCAAAGGAAGTCAGCTGTGTATGGAAAAGGAGAAAATAATTTACTTTGGGGTCCTTATTTGTCAAACTCCATCAGGATTTTCTTCTTGCTCATGAAAATGACGGAATTCACTTGAATAGTTTTGACAGCATGTGATGAAATGATGTCAGAGGTGACAGCAATAATAATAACTAATATTTATTGAGTATTTACAGTGATCCAGGCAGTGTGCTTTGCACCATGCCTTATTAATCGCTGACAGCAATCCTAGGAGATGGTATTCTTTATTATTCTCATGTTACAGATGAGGAAGAAGAGACTTAGACAAGTTAAGGCTAAGCTCACACAGAGAGGAAGAGACAAAGTGGCTTCTCTGTGGCAGAACTGGCCAACTCTAAAGGCCATATTCTTAACTTTTATTCTCTACTGCATCTCAGTAAAATTTATGTTGTCTATTGTCTGTTAAATTATGCTTGTTTGATGCATGCATATTTATGTATATATTACTCAGGATACTTGAAACTTTGGCTTTATCCAGTGCCTGACTTCAAATTCAAGTTTTTAAATGTATTAATAATTAATATGATTAGTTTTCTATTGGACAAGAAATCAATCGGGCTTTGGTTGAGTTATTTGGGCATAGGTAAGAGTGAACAGAAGAATTATAGCTAATATTCACCAAGCACTTATTTTGGGTCAGGCACTGTTTAAAGTTCTTTATACATATTATCTCACTTTGTTTTTACTACAATTTTGGGAGAGAGATACTAACAGGGTCTTCTGAAATTTAATCAATAAGGTGGAAGAATTGCCCTCAGATGGAAAGGCTATATTAACATTTAATATTCCACTTAAAATGACCTTTTGGGAACAGAATTTTGTCAGGACTAGTCAATTACCCATCCATACTTTCAGATTCATTCATTCACTCAAAAATGCTGCCAGCTAATATATATACCAGTCCTATTCTCAGTTATGGGTCTGTTTTCAGTAATGAAGCACTCTGATTGATGAAACATAGCCTCTGCTCTTGAGATGCCTACTTCTTAGCAGAGGGAGAACTGAAGTCCATCTACATGTCACCAACACTTCCTGCCCTGGTGAAAAGTGGGTGAAAGAAATTGAATGGGGCTTCCCCAGTGGCTCAGTGATAAAGAGCCCACCTACCAATGCAAGAGACATGGCTTTGATCCTTGTCTTGGAAAACCCCACATGCCACGGAGCAACCATGTCTGTGCACACTATTACTGAATCCTGGGCACCCTAGAGTTCATACTCTAGGGTGTATGTAATGGGAGAAGCCACCACAATGAAAAGCTTGTGCATCACAACTAGGGATAAGCCCCTGCTAGCCACAACTAGAGAAAGGCCTGCACAGCAGAGAAGACCCAGCACAGCCAAAAAAGTGAAGTAAATAAATAAATAAGAAATTGGATAATCTGACCTTGATTGAGGAAGAGATACAATAACATTTTCTTAACATTTAAGACTGGATTGTTAATTTTAATTGATGTCATGGTCTTCTGATTATGCTGCTTGTCCTAATTAAATCAGGAGTATTGCATTTTGGGGGTTTCTCTGGTGGTTCAGGGGTAAAGAATCGCCTGATAAGAGATCTGGGTTCAGTCCCTGGGTTGAGAAGATCCCCTGGAGAAGGAAATGGCAACCCATTCCAGTATTCTTGGCTGGAGAATTCTGTGGACAGAGGAGCCTGGCAGGCTACAGTCCATGGGGTTGCAAGAGTCAGGCATGACTTAGAGACTAAATCACCACCATTGTCTTTTTTGATCTCTGACTCTAACCAAATTCTTGCCTTCTTGCTCCACTCAGAAGTCAAAAAAACTAACCCCATTCAAATGTTTTCTTTAAATAGGATTATTTCTTTAATAGAAACAAGAAAATAGTATCATCATTACCAATGTCTACTCTCTTTTTGTTATTAATTCTTTAAGTAGTAAGTACCACTGAGTCACCCCCTTGGGCAAGGACAGTTGGGTAACACTATAAAATACTCCTCCTTTAGGAAGGAAGATAGAAAAATAAATCATTCCTAATGTATCACTGAAAATCTCCCCAATACATTGGATTAATATATTTTTGTACTCAACCTGCATCAGAGTGGTGTGACCCGTCACATTGATCATAAAATATTAGTTCCCAGGAAGAGTTTAGCGAAGAACACTGGTGAGAGCGGCAACGTAGTCTGCAAATGGTGTGTGGCAACCATTGCTTCCGTACAGCACCAAACTTATCCAGGGAGAAGAAATCACATTTCATCAGAGAACAGGTTTTCCGTCTGATTTGTGCTCAGAACATGTAAAAAACATAGCAGATTGCATGCTGCATTGACTTAGGAACATACATATGCATTTAAATCACTTATGTTTTACTTTTTTTATGATGCATTGGTGAATTGTATTTCTTTTGCATTTGCAATTAGGAGGTGGAACAGATGTGACGGCTTCATCTAAAGTGATATGTCCATTAAAATACCCAATACTACCAAGTAAATGTTTCCTCTAACAAGGGAGGCTGTCCATGGCAGTGCCACTTTTTAGCCAGTTAAACAGACAATGAGGAAAAACATGTGTGTCTTCAGGAAATGCAGATTAATTATGGAAGTCAGAAATTTGTGGCATGGGGTTCAACTGTTTATATCGATGTATCAGTTACTGCTTGTTTTTGTTTCTTCTTTTTGTTTGGAGATGTGTGTGATGCTCAGTTGCTTGTTTGTGTTTGACTCTTTGTGACCCCTATATGGCTCCTCTGTCCATGGGGTTCTCTAGGCAAGAATACTACAGTAGATTGCCATTCCCTTCTCCAGGGGATCTTCCTGACCGAGAGATCAAATCCATGTCTCCTGTCTTCTGCATCTTCTGCACTGGCAGGTGGATTCTTTATCGCAGAGCCACTTGGGAAGCTGTATTATTTGGAAATGGAACATTATCAAAGGAACATTCATTCCTTCAACATCACTTTTTGTTCTCAAACTGAGTCAAATAATCAAACCTATCTGTATTTCCAAAGAGACCAAGACCTTTTTATTTTAGCAAGCTGCAGTCCAGTAAAACCAAATACTCAGCTATCATGCACTTGGTGATGAAATGTAGTTGACAGTAGCACCAGCTCTTTTAACCTAAATAAAATGTAGATTTTTATTTTGATTTGGAAATTTGCAGTTATGCTTGATTAAGACAGACTGTGACAGCCAACGCAGTAGCTGGCAGATAATTCTTTAATATATGAACTCAACTGACCCAATTACCCACCTCCAGCCTCAATGCAAATAGCATCTGCAGCAACATTTTCACCATTTTATTCTTGCAATGTTAATCCACTTATAATAAAAGTTTAAATAAAATTAATCTTTGTAGAACAGGTGCATATTAATACCTTGTACTGCTATAATTAAACAACTCTGTTTTTGAGTCACCAGTGTTTGTAGACACATCCTCAAGTTCAAAGTTGGCATTTTCTTTAAAGGGAAATTTAATAACAGGAACACTACATGGTCTGTGCGTAGCTTAAAAAGACAGTATAGTTTCATACAGATTTCATTTAAGATACATTATTGCCAAAATAGAATATTTTCTTGACATAAAGCATGCAGAAAGGGTTTATATGGGAAGAAATATTGCAATGAAATATGTTAGATGATTGTGATATCCAATCTAATAAGTTAATAAGTTAGGCTTTTGTATAGAAGAAGGCTATCGTAAGCCCCAAGGATGCTAGTATCATGCCCTATAAACCAGGTGAAAAGAAAATTCTTTCAAACTCCTCCAACCACATCCCTGAGATGGTCAGCTAAGTTGTACACTGTAGCTGAACACTAACAAATGTATCTTGACACTTACTTCTCTTGGCTTACTGGTTTTGTAGGGAACAAAAAAATTTCCCTCGACCTTCTTAGGGTCCCTGACTGGGTCTGAATGTTAAATTAACAAAGAGATATTAACAGGAGAAAAGTACACAACTTTACTATATATGTTTTAAGTAACAAGGAAACTTTCATAAGGAGATGAAGGCCTGAAGAAACAGTTAGACCTGAGAATTTTTATGCTGGGTTTGATGCAGAGTGGGCAGCTGGGCAGAGCTGGGATGGGTTAGGGAGTATGAGGTAAGCACAGTCACGTGGGGAAACTGAGCAAGGTCTATGTGTTTGGGCAGTGTCCCTGTGTCTTCAAGATAAAGATGCTCTCCTTTCTTCCAGTGTAGGGAAGACATGTCTCACATAGGGTTTATGATCTGTGTCAGGGGAGTAGGTTGGGAGGAAAGTTAAAGTGACTTTCCTGCTTCTGCTGTTTTCTCAAACTTCTTCAGCTTAAAATACTCAATATGCCAAAGTGCCATATTTTGGGGTAGTGTGTTCACATTGACTGAAATATTAAAAATGTCTAGCTTTCTGTTTTTGCTGTGGAAGTTATCACTATTTCATGTTTTCCTTGTTTCACTAGTCATGACTTCACTTTCCTATTTCTAAATATCATAAACTTATTGAATGTACACTCTCCGTTGACAGTAGCTCTCAAATTCTATTTGGACACTCTATTTGGGCACTCTATTTTAGACACTCTCAGGTCAATAATGGTGAACTGATTTGACCAAGAAAACAAAGCCTTTGATTTTTTTCCTAACTGCTAATTTTCCGTTTGCAAAAGAGAAATAATGATATATTTTCTTCAACTGCATTATATGGTTTGTGTGTCCCTATAAATTCATATTCTATAAATGCCTTAAAGATTTATTCGAAATGCCAATTAAGTTGTTGGCAAATGATTGACAGATATTAATAGTAAGCATGTTGCAATAAGAATAATAAACTCAATTTATTAAATTGATATTCTATTGGTTAGTTAATTATTTCTAGATATCATGTAAACAGACAGCATGTTAGGGAGTTTCTAGTCCACAATAGCCGAAAATGCATAGATGGTTCAGTACTCTATAAAGCTTACAACTGCTCATAAATTCAGTTATATAAAATATCATTATCTCTTTGAAGCTCAGGGGATTGGGAAATGAAAAGGAAGAGTTTAAAGACATTTCTGTAGTCAATGAGGAAGTTGTCTTTCGGGGGCCCTTTCAATGAGCGTCACTTCCCGTGGGGTCACAACTGTGACCCTGGCAATCAGGTGTGTAGATTCTGCCCTCAGCAGATAAGGTCAGCACTGGGTGGTCCTTGCATGTGGTCCTAACCAGGGATATCTAAACACAAGTGCCGTAGGTCAGCCTTTTGCAGAGAGAAACAGAAAGAACAGACCGTGCAATGTACCAGTGAGAGTAGTTTTATAGTATGTTTGTATCAATGTTCTATCATGCATGGGATGAACCTAAGAAAAATCAATGTTTAGTAATGTAACCCCTACTGTTCTTTGATTTAAAGTCTGCCGCTTCCTGGGAGAAAGAGGCTAGGTTGAATCACTTCTAGGACCAATACTCAATGTAGCTGCATTTGAATTTTTTTCTTCAAATTTAATGAAAACACATTTGTTTTCCTTAAAGAAAATTTGAGGCTAACAATAGCTAGTAACAACTAATTTCTTTGATTTTTGATATTTTTATTTAGATTTACTATAGCTAAGAAGAAATTAAGATTCCTATTTCCTCTTCTGATAATGCAAGTAAAAATGGATCTACTTTATTGTCTAGAACAGGGGGAATCCTTTCATCTGTTCCATTGAAAATATGATTATTTAAATGGATACACTTGGATTTTTTTCAAGGTTCTGGAACAAATATGGTGGCTGGGTAGAGATTTTTCAACAAGTAAAAGTTTTTCTCTTACCTCTCCAAAGAATGCACCATCTACTTCTCTTTTGACCCTAGATCCTTAAATGCTCCCTGCATCCTTTGCCCATACCTCTCTTCTGTTTTTCTATTATTTCTCTTGGCAATTCAACCTCTCTTGTGGTTCCAGTGATGATCCAAAATCTATATCTTCAGCCTTACGTCTAAGCAAACTTTTCCAGAAGCCAATATGTTATACACTTCCAAAGACTGTGTGCATATATACACATATATATGTGTATTAATACATATATAATATATATCAGTTCAGTTTAGTTCAGTTGCTCAGTTGCCGACTCTTTGTGACCCCATGAACTGCAGCATGCCAGGCCTCCCTATCCATCACCAACTCCCGGAGTCCATCCAAACTCATGTCCTTTGAGTCGATGATGCCATCCAACCATCTCATCCTCTGTCGTCCCCTTCTCCTTCTGCCCTCAATCTTTCCCAGCATCAGGGTCTTTTCCAATGAGTCAGCTCTTCGCATCAGGTGGCCAAAGTATTGGAGCTTCAGCTTCAACATCAGTCCTTCTAATGAACACCCAGGACTGATCTCCTTTAGGATGGACTGGTTGGATCTCCTTGCAGTCCAAGGGACTCTCAAGAGTCTTCTCCAACACCACAGTTCAAAAGCATCCATTCTTCGGCACTCAGCTTTCTTTATAGTCCAACTCTCACATCCATACATAACTACTGGAAAAACCATAACCTTGACTAGACAGACCTTTGTTGGTAAAGTAATGTCTCTGCTTTTTAATATGCTGTCTAGGTTGGTCATAACTTTCCTTCCAAGGAGTAAGCGTCTTTTAATTTCATTGTTGCAATCACCATCTGCAGTGATTTTGGAGCCCAGAAAACCAAAGTCAGCTACTGTTTCCACTGTTTCCCTATCTATTTGCCATGAAGTGATGGGACCAGATGCCATGATCTTAGTTTTCTGAATGTTGAGTTTTAAGCCAACTTTTACACTTTCCTCTTTCACTTTCATCAAGTGGCTCTTTAGTTCTTCTTCACTTTCTCTCATAAGGGTGGTGTTATATGCATATCTGAGGTTATTGATATTTCTCCCGGCAATCTTGATTCCAGCTTGTGTTTCATCCAGCCCAGCGTTTCTCATGATGTACTCTGCATATAAGTTAGATAAGCAGGGTGACAATATACAGCCTTGACATACTCCTTTTCCTATTTGGAACCAGTCTGTTGTTCCATGTCCAGTTCTAACTGTTGCTTCCTGACCTGCATACAGGTTTCTCAAGAGGCAGGTCAGGCGGTCTGGAATTCCCATCTCTTTCAGAATTTTCCACAGTTTATTGTGATCCACACAGTCATGTATCTATCTATCTATCTATCTATCTATCTATCTATATATTTATATATCTACAATTTATTTATCTACAGTTCTGTATCTCCAATCAAATTGTGGTTGCTCTAAAACCGTACTGGTCCTCATCCTTCCTAGATCTGTTTTTCTACTCTCTTCCTATTTCTGCAATTAATTCCATCATCCCATCTTCCTAGATCCCAATCAGAATCTCCTGGTGGTCTCTCGGCTCTTCAGTTCTTTTTTCTTCCCCCGCTTCCCACAGCAAAGCTCTCTCCTGAGTCCCAGTGGCTTTACCTTTTCAGTGTCTGTCTTTTCTGACTCTTCTTCTTCACTCTCCTGGTCTATAGCACTGGGCTGCCAGCCATTCTGCTCTGATTCAAAAATCTTTCCTCTTCCAATTGATTATTACCTGACTTCCAGATTAATATTTTTCAAGCACAACTATGATATTGTTACAGTGTTGTCAAGATATTTCAATGGCTTTCCTTTGCATCCAGCCTAAAACCCAAGCTTGCTTTTTGGCCTCAGCCTATACCTTCAGTCTTTACTCCCACTCTGCCGAACCGAGCTCATCTGCCTTCCTGCAACTGTGTGCTTGACATACTCTACCCACTGTGAAAAACACCCAGCTCCTCCAGCTACATGTGTCCATTTTCCACTCCAAAGGCCATTACAGAAGCTACCTAGATGCCATTGCAAAAGTCACCTAGATAAAGCTTTCTCCAAGGCTCTCAGTTAGAAAGAAGCTTCCAGTTCTCTGAATTCATGTAGGTTTTTTTTTTTTTAATCTATTTTATTAGTTTACCAGAGCTGCCATTGGAGAATTTAAACAACAGAAATGAATTTTCTCCCATATCTGGAGGCTTAGAAGTCTGAGGGTAAGCTGTTTCCAGGGCTAGTTTCCTCTAAGGCCCCTCTCCTTGATTTAGAGATGGTGGTCTTCTCCTGTGTCCTCACATGGTCTTCCCTCAGAATGGATCATGTCCTAATCTCCTCCTCTTAAAAGAACAGCAGTCATATTGGATTAAGTTCCATCTGAATTACCTCATTTTAACTTAATTATCTTTTTAAAGAACCTCTCTCCAAATACAGTTAAATTCTGAGGCTCTGGGGTTTAGGGCTTCAACATATAGATTTTAGGAGGCACCATCCAGTCCTAACACCCATCTCTGCAGCATGTCTCACTTTTTTGTGTAAATATCATAAATTCCTGAACTTATTCTTAACATGAAAGGGCAGGGTCCACATTTGCTCCATGAGCCGTCTACGAAAACCCTATAAACATTCAACACAGTACCTTGCACATAAGAGATATGTAATACTTTTTAAAAAAATAATAGGAGATTAAACCAGTCAATATTAAAGGAAATCAACTTGAATATTCGTTGAAAGGACTGATGATAAAACTGAAGCTCCAATATTCCAGGCACCTGATGCAAAGAGCTGACTCATTGGAAAATGCTGGGAGAGACTGAAGACAGGAAGAGAACGGGACAACAGAGAATGAAATGGTTGGATGGCATCACTGACTCAATGGACCTTAGTTTGAGCAAACTTCAGGAGATAGTGAAGGACAGGGAAGCCTGGCGTGCTTCAGTCCACGGGGTCACAAAGAGTCAGACGCAACTTAGTGAGTGAGTCAGACGCGATTTAGTGACTGAATGACAACAACAAAGAAAACAAACTGACTTTTTTTTCAAGGAACATCTGATATGTAAATAATAAAGACTACATTCAGCAAACTGATTTGGGTAGGTGTCAATTATTTGGATAATTATTGCAAATACAGCTACTGAGAAATATGAAGACTTTTAGCTAGAATTGTGCATATTGTTAGCATTAGTTACACTAAACAACTAACTAACTAGCTGATGCTTATTCTGCCACAAAATGTATTCTTTGGTCTGAATTATCTGACCAGAATTCCACAATGAGTATTGCCAAATGTCAGATCAGGCATGGACTATAGAAAAGCTTAATTTTGTCTCATGGCCAATCTCTCTAGTATAGAAACTTCAACTCTTGCATATAAATACAAATTGATACATTGCTGTGGTGAATGAAAGATTCCTCAGGATTATTCAATATTTGGTAGGTAAAATCAATGACGAAAAATGACAGATAATTAAAGATGGGCTCATGGAATAACCTTTTAAAATCAACACACAGAAATCTTTTGAGATATTATCCATAATTACCTTTGGAAAATTTGAATAAAAAACCCTGTAGAATTAAGGAATATAAATTGGTGCAACTCGTGTACAATAATGTTTCTGACTTTTGCAGATGCCTATATTAGGATAATTAGCCAAGTCAAAGTAGCCAGAGAGAGAGAGAGAGAAAGAGAGAGACTAAGAGAGAGAGAACTTGTAGGCTCCTGTCACTAAGTTTCAGAGAAGCTGAGCCAACATCAATTTTCTGACTCTCGCCACCCCCCTTTCTCCTTCTATCTCCTTCTCCCTTACTTCTCAGTATGTTTGTTTCCATCAGCACAGAAACAAGATGTCCCCCGTGGCTCTACAGACCCTTATTAATCATCATTTTAGAAGGAGAAAGAAACTTTTTCCTCTGACATACATTATCAGTCCCCATCTTCAGGACTCTGAAAAAGGGCAGGGTATGGAGGTGGGTCTCCTGACAACAGGTCCATGGCAGGTGGGGAGGAAGTACGAAGCCAAAGAAAGAGAAGTGCAGGTGAGGCAAAAAAGTAACAGATGCCTCCTGCAACTGCCAAACTATTTACAAACAAAATCTATTTAACCTCTCTCTTGGGAAAATTCCCATTTTTTTAAACTCAAAATACATCAGAGTGGCAGATAATCCTTTTAAAGATAGGAAGGTCATAAGAGAGTAAAAATTAATACAATACAGTAAAATGAATAAAGATAGGAAGTCCAGATAGTATTGATATTTTATAATTAAAGTAAATGCTGTCACATAATAAAACTATTAGGTGTTGGATGTATTCCGGCCCTCCAAGCTGAGCTTTTAAAAATGGTAGTAGTAGCCAGGTACATTAGAAACCTTAAAAGCTTCGGGGCAAAATAAACAATCTGGGTATGTTTTCTGGCTCCAAAGTTTACTCCTGTGCTTGTTACTGAAGTTTTTCATTTCTTTCTTTTTTATTACTTGAGCAAGTAACACACTGACTGGATTTCTTTGGATTTTCCTATGTTCACTTGTCAAATGGGGCTAATTACTCTTTTCTTGGATGGTTGATGCAAGGATTAAAGAGATGTTGCACATAAAGCAGGCATCATATGGTAGATCCTTAATAAAGGGTAGTTTTCCAGCACGATGTGCACACTTACAGTCAAATTGATTCCCCTTTCCCTTTATTAGCCACTTTTTCCCCAGCTGACATTATACAGTACAAATGGAAGCAAAAGTAGTTTGTTCAGGTAGTATGGATTAGGAGCTGAATTAATGATAAACTATACTCAACATATTTCTGGTAATGAAAAAGACAAGCATATTAATTACACCTTGTTACATGTCAGAAATCCAGTTGCAAGGAAGGACAAAGCTGGACACCCACTGAGCCACGATCATGGTAAAGCGAGCGTTTTGATGGGACCGAATATCGTACGTCACATTGTCGCCGTCACTCTGTCAGTCATCGGTGCCTGTGACCATATGAGGCTCCCAAACACATACAGCTGCGAAGCACAGCGTTCAAACCCGAGGAAACAGCAAGGCCTTATATGCTGATCCATTATTTCAAAAATTCAAAGTCACATTTTCCTTTCACAGTGGAGAAATGGGTTGAGTTCTTTACTCTGTAGCTTTGGATTTTGTGTTCAGTGTTTAAAGATGGCATAACTTCCCTATATTTTTGTTTCTCAAAAACAGATGACTGGCAGGCTGAATATTCTCTTAATATCTCTGAGAAAAATTCCCTTCCACTTGTAAAATGGTAAACCTCTCTTATAAGCCTACGGAAAGAGTATTTAAGGGAGAGTGTTCAGTAGTGTTAGTTTTTTCTAGCTATATCTCCTTGGGGCCCACAGTTGAGATGAAATGACAGGTATGGGATTTTCATCAGAAGAAATCATTCTAGAAACTTGATGAAAAACAGAAAAAAAAACCTGAATTAATTT
Source organism: Cervus canadensis (assembly GCF_019320065.1). Taxonomy (NCBI): domain Eukaryota; kingdom Metazoa; phylum Chordata; class Mammalia; order Artiodactyla; family Cervidae; genus Cervus; species Cervus canadensis. The sequence goes on along the minus strand of NC_057388.1, from coordinate 61,541,655 downwards.
ACACAGCCTAACATATGATCATAATTTTCTTTGCACGTGTTTATTATTGGTAAAGTTTAGAAAAATTCATATTTTAATCTGAAGTACAGTCTCACGAAATGTACATGGTTGTGTGGGTAAATGTTTATGGGAACTTTTCAGTTTTTGCTGTTCTGCCTCCTTTCAAAATATTCAAATATATTTGGCTTTTGTAACTTCACTAATTAAACCTTCTAAAACAGATGGAATTATAGAAATTAGAGGGTTAGAAGTATCGTTTTAATTGGTTTACGATCTATGTGACACACAGTGACATTCATACTGTATAAAATATATACGAATGGCTTAAAAAAGATAGCACACCAATTAATTTTTCTTTAGCTCTTTCAATTAAATCTTGTTGTCTTTGTTATTTAATCCCCTTTCCGTTAGCCTGGCTCCGTTAGCCTAGCTCTGACCAACCCTAACTGTGAAGATACAGGTTGTAATCCGAACCATACTGGAGAGTTTTTTCCAGGATGACTGAAGGTCGGGGAGAATCTGAATTTACCTTCTTTCTAAATAAAATATATCAATTTAAGAAAAGCCTATAAGCCTGTGTGTGGCAGCTTCCTGGCATGTTGCATAGGTTAATCTTTCTTTTTGAAATATGATTGCTTAATGTATGTGAGCAACCACAGTCCTCTGATTTTCTGGAATAGACTTGATTTCAAATATTTTATTTTACCATCCTACTAAGGACTCCTGCATCTATCAGACCTCAGGTTCAGATGTTTGAGTTGAGCTGGGGAGCTATAATCTCTGTACATAGATTTTTGGGGAGATCTGTATAGGCTGCTTCCTGTGTGTCTATATGCCTGACATAGACACATGTGTCTTCAGCCAGACTCTTCCCTGGTTGAAGGTCTTTCCCTGTGGTCCAGTGGTTAAGGCTTTGCCTTTCAATGCTGAGGATGCAGGTTCTATCCCTGGTCAAGGATCTAAGATTCCATATCGCTTGAGGCCAAAAAATCAAAACAGAGAATACATCGCAATAAATTCAATAAAGATTTTTTAAATATTTCACATCAGAAAATCTTGAAAAAAAAAAAAAAAAAAGAATCTGATTGAAAAAAGCTCATCCCAACCTTCAGAGAGATTAATTTTAAGGCCCACAGTGAAGGTCTCAATTAAATGAACCTGCTCTATCCAGTAAAATAACATGCTGTTTCGAAAAAACAAAACAGTATGCTACCTTCTTTGGGCTACTGTTGGCTAATAAAATTAAACTCAAGTACTTCTTTCAAATATCTCAGTTTGCCATTTAGATGTGATTTTAAACATACTCTTCCCTTTTGTTGCCATGGTAACACGTTTGGGCCCTTAGGAGTGACAGGAAAGTATCACAGGACTGGCTCCTGTTTGAACACACTGCTCCCTGGGTCTTGCCTGGCAGTGGGAGGACGGGGGAGGCTAGAATCACTGCTCTTCCCACAGTCAGGTAAACCCATGCATCAAGTCACACTCAGAGCTGGGGAAATCACCCACAGCAGGGACAGATTACCTCTTACAGTCACGATGGAGAATGATTCGAATTCTAGCTTTAATGATCCCAGATAGAGCCCTTCTCCTCCCCACCAATGTGACATTTTGCAGACATTTTATATATCAAGGAAATATCTAATTGAAACGTGCTTCCAAGAATGCCTACAGAGCTGGCTCTAGGAATCTTCCAACTTTGCTGGGGTCAATTAAAAGAACCGATCAGTTGTTTTTAAAACTTTAAAATATTAAAAAAAAAAAAGGTGGTGGGTAAAGAAAGTGGACAAAAAGTAATGTTAAATAGCATGGAGCATGACTAATGGCGCTAGCATGTTAAAATCATTGGGAAAATGTCCTTGGAAGACAAATGAATTTTCAGCAGAATAATTAACTTAATTAACAAATTTGCATGCATATTCATCAGGCTATTGAAGTCTTTCCAGCCCAGCTTGATGAGCGTTGGTGTAATAATTGTCTCATTTACATTCTGCAATCTACTACAATTTAGGGCATGCAAAAAAAGCCGACCTCTTCCCTTTGACTTTCTTTAGAACACACGCACTCCTAATAACAGGGCCATCACCCACTCAGTGGCCTTAAGTTCTGGCCTTTTGAGAGAACCACCCCACACACCCCACTCGCTGCCTGCCCCCAGGAGAGCTGACTATGGTCTCCCCAGCCCCCCAGCCTTCCTCTTCCTTTTTCTTCTTCTCTTTTATTTATTTTTTTTTTTTCCTTTTGGCCCAGGTTCTCTGTTTTTGCCTCTGCTTGCTCTCCTGGGTAAATCTTGGCACCAGTTCTGACTTCAAATCTCCTGGGTCGCCAGACTGCATCATGTAAAAATTGCCATTTCCCTCTATCTCTGCAGGGCAATCTTTAAAGGCAGTAAGGTGTGACGCTCCAGACTGGCAGCTTGGCAAGATGCAGCCCGTGGATACCAGCACACGGGAATCTGGACCGTTCACTCTGACAGCAGTCAGCGCTGGGAACAAAAGGAACGGCGCGAGAGAAAAAGCGCAAATGTATTTTTACATATTGTAGGCATATGGCCACAAGACCAGCAGAAGTATATTTAATTACCAATTGCGTACATTCACGAGAAAAACAGCGGGAAGGAAAAAAAACTGTGTACACAGGATGTTATTCTACTTTAACTTTTCACCTCATTTTTGTTGTTTGTTTGATTTTTTTACACAAAGATAAAAGGGATGTGTATTAGAATTGCTAAGGGTTATCTGCTGTAATCCTACCAAAGGTGATACAGATTTTGTTTGATGTGCTTTTCTGAATAGCACAACTTTACATATGGAAATATAAAAGTTTTTAAAAATTATTTTAATTAGAAAATGACTTTATGAAGTATTTTGAGGGGTCTAGGGAGGCCTATGTGAAATACAATTAGACAATCTTACTGTCCTGTTAAAATTATACTTCTGATGTTAAACATTCCTTTAGGTCTTAACAAGGAAAAGACCACCTTTGAAAATTCATAGTTTTGTTTTTTCTTATAAAATCACAACAGTTCCTAATTGCCTGCTTCTTGGCCATTAGGCACTGTGCTAGGCAGTGGAGGGGCAAGGATGAACCAGATCTATTTCCTACACTCAAGAGGCTCATAGTCTGATGGGAGACAAATATACATATGTATGATCATACTACTAAGTTATTAAGTATATTAAAAGTATAACCAAAATTAAAAGTATATTTACAGTATATATAATAAAATATGTGTAATGTAATGATGTAGATATACTGATCCAGGGACCAGAGAGAATTGACTCTTACTTTAGCCTGGGAGTTACTCACCCAGGAAGGCCAGGGATGAGTTCATTAACTCCTGGAAGTTAACGAAAAGGAGCTTTTGGTCTGAGCAAGAGTGTAGATAAATAGTATCATGGTATCTGCTGATCCTGTTGATTCTGTTTCATCAGTCATCAACCTGTTGGAAAATTATCTGAATCAAAGTGTTAGAACTTCCCACTACCCCAATCTCTAGCAGCTGCAGAGAATGGGGTTAGACACTTACTGGTACCACACATACACCTTTGAGTCATCTGGTTGCTGGGGATTGGGGCTGATGGCTAGAGTTCAGAGCCAAATCCAGCGAGAGTCTGTGTCAGTGAATCACAGGCCTCCTCCAAGGAGTGCTGGGGAGTGAGACTTCAGCAGCAGTAGATGTAGCAGTCCCAGCATCGAGGAAGGGTTGGGAGACTTTGCTATATGACCAAGCTAGTAGCCAAGGACAGTAGTCAGGAAGAGGAATCCCAAAGATCAAGGCAGACAGACCTGATCCACTGAATTAGTGGCCAGTTCTTTGAGTTTCCCAGCCCTGATTGATGATACCTGGCAGGTACGCCTCTCGGGTTGACAATTCTGAGAATCCTGTGGACAGTTCTCTTCTTGTTCTTGCTGGCCTCTGCAGGGTTTATTGGAAGGACAGATTTAGAAAGGGTTCCAAACCCTAGGCATGTTATAGTTGTGATAAACACCAGAAGCTAGTTCCACCTTCTATGGAGCAGGTTTATTTAGAGCTTGGCCCTGGAGAGGTCAACAGCTAAGAAAGAGGCGAAGCCCGTTGAAAAGCTTCAAGTGGATCCCATCTGAGCACATGAGTTGTCCTAAGTAATTGGTGAATTCAAATGTGCTTGGGTAGGAGTTGTTGTTCTGTCTCTAAGTCATGTCTGACTCTTTGCAACCCCAAGGACTGCAGCGTGGCAGACTTCCCTGTCCTTCACTATCTCCCAGAGTTTGCTCATATTCATGTTCATTGTGTCAAAGATGCCATCCAACCATCTTGTCCTCTGCCAGCCTCTTCTCCATCTGCCCTCAATCTTTCCCAGCATCAGGGTCTTTTCCGATGAGTTGATTCTTTGAATCAAGTGGCCAAATTACTGGAGCTTCAGCTTCAGCATCAGTCCTTCCATTTAAATATTCAGGACTGATTTCCTTTAGGATCGACTAATTTGATCTCCTTGCAATCCAAGTCAAGAATATTCTCCAAAAAAAAAAAAAAAGAAAGAAAGAATATTCTCCAGCACCACAATTCAAAAGCATCAGTTCTTTGGTGCTCAACCTTCTTTATGGTCCAACTGTCACATATACATGACCACTGGAGAAAACATAGGTTTAACTAGATGGACCTTTGTTGGCAAAGTAATGTCTCTTTATAATATGCTGTCTAGGTTTGTCATAGCTTTTCATCCAAGAAGAAAGTATCTTATGCAGTCACTGTCTGCAGTGATTTTGGAGACCAAGAAAATAAAATCTGTCACTGTTTCTATTGTTTCCCCATCTATCTGCCATGAAGTGATGTGACTGGATGCTATGATCTAGTTTTTTGAATATTGAGTTTTAAGCCAGCTTTTTCACTCTCCTCTTTCACCCATCAAGAGGCTCTCTAGTTCTTCTTCGCTTTCTGCCATTAGAGTGGTATCATCTGCATATCTGAAGTTGTTGATATTTCTCCTGGCAATCTTGATTCCAGCTTGTGTTTCAGCTAGTCTGGCATTTCACATGATGTACTCTACATATTCAAGGCTATGTGCCGGGAGCCGGCACATGAGATCCCACCCATGACAAGGTCATGAGGGAGAAAACCTGACGGGCAAGGCGGATCAGGTTTTCAGGGATTCCGAAAAGCTGCCCCCGGTGCTCACCTTAAAGGTGATATCTGTCTTTCTGATGCTTGCTTCAATAGACTACTCCCTAATTTCTGTGACACAGGCAGAAGGCCTTCCCCGATCTCTTTCCAAATAAGAATCAATTTAGAACTTAATCAATAAGTTTCCTGGGTGGTGGTATTTTATGAGATTATCCAGGGTGAAAGGAGTGTTTTAATTTAAACTCCTTTGCTGGTATTTTAGTTTGTTTGGCAAATGCGTTTATGCCCTTGGTACTAATATGCATGATTGCTTATAATACCCTAATCATAAAACAGCATAAAGAACCTAATCACATAAAGGCCCTAATAGGCACAGAGCCCTTCGGGGGTGAGGAAGCCCTATTAGAGAACATAAAAATATTATTCTAAAAGTGGTTATAGTTAAAGATTTAGAAAAATAAGGGTTTAAAATTGTTAATTTTAACCAGGAATGCTAAACAGGGGCTGCCTCACTGGAGCTGCAGAGTCTTTGTGTGGTAAACCTTTTAGATAAATTTAACTGATAACTTCTACAAAAGGAATGACCTTTGTGTTCATTAAAGAATAGATTACAGAAAACAGCTTTGCATTCACCTAGGTCATAAAATGTCAATAGGCCCCAAGGCCAGAAGATAATGTACAAGACCCTCATAAACAAAGAAGTATGCAGAAAACACCCTGGTTTCATGAAGAACAAGCTGATATAATGTTAAACTATCTTCCCCTTAGAAATGTACTAATTTAGGGTATAAAAGCCATGGTGAAAAAATAAAGCATGGCCAGACTCTGCCAGACCCTGCAAACACCCCCGTCTGGTCATTCTCTCTCTCTCTGTTTCTCTCTCTCTCCCTCACAGACTTGGCCCTATCAAGGCTGGTCTCACATGTCTTCTCTCTCTCTCTCACTGACGCCGTTCATCCTGAGGGTACCCCCTGGATCCTGCCGAGGCTGGACCCCGGCGGCTATGGTTTTTCCAGTGGTCATGTATGGATGTGAGAGTTGGACTATAAAGAAAGCTGAGCGCTGAAGAATTGTTTTTGAATTGTGGTGTTGGAGAAGACTCTTGAGAGTCCCTTGGACTGCAAGGAGATCCAACCAGTCCATCCTAAAGGAGATCAGTCCTGGGTGTTCATTGGAAGGACTGATGTTGAAGCTGAAACTCCAATACTTTGGCCAACTGATGAGAAAAGTTGGCTTATTTGAAAAGACCCTGATGCTAGGAAAGATTGAGGGCAGGAGGAAAAGGGGACGACAGAGGATAAGATGGTTGGATGGCATCACTGACTTGATGGACATGGGTTTGGGTGGACTCTGAGAGTTGGTGATGGACAAGGAGGCCTGGCGTGCTGCGGTTCATGGGGTTGCAAAGAATCAGACACAACTGAGCAACTGAACTGAACTGAACTCTACAAAGAAGTTAAATAAGCAGAGTGACATTATCCAACCTTGACATACTCCTTTCCCAGTCCATTGTTCCATGTCTGGTTCTAACTGTTGCTTTTTGACCTGCATACACATTTCTCAGGTGACAGGTAAGGTGGTCTGGTATTCTATCTCTTTAAGAAGTTTCTACAGTTTGTTGTGATCCACACAGTCAAAGGCTTAAGCATAGTCAATGAAGCAGAAGTAGATGTTTTTCTGGAATTCCCTTGCTTTTCATATGATCCAATAGATGTTGGCAATTTGATCTCTGGTTCCTCTGCCTGTTCTAAATCCAGCAGGAAGTTCTCAGTTTACATACTGTTGAAGCCTACCTTGAAGGATTTTGAGCATTACCTTGCTAGCATGTGATATGAGTGCAATTGTGGGATAGTTTGATCATTTTTTGGTGTTGCTCTTCTTTGAAATTGGAATGAAAATGTTAGGGTAGAAGTTAAAAATGTTGATATCACCATGGAAATTATCTTCCTATAGCCCAAATTTAAGGTACTTCGGGAAAATAAAGAGACTGCATCAAAAGATTTCTAAAGTCTTTCATCCATTCACTCATTTATTCATCCATCCATTCATTTATTTATCAGATTTATCCAATATATACTATGTGCCTCCTACTGTGCCACCTGTTGGAGATACAATGGTGAATGAAATAGACACAGTCCCTGTCTTTCCAAGGCTTCTAGTCTAGTAATGGAGAGAGGTGATCAAGCAAGCAGAGATGACTAACTCTGTGTGAGTATAAAAGATCAAGGGGGTGCTGAATGGGAAGATCTAACCCAGAATTGAGGGACCAGGAAAGTTTTCTGAAGAAAGTGAGCCTAACATTAGATGTTTTAGTCCAGAAAAGACAGTGAGGAGACCAACAACAACCATCCATTTTGGGTTTATGCCATGATCAACACTCAAATGACTTGCCCAGGAACACTCTGTAAGAGGCAGAATCTAGATCTTACAAAACCAAATTCTTTGTTCTTATTTACTTTTCTCTGTTGTCAATATTGAAATTATTATTTAAAAGGCCCAAATGCTGGTCCTGAACACACTGGGGACCAGACCATAGATTTGGCCTCTCAACTGACAGCATGGGCTTTGGAGATTCAACTTTTCAACCAGTAGAAAAAGCCGAATTCAAACTGTTGGCTAGTTGAGGGGGCTCAGTTTCTTACCTGCATAATACAAATGTTGTTTATACTCCAAATAACATATTCAAAACAACTTTGCTGTTGTTTAAGTAAGTTACTCCACTGATTTACAATTTGGCTAAAACATGCACATTTAATTGATTTTGTAAGCCCTAAGTGAAGTTTTTAGGTTTTACAGATACCATGTGATACTTATTAAAGCTTGTAAAAACAAAGATGATACTTACTACCACAGGTCTAGAACAATGTCTTGATAAATAAGACACCTGCTTTTAAATTCATAAAATTTGTGGCACCAAATACATGTATATTTACATTTCTGTTTCCCAGAAGCATATGTAATATCTTAAAGAAATGTATTTTAAAAGTTAAGATTCACAGGAATATAAAGAAGAATTTCAATTTAAACAGGAATATGTATATTTTTTCTGAGCTTCCAAGAAACCAAAGCAGAATGGGTAACATGGAAAATTGCATATTTTTCATTATCAAAAAAGAAGCACATTCTCAGGGAGAAAAGATATTCCCTAAGACACAAATTCTGAAAGTAATTTAATATAGACTTCACTTCTGAAAGAAGGAAGGAACAATTTAATGTGTTTGTAATGGATTGGGTTATAGTACAGTTTAAGAACTGTAATAAAATGCACCCTTTCCTTCAAACCTAGAATGGGGGAAGCGTTCCTACCAAGGCACCATTAGTGGAAAATCTGAGAACCACTAAATCCTGATGCACAGATCTGGGTTCAGAATGCAGCACTGATTAGTCTATTTGGTTATGTATTCATGAGGCAAACATTTGTTGATTACCTGACTTGTGCCGTTCATGTTTCTAGGGCTGGAATTGAGTGATAAAAAGAAAAAAGAATCCCTGCCCACAGTTCAAATTAAAATGATTCCAGCACATTAATATAAAATTTTATAGTTTTAATTGTTCCAGTGATGATGTATGATAGATGACTTATGGGTTAATCAACTTACATGATGCTTTATGAAAAAATATTTTCATACATTATAACCTAAGCATCCTTATTGGAATTTTCCAGGTATAACTTTAAATTCAGATTTAGACTGATATTCCTGGTTACAGAGTCTTGATATATCATGAAAGTATTGTTTGTGTGTACATTTTTCCATTAGAAAGTATATGCTTGAGAGCCTATTTCAGAACTTGGTAAGATAATCTGCTAGTTAATGCCACAATTGACCTTAACATACCATCATGTGTTTAAGACTTGAATGTCATACTGAGTTACACTTGGTTTAATGAACATCTTACTTTTCTTCATACCCCATGAAATATGGCAGGACTTTTGGTAAATAGTAAGATCCTGGTGCAAGGCACTGCTAGGAAATATTAATAATTGTTCAGTGATAACCACTTGTTGGTATCTCAAGATGAAGATTGCTAGTCTTATGATCCACTCAGGCTCTCAGGTCTTTTATTCTCCTTCCTCAGCATGCTTATTGTGCACAATGGGTGAAGAATCCTGCTTCTTTTCCAGTTAATTAACCCACAAGCTAATGATCCTGTTCCATCTTTGGGTAATTCAGAGCAACTTCCACTTGTCTGCCTCCTGTCTATAAGAAGAAAGTAGCTGTACACACCCACCAGTGCCGGCAGGCAGTGTGCTAGGTAACACTAGCACTAGGTAACACTAGGTGACCATCTCAACCTAGCTTGCCCATGACTTTCTTGGTTTTAGTGCTGAAAGTCCAAAGTTCTGGTAACTACCTCATACCTAGGCAAACAGGACCGGGATTGGCTACCTCAAGTGCAGGGAACCATCTGGACAAACAGAACAACAAATGAGCATCTCCATCACTGGGTAAGTGGGCACAGGTAACACTGGGTGCCTTGGTTTGGATTGCCCCGAGAGTCTGTTAGTAGTAGAGAAGAATTAGGATATAGAGCACTGTGAGGAGCCTCAGGGTCATAAGGGTGGATCATTGGAATGAGATGTAATGTTGGCCTGCCATGGAGAGGAAAAGGAAACAGGTGGCTCAGCTTGGCTGGTGTCTTTAAAGTCAATCCTGTGTCTTTAAAGTCAACCCAATGTCTTTGAGTATGGCTATGAGGCTGCTGGGACAGTTCTCCGTATTCTTCAGTTCCCATATGTAGCCTTATGAGCAAACCAGTAAGTGGAAAAAATCTGAGTGTCCCTGTCTACCTGACTAGCACATATTTTATATATTTGAAATTGCTTCTTACCTTTCTAATTTAAGCTAAAATATTTAAATTTCATCAATATTTTTTATTCTCACAAATTTTTTGAATAGGTCTCATCTGCCATGTTCTTTCTCATTCTGTTATTTTGCCTTTTAGAATTGGTTTGTTTATTTAATTTTTTCACCTTTGTTGTATAATTGTCAAATAAAATTGTAAGGTATTTAAAGTGTAAGATATGATTATTTTGTATAAGTATAAATTGTGTATTTTTACAACTTTAATAATAATTTTATTCAAAATATAAAGACTCATAGACTTAATTTATCCTTTTCAAGTCCTCCTGCCTAATAGGCCTTGGGTAAAGGGAGCAGAAGAGTGTTGGATTTAGGGAAAGATACAGATTTAAATCTTAGCCCTGAAATTTACTGTAGATGTGCTCAGGGGCAAGTTACTCAATATCTCTGAATCCTAAATAGGGATAATAATTATTATTAACAATAATTTTATCATCATTATTGTTATTACCCCACAAGAAATAAGACTGTGAAATCCTTTCTTTGCACCCATCCCTGCCTCCACATACAGTCTATAAAAGATTGAGGTTTGTCATATTAAAAAAATTAGATCTAATAGCAAAAAGAAAAGAATAAGAGCCAAAAACATGCTAAAGGGAGAAGAGATAAGTTAAGAACGCTTATTATAATTAAGCTTAAACCTTACTGGCGAGCTTCTTGGAAACAAAGCTGAAATACCATAGTTATATCCTACTCCAAGAAAATAAAATATAAATCTTGTAAAGTAACAAATATTACTTTAATTATAATATGAATTATTACAGGATTCAGTCTATCAGAGGCTGTGAAATGCACAGTAGAAATTTTATCATAAATAGAGGAGTCTCTGTGTCCTACTACTTCTACTGACTGCAAATTAAGAGCAATGAATGTAGGATTGTGTTGAAGTTTCCTTGAAGGCATTCTGTAGAGAGCCGAGAGAAGATAGCCCAGACGTCTGTTTGCAAATAAAATGAAGAAATGCATCAGTATAACCTAAAGTAATTAGAGAAATTTGTTTGCTTTATGTCCTTTCTCTAATCATTTTCCAGTGTGAGTTGTCATGGTTTACCTTGATATTACATCAGCTTTTTAACTGGTCTCCTTGGCTCCAGTCTTGCCCATCTTGACTCCTTTCTGCCCGTCTTGATTCTATACTGCAGCCCCGGCAGTATTTCTGAAACTATCATTGTGTTATCCCCTGGCTTTAAGTTTTCCATAATCTATTCCTAAATTATTTCAATTTCTCAAATATACCATATATGTGCCCTCTGTACTTTATTCTTTGCTTGGAATAGCCCCCTCTGTTAACAAATTCCAGTCCTCCCCACTCCTCACCAAACTGCCAATACTCACCCACTAGAAGTCGGATCAGACGTGGCTACTTCTACCCTGACATCCTCAACCTCCTTTTCCTGAATTAGTTTCCCCTTCTCTGTGCTCCTCAGCACACCACTACATGCTATTGTTACTCTGTGTTTACTTACCTAGACCTCCAAATAGACTGAAGATGTGTAAGACTGGAATGTATTGTCAGAATTTCAGTGAGCTTTCAGTGTTAGAAGGGGCCCTGGCACATCGTGGAGGCCTCATACTTCTATGATAAAGAAATGACTGTGTGACCTGATAGAGGCCTTCAAACCAAAAGTCATCGTCAAGGTCGTAGCCAATGGACATTTTCCCAAACTGGGTCTCAAGAAACACTGCTTCTGAGAAATATCAATAGGAGTCCTGGACTAAAGACTTCTATGATTAAGAATGTAGAAAATGTTGTATATTTTATCTCTCAAAAATTCTCCATTTTTATTAGAACATTAAAGTTTCTGTTATTTTTTTCAATTAATACATTTTACTATTTATGTTCCTTCTACTTTTAGGGGTATTTTGTGTGTGTGCACAGACTACCTGCTGGAACTAATCCCAGGCAACAACATTATTTGCACTATAGGAATTTACTTTAAGAAATGAAGCAGGGATGCATTTGTCTCCATGATTACTTATGTCATTCTGTAGAGGTTGAACCAATGCAGTAAGGCCTAAAAGGAAAAAGAAAGGAAGGAAAAAAGAATCAGCAACAGTACAGCAAGACAAAAATGACTATTTTGCAGATAATATTAATCAACTTCAAAAAGATAGGAAAATTAACTGGGAAAGTCTATTCAATAACAAGAAGTGTAAGTGAGGTTAAGAAAGAAATATATTAAAAACTGACTATATGTACTACATAAATGGAGAAGGAAATGGCAACCTAGTCCAGTATTCTTGCCTGGAGAATCCCATGGACTAGAGGAACCTGGCAGAATACAGTCCATGGGGTCGCAAAAAGTTGGACACGGCTAAGTGACTGATGCTTGCAACTTGCAACTACATAAATAGTGGTGATAAGCTTAGGAAATATTATGCACAAAGAAAAGAGTCCTCACTAACAAAATACATGAACAAGTATATAACAAAATATAATGAACTAGGAATAAAACTCACATAAATATATATGATTTAAATAGTGCAAATTAAAAAATTAATATAAAGACAGTCCATAAGTCGAGAGATCTACTACATTTCTGAATGAAATCATTCAGTGTTGTAGGACGTACCAAGATATTGATTGAACATGACGTTATTTAAAAATCTCAATTTGGAACTTGATAAAGTGTTTCTAAAGTTCAGCTGGAAGATAAATGGGTAAAAATAGCCCAAAGTGTAATTAAGAGCAATTAGGGGAAACCGGCAATGTTAGTTATTTAAACATATTAAAAGTTTTAAATCTCAAAACCTTACTGTACCATGCAAGAATAATTCAAAGGACACTAGAATAATTAAAAAGTATAATTCAAAAGATGCTATAAAACTAAAAGTGATTTTATACCTAAAGACAATGTAAAATAAAGGTAGAATCATACATAAATGTAGGATTGGGTGATGTTGCAGAAATTGGATAACAATTTTAAAATTAAATTTAGTTCCTCATTTCATACTATATACAATTTCCAGATGGAGCAAGGATTTAAATGGAAAGAAACAAAACACAGGAGAACCAAGAGAAAATAAAGAAATTTTGTTTGCTTTTTAATTAATAGCTGCTATTTTTAAGAGTTTTTTAGGTTTACAGAAAAATCGCACAGAAAGTACAGGGTTTCCATATGCCCCTCCCCACTCTTCCTCTCATCGTTGTTCCTATTCATAGCATCTTGCATTGGTACATTTGTCATCATTGATGAACCCATATTGGTACATTATTATTAACTAAGTCCATATGGAGTTTACATTAGGGTCACTCTTTGTGTTGTATAGTTATTAGGATTTTGACAAATGCTTTAAGCCATGTATCCACCATTATAGTAGAGTACAGGTAGTCTCACAAAAATTCTCCTAAGCTGCACCTGTTCATCCCTCTTGATCCCCTGGAAACCACCGAATTTTTTTTTACTACCTATATAGTATTGCCTTTTCCCAGAGTGTCAATTAGTTGAAATTACATGATATGTAGCCTTTTCAGACTGACTTCTTTCATTTAACAATATAAATTTAAGATTTTTCCAAGTCTTTTCATGATTTAAAAGCCCATTTCTTCTTACTAAAGAATATTCCATTGCATGGTTGTATCATAGTTTATTTCTCCACTTACCTATTGATGGACTAGATATTTTTAAAGGAGCATTTGTCTTATTCATTAAAAATAAAACACAACATTTATTGAGAGGTTACCATGCGCCAAGCCTTTTTCTTGAGTCTTGGGATTTATCAATGAGCAAAATGTTCAATGGTCTTTGTTCTTGGGAAGATTCTATGAACATGGGAGGAGACAAACACACAGAAAATAAAGAAGAGGAACAATAAACAGATAAATTTTAACATATAGAAGAATGTGGTAATTGCTATGATGAAATATAAAAAGAGTAAAAGGAATTGGGAGTTGGGGTGCTGATGAGGGCAGGCAGCTGGTGACAATTGTGAATAGGGTGTCAGAGCCCCACAAGAAGATGATGATAACACCCAGAGTTGGGGGAGGTCAGTATAAACAGATAGTCTGTAAATGTAAAAATGTTAAACTTACTACTAATAAAAATGGCAGATTTAAGCAATGTTATAATATTTCACTTATTAAATTGGCAAAAGCTTTAAAAAGTACAGGGTCAATCATGCTGAGATTTCACACAGTAGGAAAAAGTATTAACTTCTATAATCTTATTGATTATAGGAAATGGTACAATATGGAATTTGGAGTCTTAACAATGTTTAAACATAGTCATCCTACATCTACAAATGCATGGTAAAAAAATAATCGGGATGCTAACAAAATTGGTGTAAAAGTTATTTAATTCTAATTTTAAATTTGGAAATAACTACAATTTCTATAATGGAGACACAATTAGAAATTATTATGGTACATTCAATTAATGTAATGCTATGCCATCTTTAAACATAATGAAATCATTTTTGAAGAATGTTTAATGATTTGGGAAAGTGCTTATGCATAGAAAATGTTCCAAAAGAAATATACCAAATGTTAGCAGTAGTTATAAACCTCGGGTGGTGGGATTATGGATGCTTAAAAATAACTCCTTTTTGATATTTATGTATAATGCATTATAAAATCATGCATAATACATATATGTTATAAAATACATTATTAAAAATGAAAATTACAGAAAAGTGAAAAAAATAAAAATGGTTTTGGCTTATTTCTCCTAATTCTATTTGTTGTTTTACTTTCTTCTTCTTGGATTAATTATCACTTGTCCTTTTATTTTGTTCCTTCCTCTGTCCCTCTCTCCTTGCTTTTATCTCCTCCTCCAGCTTCTGCTGGTACTTCTGATGTTCATGGGTCAAACTGCTGCTGCTGCTAAGTCGCCTCAGTCGTGTCTGACTCTCTGCAACCACATAGACTGCAGCCCACCAGGCTCCCCCGTCCATGGGATTCTCCAGGCAAGAATACTGGAGTGGATTGCCATTGCCTTCTCCAATGCATGAGAGTGAAAAGTAAAAGTGAAGTCTCTCAGTCATGTCTGACTCTTCGTGACCCCATGGACTGTAGCCCACCAGGCTCCTCCGTCCATGGGATTCTCCAGGCAAGAGTACTGGAGTGGGTTGCCATTGCCTTCTCCGCATGGGTCAAGAGGTATTCACACATTTTATTCCCTGCCAGCTTACACTCCTGAAAGGCAACTATAATTTTACCCACTCTCTTCACACTCACCAGCACTTTACATATAATTTAACTTTCCTGTTTTTGCTATTTGGATCAATGAAGAGTTATGTCTTGTTTTGAATTGCATTTCTCTAATTTCTAGTGAGACTGAACTTCTTTTTGTGGTCTTAGTTATTTGGATTTCCCTTTCTGTGAATTCAGTTTCCAGATCCCTTGCCCATTTTCTGGGTGAGTTGTTCATTCACTTACTTCTCCCTCCCTCCCTCCCATCCTTGCTTCCTTGCTGATTTGGAGGCATTCCTTACCGTTCTGGATGGCAATCTCTCATACATTTAAGCAATTCAAATGTTTTCTCTCAGTTAATGCCTTTTTTGTGAACTTTGCTATGCTATCCTCTTTAGAAGAAATTCTTGAATATTGATCCAACAATCTTTACCTGACTCACCAATATTTCCATGTAGACCTACCACTTGTATCATCAGTTGATCTTTGCATTTTTGCACCCATCATTTTTTCTCTCCATTTCCATTTTTGTCGTTTCCCTCTTTGTTCTATAATGAATTCTCAAGTTTGTCCTCTATATTACTTATTCAGTATGTCAATGCCAATTCTGCTATTTCTGCTTTAAGCAAGGGCTTCATTCTGCCTTTTGAAAATTTCCTTTCCATATAGCTATGTCTTACTTTAGTAAACCCTACTTTCTTCTCATCTTATTCCTTATAGTTCTATTTTATTACTAACCTTCTTTTTCCATTTCATCGCATCATCTATTGAAATAAAACAATTCTTTTTTTTTTGCTTATATAAGCAAAAATGTCTAGAGTTATCCTTTTTCTGAGTCTTTCAGGAAGTGTTACCTTTCTCTTAATTTCCCCCTTACTTTTCAGTTTGCTCCATCCTTACCAGGGAAGCCAGTGGGAGGGTAACCCAGCCCCTGTGATCTGACCACTTTTGTAGTGGCTAAATCTCTTTCCTGGAGTCACAGATGGAAGGTAGGTTGGTGAGCCCAGCACCTCACACGTTTCCTGTCTAGTTCTGCTCCCTCAGACAGAAATGGGATCCCCTCCTACGTCCATCGTCGGCTCTTAAGCACATGAAACAGATGGACTGCATGGAAAACTATAGCCCTGGTTTTACTGCTTCTATTTCTATCTTCTCCCAGGCCTATTTTGTTTTATTTATGGAGACTACTATGCTGGTAGCCCACAACCTAAGTCTTGTCCAGGTGTTTTCTGAAGAGTTGAAGTCTCTGGATGTAGATAGGGGCGAGGCGGGGGTGAGTGAAATGAGAAATTACCATCTGGCTGTCCTAAAAAATAACATGAGCTCCGTGAAGGGCTAGATGACTAGTTTTCTGGTGAGTACAGTTCATGTGTTTCTCAACTAAGAATCATACAGTGGAGGACATAAAAAAGATTTTTCTTCCTTCTTTCAGGTGTACTTTTAAAATTTTATTTTCTTAAGAAACAAAACTCACAGTGTCCCTTGTTGTGGAGTGATGCTTATGAGTCTGGTTGTAGGGACATTAAAGCTAGATTCTCCTGGTATTTGGAAACAAGCTCATTGTTCTAATTTTCACAGATGCAATGAATTTTTATTGTTGTGTGTCTTTAGAGATATTTTAATGAGGCATCGAGAAAGGTATAACTTAAAGTTGATTCATTTATTTAAGAAACCACAGTTTCATTTTTGTCCTGGAGCAGCAGTGATTGTGCACAGAAAATTCTTCAAGACAACCTATGACAGGTCAGGCTACTTCTCAGAGGATAACAGGCTGGAAACTACACCAAGTATTTGAGCAAACGATTCTTGATGAAAGAGAAAAATTTGCTTGAGAGTTTCTGAAGTTTGATATAAATAATGTCCACCTTCACCATATAAAAAGTTTTAATATGACTCCTCGTAAAGACACAAACTTTAGAGACATTGTATACTGAGGAATCCATTCTAGTAGATAAAAATACAGAAATTAATAAAATCTAGTTGTAAAGATACAGAGTGACAGAAAAGAGCAAAGAATAATATAAATGGGATCCATAACACCTGGGGAGTGCTATATGGTTTAGCATGGTGTCCTGTGGATGTATTTATTTGGCAGGTTTTTGTTTGTGGGCTGAAGGTCAAAGAAAAACAATAGATCTTAACAGTCCTTATTTCAACATGAGAAATACACCTGCTGTGTATAAGGTTGCCAGATAAAATAAAATTTGCTCAGTTAAATTTGAATTTCAGATAAACAATGAATAAATTTTTTTTTTAGTATGCCCCAAATTTACAGGATTTGCAAAAGGTGGTGTCTGAACATTTTTAGTGATTTCTTGAATATATCAAAGTGTTGAGGCTGAGGAAACCAGGTAATAGAGTTTGGTGTCTTCTCCATTGTCCCCATCCTCATGGGGGAAAGGAGGGTGTGTTTTCTTCTATAAACCTCTCCTGAGAAAGGCCTGAAGAACCTGCAGCCTAGAGACACTGGGAGCTGGTGAGATTATGTGCCCGGTCAACTCAAGTTAAAGGCTTGTGGGGGCCATTGCGTTGTGATGAGCAGGCAGGAGAGGGTGTGCTGAGAGCAAGCTGAGCCTCCCTGGAGGGCGGGACAGAGCGGCCTGTTTCTCATGGATTGGACATGAGTCTCCTGGCAGGGGCTGGATCTGCAGGTTATTTGAAAATGAGCTCCACTCAGGAGGGCTTCCTTGCAGATGAGGAGACTTCAGCAGGAAGAGACCTCCCTATTGGAGGCACCAAGGAAGTGCACCAAGGTGCCGTCTGGAGGAGAATTGAGGGAAGTCAAGGTTGATGCTCCTGGGAAGAACTTTCTGTGGGATTTATGGAAGCGTCCCAGAGAAGTAATCCTCTAAAGTCCAGGGAGCAGCACTGGAGGGCATTCATTCAATCATGCATTCATTCACTTTATCTGAGATTTGTACTACATGTAGGGTAGGCACTGTTCTCTGTGCTTTGAAAACAGCGGAGAACACACTAGAAACAGATATTTGCTCTTAGGGACCAAAGAGTTGCAGACAAGAACTAAACATGATGAATACAGAAACAATAGAGTCTGTTAGAAAGTAATGACTGTTATACTCTTTTCTTAGAGCAGAGTCTGGGTCTTGGGAGTGCCAGGGATGCTGAGGGGCAGGCATTCATTTGTGAGGTAAGTACTGATTGGCATGCTCAGGGCTCCTAGTGGAAGTCTATCACATCTTATGTGATATGTCAAGTGAACATACATTTAGTTCATTTAAAATCACCAGGAATAAATTAATGCATATGACCAGTGGTCACACATCATTCTTAAACATCTTTTCAATTGGCCTAAAGACAGTACAGTCATAGTAAAGCAAACTTCCCCAGTCAGAACTGTCGTTTCTTATAGAGAAAGTCAACAGAGACTCAGAAGAAAAAGTTGGGGAAAAAGTAAATGTCAAGCTTTCCTTTATGGCTCCTCCAGCTACCTGGCTCCTGGCTAAGATAAGGAGGGATATGAGTGGACAGAGAATGAAGATGAAATCAAAGATCGTATTCTATCGGAAATGGAAGAGAAATAATAGAAAGAATGACCTAGAAAAGGGGGAGGGTGTCAGTAAAAAAAGACCAAAAATTCTAAAGGCAGATTTGAATGAGAGTTAAACAGGAAAAAGAATATATGTAAAGTATTTAAACAGCTTTTCAGTTATTTTAGTTTGTCAAAATAGTGCTTCCCTGAATATAATTCTGTGCCAAGACTGACTTCAAAGTTAGAGAACAATCTCAGTTCATGCATGTTACCAAAGGTCATAGCAAGATGGCTTGAAGGAGTTGGAGATCAACAGGAGAATGTATAAATGAAATGTGGATATACCATCAACAATAATGGACTAAGTGTAGACGGAGCAACAAGGATAGATTTTATAATATGGGGTGGCATAAAAAAAGGAAAATGATTAATGGTGTAACACCATGACAATAATTAAATACACACACAAAATAGCTTCTCTATTTTATGCAACATGACGTCTACACAGATATATCGAATGTAGATTCAAAGGTTAAATAATGAATATAATAGAGTGGTAAGGAAAGGAAGGGAATTAGGAGTTGAAATGGGAGCGGAACCTCATTGAATAGCCAGTGATATTGTCCCACATCGGAGCCTGTGGGCAGTATTACTGACCATGTCTCATCAGGCAGGGCCACTGCCCATGCTGCTCCAAGGCACAGGTACTTTGTAAGTGTAGGCTGCCTCTACTGATTCAAATGAATCTGTAGCCTAGTGTGCTCCTCTGTAATCCCATGTATCAGTGAAAAGCAGTGAGGTATCTGGGTTGACAATGCAATTCTCTGAAAGCAGCAGGGTGAGCCTAGAACATGGTTTTACATCAAAATGTACGCTAAATTCTAATTTTTAATGGTAGCTCTCTAGTGGGCATCCCTTTTTCTGGTGATCAAGGAGAGGCTGCAAGAAAGATCAGACAGGCTCTGGAAAGCCCTGCCAGACCCCTTCCATTTAGCACTTTGCAAATGCCCTACACTGCAGGGACCTCTGTAGAGGATGATGGTGAGAAAATACACTGGGTTTCAGCTCCAAAATTCCTCAGGGAACCATAAGGCCAAGATTATGTAGCTGAAGCAAAGAGCAAGATTCAACAATTACACAGGTTTTTTTTTTTCCTGGTAGTTTAGGAAGTCTAGGTGAATATTTTAAACAAAATATATGCATTGATCTTTTTCTATGATTGAAAGAATCCTATATCAACCAAGCCTTTATCTAACCCTTTTTAAAGATGAGAATTGGTCCCTGTGTTGATCATTTCTCAGCCTCCTACTTTTCCTTCAGTGTGGAAAACAATAGCATATAGCAGTTAAATATGCAGGCTCTGAAGCCACGCTGCTTGGGTGAGACCCCCAACAAAGACTATTAGTCGAATACCATGGTAGCAGAGAAGTGACTGCTTGAAAGAAAAATAATAAAAGGAGAGGTGTCTTAGTCCATTTGGGAAGGCTGCTATTACAGAACACAACAGAAAGAGTGGTGTAAAAACAACAGAAATTTATGTCTTATAGTTCTGAAGCCTGGGAGGTCCAAGATCAAGATACTGGCAGATTTAGGGTCTGGTGAGAGTCTATGTTCTGGTTCACAGACAGTGCCTTTTCACTGTTTCCTCACGTAGTGGAGGGGTCAATTAAGCTCTCTGGAATCTCTCTTAGAAGCAAACTCTAGTTGAACAATATGGGTTTGAATTTTGTGGGTTCAAATCACTTATGCACAATTTTTTTTCAATGAATACATACTACAGTGCTACACAGCCTATGGTTGGTTGAATCCTTGGTTGCGGAACTGTTGACACAGAGAGATAGCTGTACATTTATAGGCATATTTTTGGTTTCTAATCAGTTCTCCGGACTCATTCTTTCATCTTTATTCCACTAAGTTGCGAGCAAGCCCATATAACTGCCATGTAAAACAATTCAAATCCAAGGGCTGGTTTTTCTTGATCGCAGACTTGGGTGGCAAATTACAGTCATGAATGTGATATTTTATTTTCCATACTAAATCCTTCCTCTTGACCTCATGTAGCTGAGTATTTCTCTAGCATCTCTCTTGATATTTGCTTCCTCTGATTTTTTGTGGTCTTTTACAGTAGAGTATCTAGGAGAATGATCTTTTAGAGTTGTAATTTAATTATTAAATTTAAAACAAGGTGATAAGCTTGTGTGGTTCATATTCAAAAAGTATAAAATAATAGGCAGTGAAAATTGTCTCTTTACTCCTATTCCATCCCCTAGTTACCCATTTCCCTCTTGAAGGAAGCATGAAGCAGCATTATAGAATTTCTTATGTATATTTAAAGATATAAAGGATGCATATACAAGTAAAGAAGTCACACACACATATGCACACATAAGCAGATGCACATATTCTTTGTTCTTTTTTTACATAAATAGTAGATACCATATGCCCTCTTCTGATCTCTTATTTTCTTCCTTAACTATATATCTAGGAAATTATGCCATAACAGTACATAAAGATTTTATTTTATTTCTACTTTTTAAACTGAAGTAAAATATACATGCTATGTATGTATGTATATATGCACAAATATCATAATTATACAGTTCAGTGAATCTTAGTATGAATGTATATGTGCTATCAAAATTTGGATCAGGAAATAGGATATTATTGATGTAAACACCTTAGAAGGCCCTATTAGCAGGTATCCCAATTACTGCTATCTCTTCTACCACTGTATCTGTTAGATACACTCCAAAACTAAGTGGCTTCAGACAATAGTCACTTACAATTCTGTGGGTTGGCAGTTTGGGTTCAGCTCAGCTGGGAAGTTCTCTTGATCTGGATATGGCTCAGATAATCTTAAAGGGGCCACGGAGATTTGTTCCTGCATCAGAAGGTGGCTGCTAGATTGCCTGGGGGCAGGTTGGCTAGAGTGTCAAGGTTCTCCTCCATATAATCCCTTCAACAAGCCAACTGAGGCTTGTTCTCCTAGTGGCAGAATTGCAACAGTAGCAGGAATAGAAGTTGCAAGATTTCTTCAGGCCTCAGCTCAGTACTATGGGCTTCCCCAGTGGCTCAGCAGGTAAAGAATCTGCCTGCACACAGGAGACTTGGAGATGCCAGTTTGATCAGTGGCTTGGGCAGATCCCCTGGAGGAGGAAATGGTAACTCACTCCACTGTTCTTGCTTGGAGAATCCCATGGACAGAGGAGCCTGGTGGGCTATAGTCCAAAGGGTCAAAAGGGTCAGATACAACTGAGCAACTAACACACACAGGCTCAATATTGATACCACTTTGTAACATTTTATTCATCAAAGCAAGTCACAAAGCCAGTCTAGTTTCAAGGGGTGAGATTCTACCTTCTAATGCAAGGGTCTTCAAAGTAATGAAGCCTTTATTTTACTATTTTTTACATTGGAGGATAATTGCTTTACAATAGTGTTGGTCTCTGCCAAACATCAACATGAATCAGCCGTAAGTATACTTGTGATCTTCCTCTTGAACCTCCTTTTCCCACCTCCTACCCCATCCCACCCATCTAGGTTATCACAGAGCACCAATTTGAACTCCTTGCATCATACAGAAAATTTCCACTGTAAAGCTATTTCTACAATCAACCAAAATCACCTTTAATAGGTTTTGCCCATTTTTGATTTTTATATAAACGAAATCATATATTGTGTACTATTAGAAAATTTTTTTCATTCAACATTTTCAGTTGCTGTGTATAGCATTAATTTGTTATTTTTAAAGAATATACTATAGTTTATCCAATCTACTATTGCTGGACATTTGATATATTTACCTACTTTAGCTTATTACGAATAGTACCAATATAATATTTTTGTCCATGTCTTTTCAGAAACTCATATACATGTACTAAGAAGCCATTTTCTCTGTCTAATCAACTCCTCTGTATACTTCAGATCAATTCACAAAACAAAACAATGCAGTTTTCTCAAGCAACGAAGCAGGATTTAGCTACTAATTAAAATGCACAGAGTAAGTTTTGTCTGGCACTGTTAATAGAGGAAGGACCCTCACACACATGGCTTCATGCTCTATAGTATTGTACTATTGGTGGTTGAGAGAATTCAGCAGAAACAATTACCTGCTCAAAGTTTTATAATTTGCCTTTTTTACAATTTCTCCCATAGGGAGAAAGGTGCCAGGTCGAAATGAAGACACTGAGTATTTTCTCCTCTTGCCAAAAATTTCTTGATTGGCTCTTCTTCACTCCCATCACTACTCATTACTTTTCACCAAGTACCCCTCTCTTAATGCATGCTTTCTCTCAAAAAAAAACCCCAGGCAAGACTTTGCCAAACTTCCCTTATCTGAATGCATTATGCCTCTTATACTTTACAGGTAGCTTTGACAAAGGCCAGGGAGTGAGATGATGAATAAACAAATTGGCTGAAAAATCAGAGTTGTTGTAAAATTGGCAGCAATAAGATAAGCAAGCAGCAAAAACTGGCAGTGGTTAAGTAAGCAAACAGTAGTGTCGAAATGGCTGGGCTCAAACTGGCCTCTTTAGAACTTTCTGGCTTTATGGACAAAACCAAACGAAGGGCACTTCTTGTGGGATTTAGTCATAAGACTAATTTCAGGGAAAGTTTCATGTCTTTCATGGTTGGCTGGGTTTTGTCATGTCTTTGCATAGGTCCTACCCACAGTTTTTAATGGCACTCACTGGTTTTGCATATGCTAAATTAAAATAAATGGTGGGTCAGAGAGTCCATGAAAGAAAGATTGTCATTCCTCATGTCAGTCACTTCATACTGGCCTCCTTGTTCTTCTTCAAGTGTACAAAGCACTTTCCCATCTTAGTTTGAACACTCTTTTCTCTCTGCCTAAGACCTTCCCCAAATACTTAGAGTGTTTTTACTCCTCATTTATTTGGGTTTCTGTTCAGAGAGATCTTCCCTACTGCCCTTTTCTAAACTATCTCACAAAACTTACTTTCCCATTACTCCACTTATTCTTCTTCATGGGTTTTGATTCTTGGCACTATGTTAAATGTTTATTGATATATTTATCTGTTCACCAAACTTTCAAGTTGGGAGTCTTATCTTTATGCTTTGTTAGCACCTCTACGGTGCTACTTGAAACAATCAGGACATAGAATGTTAAGCCTGTAAGTTTCAAATGCCAGACACTGGCTTGTGAGGAAGGCACTGAACTCTTGACTGCTGCATCTCAGATACCCGTGGAGCCCCTTCTGTGGGCCAAGAACAACTCAGGATTCTGGAAACAAGCTGCACCCCGCTTCTCTGCTTTGGTTTTCTTCATAGCGCTTCTTACTTTCTAGCATGTTATGGTTTGTTTACTGTCTGTCTCTTTCCCCATCTCCCAGAATGTCAATTCCACTAGGGCAGATATTTTCCTCTCTTTTGTCTGCTGTCATATCCCAGAACCTAGAATTGTGCCTGGTATGGAGAAAATGCTTCAGTTCAGTTTGTTTCAGTCACTCAGTCGCATCCGACTCTTTGTGACCTCATGGACTGCAGCACGCCAGGCTTCCCTGTCTGTTACCAACTCCCGGAGCTTGCTCAAACTCATGTCCATTGAGTTGGTGATGCCAACCAACCATCTCATCCTCTGTTGTCCCTGTCTCCTCCTGCCTTCAATCTTTCCTAGCATCAGAGTCTTTTCCAATGAGTCAGCTCTTAGCATCAGGTGACCAAAGTATTGGAGTTTCAGCTTCAGCATCAGTCCTCCCAATGAATATTCAGGACTGATTTCCTTTAGGATTGACTGGTTTGATTTCCTTGCAGTCCAAGGGACTTTTAAGAGTCTTCTCCAACACCACAGTTCAAAAGCATCAATTCTTCGGCACTCAGCTTTCTTTATAGTCCAACTGTCACATCCATACATGACTACTGGAAAAACCATAGCCTTGACTAGATAGGCTAATGGACCATTATCAGCTAAGTAATGTCTCTGCTTTTTAATATGCTGTCTAAGTTGGTCATAACATTTCTTCCAAGGAGCAAGCATCTTTTAATTTCATGGCTGCAGTCATCATCTGAAGTGATTTTGGAGCCCAAGAAAGTAAAGTCTCTCACTGTTTCCACTGTTTCCCCATCTATTTGCCATGAAGTGATAGGACCTGATGTCATGATCTTAGTGTTCTGAATGTTGAGTTTTAAGCCAACTTTTTCACTCTCCTCTTTCACTTTCATCAAGAGGCTCTTTACTTCTCCTTCATTTTCTGTCATAAAGGTGGTGTCATCTGTGTATCTGAGGTTACTGATATTTCTCCCGGCAACCTCAAGACAACACTTGGTAAATATTTATTGAAGAAATGAATGGGGATGAGTTGAACCTCTGTGCTTTTTAAAAAAGATACTTCTCTATGTTCAATAAGTTAATATTATTCCATGTGGTATATTTTGCTCATTTCTTCACAAGATTTTAATTTTTCCGCTTTTATACTCATTTCTTATAGTTTTTAGCTTCTCTTCTGTTCAAAAGAAAAGAGCTGTTACCTAAAAATGTGTTAAAATTATCTTCTGATTTTGTTTGTAGCTAAACCAGCTTCATTAAAACACACATTGGTGTGCGCACACACACAAACACACACACACTCCACCACCACCAAGCAATGCATTGCAGTTTTATAGCGATTTTCGTAGTTTGTGCCAGGAAAATAACAATCCCCTGTGATCAGAGCTTTATTTTTTTTTTAATGCTCAGCTGTTATTAACATAAGTGTTTCCTGATTAGCGTTGTCAATTTAGTATTAGATAAGGAAAATGAAGAATGGGATCCAATTTTAACTTATATAAAAATTAGACATTTAAATCAAATTGAATTTTGTGTGTGTGTGTATAATCAGTGGCTAGCTGTGGTTTTACCAGAGATCCCAGTATTTGGGCTGGATAGCTTAGGCAATCTGTCTGTCTTGCATATTGTTCCCTTTACAGGTCCCAAGTGAGAAGTGGAGCTCCCTTTATCTTACCCTTATTTCCTTTTCTAATTTATGACATGTTTTCTTATTCCTCCATGCACTCCCTCCAGAAACCTGGAATGCTGCCTACTTTTCAGTAAGAAAAGTTATGTAGCAATGTCCTATTTCTCTTTTTGTCATGGCTGCCAAATTAGAATTCCCAAGTTGAGTTTAGAGTTTGTGAGTTTATGCATATCAATGTTTTTGCAGTTTCCTTTTTTCTATAGTCTTAGTTTCATAGTCCTTTTTATTTATTCTTTTTTCAGTGATTTTAGTTACAAACTAATGTAAAGTCAAAGGAAAAGACACAAGTTATAAATAAGAGCCCACGTGGGCTCTAAAACTACTGTGGACCATGACTATAATCATGAAATTAAAAGACGCTTGCTCCTTGGAAGAAAAGTTATGACAAACCTAGACAGCATATTAAAAAGCAGAGACATTACTTTGCCAACCAAGGTCCGTATAGTCAAAGCTATGGTTTTTCCAGTAGTCATGTATAGATGTAAGAGTTGGACCATAAAGTAGGTTGAGTGCCAAAGAATTGATGCTTTCAAACTGTGGTGTTGGAGAAGACTCTTGAGAGTCCCTTGGACTGCAAGGAAATCAAACCAGTCAATCCTAAAGGAAATCGGTCCTGAATATTCATTGGGCGGACTGATGCTGAAGCTGAAACTCCAATACTTTGGCCACCTTATGCAAAGAGCAGTCTCATTGGAAAAGACCCTGATGCTGGGAAAGATTGAAGGCAGGAGAAAGGGGTGACAGAGGATGAGATGGTTGGATGGCATCACTGATTTAATGGACATGAGTTTAAGCAAACTCTGGGAGATGGTGAAGGATAGGGAAACCTGGTGTGCTGCAGTTCATGGGGTCACAAAGAGTAGGACACAACTAAATGAACGACAACAACAGGAAATTATAAAATTTGACAGTACATGTATGGGCTTGTCACTGTAATATTCACAAGGGATGAGGAGGAGGATCCAAGCAAAATATAAGACCTCTGGTGCTCTTGAAGTGTTTACACTAATATTGTTGAGTGGGACCAGTGTGAACCCAAGGAGCATGAATATGCTCTGGATCATTCATTCCCTGTCTTAGGATTTCAGAAGCTATAATGGCTGTCAGCTACTCTGAAAATGAGAAGCTTATAGCCTCTTCAAATATGAGAAGTTACTTTTCATGTCATACTTTCATACTGTTCATGGCAAGAATACTGAAATGGTCTGCCAATCCCTTCTCCAGTGGACCACATTTTGTCAGAAGTCTCCCCCATGACCTGTCCATCTTGGGTGGCCCTATATGGCAGGGTTCATAGTTTCATTGAGTTAGACAAGGCTGTGGTCCATGTGATTAGATTGGTTAGTTTTCTGTGATTGTGGTTTTCAGTCTGTCTGCCCTCTGATGGAAAAGGATAAGAGGCTTATGGGAGCTTCCTGATGCGAGAGACTGTTTGAGGGGGAAACTGGGTCTTGTTCTTATGGGTGGGGCCATGCTCAGCAAATCTTTAATCATATTTTCTGTTGATGGGTGGAGCTGTGCTCCCTCCCTGCTATTTACCTGGGACCAAATTATGGTGGAGGTAATGAAGATAATGGTGACCTCCTTCAAAATATCCCATGTATGTACTGCTACACTCAATGCCCCTAACCCTGCAGCAGGCCACCACTGACCCACGCCTCAGCTGGAAACTCCTGGACACTCACAGGCAAGTCTGGGTCAGTCTCTTGTGGGGTCACTCTCCTTTCTCCTGGGTCCTGGTGCACTAGGTTCTGTTTGTGCCCTCCAAGAGTCTGTTTCCCAGCCCTGTGTAAGTTCTGGCAGCTCTATGGTGAGGTTAATGACAACCTCCTCCAAGAGGGCTTATGCCACACCCAAGTCTGCTGCACCCAGAGCCCCTGTCCCTGTGGCAGTCCACTGCTGACCCGTACCTCACAGGAGATGCTCAAACACAGTTCTGTCTCGGTCTCTGTGGGGTCCCTGGGTCCTGGTGCATACAAGGTTTGTCTGAGCCCTCTGAGCATCTCTGGCAGGAATGGGGTTTGATTCTAAATGCTAATTTGTCCCTCTTACCATCTTGCTGGGGCTTCTCCTTTGCCCTTGGATGTGGGGTTTCTCTTCACAGCTGCTCCAGAGCCTACCATCCTACTGGGGTTTCTCTGACCTTGGACATGGGGTATCTCTTCACAACCGATCCATTGAAGCGCAACCGCCACTCCTGATCTTGGGTGTGGGGTATCTACTCTCAGCCACTGGCTGCTCTAGTGCCATGATTACAATTGCCGGGAGAAATAGCAATAACCGCTGATATGCAGATGACATCATCCTTATGGCAGAAACTAAAGAAGAAGTAAAGAGCCTCTTGGTGAAAGTGAAAGAAAAGAGTGAAAAAGTTGGCTTAAAGCTCAACATTCAGAAACTAGGATCATGGCATCTGGTCCCATCACTTCATGGCAAATAGATAGGGGAACAGTAGAAACAGTGACCAAATTTACTTTCTTGGGCTCCAAAATCACTGCAGATGGTGACTGCAGCCATGACATTAAAAGATGTTTACTCCTTGGAAGGAAAGTTATGACCAACCGAGGTAGCATATTAAAAAGCAGAGACATTACTTGCCAAGAAAGGTCTGTCTAGT
The DNA here is from genome assembly GCF_019320065.1 of Cervus canadensis. Lineage (NCBI taxonomy): Eukaryota > Metazoa > Chordata > Mammalia > Artiodactyla > Cervidae > Cervus > Cervus canadensis. The sequence continues at coordinate 61,513,480 of NC_057388.1, read as the reverse complement.
CAAGGCTATGGTTTTTCCAGTGGTCATCTATGAATGCAAGAGTTGAACCATAAGGAAAGCTGAATGCTGAAGAATTGATGCTTTTGAACTGTGGTATTGGAGAAGACTCTTGAGAGTCCCTTGGACTGCAAGGAGATCCAACCAGTCCATCCTAAAGGAGATCAGTCCTGAATATTCATTGGAAGAACTGATGTTGAAGCTGAAACTCCAATACTTTGGTCACCTGATGCTAAGAGCTGACTCACTGGAAAAGACCCAGATGCTGGGAAAGATTGAAGGTGGGAGGAGAAGAGCACAACAGAGGATGAGATGGTTGGATGGCATCACCAGCTCAATGGACATGAGTTTGAGTAAACTCTGGGTGTTGTTGACAGACAGGGAGGCCTGGCGTGCTGCAGTCCATGGGGTCGCAAAGTGTCGGACATGACTGAGCAACTGAACTGAACTGACTCATCATGTCAAAACATGCTGGAGACTCTGTACTAGTCAGCATAGGCTAGGGTAAGTGATAATAACAAACAACTTTAGAATGTTAACAGCTTAAAGCCACCAATTTTATTTCTGGATCAGGTCATCCAGAAAGATCATCCTGAATCCATGAAGGCCTCTGATCATCATGGTTGCGCTGGCTGACAGGCTGATAGAGCAGCCATCATCTCTGATTACAGAAACAGAGGGAAGAGTGGAGCTCCAGAGGGTGTCCCACTGGACATTAAAGCCTGTTTCAGAAGTGACAATCATTTCCTTTCATTCACTAGAACTAGTCATATGCCACCACAAGATTTGCAAACCTAGTGTGGGCTGAGAAGGAGAGGACTGGAAATATTGGTAAATGGCACTAATGATTGCCACAGATGTGCCTGTACAACAAGGTTGTCAATTTTTAATATTTGTTGTTTGTGAAAATACATAATGATAAGAAGTTGCTATGCATTTGAGTAACACTTTTAAAATTAATTTTTATTACATTAATCTTATTAATATCTAAGGAAATGCAGCAAGACCGAGACACTTTTATCTAAGAGTTAGGCTAGGAACAAATAGCATTAATACCAAGATTATTTCTAGGGAGAGAATTCTCTTTGGGAAAAGAGCTTGATATGTATGTGGGGGCAATGGTGGGAATGTGGAGAACAGGAGAATAGGTTGGTCTGAGAAGTTTGGAGTTCTGGGAGGCAATACAAGAGGATGAAAAGAAGGAGGGATACAGGAAAGAAGGCAGAGTGGAGGGGTAGGCTAGCAAATGGGGAAATGGATTTGTTCCCTGGAACGACTCTCTCCCTTGGACATTCACCCACTCATCCACAAATTTCAATAGTTTAATAAACTCAAAAATGCATGATGTGAGGGAATTTTGGTTGTGAACATTGAAGAAAGAAGTTTCATGCTGGACTGAAGCCTTAAACATCTTAGACAGTTAGGATGCAGAAGAGGACTAGAGAACACAACCTTCTTAGAAGTTTGCAGAGGTCTTAGAGAAAGCTCTAGGTGGCCTGATCAATTTTACGTACTTCTTGAAGGTTCCTGGCTGATATTTTTGTTAGCTAATACTATTATAGTTAATTGATATTATTTTTAAATGCACTAATCCACTTGTACCTTGATTTATTCATTTAATAATATGTGTTGAGTACAAACAAGATAATGAATAACATTATAAACAAGGTTCCTGTTACCCATCGAGATTACTATCATTCAGGAGTGGCAGAAATTAAACAAATACATATGGAAATAAACCTATTTATTCAGTCTAAGACAATGGTTATAGATACATAGAATCCCTATGGATTATAGGGTCTGTGAGTTGAGCGCAATAGTACTAGGAGTTGAGGCTATTCTTTAACATGGAAAGAACTAATTATAACTACAACAAATTTAAATACTTCTCTTTTCTGAAAGTGTGCAGAGATTTGTCAATTTTTAATGCCATAAGTGATCCATGATAGAAAGTTAGCAGATATATTAGACAGAATTTACATTTGAGGAACTAAAGAAAATATCTCAATTAGAATCAGAAGGAAGAGGAGACTCAATCATAAAATTGATTAGAGAGTTAATTAGATGAATATCTACCATTAAAAGTATCATAACCCAGATAGCATAGACTTTGAAGAAAATATTGCTTCACAATCATTTATCTATGCTGGGTCAAATGAAAGAACAAAAACTTCCTAAGTCATTTTCAGAAACTAACACAATATTGATGTTGAAACCTGATAAGATAGACTGAATAGGAAAACTAAAGAATGAGTGCACTTAAATGTCAATGAAATCAATTATAAGAGACTTCCCAAATGGCTCAGTGATAAAGAATTCACTTGCCAATGCAGGAGATACAGTTAGATCTCTGGGTTGGGAAGATCCCCTGGAAGAGGAAATGGCAACCCATTCCAGTATTGCTGCTGCTGCTGCTGCTGCTAAGTCGCTTCAGTTGTGTCCGACTCTATGCGACCCCATAGATGGCAGCCCACCAGGCTCCCCCGTCCCTGGGATTCTCCAGGCAAGAACACGAGTGGGTTGCCATTTCCTTCTCCAATGCATGAAAGTGAAAAGTGAAAGTGAAGTCGCTCAGTCATGTCCGGCTCTTCTCGACCCTATGGATTGCAGCCTACCAGGCTCCTCCATCCGTGGGATTTTCCAGGCAAAAGTACTAGAGTGGGTTGTCATTGCCTTCTCTGTATTCTTGCCTGGGAAATCCCATGGACAGAAGAGCCTGGCAGGTTACTGTCCATGGGGTCTCAAAGAGTTGGAGTACACATGCACACAAGCAACTATATACTTGTTCTTAACCAAAAGGCCAAGAAGTGATCACACAAGCAATTATAAATAAAATATTTCCAAACTAAGTAGAGCAATCCACCAGAGTAATAATACAGCATAGTTAGGCTTTATTCCAGAAAGAATAGCTTAGGTTAGAATATTTATGAATTCCCTTAATCAACAGATCAGAACAGAAAAAAAAAATCATCACCATAGGTGTTTCCTGTAAGCATTTAAAAATATTCAACAACAACAAAAAAAAATATTCAACAGCACTGATCAAAAATTCTTAGAAAAATTAGAAATAGTGGCAAGCTTCTTTTGCCTCATTAACAATATTTATAAACAACAATAAGACAAAAATTCTTATTTCTAGGTTGGTGCAAGTGTAATTGCAGTTTTTGCATTGTGAAATTTGCCATTTGATATTGGAATACATTCTTAATAAATATAACTGTTATACATAATTTTAATGTGCATTTCTTGTTTTATATATATTTTTGCTAATGATTTATTACTTGCTGTTTAACTGATATTTATTTTAGACTCTAGAAATGATGTTGGACAAAAAGCAAATTCAAGCAATCTTTTTATTTGAGTTCAAAATGGGTTGTAAAGCAGCAGAGACAACTTGCAACATCAGCAACATTTTCAGCCCAGGAACTGCTAACAAACATACAGTACAGTGGTGGTTCAAGAAGTTTTACAAAAGCGATGAGAGTCTTGAAGATGAGGAGTGCAGTGGTTGGGCGTAGGAATTCAACAAGGACTAATTGAGAGCAATCATCGAAGCTGATCTTTTCACAACTACATGAAAAGTTGCCAAAGAACTCAATGTTGACCAGTCTATGGTCATTCAGCATTTGAAGCAAATTGGAAAGGTGAAAAAGCTCCATAAGTGGCTTCCTCATGAGCTAGCCCAAAATCAACAAAATTGTTGTTTTGAAGGGCCATCTTCTCATTCTACACAACAAGAATGAGCCATTTCTTCATTGGATTATGATGTGCAATGAAAAGTAGATTTTATATGACAACTGGCAATGACCAGCTCAGTGGCTAGACTGAGAAGCTCCAAAGCCAAACTTGCCCCCCCAAAAGGTCATGGTCACTGTTTAGGGGTTCACTACAGCTTTCTGAATCTTGGAGAAACCATTACATCTGAGAAGTATGCTCAGCAAATCAGTAAGATGCACCAAAAACTGCAATGTCTGCACCCAGCACTGGTCAACAGAAAGGGCCTAGTTCTTCTCCAGAACAATGCCCGACCACACTTTGCACAACCAAAGCTTTGAAAGTTGAAGGAGCTGGACTACAAAGTTTTGCCTCATCCACCACATTCACCTGACCTATTGCCAACCAACTACAACTTCTTCAAGCATCTCAAAAACTTTTTGCAGGGAAAATGCTTCCACAACCAGCAGGATTCAGAAAATGTTTTCCAAGAGTCCACTGAATCCCGAAGCACAGATCTTTATGCTACAGGAATAAATCAACTTATTTCTCATTGACAAAAATGTGTTGATTGTAATAGTTCCTATTTTTACTAATAGAGATGTGTTTGAGCCTAGTTATAGCAACTTAAAATTCACAGTCTGAAACCACAATTACTTTTGCATCAACCTAACTATTATCTAGCACTTTTGGGGAAGTCTAATCAATCAGCAGGTATGAAATAGAAATAAGATTATTATAAGGGAGGATATAGAATACTCCTTATTTGTAGATAATGTGAACTTCTACCATGAGAATTAATGAGATCATTCTAAACCAATGTATTTAAATAATACAGCAAGTGAGGAAAATAATTGTAGTAACTTTTCTCTGAACCATCAATTGTGAGTAGAATATATATGGGGAAAATGTCCATATTTAAAATAGTGGAAATGCAAATTACCTAGGGAAAACACTAAGAAAATATTTAGGACTTTTGTGGGGAAAATCAGCTGAATTGAGTCTACTTTTCTGAGGTATAAGAAGGACTTCTTGAAACAATTCAGGGAAACCTGAATGTTAAAGAGAGAAAAATCTCTCAAAGCAAGGTGTAAGTTTACTGCAACATCAAATGAAACTTACTATGAAATTTAGGGGAGTGGTATCTGGGTAGGACCAATAAAATTATTTTTAAGATAGCACAGAGAAATTAGTAAGTGCTAGCTGTCAATAGCATTTCTGGGTTAAGCATTTTTATATATTACTTGATCATCACAAAATTTTAAGTCTAGACTTAGGCTCATAAAGGTTAAATAATTTTCGAAGTGTTACACAGCTGAGTGGAATTGGGACTCCAACACAGTTCTGATGGCCTTATTCCAGAAGCTGAGATCTTTAATACCCATGTTATATATTGTAAGAGCAACAGCCATTTAAGTTTTTTGTGTTATGAATCATGTCTAGCCTATTTGAGGAAGAAGCAGTTTCCACTAAATAGTGTTACTCACATTCCATTTACAGATTATTCAAAAAGGGATATTCAAAGTCTTTCTTTACCTACACTTAAAATAGTAGTCTTATGGAAAGCTGTTCATGATATATGTTTAAATGAAAAAAAAACAATCTCAAACCCCAAAACACATTGCAGTGAAGAATGATCCACTTTAGCACAAAATATCCATATATATATATATACAGAGAGAGAGAGAGAGAGAGAGAGAGATCAAACCAGTCAACATTAAGGGAAATGAACCCTGAATACTCACTGGAAGGACTGATGCCGAAACTCCAGTATTTTGGTCATCTGATACAAATAGCAGGTTCATTGGAAAAGTCCCTGAAGCTGCAAAAGGTTGAGGGCAGAAGGAGAAGAGGGCATCAGAGGATGAGATGGCTGGATGGCATCACTGAAGTAAGGGACATGAACTTGGGCAAACTGGGAAGTGGTGAGTGATAGGGAGGCCTGGCGTGCTGCAGTCTGTGGGGTTGCAAAGAGTCGGACACGACTGGGCCACTGAACAGCAACTGCCACCAAATGTACATATTCCTTTTATATCAATGACATGATATTATTATCCTAAAACATTAACAAAGACCAACTCAGAATAATTTTTCTTCTTTTTGTCTGTATTTTTTACAGTCAGTTTTTTAAAAAGTTGTAACATTTCCCAAAACAAAACAAATAAACACCCCCTACTCCCAAACCCCAGCTTTTTTAAGTGGAAGAATGCAGGGAACTAAATTCATTCCCTAATCTAGGTTCACAATGATCAATAGTCAGTATTTTTTACCTTCAGTCTAAAAATAGTATTAATAAAGTTATTCTGGGGGTTTTATTTGTGAAAACTGTCAAGTCCAATTAGCTTGATCTTTTCCCATTACCTAAGTGTAAGGTGAAAATAAATAACAATTTTAGTATGGTAATCAGGTGAAATTATACTGTGTGTTTATTTTAGAAATGGGTCTCGTCAACTTCCGAAGCAGCTACCACAAATCCTGGTTTTTGTGCTAACATCAGAATGTGGTCCTGTGACCCCGGGGTTTCCGAGCCCCTCCCTTTCCCCTTAGCACTGCCTGCTGACTGGGGCACCCAGGGACACTGGATCCCTCCACTAATAAGCGGTATCCCTCTCACAGTCATGTTCTGCTCGGTTGTCTGCGAATGTCCAGCGACTCTTGTTCTCACCATGCAATTCTACATTTAACATGCATCTTAGCAAGACCTTAAATGCTGACTTTCTAGCAGCCGCATTTCAGCTTGCACTGTCAGTGTTTCCTTTTTGTTCGTTAGATATAAAACCGAGCAAACGCGACTGAGGGACTCTGGCACAGCTCCAAATCAGAGTGAAATGCATCCCGAATTGGCCCTTTGCCCAAAGGTATAATTTTCAGCTGTGAGTTGTCGTTAATTTTGAAAATCATTTTTGTAGCTTCAGATTTTTCAGAGGAGTACAAGCATTGTGTCAGCTCTCCAGGCAACCAACATTTAAAAACCTAACCAAAATCGCAGTATTTTGCCTTCTCTGCATCAGATAAGACTTCTTTAGCTAAACGATTCAACAGCATTCAAGTATAAATTATATAAGTATCTTGTGCTTGCCGGCCATACACACCTCAATAATGTGCAGATTTCTTTAGGTTATTTCATCTTGGAACAGATCATTCTTTTAAGTTTGATACCTGAGGTATTTTAAAACTATATTTCTTGCATTTATACACACGTAAAATTACTTAGCATCAGTTTCAATTATGTTAGTGTAAATAGCAAATTATTCTGTGATTAAGGATAACAAGTGACAATACATGTATTTAATAAACATGAGTGCCAGTGTGTATAAAATATCTACAATATGCTAATACTATAGAGCATAGGGACTTGCCAAACAGCAAGTTGATATTTATTTCTTTTGTTCTATGGATAATGTCTTCTAACATGTCTTAAACTCCATCAGGCATGAATATGTTGTCCTACTCAATAGAGATCTTTCCTTCTTTGTAAAGATCATGCCTGTAAGAACTTGAAGAATTTTTGTAGCTGCCATTTTGCTTTTTGTATCTATCAGAAGGAAGATGTGTTATTTTTCTATTTTAACAAGTGCAGCTTACAAAATGCAGGTTCTAAAAAAATCTATTGAATTACATCACCTAATCTTCTATATCTTTTACCTCCCAAATTGAAAACTAAATGCACAAAAAATTAAAAAGAATTGTATGCTATTTCTTATCATTAGTTCTGTGACAAATACAAACCACAGTCTTTGGAATCAGATCTGTTTGATTTTCTAATACTCCAGTAAAAGAATTAAACCTGTGCAGAAGATATGAGTCACGCCAACGATCTCTTATTCTCTTTTTGAATCAAGGCTTCAATTTCCTTAACTAAAAACATAAGGAATTATGCCTTTTTTTGTAAGACTGTTGTTAGAAGTCAGGAGATAATATGTGAATAGATTTAGTACAGGACCTGACAAAATTTAAGAGTGTGATTACTCTGTATGTGTGTGTGTGTGTGTGTGTGTGTGTGTATGTAGATGTGTTGTTTTAGATTATGAAAGGACTTTAAGTGTATTATATAAAATAAAAAATAAAAGTAGGTAAAAAGATCAACATTACAACACCATCCAGTTTTTTGCTGGCCTTTTTCCTACCATCATTTTTGTAGTTGAAGTAATACTCACTATAAAATTTTAGATTCTGCCTTAGTTCAATCTACTTTATAACACCAACATTTTCTCATGTTATTACAAGCTCCTCATAAACATCAATTTTAGTGTCTGCATAGTATTCCATCATGTTGTTTATTAACATTTTCCTATCACCAGATAGGTTATTTCCAAAGCCTTGTATTGTGAATAGTGCCATAATAAACACCTTTGCTTCTAACTTTTGTATTTCAGATTACTCCTTCAGTATGGATTGTATTTATCTGTATTTTGTTCCATGTTTCTACCTTTTCCGTCTTCATGTGATTAATTTTTCTGTGATTCCATTTTATCTCTTTTATTAGCTCAGTAAGGCTTCCCTGGTGTCTCAGTGATAAAGAATCTGCCTGTCAATGCAGGGGACACCAGAGTTGTAGGTTGGATTCCTGGATTGAGAAGATCCCCTGGAGAAGAAAATGGCAACCCACTCCAGTATTCTTGCCTGAGAAATCCCATGGACAGCAGAGCCTGGTGGGCTATAGTCTATGGGGTTGTGAAGGAGTCAGACAGACTTAGCAACTAAACAGCAAAAAATAATACTCTGAATTGGCTTGTGGTCAAATTCTGCAAAGTATTGGAAGGTATAAACCCAACCCACCACTGCTACTTCTCCTCCTCCCCCTTCTTCTTTTTAAATATCCATTTTTAATTGAAAAGTGTTGCATGTGTGTTTAGTAAAAAGCATTTAATCAACATGAAAAGTTCAAAGATCTGCCTCAAAACCCACTACCCAGAAATCATGTGTTAATATTTGAACATCACTCAGAATTCTCAAAGGACACACAGAATAATGAGTAGAAATAAGTTTATAGAGTTTTTGTTATCTAGCTATGTAAGTATTATATATTATATATCATTATATGACAATATAAATGTTGATCAGACCTTTTAAAAAGTGTAAACAATATCAGCAATTTGAAATTAAACTAGTGTGTGCTCTGAAAAACTCTGACATATGTTTCTAGGTCCTTCTCATATGTGCTTTCCGTCTCAGCCTAGGGAGTATGGACAAAATTGTAGATACCCTGTTTCATGCTGTTCTGTATTCTTGGATATACCTAAATAGTTCCTTATTATTATAGATAATCTGAGTATATTTTCCACAACCTAAGAGCATGGAAAATGAACCTAACTTACTATACCTATTTGCCTCTTTTTAAACCCTATCTAGCCACCTTTGTGTAGTTTTCTTAAACAAGAAGTAGTCATTCATGATTTATCACATATACTAAATTTCTATTAATAACAAGGTGTTTAAGAAAACTTCTTAAAAATTGTGAAGATAGTTTTATCTGGAACTAAAAGTGATAGTTATAGTAAAGGGCAAATGATAAAAGTATTCCCCATTAGATTAAGAAACAATAATATTATCTATTGTCATCATTATTTCTTAAACATTCTGAAGGTTCAAGCAAATGTCGCAATACAAAAAATAAAGTAAGCAGTAAAAATATTGGAATATAAAAGAAATTATTAAAAATATTAGTAGTTGATATGATTATATAGCTACAAATACAAGAATATCAGTTATGAAATTATTAATTTAGCTAAAAGATTTATTAAATTAGTAGAGTACACAAACACACATAAAATCAAAGCTTTCCCATTTCCTAGCTATAACCAGGAAAGACTGAAATGAAAGAATTAAGATTTTATTCACAATGAGTGTAGAAACTATAAACTACTTGGGAATATATTTAATAAGAAAAATCTACATAAATAGAAATCTAGTAGAGTCATATCATATGCCTGTTAATCATACATGAATTTTAACTTAAACTTACTCCATGATGCACATACTTCATTTTTTTTAAGTTATGTCTATTTCATGCAAGTCCTATACTGGGTGTTCAACTTAAGAAACAGCAATCTGTTTCAATACTGGAGGAAAAGATGACTGCATTGAATTTATTGTAAGATGTTACTTCTATATACTGGTTTTCAGGGAGCAATTTAAAGGCTTTTCAAGGATAATTTTTGACTATAAGCAATTGTCACCTTGAGTGACAATTGGTTTTGGAAACCAACCCTTGTGTATGAGGAGTCGCCACTGTGGTATGCAAGTTTTCTGAAGGAGGTAAAGTAAGACCAGAATAAATGGAGTTTGAGGTTATAATAGTATTAAACATTTGGTTATCTATATCAAAATAAAACATGCAGAAAAATCAAAAGAATCAGGAAACTGTCAAACTATGCTCCCTCCCCCAACTCATTCTTGGAGGCCAAATGCTTAGAACTGCTAGACATCTGCCTTTGTTTGATGCTTTTCTTCCTGGCTGAGTTAGAGAATCTCCATTACTAAGGAGACATGGCTGCCTGCAAACTTTCAAACCATTACATACCTCCATAAATAAAACTTCAGGTAGTAAACATGAAGCATGCTCAATTTCCTTGAACCAGTTGTGTCTATTGAGAATAGTAGAAGCTAGGTCTGGGTTCCATATTGGCTGCTAATGTGTGGATGCATTGATGTATGAGTTATGAGATCATGAAGGTGTAAGGGCTCACAAAATTGGAGAACCCCCTAGGATGAAGTGTCGAAGAAAGTCAAAGTTCTCCTGAGAAACAGCTCCACTGTTCTGCCCCCTTTTGTGGGATATTCGTGTATTATACTGGGAGAGGCATGCCACCTGATTCCCTCTGTCCTACTGACTCATTGGAAAAGACCCTGATGCTGGGAAAGATTGAAGGCAGGAGAAGGGACAAGAGAGGATGAGATGGTTGAATGGCATCACCAACTTGACGGACATGAGTTTGAACAAGCTCCAGGAGTTGGTGATGGACAGGAAAGCCTGGCGTGTTGCAGTCCATGGGGTCGCAAAGAGTTGGACATGGCTGAATGACTGAACTGAACCGAACCTCTCCCATGAGTATAACCAAAGCCCCTAAAATTTATCAGTCAGCTGAATTAGCCTGGGGAGGGTACCATAGCAGGCAAAAATGCAGTGACTATGACCTGAAACAATGTAATTCAAATGCTGATCTTTCCCAGATGAATACTGACGTATAACCCAATTACAATCAGAGTCCCAACTGCATTTTCTATTTCTTTGTCTCTGGACCTGGACAAGCTGGTTCAAAATATATGACAATTGTCAAGAGAATTTTAAAGAAGAACTAGTGGGAAGCATTTACTCTATCAGCCATAAATAGACACTAAAAATACTGCAATAAAAATCCTGTGGTACTAAAATAGAAATAGTTAATAAGTTGTGAAAACATAATAGTAAAGACCTAATTGCAATCATTCAACAACAAATAATTTATTGGACATGTGCTAAGTGCCAGAGGCTATGGCTGTGAACAATATACAGCCACTTGCCCTCATTATAAAAGGAATATCCCAAAGTCTGAGAAATGTCAGGGAGAATAAAAGGTGCTATGAAACATAGAACTGTTGGATGGAGTGATGGATCCTAGTTGGGATCCAAGGGAAACCTCCCTGAGACTGAAATTCTGCTGAGTCTTGAAGGATCATCAAAGTTAGCCAGGTTAGGAGGGCTGTGGCAGGAGGATGTGGCTTGGAGGAAAGTACCCCATGTGGGAGCAGTCTGGCATGTCTCAGCATAGGGAAAACTTGTGACAGGCATGGAAGAGGGCATAAAAAGGAGTTTAAGAGCAGATCATGCACAAGACTTCCCTGGCTGTCCAGGGGTTAAGACTTCACCTTCCAATCCAAGGAGTACAGGTTCTACCCCTGGTTAGGGAACTAGATCTTACAAGCCTTGCGCCCAAAAAACCAAACCATAAAACAGAAGCAATATTGCAATAAAAACTTTAAAAATGGTCCACATTAAAAAACAAACAAACAAAGAATCTAAAAAACAGATCATACAGAGCCAAGGAGAGGTTGAAAAAATTTCTAATTTTACCTTAAGAACAATGGAAAACCCTTAAAGTTTTTATATAAATTTCTTTGTCTTTCAACTCAAGCTGCTATATATATTTCAATGCAACATTGATTGGTAAATAATATCTCTGTATCTCTGATACAGAATAACACTTAAATATAAATATCAATAAATATTGCTTATCAAGTAGAAATGAACTATTATCAATGAAAAACATCTGTTTTTCATTTCATTTCAAAAAAGAATTTGATCTTTTTTTCTTTTTTTGAGATAGCTCTTGGGCTATAGTTTGCTGATTTGATTTTAGTTTTGTAGCAAATGTATAGGAATTTAGCTTCATTTTTGAGCAATCAGAATTTAATAGTGTTTATAACATGCCTTCAAAAATAAAAGATCATGACTATGCTTTTATTTATCTTCTAATTGCATTCTCCCAATTATTTTAATAACCTAGAGTTCTAGTTTCAGTTTATTTTGACACAGTATCTTTGACATTAAGTTTCTTTCATATATTTTAAAATAATTTTTTGTTGTGGACCAGTTTTTAAAACCCTTTATTGAGTTTATTACAATAATAATATTGCTTCTGTTTATGTTTTGGCTTTTTTGGCCATGAAGCATGTGGGATCTTAGCTCCCTGAACAAGGTCTTAACCACTGAACCAGCAGGAAAATCCCTAAGGTTCTTTTCTAAATAACAGCAGTAAACTTTACAATTTCATTAACAGCAATTGTTTAGGCTTAGTGTTAAATAGTTCAGTAGGTACATTGCCCATCTCTGTACCTTTCTTTTTCCTTCTCTTGAGCTCTGCAGTGTCACTTTTGTTGTTGCTGTTGTTGGAGCGATTGAATATATTATTTTCCTTAAGACTTGATGTTTTTTCCAGAAAATGAACATAGGTGGTACATAGTCAGTCTTTAAATGTCCACAAATGTCATACTTTCCCTGTTGTTTGAACAATAGCCTGTCTGAGTACAGAATTCTAACAGAAAACTCCTGTTTCCCTATAACTCTGTGAATGTTTCTTCATCATCTAGTATTTAGTTCAGTGCTCTTCTGGTTCACTTGTCATTTATCTTTGGTATTTGGAAATGTCATTATGATATGACTAATGTGTGGTTTCAATATTCCTGTCCAGGACCTTTTAGATCTGGTGACTCAAGTCTTTTTCCATCTTTCTATTTTTGAACTTTATTTCCCCTCTATGCAATCAAATTCAGCTTTCTAGAACTCCACTTTCAGGGATTGTATAGGATCCAGTGTGTAGTTAAAGGCTTTGGAGATGCCACTCCTTTTGTGGGTCTTCCATGGCCATGTCTCTTTTCTGGCCTGGATCTGTCCTGGTTATCCAAGGTTGGTCACTTGACCCCAGCTGGACCAATCAACATCTTTCTCTAGGACTTTTCTTTTCAACTGGAATGAAGGGGAGTATGTTAGTTCTCCTGAGTAGTAAGAGAAGCAAACTGTAAAGTTTTTGGCTTGTAACTGAACTACTTTCTGCCATGAGGAACATCCCTATTTGCAGTGAGAAAGAGTGAAGCTCCAAGAAAAAAAGGAAAACAGATGGTGGTATTTGGAAACCTGGTTCCTGACGTTTCACTTTTAAGAAGAGTGTCATTGATTTTAAATGACCAAACTGGCACCAAGAAGAGGGACCAAGAGAAAGGAGGCAAGGAAACCAGTTGAGAGGATATATTAATAGTCCCCATAAGAGGTGATTATAACCCTTTTTTGAGTCTTTATTTATAGAGATGAATTGAAAAATGTAACTGGGAGTTATAGTTCATAGACCTGTTCATAGGTTAGATGTGAGAGTGAAAAGAAAGGTGGGGGGCTAGAATGTGCTAAGCTTTCTTGCGTGCTCGACAGATGCAAGTATGAAGTAGACACACACGCAACAACCAGATATAAAAAAGTACATACTGTATGATTCAGGTTATAGAAGCACAGTGCTAGGCAATACCAATCTATGGTGTCTGAAACCAATTTGGTAGATGGAGGGTAGCAAGATGGGCCATTAAGTGGCTTTGGAGGCCACTGGTGATGTTCTGTTTCTTAACCTAGATGCTGGTTAAACACGAGTGTTTATTTTATGAAAAACAATATTGAATGGTATGATAAGGACATGTTTCTGTATGAACTTATTACTGCAGCAAAAATGTTAAAAGCGAGGGTAAGGGAGATTGGGGGTGAAGAGGATGACTACTATTTGAAATATTCTGAATGTGAGGTATCTGTGGGACAGTGGTTCTCAAAGTGTTGTTCCCAGGGCAATGGCAGCATCGCTTAGGAACTTGCTAGGAAAGCAAATCCTTGGGCTTAATATCAGTTGTATTAGGAGTCAAACTTGCTGGTGGCAGTGTGAGAAATCTGTGTTTGAACAAGTTTCTGGGTGATTCTAACATACACTAACACTTGAGAAAGGATACTCTAGGATATCCAGATGGATCTGTTGGGCGTATAGTTAAGTATGAGTCTGAAGTTAAGTAGAAAATGGTTTGGGCTAGTGGTATAGTTTTGCCATTGCATTGTTTTTAAATTTTACATTGGAGTATAATTGATTAAGAATGTTGTGTTAGTTTCAAGTGTACATCAGAGTGATTCAGTTATACATATATATGTATCTTTTAAGCGATCCTTAAAGTCATGAGAATAGATGAATTTCCTCAAGGACAATACATACAGTAAAAAAAAGAGAGAGAAAAAGAACCATAGGGAACTGGAGAATTTTAGGGGTAAATAGGAAAATAAGATACTGCTTGAAATGACAGCATATACATGCAAATAGTATTCAGCTTTAAAAGACAATGGAAATAAACATTCACATGGAAAGATTTTTGTGATGTATTTTAAGTGAGAGAAAATAGACAATAAAAGGGCTCAAAACTTACATCCCATTGGCATACATTGATTATCTTTGAAATGTGCAATTAAAACTCTATTTTTATTTTCTTCATTTTGCTTATCCTTTCTAATTTTTCCTAATGTCATGATGTCTTGCCTTTTGTAAATAAGGAAAAACAGACAATAAAATTGTTTTCAAAAGAGAAAAGATATCTTGTATACGTGGAACTAGATAAAACAGACACAAAGAAAATGCAATTTTAAGACTTGAGAAGTCTATATGAAGATGAAAATCGCAATTGCAAAACTGTAATACAGGCAGAGAATTGGGTGCTTCAGAAAATTGAATTACATCAGATGAGTTCAGTAAATTCTTTTGGAATGCAGAAGAAAAGAATATGGAGGAGAATGTAATGGGAATTAAGTTAAGATACATAAAGTATGGGCCCAAGAGAGAGCTATGCCCCTGCTTCCATTGCTGTTTCTCCCAACAGTAGCTTAGAATGATCTGTTGATAGTATAAATCAGACTTAAATCTTTCCATTGCATTTCAAATGAAATACAACATTCTCCACTGGCTACAGAACTGTCCACTCTCCTCTTTAGCCATCTTCTATCTTCATGCTATCAACACTCTGGCTACACTGACAATCTTTCTGTTCTATTGAGACCAAGTTCTTTCTCATCTCAGGGCCTTTGAGAATGCTGCTGCCCTCACTAGAAATATTCTCATTCTCATTTCATTCATTCTTCAGGTCGCAGCTTAAATTAAACTTCCTAAGTGGTCCTCCTATGCTATACTTTCCCATGAAAGTTTTATTCACTCTGTCATGTCTAACACTTTGCAACCTCATAGACTGCAGCCTGCTAGTCAACTCCGTTCTTTAAATTCTCCAGGTAAGAATACTGGAGTGCGTAGCCATTCCATTCTCCAGGGCATCTTCCCAACCCAGGGATCAAACCCAGGTCTCCTACATTGCAGGCAGATTCTTTACCATCTGAGCCACCAGGGAAGCCCCATCGTCATAATATATAGTTATATTATTTCTACATCTTCCAGTATAGGATAAACTTAGTGAGAGCAGGATCCATGTCTAATTTATTCACCTTTGTTAGGCTGAGCATAACAGGGTCTCTAACACACAGTAGGTGCTCAATAAATATTTGTTAATAAAGGTCCATATAGCATTGAGCTATGGTTTTTCCAGTAGTCATGTATGGATGTGAGAGTTAGGTATGAGTCTGAAGTTAAGTAGAAAATAAGCACCAAAGAATCGATGCTTTTGAACTGTGGTGCTGGAGGAGACTCTTGAGAGGCCCTTGGACAGCAAGATCAAACCAATCAATCCTAAAGTAAATCAACCCTGAATATTCATTGGAAGGACTGATGCTGAAGCTGAAGCTTGAATACTTTGGCCCCATGATGTGAAGAGCTGACTCATTGGAAAAGACTCTGATGCTGGGAAAGATTGAGAGCAAGAGAAGAGGGTACAGAGAATGAGATGGTTGGATAGTATCACAGACTTAATGGACATGAGTTTGAGAAAACTCAGGAAGATAGTGAAGGACAGGGAAGCCTGGAAGGCTGCAGTCCATGGGGGTCACAAAGAGTTAAACATGACGGACTGAGCAAAGCAATAACAAACTGATGGTTGCATATGTTCTGCTATTGGTGCACTCTCAGGCTGTTTAAGAGAGAAGTTTGAAAACGCATCCCCTCTCATCCATGTTTATGCTGTCATCTTACACAGACATTGCAAGTTGTGAGTATTTAACTGCAGTTCCATCTATAATATAAACTGATTTCTAGAAGTAAGCTAACTAAATCTTAGAAGCTATGTTGTCCATTTGGAGTTTCCATGTGAGGTGTCCAGATGGCCTGGAAGAATGAAAATGGCTTCAAAATCTGCCTAGCATAATCTCAGTGAGTAGTGTATGCATCAATAGACTCTAGTTCAATAAATGGTAGGGGCAATCTTTTAATTATGTTGTTTTCATTCTGTCATCTAAAGTAGTATTGCACAAATTGTAGGTACCTTATACATGCTTATTGATTTAATCATAAGTCAATAACTGTGTTTTCTTGCACAATGATAGCTTAGTATTTCTTAATTTAGTGATCATTTCCTATTGCCAAATGGAACTCCCTTTCCTACCAAACTGATTAACTCCCAAAATAGGAAGATCTAACTCCTTGTTGAAAACAGTAATTGAAATCATGATGTTTCCAAATATTTCTAGCAATGTTATGTGTTTAGCTTCTTTTCTTCTCATAAAATTTGTGTTGATTATCTATTGCTGTATACCAAATTACCCCCAAGTTTAACAGCTTAAAATAACAAATTTGTACCATATCATAGTTTCCATAGGTCAGGAAGTCAGAGCAACTCAGCTAATCCTCTGGACCAGAGTTCCTCACAAGGCTGTGGTCATCTCGAAACCTGATTTAGGGAAGATTCCTATTCTGGGTTTACTCATGGCTATTGGCAGATCTCAGATCCTCCCAGGCTGCTGGCTGAAGACATCATTCCCTGCCACTGGGCCTCTCCATAGGGCAGCTGACAACTGGCAGCTGGCTATTCCCAGAGGGAGAGCAACAAGAGAAAAGAGAGAGAAACAAGTGATAGTGTGGCAAAAGTCCCTTTGTTCTCTAACCTCAGAAGTGATCTGCCATCACTTTTGCCCTGTTCTGTTCATTAGAAATAAGTCACTAGGTCCAGCCTACACTCAAGGGGAAGGGAACACAAAGGTGCAGGTACCAGGAGGCAGGACATTTGGAGCTTTCTCAGGAGTTGCCTAGAACAGCATTTTCTCTTATTACTTAATACCTGAAATTGTGTCTTATTTTCTTATGAAAATTTGTAAGAGTATAGAATAAGGTGTCTTATTTTCTTGTGGGAAATTGTAAGAGCATCGTAAGCAATCATACATCCATACCTAACTTCAACAATTGTTAACGTTTTGTCATACTTGCTTCATTAATTTTCTTGTTTCTAATTAAGTGCTTTTTGTTAGTTATGGACATCATGACATTTCACCTAGAAAAACTTCAATAGTCATCAATGAAAAAGGGGTCCACGTTCCTATGTAATTTTTGACAAAATCATCAATAATTCTCTACTATAATACTCAGCCCATTTTCAAATTTCCCAAAATATCTTTTACAGCTGTTTTGTCTAAATCAAGTTTCTGTGACCCTCACTTCTCTTTGAACTGAGATCTTTGGCCTGCTGCTGCTGCTAAGCCACTTTAGTCGTGTCTGACTCTGTGTGACCCCATAGACGGCAGCCCACCAGGCTCTTCTGTCCCTGGGATTCTCCAGGCAAGAATACTGGAGTGGGTTGCCATTTCCTTCTCCAATCTTTGGCCTATAGTTCTGTATTAACTTGTTTTCCTATGCAAAATTATTGTTATACATTTGTGTCTCAACAAGAAACACAATCTGAAAGAATTCAAATAGAACATAATTTAAGGATTCCTAAGTATGCCATTTATAGATTTTGATCCTAAATTACACACAAACTATGAGATTTAAATATTTCTGACCCCAGTCGCTTTCAGGGTAGCAGGAGAATGCTTTTTTTAATTTCCCAAATTACATTCTGTTACTTTAGTCATTTCTATGTTTTAGTCACATGAATTATTATTACTTTAAAAGTGTTAAACATATGAAATTATTACCAAATTCACATTAATATATTAAAGTTGAAAAATATATGATCATCTCAATAAAAAGAGGAAGAATAAGTGAAAAATGAAAGTTGCTCAGTTGTGTCTGACTCTTTGCGATGCCATGGACTGTAGCCCACCAGGCTCCTCTGTCTATGGAATTTCCCAGGCAATAATACTGGAGTGTGTTGCCATTTCCCTTCTCCAGGGGATCTTTCTGATCCAGGGACTGAACCTGGATCTTCTGCATTGCAGGCAGATTCTTCACTACCTGAGCCACCAGGGAAGCCCCCAAAACAATGGCATTAATAAATTCAATACCATTTTATTATTAAAAACCCAGGTAGTCAGGAAAATCTTTAGAAACCTGTGAAGAATATCTACCCCAAATTTGAGCCAACATTGTTCTTTATAGGAAAACTTTACAAGAGTTCCCTCAAGAGCAGGAAAAGACAAGACTATTCATTCTCATGGTTTTTATTTTAGCTTGTTTTGGAAACTAGTTGGTGGACTAAGACAGGGAATAAAAATTAAGTCATAAAAATTAGAAAAGAAGAAACAAAATTATCACCATTTGTGGACAGTAGGACTGTTTCTAGAAAACACAAAATAATCTACAAATTATTAGAAATTAAAAGAAAATCTATTAAAGTATTTGTATTTAAGATCAATACACAAAAATAATAAATGCCAGCCACAGTTTAAAAATGCAAATAAAGATAAGTAAACATCTTTTTACCTCAGTTTAGGCAAAACATCTTTTTTACTTTTTTAGATGAAGCATAAAAATAGTGTCAATATTAAAATGTAAAATTAATTAATTCATAAACACTATTAAGAAAGTGAAAGACAAGTCACAAATTCAAAGATGCTACTGCTGCTGCTAAGTCACTTTAGTTGTGTCCGACTCTGTGTTACTTTCAAATCATCTAGAGATTCAAGATGTGTTACAAAATTTCATGTGATTTCTAATAAATTAAGAAATAAGATGGGTCAAAGTAAGGTTTGAAGCAACAGGAATATTATCTATTAATTTCTAAAATCTTTGTCAAAGATAAAATTAAAATACATGTTTTTATGTCTTTTGTTTCATTTTTCTCAATGATTTATAGAAATAAAAGCAGATCAGTCCTGGGTGTTCATTGGAAGGACTGATGTTGAAGCTGAAACTCCAATACCTTGGCCACCTGATGCGAAGAGCTAACTCATTGGAAAAGACCCTGATGCTGGGAAAGATTGAGGGCAGGAGGAGAAAGGGACGACAGAGGATGAGATGGTTGGATGGCATCACTGACTCAATAGACATGGGTTTGGGTGGACTCCAGGAGTTGGTGGTGGACAGGGAGGCCTGGCGTGCTGCGGTTCATGGTGTCGCAAAGAGTCGAGAGACTGAACTGAACTGATGCACATATATAACATTACTAATTAAATGTTATATATGTTTGAATTGGAGAAGGAAATGGCAACCCACCCCCATACTCTTGCCTGGAGAATCTTGTGGATGATGGAAGAGCTGGTGGGCTGCTGTCCCTAGGGTCTCACAGAGTTGGACGTGACTGAAGCAACTTAGCATGCATGCATGCACTGGAGAAGGAAATGGCGACCCACTCCAGTGTTCTTTCCTGGAGAATCCCAGGGACGCAGAGCCTGGCGGGCTGCCATCTATGGGGTCACACAGAGTGGGACACGACTGAAGCGACTTAGCAACAGCAGCAGCAGCATACATGCCAGAACATGTGTCATTTTAAAATGTATTAATTCAGTTCCACTGAGAACTATAGCCATTATCTCTATTTCTAAAACTTTCATCATACCAAACAGAAGCTCTGTGTCCATTAAGCAATAATTTCCCATTTTCCCTCTCTTCCAGCCCTTGAAAACCCCTACTCCACTTTCTATCTTTATGAATTTGTCTATTCCAGATAACTCATATTAGTGGAATCATGTATTTGTCCTTTTGTGCCACGTTGTAGCATGTATCAGAATTTCATTCCTTTTTATGGCTGAGTAATATTCTGTTGTAGGTATACACCACATTGCATTTATTCATTCATCTGTTGATGGACATTCAGGTTGTTTCCACTATTTGGCTATTTCAAATAATGCTGCTATGAGATCTGATATACAAGTACCTAAGCCCCTGCTTGCAATTCTTTTGGGTATATACCTAGGAGTGGAATTGGTGGGTCATAAGGTAATTTTATGTTTAACTACTTGAGGATCCACCAAACTGTTTTCCACAGAGCCTACACGTTCCCACCAGCAATGCAGTACAGTCCTAGTTGGGAGTATCTTTATGTGTTATCCTATCTTATTTTTAAACACACAAACAAAAAAAACATGCAAAGATTAATTTTCACCTAGAGGTGAAAAGCAATAGTTAAATAGCAAAGCTATGAGACATTAAAACCTGAAATTTGTGAATTTCCTCTTGTTTGGCGGACTTTTCAGGAATCCGCAAGTGTTGTTGGCACAAGCTTCTTTGTCAGTAGGTAATGTGAAAATTGAATTTGTTGTTGGTGATAAAGTTCACGTCTGCTTTCTTTGGGGGGACATTGATCTGGGAATATAGTTTACTGTAACCTGGTAATTTCAGTAATGCAAATGCAACAAAATGTTACTTAAAAACAAAACATAAATTCAATCGGGGGTGGCAAGGCAATTAAGGGGAGCTCTCTCCATTCGGTTGTCCTTCTGGGGCATTATGGCAGCTGCAGCCAATATTGAACAGGGAGCTGCAGCTGTTTACAGATGCATTAGGAAGGAGAGATTTTGGAACTCGGTTGCAGAATTTCTCCTGTGCAAAAGAAAGGCCAAAATTGTAGGAGAGGGAGGATATCTAGGGATATAAGTAAATTTAATTTTCAGCAAGAGCTTGGGGTGCTAACCCTGAGCCCTACAGTTGTAATGAATCAAAATTTCAGTTTTGAGTGGTCACAAGAAAGTTTACTAGGCTCAAAACAGTCCAATCATGCCTTTATCCCCCAGTGTATCCATTACTCTTACACAGGCCCACAAAAGCATACCAAAGTTATCTTTCATTTAGAGTATTAACATAGTTCCTTTATGCTAAACAACTGTTAGCCTTCCAGTCATCCATAAGTTGCAAGGCTATCCAATTATACCACAATAAATTCAGTGATTTTAGACAGATACTAAAGCATCGTCTTCTAATATTTGATTATCGTTAACATAATAATCTTTTGATAATAAAAAGATTTTTGTTGAAAACAGTGTAACTTCAGAATGGAATCATGGGAGCATTTATAAACCCGTGGCTCCTGATTTTGACTTGTGACTGGATGCTTAACAGGTGGTCTGCCACTTGGCCTTGTGACTCTGGTGACATCATCTCTTTGCCAAGATGCTGAAGCTGACTGAACACACACCCAGAACAGGAGCTACTTCTGTAATTTAACAAATTATATTTATCATCTCATTTGGCTATATCCAGTTACCCAGGAGTATGACTTTTGGTCATTATTCTTCACCATATATGTGGTTGTCATGTAAAAAATACAAACAAAACAGTCACAAAATCAATTTGTTTCCAGGGAAGAAAGGGGGCTTAAAGGCATGGAGAAGGACCCTAATCCCTTTGGGAAAAAAGCAGAAAGGTCAATTTGGTTTATTAAAGAGCTGATCTTTTTAGGTTCAGGATATAATACACTTCCTTTAATGCCATCTAATAGGAAATCAGAAACAGTCCAAAAGCATACTATTCCCTGAGGAAGAGTCAACACAAAATTAGTATCATCAGGCCAACTCCAGCGCCTTCTGCAGCCTTAAGCACAGAATCCTGCAATGCAAATGTCATTTTAACTCCTTGAAATCAAATTTAAGTCCTGGTATATAGAGGTGTTCTGGTAGGCGCATATATATATATATATATATAAAGTAAGGGCACGTAAAGTGTGCTTTAGAATGGCCTGGCAGATTTTTGATAAAGCTTAAAAAACACAGATAAATGTATTTTTCCTATAAACAACACACTAATGAACATACCCTAATTAGTACTATTGCCCAACACTCATAAAGGTAGGTTACCTGAGAAGATTCCTCAAAGGATAAAGAGTTGGGGTTCCAAATTAGGGTCCCAGGACCAACGTGAGACAAAAAGGGGCTTACCTAAGGTAGGACACCTGGTCAGAAGTGTGGTTCATGAGGGCAGGCATTCATCAGGGAAGTCTGTGGTAGAATCAAACCTCAAGGGCACAGAAAGAAGGGGCAATGATTCGAATTGGATGATAAAGTGTTGGTGAAGAGTAAGAGTGCTTGTGGCCTCCGTGGCTGGTGCCTGCTGTTCAGTAAAAAAGCAGGTACAATGGCTTCAAGCAGGTACAATTGGCACACACACCATGAGTGTGTGCCAATGGGGATGGGTACAGATACGTGCAACATGAAGTTCTTCTATTCCGAGAACTCCAGTGTAGCTGGGCTGACTTGATCCCATGTGAAGCAACCAGAGAATGATTCAAAATAGCAAATGATGAAGGACTAAATATCGGGTTGCTGACTGGCTTTGTGATATTCAGAGAGGATAGTCAGGGAAATCTTCACAGAGAAGGGAGCTCAAGCAGGCGTCAATAAGCTTAGGGGAAGGGAGATAGATTAGGGGCATCCCATGCAAAGTGATGGCATGTGCAAAGGCCCTGAGGTTGAAGGAGCATGGCAACTGCATGGATCATGGGCAATTAGCCCATAACAAACATAGCACTTCACAGACACAGGAATCTGGCCTCAGGGGAGCAAATGGTACCCTGTGAGAACCAGTCGGAACTCTGTCTGAGCGCTGAAGCTTGAGGACCAGCAAGGGTTAGGATGAAGTAGGAAACAGAGAGCCCTGAGAGCAACATGAAAAGAACGGAAATAGGGAAAGAAGGAGAAGGAAGAGACAGCCTGATGAAACCACATGGCAGCCAGCTGAAGTGGCTGAGCCACAATGCCCAGTTTAGAACCTGAAATGGGACAAGGGAGGAAAACGGTACATGTCGGGACATTTAGAAGGAAAATCAACAGGTTTTGTATTTTGTACATAAAGTTTGTACAAAAACTTTGTATATAAAGTTTAAAGAAGAGAAGAATTGGGGGAAAGTCCAGAATTTCAAGTCTGAGTGAAAGGAAGCTTGGAGAAAGGAAACTTTCCAGGTGAATTTGGTTCTTGGAAAACTGACAGTGCATGTAATATTGGGCATACTGATGTTAAAATAACATCTAAACATCTGAGTGGAAGTCCAGTAAGCAGCTAGAGAGATGGGAATAAAGCTAAGATTAAAACATAGGACAGGAAATAGAATTTGATCATATGCAAAGTAATTTTCAGTGAGTTGTTTGTTCATATATTATGATCCTAAGAGGAACTATTTTCTGTATTCCACACGGAGTATGAATTTATGTCCTGGAATTAACTGAGTACAGTTTTCCCTTTATTAGAAGAAGCAGTAAAATAAAGCAATCTTCTTGGTACAGAAGGGAGAGGAGCCAAGTCTGCATACAATCTAGGAATCTAATAATTCAAACTTAGGTCAGCATTTTAAGTGTTAAGATGCTTTAACCATTATTTGAAGGTAAAATGAAACCCATCAGAATGCCCATCAACATTTTAAAGCTTCTACTGGAAAACTCAATGTAACAAGCCAGAAGTAATTTTTTCCCACTGAAGCCCAGCATCTTGGTCTGAGTATCACTTCCTTACGGAATAGAACTCCTTTCATGGAAACAGGTTGCTTTCTTTCCTTAGTGTGATGTTCTCTTCAGAGAAATCTGCTGTTTAGTGTATACAGGTTGATTTGGTAGAATGATATTTGTGTGCAGTGTTATGTAAATAGAGTTATAGCCCGTCTTTCTGATAGTAAAATAGGCTATAGTTAGGGTGCATGTGTATGTAATGATGGTGTGTGTGTGGGTGTGGGTGTGCATGTGTGTGTGTGTATGGGCACATGTGCATATTGAGAGCAGGGGGTATAGCGATGTGTAAGCAAGTCCGTGTTAAAGTTCTTGATGTAAAGAAAGTCGCCAATTCACAAAGGACTTTGATTACCTCTATCCATTATACACACACAGTGAGTGAGCGTGCTACTCACCATCTGTCATCTATTTCATTTGCATCACCAGCACCTGGCCTGTTTATCTGCTACATTCGTTTCTTTGCTGAATTCTTACACTGCTTTAATAAAATACAGAAATGTTATTGTTAAAAACCAATTAATTTACAATCCTCTACAGAGATAGTATTACTTATAATTCAATTTGGCTTCTAATGATCTGCTTTCTTGCAAAATGACTTAATTCTTGTGTCAAAGATTAGTTATTAGATATTACCCTGCCGTACGAGTCATGTACTGCTGAGGTAGGCAAAGCAGCTTGGAATGTCCCTGGCCATTAATCAGAAATCTGAAACATGTTCTTGTTTAACTCCTTCAAGAACCTGGCTGTAGGCATCATGCCTTTCACTATTCCCCTGACCAAATGCTCAGACAGTGTGCTTCCTACATGAGGTTAGGTCTGGTACATGGAGATCTGGAATTTCCAGGGAAAGGGTTTGGTCATTAAGAACTTGAATAAACATAGATAACTTAAAATTCTCTCCAGTTCCATGTATCCACATACATTTTTTATTTGTCCATTTCTTACAGTTTCCTTTCCTCTCCAGCCATGGTGTGAGTGAGATATGATAAGACTGCCTCCTCTCCTAAACCCAGACTTTGAAGTGACTGTGGTTAGATCTCTCATACAATGACGACGCTGGGTGTCATTTTCCTTATTATTACAGTGTTATCCACACTCATCATGCAGGCCAACCTGCTCCCACAGTGGCAGTCTGACAGCTCTCAGCCACCTTGTCCACACATTTCAAGAATGGAATCACTAAGCATATGGCTATCGCCAGCACATTCTAGAAACATCAGCTTGGCCCAGGAGTATCTGAGACAAAATTTATTCTTGCAGATTAAAAATCCTTACATGCCTTCAAAAAATTTTTTTTCAGTATAACATTCTCAAGCTGCCCATGTCTTTACTTTTTTAATCTTCTGATATAACCTAGAACTTGGTGTAGAAACTATTTCCTCTCTTGATTTAATTTTGGTTGTATTAATAACACATGGCAAGTGATATATCCTAACAGTGGAAAATATATATACCTGTATATTTTTGTATTTTATTTTCCATAGGTACAGAATTTTACACTTAAAATTATGGCTATATAGGACTTCACTGGTGGTCCACTGGTCAAAATTTCACATTCCAGTGCAGGGGGTGCAGGTTCAATCCCTGGTCAGGGAGCTCTGATCCCACATGCCTTGCAGCCAAAAAAAGAAGCAAAACATAAAACAGAAGCAATATTGTAACAAATTCAATAGAGACTTTAAAAATGGTCCACATAAAAAAAAATCTTTAAAGAAAGTATTAAAAAATTTAAAAAATTTAAAAATAAAATTATGGCTATAAAAACTAGAGTCTGTCCTGAGAAAAAATAATGAATTGCTATGCAAAAATGAAGCCACAAAAATAGTCATTGGAGATTAGTAATAACTGAGTAATGATACTTCTCAAATCTTGAAATAACTTGATTTGCCGAAGCTGAAGATAATTCAATAGTACAGACTGAAAGGAGAATATCATTTTGATGTGAAAAGGGGAAAAATCTTTTTTTGTGATGTCAATTAGCTAAAAAGCTAGCATTCTACATTTACAAAAATCTATTTTTTCAGTGATGCATTTGTTCTGCTGATACATTTTTAGCTCTGTGAGACACACTTGCCTCTAGCTCTGGAACACGTGCACACATGAAAACTACAGGGGGCTACAAGGCTAGTGACAGTTTAGTGTGACTTCTTCTCCGGATGGAACCGCAGTCAAAGCATGAGGTGCTCATTATTTCACAAAAGCAGAGAAACCAGCTTTGCGATCCACACAGACAAAACTTGAACAGCTGTCTTACAAGAAGCATCTTCTTTTTTGTACACTTATAATATCAAGGGAACTGTGCCTAGCTCCACACATTTCACCTTATATAACAGGCTTTCTATAAAATGATCAGACTCATTGGTAAACTCCAGAAGATCATCTGATTTCAGTTGTATGGCTCCTCGTGAACACTACTCTCTGGATACTCAGTCCCTTTAGGTGTTATTTTAACTAGCTAGTCCTGTCTATTTATATACATTTTTTACACTCTTCTGCTGTTAAAACTAAACATGAAAGGTGGTATTTAATATGAGTTTGTCCTCAAACCTGGAAGACGTAAAAACTGGATTTGAAGGGGGCAAAGGGAGAAAACTACAGGAATAAAGATGGACAAATGGTCCTCAAATCTGTTCCCTGGAGACTTCGGCTCAGCCTGATATAATTTAAAAACTTCTTTTGGAACAACATACACTTCAAGTCCCTGAACCATTGCTCTATGTGCAAAGTAGGGATGGGAACCAAATGCCAAGATATGTCCCCCCGAAGAAAAATTCCCAAATAACCATATCCTTCAAAGTTTATTCTTCAGATTCAGACAATACATCATCAACCTCAGAAACAGGAGCTGAGCCAAGCAAGCTGCAATCTAATATGGAAATATGTCCTGGCCACGGGACTGTGTCATTCTTCTGAATGGGATCACCTGCACCCATCTCTCCTAGGAGAAAATTTCAAACAGAGTTAGCTCCTTAAACCTTCTAATTAAAATGAGAAATCCCCAGGCTTCCATGACTCAGCCTCAGAAAAAGATTATTAGGAATTTAATAGGGAAAATATAGCAGCTCAGACCATCTGTGACCCAGTGCTCTGTGAGAATTTAAAGAAAACTGGAGGGAGGCAGCGCACACTCCAATGCACGCTCGAGGAGTACTTTGTAGGAGCTGCAATAAATCAACATAGTTAGAGTACAGGCTTTTTCAGATTTAATTACTGTTACATAATTATTAGCAAAGCATTCTCCTCTGAAACTGTAAAACTCATTACATCAAAAATCCCCAAGCTCCTGATGGAATTTATGAACTAGTTACTTTCTTCCTAGCTCTGGGAAAATAGTGGAAGAGAGTCCAGATATTTCTCCAGCTTTTTAGAGGCAGAGGAAGATTTTTTTTCTCTGTTTTGTGTCATTTTAATAGGTTTCTGAATTAATTTTCTATGAATCATTTTCTCAAACATCTATCATATATTCTTACTTAAATACCTGTTTAAATGAGCTTCATTCAATGGGAAAGGGTACTGAGGAAGAAAATTTCATAGTATATGGACAAGGAGCTGACCGAGTTTCAAAACAGTGAAGGACAAATAATTTTTAAGTATCTGATTTTTTTTTTTTTTTGATGAATCATGAAGAGTCAAAAAAATCACAGCAAGTCATGAGACTTGTGTTGGAAAGTCCAATGTCAACATGGAAATGATCTGTAGGCAATGGTTCACTGGCTTTGGCTGGGCTTCTCTTTCCAATACCACGTACAGGGGCATTGCACCAAGAGATTGAAATCGGCAGTGGTGGGGTATTCACAATACAAAATCGGCAAATGATACCATCTGGGCATATTCCCTGCAGAGTCTGCCGTTAAACTCTTACTAGCACAGTACTGTTACTGTGTTCACCAATGACACAAGTGTAAATGCCATCTCTATTGTCTACACTACTCTATCCTAGGATAAATTTCTCTCACTGAAACACTGTTTTGATCAAACGTCAACAAAAATAGGTTTATTTAAAGTCTGACTTGGTAGGATGTTTGTTCCCAGAAGCAGGAATACTGTAAGTGGGATTCCTTTGAAAGACAGGTAAATGCCCTCACCTGTGGCTAATTAGCTTCTTATTCTAAAGCATTACTGAGCTTAAGATGGGGACATTCCTTCCAATGTGGGTCAGGCAGCCTCCCTGGATTCTTAGCTCCTTACCTGCAGAGAACTGCAGCTGCTAGAAAACAGTTTGCTCTTACTCCTACACTCAGAATATCCAGCCAGATGTTTTCTGTTGTATTTGTAGGCTCTCCTGGGATTAGCTCTCATCAGAGTGAGAGGAAGATAAAGGCAGCTGAGGCTTAACCAGTCAGCTGCCTTGGACCTGCTCCCTCTGTTGCCACATTTCCGTTTCTGACTCTTTGCCAACCCTGGGACAACCTTCATTTCTCCTTGGTGACCTCCTAATCCCTACTTCCAGCAGGATCTCCCTCCATTCCTGCTACTCATAACTGACTTGCGGCCAGTACCAAATGACCCCCCGCCCCCACGCCCTGAACATGTCCTATGCTCTTCCATGCTATTTCTTTCCTAATGGAAGAGATGGTGAGTAACACCGCTTGAACATTGTTTTGTTTTAGAGTTCTGTTTTGATGTTCAGTGCGTACGTTGTACACTTCAGATCGTCTATTGATTTTTTTCCTAGCAATCTGCTTTAACTGATACAAGTTCTCATTGACTATTTTTCTTATAGTAGCCTGCTATTTCTTTTTAAATGTGT
Source organism: Cervus canadensis (assembly GCF_019320065.1). Lineage (NCBI taxonomy): Eukaryota > Metazoa > Chordata > Mammalia > Artiodactyla > Cervidae > Cervus > Cervus canadensis. Next base: position 61,484,786 of record NC_057388.1, on the reverse strand, counting down.
AAAAATGATAGCTTTACAAATCTTTTGGAGAGTAACATACTACCAATTTTCTTTTGTTTTCAGCATTTCTTCTGTGATCTCTCGATATAGTTCTTCTGTTTGCTCAGTATTGTGTCTCTTTCATGCTGGAGATTTTCTTGGATGTTTGGTGATTCTTTGTGGTCTGTTCATATTATAGATGAGGATCTAATTTAAACAATGTTATTAGGAAGAGTTATTTCCTCCACTCAATAGAAACTTCCTATCTCTCCCAGAATTTGTGTTCTGATTTGGAAAGCTTTGCTTCTGCTGGCTGGATGGAGGAAGAAGATGTGGTAGGGCTGGTCAAGCTTTCTTTTCAGGTTTATAGGTGGTTTTTCTTGCAGGTTATGAAGACCATTTTCTCAGTGACCATATGTTTATTAAAATGTTCCATGCTTCTAGAGCCCCATACCAATCGCAGGGTGTCTCTAGTCAGACTTCTGAAGCCAGAGAAGACTCCAGAATTTAATCCATAGCCAAATGCCACATCCAGAAGCACTAAATGATAGAACTGCCCTAACATTTTTTATTGCCACTTAATTCACTAACTAGCCAGTCTCTTTTGCCTTCCTTTTAGCCTCTGCTACTTCTGGGTTTGGAATTATTAGAGTTTCTGTTGGGAAACTCACCTGGACACAGAAAATTCTCTTTTATTTGAAATGGTGGTAGCTTTTTCAATTCTATTTTCCCCTTTTCTGTTACATATTAGAGAAAATTTCTCTGCTCTGATCTGTTGGTTCTATACTGCCTAGCTTTTGAGCACCTGTGTACTTCATTCTTAAACTTCTTCCTGCAGTTCAGTGGAATTTGGGCAAAGAGTGGTCAAGTGAACCTGAAATCAGTCTTGGTGAACAGAAGTCTCCCTCAGTTCTTTTTTAAAGTATTTCTTTCTGGCTCAGTTTTAACTCTACCTGTAACTTCACAAAACAGAATTTAACTGTAGCACTGTCCACACTTGTGACTGGTGGCTTGTACACACATGTTTAATGAAATAACATTAATCACATAAAATGATAGGGGTCTGTATTTTAATTAGGATACACAACTATGGACCTGCCCATCTGTTCCACATTTCCTGACTCCTCATTTAGGAAAATGCGACTTTTCAATCTAAGCCTATCATGAGGTACAAGGCATACTGAGAACTACCCAATTCTTATCTCTTCTTTGTGTCTGAATATGGTTTAAATTACACGTATTAATTTCTTTTGTATTTTAGTAGGAAAATGTTATTAAAAAACCCACGAAAGCTTATGGTGCTAATAGTCTTTTTAAGAAATTTTTGTGCAATGAACATCACATGTTATTCTCTAGACAGTCATCGAGTCTATAGTTGAAAAATACTGAGCCTTTTGCTTAATGCCAGCATTTATCGTTTATTTCTCTAAAATATCATTATTGTTGTGGGCCCAAAGCTAATTTTTCAAGGAAAGGAATGTGTTTTAAAGATAAAGAGAAAAAAAAAAAAGATAAAGAGGAGAAATGCTAATATTTTCCTACTATAAGTTGCTAATTTGCAGTAGAGTTGCATTAGAGCAGAAAATTCTTAAATGTATATTTGTGAATATCAGTTACAGTACCTGGAATTTTATATTATCATCACATGGTGAATCTGTTTTATTGCCATGACAATTAACCACTTAAGATTTATTCTGTCTCTGTAATTCTTTTCTATATTTTTTCAGATGGATGAAAGTTGCTTGGTGTAAATCTAGAATTCAAACATCTTGACAGAGAGAATAAGTGCTGTGCTTTAAATTGGTCAGCATAACAATGCGGAGAAATCCTAGAGGGTTACAGATGATATCAATCACTTGCTACACTCATGACTAATTTAATCTCCTTCTTACCATGTTCTCGCATCAGCCGAACACCACATGACCTGTCAAAGTCTCTGCCACAGTGTGACTGGGCCAGAGATGAAACAATTTGTTCAGCCAAACCTATTTGGCTAATATCTGATTTGGTTTTTACAATAACTCATCCCGGCTTCTTTGAAATGAATTTTATCATGGACTATAAGAAAGTGTTTGATTAACAAGATACAGGTGACATGAATTCAGCACTTATTCTGGGTCAGAATACAGCATTTTACAAGTATCAGCTTATTTAATACTCACATCAATAACTTGAGGCAGGTGCTATTGTTGGGTTAAATGTCCAAGCGAGAAAACTGAGGGTCAGAGAGAGTAAGTCAACTGCCCAAGTCACACATATGATATGCAAGGGATACAGGATTTGCATCTACATGGGGTGAATCTACAGGCCATGTTCTTATAACCTCGTGCTTTAAAAAAAAAAGTTTTTGTTATAATTGAAGGACTGTATATTAATTATCTATACGTAAATATAATAAATGGCCCTAAAAAGTAAATGGATTGTATCTGATTAACTGAAGGATTTGTATACTTAAGGGCTTCCCTGGTGGCTCAGTAATAAAGAACCTGCCTGCCAATGGAGGAGATGCAGTTTTGATCCCTGGGTTGGAAAGATCCCCTGGAGAAGGAAATGCTAACCCATTCCAATACTCTTGCCTGAGAAATCCCATGGACAGAGGAGCCTGGTGGGCTGCACTTCTTGGGGTTGCAAAACGTCAGACACGACTGTGACTGAGCATGCGCACAGGCAAGTATTGTTGTTGCCCAGTCGCTCAGGGGTGTCCGACTCTTTGCAACCCCGTGGACTGCAGCACGCCAGGCTTCCCTGTCCATCACTAACTCCCGGAGCTTGCTCAAACTGATGTCCATCGAGTCAGTGATGCCATCCAACTATCTCATTCTCTGTTATCCCCTTCTCCTCCTGCCTTCTATCTTTCCCAGCATCAGGATCTTTGCCAATGAGTCGGCTGTTTGCATAAGGTAGCCAAAGTATTGGAGCTTCAGCTTCAGCATCAGTCCTTCCAATGAATATTAGGACTGATTTCCTTTAGGATGGACTGGTTGGATCTCCTTGCAGTCCAAGGGACTCTCAAGAGTCTTCTCCAACACTACAGTTCAAAAGCATCAATTCTTCAGTGCTCAGCCTTTTTTATGGAACAATTCTCACATCCATACATGACCACTGGAAAAACCATAGCCTTGACTAGATGGACCTTTGTTGGCAAAATAATGTCTTTGCTTTTTAACATGCTGTCTAGGTTTGTCATAGCTTTTCTTCCAAGGAGCAAGCATCTTTTAATTTCATGCCTGCCGTCACCATCTGCAGTGATTTTGGAGCCCAAGAAAATAAAGTCTTTCACTGTTTCCATTGTTTCCCCATCAATTTGCCAGGAAGTGATGAGACTGGATGCCGTGATCTTAGTTTTTTGAATGTTGAGTTTTAAGCCAGTTTTTTCACTCTCCTCTGTCACCTTCATCAAGAGGCTCTTTAGTTCTTTGCTTTTTGCCATAAGGATGGTGTCATCTGCATATCTGAGATTATTGATATCTCTCCCGACAATCTTCATTCCAGCTTATGCTTCATCCAGCCTGGCATTTCGCATGATGTACTTTGCATATAAGTTAAATAAGCAGGGTGAGAATATATAGTCTTAACATAATCCTTTCCCAATTTGAAACCAGTCCATTGTTCCATATCCAGTTCTAACTGTTGCTTCTTGACCTGCATACAGGTTTTTCAGGAGGCAGGTAAAGGTGGTCTGGTAGTCCCATCTCTTGGAGAATTTTCCATGGCTTGTTGTGATCCACAGAATCAAAGGCTTTAGCGTATTCAATGAAGCAGAAGTAAATGTTTTTCTGTAATTCTTTTGCTTTTTCTATGATCCAGTGGATGTTGGCAGTTTGATCTCTGGCTCCTCTGCCTTTTTAAAACCCAGCTTGAACATAAGGAAGTTCTTGGTTCATGTACTGTTGAAGCCTGACTTGGAGAATTCTGAGCATTACTTTGCTAGTGCATGAAATGAGTGCAATTGTATGGTAGTTTGATCCCTCTTTGGCATTGCCTTTCTTTGGGATTGGAATGACCTTTTCCAGTCCTGTGGCCACTGATGAGTTTTCTAATTTGCTGGCGTATTGAGTGCAGCACTTTAATGGCATCATCTTTTAGGATTTGAAATAGCTCAACTGGAATTCCATCACCTCCACTAGCTTTGTTCATACTGATGCTTCCTAAGGCCCACTTGACTTCACATTCCAGGATGTCTGGCTCTAGGTGAGTGATCATACCATTGTGGTTATCTGGTTCATTAAGATCTCTTTTGTAGAGTTCTTCTGTGTATTCTTGCCACCTCTTTTTATATCTGCTGCTTCTGTTAGGTCCATACCATTTCTGTCCTTTATTATGCCCATCTTTGCATGGAATGTTCCCTTGGTATCTCTGATTTTCTTAAAGAAATCTCTAGTCTTTCCCATTCTATTTTTTTTTTTTTCTGTATTTCTTTGCACTGATCACTTAAGAAGGCTTTCTTATCTCTCCTTGCTATTCTTTGGAACACACAAGTATATCTAGATATTTTATTGAACTGATTCAGCTCATGTACGGACTTGAAAGAAAACAAAGCATATTTCTATTAAATTATCTGTTAGCCAAATATTTTCTTAGTTTATATTGACTCTTCTTTTTGTCTTCTATTTAGACTCTTCTATTAGTCTGAATTATTTTGACTTTTACTCAGTGTTCATACCTTCTAGTCTGATTTAAAGAATACCTTCCCTATCCCTTTAAATTCTCTGCTTGTCACTGACTTTCTGGATTTAATCCTACCTGCAAGGCTGAAGACTGCCCACCTTTGCAGATTTGTTCCATCCCTGAACCCAGAGGCAGACCTAGGTTTGTAGAACCTGGAGTTTATATGATGGGGGTGAGGGTGGGGAAGAGGATTTTTAACATAAAGAATGCAAAATAAAAATTACTAAATTAGGGCCAAAATAAGTGTTTACTTATGGTGGAGAAAAGAAATCACAGCACATTACAGATTTTTTTAAAAGCTGGAAAATACTACAAACATTAAGAAATCCAAAAATATACACTCATACAATATTTTTAATAGTTAACTGGAGTACATGCTAAGTTGCTTCATCATGTCTGACTCTGTGGCCCTATGAACTGTAATTTGCCAGACTCCTCTGTTCATGGGTTCTCCAGACAAGAATACTGGAATGGGTTGCCATGCCCTCTTCCATGGGATCTTCCCAACCCAGGGATCGAACCTGCATCATTTATATCTCCTCCATTGGCAGGTGGGATCCTTATCACTAGCATCACCTGGGAAGGTTGACAATGTAAAAATACCTTTCCCCCTACAATTTTTTTGCTCCATATTCACTGACCAATCCTTCATATAACAACAATTTAGTAATACAATTTTTAATAGAGTAGAAAGCTAAGCCAGTCTTTCCTCCACTATAATTGATCACAATATCACTTTTGTTGTGATATTGGTTGGTCCATTGTTTTTATCCAAATTGTATGTGTGTGTGCTTACAAATAAACTTAATTATTAGCAAGAAAGATACATTTCACATATATTTAAATCAGGATTTTGTCATTTCACACTTGTCTTATTCAACATTTCAAAATAACTTTACAAATGGCAGTAAAGTGATAGTCTTTTTAGCTCTATCTATATTATTGCATCAAAAAACGTGGTTCATTTATACTTGAATATGCTGCTTTATCAGAAGCCTTCTTGATAGAAGAGAACTCCACTTGGCCAGATCTGGATGAGGCTGAAATATCTACTTACGATTATATAGATCTGATAATTGGAAGGATTTTCCACTACCAGCTTCCAGCTTCTTATTTTCCCCCATTAGCACAATGCCAGGTGCTATAGGACACACTTTATTGTGACACAGGCTTTCCCTGGTGGCTCAGTGGTCAAGAATCTGCCTGCAATGCAGGACATGGGTTTGACTTCTGGGTCGGGAAGATCCCCTGGAAGAGGGCATGACAACCCACTTCAGTAGTCTTGCCTTCCATAGTATTGCTCAAAAAGTCCTGGTAAAATCTAAGCTTCATGGTTTTAGTAAAGTAATGGTAAAAATCTCACTTTAAGGATAAGACAAGTACTACTTGTATATTTTTAACCCTGCACCATAATATTATTTGTGCTTTATGATTTTAAAAATATTTTATGACTTTTAAGAATATATTTCCTTGAAAGTTTCACTATGAACCTATTTAAAATCTTTTCAAATATTATTCACTATAATTTTGTAAAGTAATTAGCCTCCAACTAATAAAAATAAATGAAAAAAAAAGATTAATCTGTAAAAAAAAAAAAAGTAAACAAAAAAAATGAAGGGTTCATGTGATTGCATCAAGCCCACATGGCTAATTACCCCATCTTAAATTCAAATAAAATAAAATAAAATATTTTCAAATATTATAAACCTGTTTATCAATTTGAATACAGATTCCAGATCATGGAAAATGCTATACCTTTATAGAAGATTTGAGGAGTCACTGACAAGTTTGAGAGAATTATTGTTGGATCTGGGAAAACCTTAGGAGAAAGAAAATATGAGAAAGAAAATCTGAATCATGGATTCCCTCTGTTCTCCCCAGTCTTCTCCCTCTTGAATTTCTGGGATGTTTACTCCATCACCTGGCCATATTGTATTTATTCACTTTATGAACTTTAAGAATTCTATGTACAAGTAGACCTCCATATCTGAGGGCTTGGAATCTGTGGGTTCAACCAACCGTGTATCAAAAATATTTGGGAAAAAAATTCCAGAAAATTCCAAAAAGCAAAACTTGAATTTGTAGTGCACAGGCACCCATTTACATAGCACTTACATTGTACTAGGCATTAGACATGATCTAGAAATGATTTAAAATATATAAGAGTATGTGCATAAGCTGTTTGCAAGTACTACACCGTTTTATCTAAGTATGTTGAGCATCCATGGATTTTAGTATCTGCAGGGGTCCTAGAACCAATCACTTGTAGATACCGAGGGATGACTGTATAACCATGCTCTATAAAATTATAAATCCTGGTTATATTGTTGACCCCTACAGCACTCATTATAGCACTTGTTACAGTATCTGGAATACCGCAGGTACTCAATAAATGTTTAACTGGATCCATTTATGTTGTATGCAGAAAGTACCCTATGTGTTTACCAAGTGCTAATCCTGCCCTAGAAGATTAGAATGATTAAGCTGTGTTTAGTATCAGTTGGAAATGCTAATTTCCTGGTTTCTGAATATCAAGCATCCAGGTCACAATGTGGACCCAGACAGAGAGACAGTGAAAAAAGGCACCCCACCATGTGAATAAAAGACAATATTTTGTGTGTATTATTTTCTGCAGGAGACCTCAGAAGGGGAAAAAAAAAAACAATCTTTTTAGACCTTCTTCTATGTTTGGAAAAAAGTCACTTCTGTCAGAAGGTTGGTCAGAGGTCAGGCTATAAAACGACAGGATTAGTGCAGAGTACTGAGAGTGCGCTTTCCCGGTTGGTTGTTAACGGAAGGAAAGACTCAGCTTCAAAGGGTGGAAAGCTAGGCAGGAAAATAATGAGGTGGAGGAAAATTACTCCCTTCTGATTGGAAAAGCATCATTAGCAGGGAGTCACACTGAGGAGCCTAGTGGAGCTCTGATCGCTCCCTTCCAGTTTCTCCCGAGCAATGTGGGGCAGAACACCACGTGGACCTGAGAGCTGAACCAAATGTCAAGCCCACTGCCTCTTTTCACAGAGCGATAGGGGCCCTGTGTTTGGATAGAGAGCACTGAAGAGCAAATACTAGAAAGAGATGATCAAAGGTACATGTTCCATCATCTACAGGGACTGCTGGCCTGATCGTCCTAAAGCCTGGATGTTCAGGACAGCCTATTAGAATTTGAAACTGTGGAACCTCAATTCCTTCTGTCCAAGTCTGGATACAGAAGGATACAGAATCGGGGTTTAGGTTAAGAGGGGACCAACGGCAGGTTCTTGATAAGAGTTGACAAGTAGGGAGAAGCTATCCGATGGTTTACGTGATTATATTCCTAATATAATTATCCTAATTCTATCATTCTCTAAGTGTTATATAACACAAATAATAGTGCTTAGAATTTTAAATAACTGTATGATAGAAATTCACCATCCCACTTAATGTTACTGTTTCTCTTTTCCCAAAGACAATAATTTTTTTCATCTAAGAATGCATTCTTTTTGCTGATATTGCAGATTCTAGCTGTGTAATCATAAGCATACTGAATACCTGACCCCACCAGCCCCGGGTGGCCTTACTCTGTGAGGTATATGGTTTGCTCCATCTCTCAGCAGTGGCAGGAGGACTGTATTGTTTATTAGTCTCAACCATGGTGACCAGGCGCCTATCAGATGAGCAGCAAGCTGTGCTTCTACTTGCCCAAGCCCCAAAGTCTGTGTTCTATTTTGTCAGGTCATTTTTGCCAGGAGCTGGGGCAGCATTTGTTGCATTTTTTCTGTCCCACAGGCCGTGTGAGACAGGTTGGGACCTGGAACCCTTGGCTGAAGTGCTTGCACCTAGACAAATGTCTCCTCAAGCAACAAAATACAAAGAAATTATGCATGCATACGTGCTAAGTCACCTCAGTCGTATTTGGCTCTTTGAGACCCTACGTACTGTAGCCTACCAGACTTGCTGTCATTGGGATTCTCCAGGCAAGACTACTGGAGTGGGTTGCCATGTCTTCCTCTAGGGGATCTTCCCAACCCATGGATTGAACCCCTATCTCCTATGTCTCCTGCATTGCAAGCAGGTTCTTTACTACTGTGGAAGGACCATGGAACTGGTTTTTACTTTTTTTGTGTATTTTGTTTATTTATTTTTTAATTGGAGGATAATTACAAGGTTGTGATAGTTTTCAGCCATAGATCAACATGAATCAGTCATAGGTATACATGTGTCCCCTCTCTCCTGAAGCCCCCTCCCCTCTCCCTCCCCACCCCATCCCTCTAGGTTGTTATTGAGCATCAACTTTTGGTTCCCTGTGTCATACATCAAACTCCCTCTGACTATCTATTTTGCATATGGTAATGTCTCAATGCTGCTTTCTCAAATCATTTCACCCTCTCCTTCCCCTACTGTGTCCAAAATTCTGTTCTTTATGTCTGTGTCTCCTTTGCTGCCCTGCATGTAGGATACCATCAGTACCATCTTTCTAGAGTCCATATATATGCGTTAATATACAATATTTGTCTTTCTCTTTCTGATTTACTTCACTCTGTATAATAGGCTCTAGATTCATCCACCTCATTAGAACTGACTCAAATGCATTCCTTTTTATAGCTAAGAAGGAAATGGCAATCCACTCTGGTATTCTTGCTGGCAGAATTCCTTGGATAGAGGAGCCTGATGGGCTACAGTTCATGGGATCGCAGAGTCGGGCATGATTAAGGGACTAACACACATTCCATTGTGTATATGTACCACAACTTCCTTATACATTCATCTGTCGATGGACATCTAGGTTGCTTCCATGTCCTAGCTATTGTAAACATTGCTGCAACGAACATTGGGGTACATGTATCTTTGGAACTGGTTTTTGAAAGAGTTGAGTCCAAGTTAAACTCTGTCACTGCTGAGTTTTGGTGCATCACCTAACTTCTCTGCTTTTCCATATCCAAGACTAGCAATTACATCTATTTCCTGCAATGTCAAAAAGTTTGTTGTGATAATCCACATAAAATAACACTTAAAGATATTGTTCAGATGAAAGACATCACTGTTAGAACAAGCTTTGAAATAAGCTCTTGGGTAGAGTTTGGTTCCTGTTTCCTTAGCTGTTAACAGTTATCAACGTTGTGTTTGTAATTTTCTGCACTGATCTTTATAGAATATTTCTTCTCTAGTTTCTCTACTTTTTCCTGGCTTAGGATCAAACCCCAGAAGTCTTCTACAGAGATGTGCACCTTTACATTGGTTGGAGAGAACAGAAACCCTTTAGAAACCTTTTGGGTTCGTTACCTCACATAACCTTGGTCCCCTTTCTGGTGAGACAATATGAATGAGAGCCAAAGTGTATTGCCTTTTGCATTCTCAGCTCCCGTCTTCCTCCACCTCCATCACTCACCCCTCCTGTAAATAACAGAAGCAAAAAGGTGCAATTGCCAAATATAAAGTTGAGAAATCTTTGTCACTATTTTTTTTTTCTGAATCATAGGTTTCCCTCATTTTAACTTTGAAAAGTGGCAGTAGAACAAATTTGGCAAGACTTAGAGAGTGAAATGCAGTGACTAAAGCAGAGACTTCACCGGGATGGATGAAGAGAGCCGTTTCAGGATAAATTCTGGGAGAAAAGTGATTGGTTTGTCTGATCTGTTCAACCAGTCTTCATGCTGGGAACGATGAAGGAAGAAAAACAGTTACCCACACAAAGTACTCTGAGGGGGTCTGTGGAGACCCAAGTTCCCAAAATAACAAAACACTAAAGGAAAATACAGGTGAGAGACATATTCCCTACTCTTTAGGGGGATTGTTCTCTTTTAGGCTTGAGACATGAAGTACAATTATGATGTTTATTTCTCATTGAGATTGATGCAAGTTGTGTATCTCATTCATTAGTGAACTTGAACTCCTTTTAATAGAGGCATGAACTCTAGTTATGAAACCCAGATGACATATCATCCTGGTAGGATCATGAAGAAGGTTTAAACTCTGAACAATTATTTTATGTCAACTTTCTTTTGTGTGTGTGTGTTTCTCCTCCTTGTCTTCATCCTCTAAGGAAAAACAGCAAAAAGAAGAAGAAAGCTGAGAAACAAGAAAAGCAGATGAGCCTTGTTTAGCATTGGAGATTATGTGCTTTTGGTTTTCCTCCATCACTGAATCTCTTAGTAATAATAAGCCTATATATTTTAAAATATATTTGTTTAATATGATAAAGATAAGAAATAAATCAAACCTTTAATTTCATAGTTTGAAAGTCAAAGCTTCATTGCTTAGTTCAAGTGCCCCCTGATTAGACATGCTGGGCTCTTCTGTAAATGATTCAATGGAGTGACCAGAAACCTAAAATTGAAGCCATATGGAAACTTACTGTGCATATTAAATTGCGTGTAGCAGTGTTAACAGCATCTTGATTTGTGACTGCAAGTAATAAATGAATTATATTAATTTTGTAGCTGCAAGCTAATTTCTCCAGAATTACTTTTTAATAACCAAGCATCATGTTCACTGGTAAGATTTAAATACATTTAGGAACAAATTTGTAGACTTTTAAGTAATGCTAGATTATCATTTTGAAAGCTTAAGAGTTCATTTACTATTTCCCTTAATACCAAATTTTTAGAGAGAAAACAATTTTGCTCAAGTTGGATAACTGGGTTGATAAAGAATCGCTGTGTTACTTGTCAGTAACAGTCAGTCTCCTGGTACGGCCAGGTGGTAACTAAGTTGTTGCAAATGTTTTGTCCCCTGTTTTATAGGTGACGTCTTTATCATATTGCTTATCATTTTTCTCTCCTCTGCTGGATAGAGCCTAATCATACTTTCATGTCAGTGCACAACTTTGACAGTTCTGGTTAGTTGTCTTATCTGAGGCTGTTTAGTTTGGTGTGGAAAGTGTGGGGTCTGGAGGCAGACTCCCTTGGATCCAATTCTCCCCATCACTTCTCAACTGTGGGAACCTGGTTAGTTTTTGTGTTTCAGTTTCCTGAGGGATCTAATAACAGTATATGCCCCACCGCCCCCCCCAGGTTGTTGGGAGGATTAAATGAGAAAACACAAGAGAAGTGCATAGATGAGACCTTCCTCAAAGAAACATCATTAATTGAGCTACTGTAATCCTCTGGGGGAGAATGGGGTTCATGAGGAGACTGTGAGGCTGCCTGTCAGAGAGACCTGGGTTGAATTCCAGGTTCATCATTCATCGCTTGGACAAGTTGCTTCACTGCTCTGAACCTTAATTTTTGGCTGAAAAATGAGATTCTCGTAATAAACTAATCTCCTTTCATTGTTGGGAGGAATATATAAAATGAACTATAAAGAAGTATAACATAGTGCTGGTCCTATAGTAGTTTCAATAAACATTCATTAATATTCATTTCCCTTCTCTTCTGTGGGAAGTAGCTTCATCTCTATTATTTGGGGTGGATGGTGGGGTCACAGCTAAGTCAAATGGCCTAGTTCCCTGCTGTGTTCCTAGGCTCCATATCAAAGGGAACTTCTGACAATAGGGAATAGTGGTATGAAAAATCTATATTCACAAATAATACAAAAAATGTTTATATATGACTTTAAATATGTATTATTTTGGCTACATATTTTTCTTCCTAATTATATTTGGTATCAGATAATACTACAGTTATCTGGCTTTCCCAGCATAACACAAGCTGGCAATGAAAGGAGGAGATAGAAAACAGAAATACTAACTTGTACTTAAAAAACAGTACTATGGGTAATCTGCATGTGAGTAATTGGAATTGTATCATCTAAATGTTCAGCTACTTCACACATAATAATACTATTATTTATTGAGCACTCACTATGTGTCAGTCATGCTGAGTAATTTACATACAATATCTAGTTAAATCTTCCCCTAAGTGCTACCAAGCAATTGTTATGGTTCTCACAATTGCAAATAAAAATACTGAGGATTAGAGAGGTTTTAAAAAATATTCCTGTCACTTCCTAAACTGATTGTTCAGCTTAAGTAATAGAATAAGGTGTAAGTGGTCAGTTTCAGCCTCTCCTTGTTACCATCAGATTTCATGACACAGAGCTTTACAACAAAGAACTTAAAAAAAATTAGGAATCATGTTTTAATTTCTCCGCATGTTCCTTATTAATCCTATCCAGAAATCAGAGGCCAGTTTTGGTACAGTTACGCTACGCATCCTACAGCAGTTCTGAGAGGAATCTGGGATGACAACTCCAAAGGCAAACAGAGAACTTGTCCTGTGGCATATTTAGCACTGGAGGGGACTGTGCTTCAGTTCAGTTCAGTCGCTCAGCCGTGTCCGACTCTCTGCGACCCCATGAATCGCAACACGCCAGGCCTCCCTGCCCATCACCAACTCCCGGAGTTTACTCAAACCCATGTCCATCGATGCCATCCAACCACCTCATCCTCTGTCGTCCCCTTCTCCTCCTGCCCCCAATCCGTCCCAGCATCAGGACTGTGCTTAGAGAAACATCATCAGCGCTCTAGTCTTACTCCTGTTGTCTTTTCAGAACCCCCACTCTGTATTTAGGTCTATTCATACCCCTAAGTTTAGAGCCGCAGCTCAGACTTCTTCTGAGCTCCAGGCTTTTTTTTTTTTTCTGCCACACTGTGTGGCCTGTGGGATCTTGGTTCCCTGACCAGGGATTGAACCCACATCCCCTGCACTGTAAGTGAGGAGTCTTAGCTACTGAACCACCAGGAAAGTTTCCTGAACTCCAGACTTACAGAGCTGCCATTGAACCATCTAAACATAACTGAACCATGACTGTCCACAAGGCATTTAGTTTCAACCAGTTAAAAACTGAGAGCTTTCTTATCCCAACTTGCCTGATCCAGGTCACAGATGTGTCACCGTTTTTCTTCAGTTTCTGGGTCCAGCAAATATGTACTGTGATTTCTCTCTATTCATCTCCCTTTAGGTCTCTCCCTTCCTTTCTATCCCATCTTCATCTTTTATTAGAACTATTTTCTGATTGGTTTCTGAGTTCTGGTTGCGCTTCTCACTTTGTAACCACAGCAATAAAATGTAAATTTGCTGATGTACTCCTCTGTGTAAGATCCTTCAGCAGACTTCCCCTGCAGACCTGCAAGGCTTTCCATGGTGTGGCCTTAGCTAATCTAGGCTCACCTCAGACCGATCCTTCCTTATTCCAGACATCCTCTTCAAATAGACTTGCAACCTGAAAGAGATTTGCACTTCCCCTCTCCAGGTGAACATTTCTGCCTGATTCTCTCTTCTATTAGAGTCTTTGGGGGAGGGGGTTCCCAGTAAGTAACATCCACTTCCCCTTCAAAACCAACTGCTTAATAAGATAAGAAATAAGGCAGATGCGCTATGGAAAACAGTGTGGAGATTCCTTAAAAAACTGGAAATAGAACTGCCATATGACGCAGCAATCCCACTTCTGGGCATACACACTGAGGAAACCAGATCTGAAAGAGACACGTGCACCCCAATGTTCATTGCAGCACTGTTTATAATAGCCAGGACATGGAAGCAACCTAGATGCCCATCAGCAGATGAATGGATAAGGAAGCTGTGGTACATATACACCATGGAATATTACTCAGCCATTAAAAAGAATTTATTTGAACCAGTCCTAATGAGATGGATGAAGCTGGAGCCCATTATACAGAGTGAAGTAAGCCAGAAAGATAAAGAACATTACAGCATACTAACACATATATATGGAATTTAGAAAGGTGATAATGATAACCCTATATGCAAAACAGAAAAAGAGACACAGATGTACAGAACAGGCTTTTGAACTCTGTGGGAGAAGGTGAGGGTGGGATATTTCAAAAGAACAGCATGTATACTATCTATGGTGAAACAGATCACCAGCCCAGGTGGGATGCATGAGACAAGTGTTCCGGCCTGGTGCACTGGGAAGACCCAGAGGAATCGGGTGGAGAGGGAGGTGGGAGGGGGGATCGGGATTGGGAATACATGTAAATCCATGGCTGATTCATATCAATGTATGACAAAACCCACTGGAAAAAAAATAACAATAATAATAATAATAAAAAAAAGAAAAAAAAAAAGAAATAAGGCAGATGGAAGCCAAAGATCAATTCTATAATTGAGAAAGTTAAGGTCAGAAAATGTTGCTCAGAGTGTGAGCTAAATGAGCTTGCTAACTCAACCCTAGAAAGGGACAGGCTGTTCCTAATAATCACAGAAGACCCTGGACCACGGCAGACCTCCTGACAGTTCCTCAACTGGGAACTCTTGGGAACACACAAGAGCAGGCTGCCTGGAAAGAAGGAGGAGCTGAGCAAAGAACATCCAGTGTTCTTTTCCAATATCTTCCAATCAGATTAAGACAGTTCTTTTCCAGAGAGAGGGTTTAGGAGGTTAACGAGAAGCCAAGGATATCATACCTCCATCTGGATGGCAATGTAATAAGAGAAGAAGCATCACTACCTAACACCTTCTCACATCAGTCCACCTACGAAATAAATGTCTCTAACTCACCATAGCCCAGCTCAGGTGTCTCCTCTGGAAAACTCATCTTGCACCCTGCATAGCTCTGTCACAGAGGCAGAGTGGATTATGCCTCCATTTGTGTCCACTCCACTAGAGTTTTTCATTTACTAAATTATGCTCATGGCTGCGACGGTGCACAGGCACGGCGGCTGTGCCAGGTGCTGCCGAGAGGAGCTACCCCACGTCTGAGGTAAGGAGCAGTGGCTGCGCTTTGCTGGAGCAGCCGTGAAGAGATACCCCACATCCAAGGTAAGAGAAACCCAGGTAAGACGGTAGGCACTGAGAGAGGGCATCAGAGGGCAGACAGACTGAAACCGCAATCACAGACAACAGGCCAATCTGATCACAGGACCACAGCCTTGTCTAACTCAGTGAAACTAAGCCATGCCCTGTGGGGCCATCCAAGACAGACGGGTCATGGTGGAGAGGTCTGACAGAATGTGGTCCACTGGAGAAGGGAATGGCAAAGCACTTCAGTATTCTTGCCTTGAGAACTCCATGAACAGTATGAAAAGGCAAAAGGATAGGACACTGAAAGAGGAACTCCCCAGGTTGGTAGGTGCCCAAAATGCTATTGGAGATCAGTGGAGAAATAACTCCAGAAAGAAGGAAGGGATGGAGCCAAAGCATAAACAACACCCAGTTTTGGATGGGACTGGTGATAGAAGCAAGGTTCGATGCTGTAAAAAGCAATATTGCATAGGAACCTGGAATGTTAGGTCCATGAATCAAGGCAAATTGGAAGTGATCAAACAGGAGATGATAAGAGTGAACATCGACATTCTAAGAATCAGTGAACTAAGATGGACTGGAATGGGTGAATTTAACTCAGATGACCATTATATCTACTACTGTAGGCAGGAATCCCTTAGAAGAAATGGAATAGCCATCATAGTCAACAAAAGAGTCTGAAATGCAGTACTTGGATGAAATCTCAAAAACAACAGAATGAACTCTGTTCGTTTCCAAGGCAAGCCATTCAATATCATGGTAATCCAAGTCTATGCCTCAACCAGTAACGCTGAAGAAGCTGAACAGTTCTATGAAAACCTACAAGACCTTCTAGAACTAACACCCAAAAAAGATATCCTTTTCATTATAGGGGATTGGAATGCAAAATAGGAAGTAAAGAAACACCTGGAGTAACAGGCAAATTTGGCCTTGGCGTACAGAATGAAGCAGGACAAAGGCTAATAGAGTTCTGCCAAGAGAATGCACTGGTCATAGCAAACCCCTCTTCCAACAACACAAGAGAAGACTCTATACATGGACATCTCCAGATGGTCAACACCGAAATCAGATTGATTATATTCTTTGCAGCCAAAGATGGAGAAGCTCTATACAGTCAGCAAAAACAAGACTAGGAGCTGACTGTGGCTCAGATCATGAACTCCTTATTGCCAAATTCAGACTTAAATTGAAGAAAGTAGGAAAAACCACGAGACCATTCAGGTATGACCTAAATCAAATCCCTTATGATTATACAGTGGAAGTGAGAAATAGATTTAAGGGACTAGATCTGATAGACAGAGTGCCTGATGAACTATGGATGGAGGTTTGTGACATTGTACAGGAGACAGGGATCAAGACCATCCCCATGCAAAAGAAATGCAAAAAAGCAAAATGGCTGTCTGAAGAGCCTTACAAATAGCTGTGAAAAGAAGAGAAGTGAAAAGCAATGGAGAAAAGGAAAGATATTCCCATTTGAATGCAGAGTTCCAAAGAATAGCAAGGAGAGATAAGAAAGCCTTCCTCAGTGATCAGTGCAAAGAAATAGAGGAAAACAACAGAATGGGAAAGACTAGAGATCTCTTCAAGTAAATTAGAGATACCAAGGGAATATTTCATGCAAAGATGGGCTCAATAAAGGACAGAAATGGTATGGACCTAACAGAAGCAGAAGATATTAAGAAGAGGTGGCAAGAATACACAGAAGAACTGTACAAAAAAAAGCTCTTCAAAACCCAGATAATCACGATAGTGTGATCACTCACCTAGAGCCAGACATCCTGGAATGTGAAGTCAAGTGGGCCTTAGAAAGCATCACTATGAACAAAGGTAGTTGAGGTGATGAAATTCCAGTTGAGCTATTTCAAATCCTGAAAAATGATGCTGTGAAAGTGCTGCACTCAATATATCAGAAAATTTGGAAAACTCAGCAGTGGCCACAGGACTGGAAAAGGTCAGTTTTCATTCCAATCCCAAATAAAGACAATTCCTAAGAATGCTCAAACTACCGCACAATTGCACTCATCTCACATGCTAGTAAAGTAACGTTCAAAATTGTCCAATCCAGGCTTCAGCAATACGTGAACCATGAACTTCCAGATGTTCAAGCCGGTTTTAGAAAAGGCAGAGGAACCAGAGATCAAATTGCCAACATCCGCTGGATCATCGAAAAAGCGAAAGAATTCCAGAAAAACATCTACCCCTGGTTTATTGACTATGCCAAAGCCTTTGACTGTGTAGATCACAATAAACTGTGGAAAATTCTGAAAGAGATGGGAATTCCAGACCACCTTACCTGCCTCTTGAGAAACGTGTAGGCAGGTCGGGAAGCAACAGTTAGAACTGGACATGGAACAACAGAGTGGTTCCAAATAGGAAAAAGAGTATGTTAAGGCTATATATTGTCACCCTGCTTATTTAACTCATATGCAGAGTACATCATGAGAAACACTGGGCTGGATGAAGCACAAGCTGGAATCAAGATTGCTGGGAGAAATATCAATAACCTGAGATATGCAGATGACACCACCCTTATGGCAGAAAGTGAAGAAGAACTAAAGAGCCACTTGATGAAAGTCAAAGAGGAGAGTGAAAAAGTTGGCTTAAAGGTCAACATTCAGGAAACTAAGATAACGGCATCTGGTCCCATCACTTCATGGCAAATAGATGGGGAAACAGTGGAAACAGTGGCTGACTTTATTTTTTGGGGCTTCAAAATCACTGCAGATGGTGATTGCAGCCATGAAATTAAAAGACACTTACTCCTTGGAAGGAAAGTTATGACCAACCTAGGCAGCATATTAAAAAGCAGAGACATTACTTTGCCAACAAAGGTCCGTCTAGTCAAGGCTATGGTTTTTTTCAGTGGTCATGTATGGATGTGAGAGTTGGACTATAAAGAAAGCTGAGCACCGAAGAACTGTTGCTTTTGAGCTGTGGTGTTGGAAAAGACTCTTGAGAGTCCCTTGGACTGCAAGGAGATCCAACCAGTCCATCCTAAAGGAGATCAGTCCTGGGTGTTCATTGGAAGGACTGATGTTGAAGCTGAAACTCCAATACTTTGCCCACCTGATGCAAAGAGCTGACTCATTTGAAAAGACCCTGATGCTGGGAAAGATTGAGGGTGGAAGGAGAAGGGGGCAACAGAGGATGAGATGCCTGGATGGCATCACTGACTCAATGGACATTGGTTTGGGTGGACTCTGGGAGTTGGTGATGGACAGGGAGGCCTGGCGTGCTGTAGTTCAAGGGGCTGCAAAGAGTTGGACATGACTGAGTGACTGAACTGAACTGAACTTACACTCATCTAAATGTCTATCTTCTGACTTGCACTCCTTGATCTGTTCTTGGAGAGTGGTGGAGTCTTTTTCATTTCTGTGTTTTCCACATCTAATGCAGTTTCTGAAAAATAGCATTTGAGTAACAATTTGTTGAGTGAACAGGTGCCCTTTTGGCCTCGATTTGTCAGGATCCAAGAGAGCAAGGACCACACCTAGCCTGCTCACCACAGTGCTCACCCTTTTCATGGCACCTTCTTAGTAGCACATGGTGCAAGGTGGCACTGCTGAACAGCCTCTTACCTGGGTGAGGGACACATGGGCATCCTCACCACACCAGAAACTCCATGAGATCAGGGAGCTTGTCTCATCTTGTGTCACTGTATCCTCACTGCCCAGAGCAACAAAGAACTCATCAGAGCAGGGACACAGTCAGTGATTGTTGAATAAACATCTCTCATTGAATCCTTCGTTTTTCTCCTCTTGTTGGTACAGAAAAAGGTGAAGGCCAACACCCACTATATTGTTGTTTTTTGTTTGTTTGTTTTTTTAAAGTAGCTGGTCATCAGTTCAGTTCAGTCGCTCAGTTGTGTCCGACTCTTTGCAACCCGATGAATTGCAGCACTCCAGGCCTCCCTCTCCATCACCAACTCCCAGAGTTTACTCAAACTCATGTCCATCAAGTCGGTGATGCCATCCAACCATCTCATCCTCTGTCATCCCCTTCTCCTCCTGCCCCCAATCCTCCCAGCATCAGGGTCTTTTCCAATGAGTCAACTCTTCACATGAGGTGGCCAAAGTATTGGAGTTTCAGCTTCAGCATAGTTCTTCCAATGAACACCCAGGACTGATCTCCTTTAGGATGGACTGGTTGGATCTCCTTGCAGTCCAAGGGACTCTCAAGAGTCTTCTCCAACACCACAGTTCAAAAGCATCGTTTTTTTGGCACTCAGCTTTCCTCACCGTCCAACTCTCACATCCATACATGCCTACTGGAAAAACCATAGCCTTGACTAGACAGACCTTTGTTGGCAAAGTAATGTCTCTGCTTTTTAATATGCTATCCAGGTTGCTCATAACTTTCCTTCCAATGAGTTAGTGTCTTTTAATTTAGTAAATTACATGATCCTCATGGAATTACTATATCCAGCACTATATCCTAGTGCTGATATGAAAATCCTCTTTAATAAGTAAATCCCACTTATATTTTTGAAATATTGTACTTTTCTAAGGATTCACTGAATGCTTATGAGTCTTTCAGTTATCAAACTGCAACTGTGATTCAGTTTCCTTTTATATTCAGCATGTTTCTAACCATGCAAAGTAGTTTAGTTGGCAAAATGGGGGACTGTGTTATGATGGTGTTATAATTACTAAATCATCATCTAATGCCAGAAGCATCATCAGTTAGAGTAGAATCTTTAAAATGTAAATGACACACCCTTGAAAGTTTCAAATATTAGAAGCAATTTTTCACAGACATTCCTTTAAGGAGCCAACAGCATTGATTTGTTGAATTAAAGAAAACCACTATAATATTGTAAAGTAATTAGCCTCCAATTAAAATAAATAAATTAATTAAAGAAAGAAAATGAAACCTCTAGGAATTCATAAATATGCCTTTTTTAAAGGCATACAGCTATTACAGAAGTGTTGCCCTAGTGTTTTGTAAGGAAGCTTGGCGATACTTCTATTCCTCTCTCCATTGGCATTGAGTCACATACTAATTGAAATCTATGTCTACAGAGTCCTGAATATATAACAGGGAAGGTGAGATTCTGGTACAGTTTCCTTTTTTTTGACTACAATTCCAGTTTTCTGCTGGTGCTGGTCAGTCTACATTCCTGTCTAGATCCTCTTTGATGTGACATGGGACTCCCTTGCATGGTTACTCAATGGGAATTTGCAAGTCTCCAGATGCAGTAAATAATAACATTTTAAAAATTGGTTGGGGAGATAGCTCTTTTATTTTCCAAGTGCACAAGACATTCTTGGAGAACATGCACAAAGGCCAATTTATCCATTATGTGCATGTGTGCTGAGCTTCTCAGTCATATCCAACTATTTGCAACCCTATGGATTATAGCCCGCCAGGCTCCTCTGTCCATGGGGTTTTCCTGGCAAAAATACCGGAGTGGGTTGCCATTTCCTCCTGCAGGGGATCTTCCCAACCCGGGATCGAACCCCCGTTTCCTGCATTGCACATGGATTTTTTACCCCCTGAACCACCAGGAAAGCCCTATGCATTGGGATAAGCCCACAATCTTTTAAGATACTGCCATGAGGAAATCTGTATTTAATGCTCCTGTATTTAATGCAAGTCTGTTTTTTATCACAAAAGAGGAGGGACAGTCTCAGGTCAGGATCCATGTGGATGTCCTCTGTTATTTCGGGTTATGTCTTAAAACAAACACACAAAACAATCCTTTATGACTAATTTTACTTCCATTATATTTTGAGAAGAAATAAATACAGAATGTTCAGCAAGGGGGATTTAAGAGTGCATGTATTTCAAAAGCGTACCAGGAAGAATGCCAAAATAGTTGGGTACCATTGCTCTCTAATGGCTTATCTCAGGGTCTTCTACATGTTTATCCAGCTTTTTGCCTAGATTGTTGACTGCTCAAAAGTTGGAAAGAAAAACAACCTTTGTGTCTCAGCAGATCACACACCTGTGATATTCCTGACCAATTCTGCTGTATAAAGGCTGAGACTCATGTTGGAACTGCACTTCCTTTCTTGTTTAACACAAACACTAATGTTGTTCAGTTGTTCTTTGTGACCCCATGGACTACAGCACTCCAGGCTTCCCTGTCCCCCACTATCTCCCAGAGTTTGCTCAAGTTCATGTCCATTGCATTGGTGCTACTATTTAACAATTTCATCCTCAGCCTCTTTCTTCTCCTTTTGTCCTCAATCTTTCTCAGCATCAGAGTCTTTCCCAATGAGTTGGCACTTCACATCAGGTGGCCAAAGTATTGGAGCTTCAGCATCAGTCCTGCCAATCAATATTCAGAGTTGATATCCTTTAGGATTGACTGGTTTGATCTCCTTGCTGTCCAGGGGACTCTCAAGAGCCTTCTCCACCACCACAGTTCAAAAGCATCAATTCTTTCAATTCATCAATCAATCGCCAAACACTAATGGGCACCCAGAATTCTTCCTCTTCTTAGTTCTTTTCCATAGTCTGTATCCAACTATCTTTCTGAGAGTTGAAAAGACATTTCAGCTTTTCTTTCATTCATCTTTACCCGACATTTGATGTCATAAAATACATTGTACTCTCTATGTGAGAGAGAACTCCATTTTTTATTTTATTAACAATATATTAAGTTCACTATACTAAATTTGAATCACAACACGCAACCTCAGTCAAACTTGTACTTAGAAAAATATTCATACTGTTCAGATTTAGCAGGAGTTAATATGTTTTGGGGGGCTTCCATGGTGGCTTACATGGTAAAGAATATGCCTGCAATGCTTGAGACCCGGGTTTGATCCCTGGGTCAGGAAGATCCCCTGGAGAAGGAAATGGGAAACCACTCCAGTATTCTTGCCTGGAGAAACCCATGGACAGAGGAGCCTGGTGGGCTATAGTCCATGGGGTCACAAAGAGTCACAAACATACCATATCAATGTCTCTGGTATTGGCATTCTAGGGACATATGTGGACCAGGTGATGAAGTAGCAAAGGATTTAGTAAGAGAGATGGAACCTGAGAACTGATGTTCCAAAAAATGACCTCTGGGTGATTTTGATGCAAAACTTGAGAATCCTGACCTCCAAATCTAGGACTTGATTGGATTCTTGTAGGCAATTCTGATGAGTCCTTTAAACTTTTTCTTTTTTGGTTCCTACTTTCTATTCCAGTGTAAATTCTCTGCACTTATTTGGGTCGTCCTCCCCTTCCTGATATTAAAAAGATTCTTCAACATCTCTTCCTCAGAGTTCTCATTGCAATACTGCCTTTTTCAAACTTTGGAGAGAAACAAGGTATAAAAATATGCTTATACCATATTTGTAAGGGAAATAATAGCAGTTTCATCAGCTGCTTGCTTAATTTGAATCAGGAAGTGGGCTAAGCACTTTTCATAAAGATTGTATTTTATCTTCACAACCCTATGACATACGTGTTATTCTCACTTTAAAGGTGAAAAATCTGAATCTTACACGGCTGCTCAGTGTTGTTGGATATGAAAGGTTTGTGCTGTTTTACCTTTGAACTGAGGTTACTCTGTAATAAAACAAGAGCTTATAGCACTAATTACAATCAATGAATCAAGAACTTAATGAGTGCATGCCCCATACACAAAGAGGATTAAAACATTGCCCCTGCTCACATAGAGTGTACAATCTAGTCAAATCTCTAACTTAAATAGCAAGGCATGTTTACATGTATATGTATGGCTGAATCCCTTTGCTGTTCACCTAAGACTATCACAACATTGTTAACCAGTTATATCCCAATACAAAATAAAAAGTTAAAAAAAATAGCCGTATATGACCTAAATGAGATTTTGTCTATAACATGATGTCTAGATAGTGAGCATTTAGTTGACAACTATGTGATCCAAACAATAGAGCTGTGACTTCAGAGCAGCATGATGATGTCACTACACACCAGAGCGAACTGGGAGGCTTCATGTAGGTGGCCTTGAAGGACACGTGAGTTTGAAATGGTAAAGAATAGAAATGAGGACATCTCAACAGCTGGAGGATCAACATACAGTAAACATGTTCAACCAGGATGTATACCTGTAGGAACTTCCCATGTTGTGCTAGTGGTAAAGAACCTGCCTGCCAACGCAGGAGACGTAAAAGATGTGGGTTCAATCCCTGGGTCAGGAAGATCCCCTGGAGGAGGAGGGCACCCCACTCCACTATTCTTGCCTGAGAATCCCATTGACAGAGGAGCCTGGCAGCTACAGTCCATGATGTCAGAAAGAGATACAACTGAAGCCACTTAGCTTGCAAGCATGTATGTCTGTAGACCTCTATGTCTGTAGAGTAGAGGTTGTCTAATCTTGCTCCTCAGAGATATCTCAGGAGCTAGGGCAGGGATGGGGAGTGTCTTGGTTCTTGATAGGTAAAGACCTATCCTTACCAAGGTCAGAAACATTTTCATGTGTATACTACCTCCTAAGAAATCATCTGAAAATAAAGGGTACTGATGCTTTAAAAAAAAAAAAAGTGGGTGAAAACCATTTATATAATGAAACAGGATATCATATTGGAAAAGAGGACATGAGACCTTAGGTGCTCAACTAAGGGGCAAAAATCTGGAAACTGGCTTTGTCCACTTATGTCTGTGGGCTCTGTGCCCATGGACGAGTGATATGACTTGGCTGATTCTGTTTCCAATAAAATAAGAATCATAGGGATTATTATCACATGATAAAGTTCCCAGGATTAAATAAGCTGAATACGTGAAATGTGCTTTATAAATTTTAAACTCCTATATGAGGTCGGCAGTTGATTTAACTTTCAATATGGAGAATTTAGATAAATGAAAAATTTTTATCATTCATCAGATAGAAAATGAGAACTGTGAAAGATGTTACTCCAAGGGATTTGAGTGTTAGAGTAGTTTGGGAGGATTAAGCCGACCTTGGGAAACTGGCTGGAAGGAGAACGGGTGGAGTAGGGGTGATTAGCTTGGTGGTGGTTATTCAGTCGCTAAGTCATGTTCGACTTGTGACCCCATGGACTGTAGCCTGCCAAGCTCCTCTATCCGTGGGAATTTCCCAGCAGGAAAACTGGAGTGAGTTGCCATTTCCTTCTCCAGGGGATCTTTTCAATCCCAGGAATCAAATCCAGGTCTCTTGAATTGCATGCATATTCTTTACAGACTGAGCCACCAGGAAGTAATTAGTTTGGAGATTGGTAAATTAGTCTAGATGTGAAGGGGTAAGGGGAGTCAACAGAACCTGAAGACTAACCTCAAAGGGCAATGGCCAGAAAAAGAAGGAAATATAAGAAATATTTTTTCTTTTAAATGAAATGTTTTTCACATTTGTGCTCATTTAAACAAAGAAAGCTCAGAGACTTTATTCATAGGAAACTTCAGTAATGTTCTGGATTAAGGCTGGCAGGAGTGGGTAGGGTAGTGTTTTGGAGGGGGAGTATTTGGGGGTAGTGTTTCATTATAGACAGTTTGTTTCAGAAGACAATGGGATATTCAAGTGAAGACATTTGGTGGACATAAGTGCAGATCTCATAGTTTTCATATAGAGGGGACAGGAGGAGAAGTGGGGTCTGCAAGACAAGGAAGAGGTACAAAGGCTGAGGAAAGGTGAGAGGAGGACAGGCTTGTAAAGCAGACAGAAGGATAGTTTAAAAAGTGAGAGGAAACCCACAATAGCTTGGGAGGGCAGAAGCAGCCAGAGAGACAGCAAAGAGAATAAGGACTGAATGAAAATCATCGAATATCAGTAAACTGTTTCTTCGTATGAACCTTATTTTATCAGAAACTAAGAATCTCCAATATCATGAGTGTTGCTTGCCCAGGGGCGCAAAGCTAAGGGAAGTAACTGAAAAAGCTGGGCTCTCAGCCTTAACACCCTTGGGTGATCTTTGATATTCCCCGCCTGGCCCCTAGGGCCTTGTATGATGAGAGCTCTAGTCATCTTTTCCAATTTAATATCTCAATTCTTTTTGTCAATGGTTTTTACACACGCTTCACCACCACCCCCTTCCTTTTTCTTACTTATTTATTTATCTATCTGTCTAAACTCTCTCTGGTCCAGGATGTCCACCTCCTTCCTTGGCCCACAGCGCCCAACTAGCATGTGGAGCCACATCCTTTTCTCCCAGCCCTTCGCCTCCCAGAGGCACCACAGGGGCACTGCGCTTGCCCCAGGGCTGGTTCACTGGCTGCTAAGCCCATGGCAGCTTCTTGTTGGCTGGGGCACAGTTCTTTCTTTGAAACATTAATATGCTTTGTTAAAAGGATATTTTAGGGGTAAATGTTAAAATACATGGCGCCTCGGGTGGTAGAGATGAAAGAAGGGCTACAGCAGATTAAAGAGAGAAGGTGCTAAAGAAGGTGAGGCATTCTGGAGACAAGTACTTATTGCAGGACTTTGGCTAGGAAGGAAAGAGGGGAAAAGTCTAGGTGGGGGCTTTACAAAGACAAAGGGTCTTTTGTTGCTGCTTTGGTTTGATTCTCCAGTTTGGAAAGAAAGCCTTATATACACAGTGCTTCCCAGGTGGCTCAGTGGTAAAGAATCGGTCTGCCAATGTAGGAGAGGCAAGAGAGGCAGGTTCAATCCTTGGGTCAGGAAGATCCCCTGGAGGAGGGCCCGGCAACCCATTCCTCTATTCTTGCCTAGAAAATCACATGGATAGAGGAGCCTGGTGGGCTATAGTCTGTGAGGTCACAAAGTCAAACATGGTTGAGCACACCTCATATACATAGCTGGGTTTCTGCCTAGGTGAGAGCATCATGTTAATATACTTTAGTATAAGAGTACAGTATAGACCCTCCCCTTCCTATGTTCCTGGTATACAGCTGCTCACAGGAAGAACTTGAACCTTATCCTATTTGGGGTTTCCACTGGAAACCTGATCAGTAAATAGGGTCCCTGTTGGAAAGGGAGGATACCCCACACATATGGAATGGCTCAGATGCATTGAAGACAACTCAGTATCAGGTCCAAGGAGAGACAAGCTGCAGTAGCTTTGAAAAAACAGGAGGCCATGTTTGAACCCACCCAGACCCACCTCCCTGTGCCTGAGTGCCCTGGGACCAAGAGAGCTGGGTGATTAAAGCCAGAGACCCTTATCAGGAACTCAAGAACTCTGCCCTCTCTTCAAAATATGAACATATTTTTCCTTATAAGCCAGAAACCTGCACAGAGGTGAGAGAGAAGGAGAGCAGTTTCAGCAGAGATCACAAATACTCAGAAGACATTTGATGGGGGTCAAAGGTGGATCAGTGACACTGGGTGGGCTACACAGTATAACTTCAGCCACATAATGCTTCATTGGAGGTGGCACCAGCATAGGCAACCTGTGCATGGGGGCATGACTGAGAAGAAATGCTCTCCTTAAATGTTTTCAAAATCCAGAGAGCAAAAGACTGGAGGTCTTGCATTTCACAAGGAGAGAGGAGGAGGACTGGACTTAAGAACAAATCTGCTTAGAATCTATAAGCTGGGAAAGCCAAAGAAACCATTTGGAAGCATGAATGTATGTAGTCAAAGAGGAAAGAGATAGTAGAAACAGAAAAAAAAAGAATACTTAGGAAAAGTATAAGATCTCAGAGAAGAGAAGAAGGAACTGGTGAACAGCAGAGTTAAAGGCATTGGTCTTGGAAAGAGGTAAGCAAACCATATATCTGGGAAGGGATGGGGCTTACTGTACTAAACCTCTTATCTGGCAGGCTAAACTCATGTGAGTTAGGCAGGTGATGCCATGGGTGGCACGAAAGTGTTATGTTGGAGGCCAGGAGCAGTGCAGTGTGGGTATATAAAGGTCAGTGTGATTCAAGACAGTCCCTCAAGGGGTACTGATGAAGGATGGATGTACTGCATCAGTGGTCTGGTGGAGATTTGACATGCAGTGTATCTCATTAGCACAGATTGAAGACATGTCCTGAAACGTTACCCTCCTGAACCATCATGAGGATTTTTGAAACAACTGAAAATTATAATGAATACCTATGATGTGCAAGGCAAACTGCAGAGGAGGTCCTCACAGTGTATAAGGTGAGGTTCAAACCTTGAGGCTTCAGAATTTAGAGGAAACACATGGCAGAGATTGCTAGATACTAGATGCCTAACCACCATCCATTTTCTCCTTTTTGTTTTTCTTATTCACAGGGCCTGAATTCATTCCAGGTGGCACTATGTTCTGATAAAAAGAATGTATTTTGCAGCTTTTCTTAAATCTAGAAGTGGTCAGTGAAATATAAGTAGAGTCATTGGGGGTGGGCTTTCATAAATATTCTCTAAAGGGATCTGATCAGGTAGGCGGCATATCCTTTTGCCACCCTCTTTTCTGCTTCTTAATTGGAATGAGGATGCAATGACTAGAACTCCAGCAGCCATCTTGGGCCATGAGGTGAACTTGAGAATGAAAGGCCCATACTAAGTTTAGTGGAGTAGAAAGGGAGATGGAGCCTAAGCTTCTGGTGCCTTTGGACAGTCATACAGGTCCTACATTACCTACTTGCTTCTCTTATATGAAAGAGAAATGCATCTTTACTTTGTTAAGACCACTTATATAGATGTGTGTGTATATATATATATGATGTGTATGTATATATATATATAATATATATTAATCCTGTTGAAGGAGAAAAGACAAACTTTTGAGAAGTTAAATATGGGAGTCACATAACAGCTCAAGAGAAGAGATGCTTAATCAATTTCAAAGACAGTAAAGACCTCTCATCCTGGGAGGTAAGGAAAGTATGAGGTCAGGAAGTGGGCAAGGAGCTAAGTTATCCTGACCTTAAGCCTCCTGGGTGCTGTGTACCATCTCACTGTGGTTGCAATAACAGGTTAGCAGTGAGGCAGCACTTTGACCCAAATCTGTCTGTTTCCAGGCCTTGCTGATCCTAAACTGCAGTCTCTGTTCTATACTATTTGCTCTTCCATTGGAGTGATACGATAAAAGTATCACTTAAAAGGATTCTGCAGGGCATTGCATCTGTGATGTTGGTGTATGAATGAACAAATCCTATGATTTCTTGGGGTTGCAGTCAACAGGGAACAGAGTCAGCCGTACTAAGGAAGAGAACTGATACTCTGCCCTTGGTGAGTGTAAAGGGGGCAACTGGGTGATTCCAGGAGTCATCTGAGATCTGAAGGATGATTAAGTCACAGGAATCAGACCCACACCCCTTGCTCACACACAGCACAGTATCCTGGATTCCATCAGTCCACTGCAGGAGAGAGCACACATCAGATTTGTGCATCCAAATTATGGAAGAAATTTCATTATTTCTGGGGTCTTTGCCTACAGTCCCACTCTTGCTTGAATTTCATGTGAAGAAAGCTCTCAGATGAGACGCTTTTTCTGAATGTTTGCTTCTTCCCCAGACATTCAGCCAGCTGCTTTGCTTCGTAGCTCTCCCATATCACCAGAAGGGAGACAAGAGAACACATCTCCTGTTGCAGCCTCTACTTCCAAAATGAGTTTCTGACCGCGGAAACACTAACAGTTTTCAAAGGTTTTCTGGACCAACAAGACACTGAGAAGGCTCATTGCGAGTCACCTTGGAGAGAACAAGGGTAGGGAGGAGACCGCACCTATTCCTCTAAAGGCTAAACAGAACTGCCTGTTTTAAAAATCAAACACAACAGATTCTTCTAGTTCCAGATGCTTCCTCACTTTCGTGCTCTTTGCTCAGACAGGGTGAGCAATGATCAGACTCAGCGTCTAGGGGGCCTTAACGAGGCCAGGCAGTCCAGGACACAGTCCCAGGGAAGGGCGGGTGTGCGAGGATGCGAGGAAGCAACGGCCAGTCACTCCTGCGTCCGCGACATACAGGGGACAGGCGGCTGCCTCTCTACCTAAGGCAAACTTCTCTCTGTCCCTAAGGGGCACTCGGCTTCCTTTTCCCGACTCCTCTGCCCCCTGCCTTCGAGGGGTTTGAAGGAGCGAGTGCTCTCATCACCCGTCCAGTCCCGCGCCAGCGACTGCTGTCACACTTGCCCCTGGGAGCGCAGCAGCCGTGCGCGCCGCGGGACGGGGTGCTTAAGGCAGGGGGAGCTTGGGGACCGGGGAAGCTGCGTCTCTCGAACTTGGCTCAAGAATCCCCGCCAGCCGTGGAGCGGCAGGACGAAGCAGGTCTTTAGCCGAACTTGGGCAAACTGGAGCGGTCGCCGCCGCGCGTGCCTCGCCGCGCAAGCGAAGTGGGGAACCCTTTTCCCACCTTTCGGGACCTGGTCGCCAAGAGGTCGCCTCCTCCCGGTTCGGGGCAGGGTCTGGCGGGCCCGCCCCCGACGGTGGTGAAGTCCCTTCCCCGGCCACACAGCTGCGAGAGCCGCGCCCCAGGCCCCAGGGCGCCCACTGCGGGCCGCACCCTGGCAGTGCAGCCCGTGTCCCTGAGCTCCGGTGACCGCAGGTGAAGGAAAGCCGCCTTCACCCCTCGCCGCGCCTCCCGCGAGGGGCCGTCGGGCCTGCAGGGCACGCAAGCGGGCAGCGTGGGCGCAGCCGTGGGCCGCGGACCCCTGGCCCGGCCCAACCAGCCCCGCGCAGTCCTGCCGCCCCTGGACCCATTTCTAGTGGCCTCACAAGCCTTCGCAGCTGTCCCCATCTTCCTCTCGGGAGGCAACCTGAGCACAAGGGCATCTGGAGTGAGGTCACTGCCACCTTGATTTTTATTTTGGAAGGGGCTTAGTTGTGCTTAAGAGGGTGAGCTGCTTTGCGTTTTTCAACTTACACTCACACAGAATTTAGCCTCTAATCGGCCTGACTTATTTAAAAGGCACCGAGTAAAACCTTCCAGTTTTAACATCCACTCTGGTGTTTGCTGGAAATTTGCCACCAAATTTCGGCTCGAGCTGAAGGTTACCAGGATTTATCATTGTTTCCCCAGGATGTTTAACCCTCATGGGCACTTCTTTCATTTAAGATACTTAAAAAAAAGAAATCATGTAAGCACTTTGACCATTTTGTTTAAGAAATTTGTTTTATCTCGTCTGATTTTGAAATCCAGAAATATTTCTGAAATGGGGAGGAGGGAAGGTTGGAGACAGAAAGCAGCTGTGTACCAGAAAATAATAAGTATCATGCAAAAATATCACAGCTAATAGATGTCCTTTAGGAGTGGAAATATCTATTTAATTGCTTTAAAAATGTGGGTGGAAAAACACAATTATACATTGTGATAACAAACCTGTACAGATAATTTCTGAACAATACAAAACAAGTGCTGAAAATTTTTTGTTTAGGATTGAAATAATTGTTCCAAATTATGACACCACCTACCCAAATATCACGTTGCCCCATCTGCAAATCCTTGAAGAGGAATAGTTACCAATCCAAAGCATTTAGACTCGTTCTTAATAAAAAGAAAATTGCATAGCTTTTTATACTGTTGTACATCCTCAAATGCATCTTCCAATATCATTGTCAGCTTAGTGTTATTCTCGATTTTTTAAATGTTCGATTTTTCAGAGATACATAATATATAAATTCCTAATAATTATAAACACATTTTATTCATTTGATTTTAATAACATGCATTTTCATAATTACTGTACAACTGAAGTAGACATTGAATTATGCTGTGTGCATGTCTTTAGTCAACAGTATATTCTTAGACACCTTGCTCAAACAAATTAAATGAATTTAAAAGAAAATAAAACATGAAAAATAAATCCTTCCAGTAGAAACAGAATCACAGTGCTTTACAGAACAAAAGGAAAGGAAAAGAAGTTCTCATAGGAAAAGAGATTTATTATTACATAGAAAATTCTCACAATAGTTGAAACACACTCCAGAAACTAGTAAACACCTTAGATAGAGTTGTGCCAATTATTCAGCCCACAAGCATCTGCTTTGTCTTAATTAGACGGGGGAGGTGAATGACCACTGTTTATTTTCATTTTCCTCATTAATTATGAAAAACTGCATTTAATTCATCTTGCATGGTGAGAGACTGGCTGCGCAGATGTAAGTCGTAAGGGAAGTGGCTGTCGGTGGGCAACCTGAACATGGCACCCTGCCCAAGGGGACCCCTGGGTGGCACTGCGCAGTAATGCATGCCATAATTGTAATTTTTGCCATAGTCCAAGGTTTCTTCTTGCTTCAGGGAAAATATCCCATTATAGTTAATTGGGGGAGGACTTAAGGGACCTTCAAACTGAGGGCTGGCACACTCAGGGGAAGTGCTTTCATAGAAGGATTCATATGCACTGCAATAATTGTAGGGTTTCATGGACTTGGAATTATCAAGAGTTCCATGCCCTGGGGGAGTGGTGAGCTCAGGGCTGTGGTAGGGTGGGTAGAAGGTAGAGTAGGGTGACCTTGTGTGGTGTGCAGCCTCCCCGCCCTGACCCACCAGGAAACTCCTGGCATTGAGCTGCAAGCAGCCTGCCACCAAGTTTGTAGTTGGCTGGGAAAGACCTTTGCATAAGTTTTGGACGAACGTGAGCAGATCAGGTCTCTTGCCGATTCTCAGAATTTCAGAAAGTGCCCAGATGTAGTTTTTGGCCAGTCGTAAAGTTTCTATTTTGGACAGTTTTTGGGTTTTAGAATAGCAGGGGACCACTTTTCTCAAATTGTCCAGGGCGTCATTGAGGCCATGCATCCTGTTCCTCTCCCGCGCGTTAGCTTCCTGTCTCCTGAACTTGACCCTCTCCAGTCGGAGCTTGGTCGTCTTTTTTTTCCTAAGACCCCTCCTTCTGGGCAACCCGTTTTCATCTTCCTCTTCCCTGTCTTCCTCCTCTTCTTCTTTCTCAGTCTCTTCTCCAGGGGCCCTTTTGATGCTCTTTCCTCGAAGGACAATCTGTTTGGAAAAGCTTTCTGGTTTCTTAATTTGCTTCTGGTCCTCGCATTCTCTAGAAAACTTTCTGCACATCTGGGATTCTGGCATTACAACAGACTCATCAAACGGTAGTGTTAACATGGTTCTCTAACCTTAAATTACCTGAAAAAATGCCAGCACAATATTTAAAGTGTTTTCATTTTTGAAGTTTATACACGTAAAACATATTCAATGACTTAATCATAAGAATACGAAAACATAAGAAAAAACTGATTCCAGGACTAATTTTTTTATATTAAATAAAAATTTTGAGTTTGTGCAGCCTAGTAATTATAAAAAAATTGACACATGCAATAGAATTAATTTATACAGGCAAACTATCAAAAGAAAATAAAACATAAAGTATTTATTGTAATACCACCACTACCTCCATTTCTCTTTGATTTTAAACTGATTTTTAATACACAAAAAGGACCGTGGAATTCAATCAAATGCAAAACATGATATAGCAATGCAGAATTTCATTAATTCCAATTCCCCTGAGTGCAAAATGAGAAGAGACACCAGTTTTTAAAAGAAAAAGTGCTGTTTCTCCATTAGCTGACAAATTTGTGGAGATTTTGTTTAGGAAGAAAATAAGCCTTAACTTTATTTACTGTATTTTATAGCAGTGAATTTAGGTAGTAGCTGTAGAAATACACAAATTTAAGGAGAAGATTAATCAGAGCCAATTTAGAAAACTGCTTTCTTTCTGATCAGTAAGGAAATATGTAAAAGAGCACTATTTTCCCAACCTTTACAAAAAAAAAAAAAAAAAAGTGGGGAGAGGATTAGGCTAATTTGGGATAAACTCTATAAATAAATTTTCAAAATCACTGGCATTATTTTAGGTTAAAGAAAAGAGTGAGACTCCTTTTCTATTTAAAAATTTTCTCAATGTAACTGTTTACTGCTATTCAAATCATCCTGACAAAAACCAGTCTCGTAGTGTTTTTGTTCTACGAACCACAGAAGTCTCCCTCTAGCTAATATCTGACAGGAACGGTCCAAGGATTCTGACTGCAACTGTGCACGTGTATTCAGAATCCTGAATGAAACGGAAAAATAATTTGTGTTTCAAATGCAATTTTGGCTTTTGTTTGGTGAAGCAGCAAGTATTTTCATCTAAAGTCTTCAAACAAATAGGCATGATAAAACAGAGACTTTTTAATTTAACAATTTCTAGCTCCCTCAACACACATACACACACACACACACACACACACACACACAAACTCTTAGTAATGTCCACATACTTGCAGTTACATAATAGCAGTGAAAGTATGTGATAATTACATCATAAGAATGAAATATGATAAGAAGTTATAGATGACAAAGAGCATATAAATACTATAAGACAGTGATACTGTATCTTTAAATACTTGCATGCAAAGCCAGCATCAATTGAAGTATATCTTTATTTATATTACCTTAGGTTTTAATTTCATTCAATAATCAGTTTTCATTTTGGATCTTCCAAATCTTTTCAGGCTGAGTGTCGCATCGTCTCCTGGAGTCTCTAGATCTGTGTGTATCTGCACTATCTCATTGATCTCTAAAAAGTGACATTGATGCCAACTGCCAGAGCTGGTACCCATGCCATCTGCTAGTGACGTCACAGGGCAGAGAGAACCATGTGATCCTCTCTCTTGGGACCTTCATTCTGCACTGATCATCTGGCATCCCTGTAAGTGGGTACCAGCATTCATGCATCAACACAGAAGGTTAGACTGATAGGAAAAAAATCTGCACCAGCCTTTCACATACAGTAGGTGCGTTTCTCCTCGAGCTGCTTCGGCTTCACTGGCAATCTGTAGAAATAGCTGTGTTAGTGTTCAGTTTCTGCCTGCCAACGGTACAACTATTAGGCAGTCGTTAATATTCCATTCATTTACAAGATGGGCTTTTGTGTGAGCGAGAGAGGTTTTTTGTTGTTGTTGTTGTTATTGTTGATGTTTTGTAAAGATCACCATCCCGTTCGTGCACCTGGGTACCCAGGGAAAAAAAGGCAGTGAAAAGGAGCTGAAATCAGGAAAATGGTCTTGAGATGCTTAACCAAACTAAGATTTGTGTAAGCGAACGGGGATCAACAAAGGTCTTCTGATTTCCTTGTTTTGTTTCATGGCATGAAACTTATGGGTGTGTGTCTGTGTGTTCTCTTATTAACATGTAAGACTTCTGTGCTCCTTAAGAATTTGGAATAAAAGAACAGTTTCTCCATCTGGGGTCTGTGAAAGACATGCTCAGATGCTCCCCTTTCCACACTTGCTGGTATCTTTCAACAACTTTTCAGAGAGATTCTTTGTGTATCTGTATAAAATGCAGAGACAACTGCAAGCCCACTGTGAAAGATTTCAAACTATATTCTCATGCCCTCTTCCCAAAGTCACAACTTTACTCTCTTATTGTCTCTGTCTTTACAGCCTTCACTGACCTGTTCCTCATTTCATTTCATAAACAATAAACATAAAAATGATCACTTAGGTTTTTATCTTTCTCTCCCTGACATTCTGCTGAGTATTTTAATCAAAGGTTAGCTTTCCTATTTTTTAGAGCTTTCAGATTTTTTTTTCTGTTCTCCTAAAAATCATCCCTTCACATTTTTTCCCTTGTAGATCAAAATCAATTTAAATATCTTCTCACCTTTATACCAATATCCAGTTATTTTACTCTGTCAGATTTTTTTCATATTTATCTTTTTGCTCCCACTTTTCCCTTTTGGTTTCTTAACAAAAGCAGGGTAGAAACAGTTAAGTAAGGCTGGCAAAGCCTTATGGATAAAACGAACTGTGAAGCCAGAGGCAAACCTCGCCTTCTTTTCTCTACTCCCCTGCCACCATCACCCCCAACCCCTGAAATAAGAGGACATTTTATTTCAGGATTGCCTGTCAACTAAAGTTAAAAATGCACTTTAAAAAAAAATAAAAGTTTAAAAATAGACAAACACAACCTTTGTTGTTTGACAACTGAGTAATCTCTTTCTATAAAGTGAGACAGTATGCTTTTGGTATTAAAGTAATCCCTGGCAGAGTCGTAACTGTTGAATCTGTGTTAGCATTCCCCTTATAAATCCCAGTTTTGAAAGGTTTAAAATTCTGCTGCTTTAATGCATTTTAGTTCCAAATTGGCATCGGGGGCCTCAAGCTAAATGCAGCTTTTCTCCTGTCATACCCCACTCATTTCCGTCTCCTCTCAAAGTTACCTGACTTTTCTTGGACTGTTTTAGAAAATTTGGAAGAAGTTGACAAAAAGAAGAATCATGCTAAGTAAAGGAGGGTTATTTTTTTCTCTCAATGGTTTGGTTTAAAAATGCAAATTTAAAATAAAAATAAAGCTATACACG
The DNA here is from genome assembly GCF_019320065.1 of Cervus canadensis. Classification (NCBI taxonomy): domain Eukaryota; kingdom Metazoa; phylum Chordata; class Mammalia; order Artiodactyla; family Cervidae; genus Cervus; species Cervus canadensis. Next base: position 61,449,359 of record NC_057388.1, on the reverse strand, counting down.
CGTAACTTAAAATAGGTGGGTAGGTTGGCCTAGCTCATGTGTTTTTTTGTTTTTTGTTTTTTTTTTTAAATAATCCGACATGCCAAAGGCATTTCAAAACGTGTTGTTTAAGGGGATAGTCCAGGTAATGGGTGCCTTGAGTCTATTTCCTATAGCTTGTGGTTCAGAAACTACATATACTTTTTATATGATCACAGAGAATTTCTATAGGAAGACCAGGTGCAGATTTTGTTTGTTCTCAAATATAGTTTACTTTTCAAACGTGAAGGAGCGTAAGTATCAGAATCACAAACCGCAGAGCAGCCAGCCTTGTCATGAATGCTGCATATTGCACTATATCCTAAAGTTACAAAGTCTCCAGAAGCCGCATTGTATTACAGGCATCACAGACATGAAAATCAAAATTCAAGGAACAGATAATATGACGTGTTGATAGAAAATTATCACCGATGTAGCTCATCCCAGGGATAGATTTTATATTTTATCTTTGCTATGTACAGACAAATGAGAAACAGCTTTCCATGAAAACATTTGGGGCTGTTCTATTTCTGCCTTTGAACATGAAATAAAATTCTTTGGTGGTGGTAGTGATGTGCTGGGGTGGGGGGAATAGAATCTGTGTTGAGGTTTTCTGAATATTAATCTATTGCTTGATAGTCTTAGGTTGTTTTTTTTTCCCCAAAAAAGAGAGGAAACAAAAAGTTATGTCAAGATTTAGCAAGGATTCAGTATGTTTGTACAATAATCTTTCAAATAAAATTTCATTATGCATTTTCTACTATAGTTCAGATATGCAAATGTCTGTGCTGTTAATATGCATTCATAACATACACCATAACGGCTGTTCTACTCTCTGCTAAGAAAGCATGTTAACACCAATACTCTAAACAGAAATACATTCTGAGTTATAGACACATATTCAGAGTGTGGGGCATGTATCATCCCCATTTCTATAACCTATTTTCTCATTTTACAGCAATCACTGCATACCAAAGTTTACATCTATAACTCAATTCGTTATTAATTGAACTGATATGCTCTTTGCTTCTGGGGCCGGCCATGACATTTTATAATAGATTTTTTTTAAGTGCCCAATGTCTGTCTGTCTGCCTCTGTCTTGCTTTCAGTGGGTGAATGTTCATATTTCACTTATAAAAATGACCCAGAGGAAATTTAGATATAATTTGACTCAGTTGCAAGGCAACAGAGACTGAAAGTCTAAATTAAGGCTCAAGTGTTATTATTTTTAGGTCATTCAGTTGGTACCTGTGTCTTAGCAAATGGGAATTCTGTTGACTTTCCTTTTCACAATCCCATCATTATTTAAGAGATCAGTTTGGAACATGACAAGCATTTTCCTTAGCTCTCCAAGGGTATAAGGCAGCAGAATGGAGACCTGCCCAGGATTAGGCAGCAAAACCTCAGGACTGGAGTTTTTTTCCTCACAAGTAGGGTACTTCCTGAGAGAGATATTGGACAATTTTCTCTATTGCCTTTCTTTCTTTCTTTCTTTCTTTTTTAAAGCTCTTAGACAAATGCTTCAGGGCAGCCTGGAAGCCTGTGAGCCTGCCAGTGTTAATCCCTAGAGTTTTAACTCTGTGATCCCCATTGCCTTGAAAGAGTTTTATGGCTGTGGCAGAGCATCCCACTTTGGAAAACAGCCCTTGGGATTTAAATAAAGGTATTTAAATTATAAGACAAAAACACAAAACAGTCTTATTTTCCTTGAAGCTTTAGAGGACTTAAAATATAACTTAAATGAAGATGTCTTAATAGTTTTGTCTACATGTATATACGTGAGGATGACCTAGACTAAACAGATAATCTGGAAATAAAGCAACATTTGGATTGTTTTTTAGATTTCTTTCAGAGTGAAGACTAGGCTAAATGGTACTGTTATTATGCAATAAAATACATTGTTGTTTATGCCACTCACAAAGCACTGCAATATACAGTCTTTGATTTTAGCCTTTGCGCAGAATAACACTGCAGTCCTTTCTAGAAATACATTTCTTATTTTTCTTCCATGAAGCATACTTTTTATTTTAATCACAAAATTGCATTTATTAAATTCTTTTATTAATTTGTTATCAAATAAGGTCACCTAAATCTGCCAGTGAAAACTTCTACCAGTATGAGAAAACCAGTGTCACTAGACTGAGTTATTAAATTTCCAGCCATTAGTAAAGAAATGATGTTTTATTAACTTTTGTGATCTTATTGTAAGAAAATGTAATTTTCTTTAGTCTTTTATAATATTGAATTATTGTCCCCATTAATTTTTGCCATATCCCACTAATATGTATTGTAATCATCACTTACAAACATAGAAAACAGAAGTGTAATTTGTCTTCTTCCTGTTGTGTGAATCTATTTTGTAAGATTGCAGTGGGTACTTCATAAGGAGATTTTTATTTTTTGCACAAGTACATTCAAACCGCATCTTGAAAATCAAGTTTTATGTTAGTTGCTTGTATGATATGTAGGCTGTCTTCACACAGGGGATTCCTGGATGGATTTCAAGAGGTTCTCGAGCCTCCTAAGATTGTGTAGAAATTTGGCATGTACATACATATGTACATTTTTCTAAAGAAAGGCTCTCTCTCAGATTCTAAAAAGTTAAGAATCACAACTAGAATTTTGTTGGCCTACTAACCTTGCTTTAAGCCTGATCCTGCTGTTTAATAGCTATGTGCCACTCACTCATTCATTTATTCATCCATTCAACAAAGGTTAACTGAATATTCATTTCAGAGTAATTCTTAACTCCTCTTTTTCACACTTTAGAAACCAAAGGTCTGCAAATTTTCTCAGTACTGTCTTAAAATTATATCCAGAATCTAACCACTTCCTGGCAATTCCACTACTCCTACTGTGGTTCAAACTGCCTTCATCTCTCACTTGGCCTAAACGACACCTGTGCTTTCACTCTTGACACCTTATATTCCATACACAGTCGTCAATTCAGCATTCTGAGGCATCTGGTTAAAATATGAATTAGATTGTACTTGTCTGTGCTCAGAAATTTTCAGTGGCTTCCCCTCTCCCTCACTCAAAGCCAAATCTTTGGAGAGGCCCAGAGACTTTCTCTGGCCTTTCCAGTCTCACCTTCTACTACTTTCACATTCATTCATTCAGCTCTAGCTGCACTGGCCCTCAGCTCTTCCTCAGACTCTCAGGCATGTTCCTTCCTCAGGATCATTGCCCTTACTCCTACCTGAATCTCCTTCCATGGTTTATTCTCACATTCTTCCAGTCTCTGCCCAAATGCTCCTGTCAGAGAGGCCCACAGTGACCACCCTAGTGTATACTGTACCCTTACCCCCATCCATCCTTCTCGATTCACCTCCCACAGTTTTGCTTTTCTCAATAGGGATTATCACTTGCTAACATAATACATTGACTTATTTATTGTGTGTATTAATCTACAGTTCTAGCACCTGCTCATGAAAGACCATAAGTACATACTTGAATGAAGATAGTTGTTCCAGACACTGAGTTAGTGGTGGCTATTCAGTGGAGTGTAGAATAGCCATGGTAAAGTTGTTGAGGTGGTTATAGTCTAAATAGTCTATAGTCTATAGACAGACAATGGCTTTATTGATTATGCCAAAGGCTTTGACTGTGTAGATCACAACAAGCTGGGGAAAATTCTTCAAGAGATGGGGATACCAGTCCACCTTACCTGCCTCCTAAGAAATGTGTATGCAGGTCAAGAAGCAACACTTAGAACAGGACATGGAACAACAGACTGGTTCCAAATTGGGAAAGGAGTACGTCAAGGCTGTATATTGTCACCCTGCTTATTTAACTTATATGTGGAGTACATCATGCAAAATGCTGGGCTGGATGAAGCACCAGCTGGAATCAAGATTGCCAGGAGAAATATCAATAACCTCAGATACACAGATGACACCACCCTTATGGCAGAAAGTGAAGAGGAACTGAAGAGCCTCTTGATGAAAGTGAAAGAGGAGAGTAAAACAACCGGCTTAAAACTCAGCATTCAGAAAACTAAGATCATGGCATCCGGTCCCATCACTTCATGGCAAATAGATGGGGAAACAATGGAAACAGAGAGAGACTTTATTTTTAGAGCTCAAAATCATTGCAGATGGTGACTGTAGCCATAAAATTAAAAGACACTTACTCCTTGGAAGAAAAGCTATGACCAACCTAGGCAGCATATTAAAAAGCAGAGACATTACTTTGCCAACAAAGGTCTGTCTACTCACAGCTATGGTTTTTCCAGTAGTCATGTATGGATGTGAGAGTTGGACTATAAAGAAAGATGTGCACCAAAGATTGATGCTTTTAAACTGTGGTATTGGAGAAGACTCTTGAGAGTCCCTTGAACTGCAAGGAGATCAAGCAAGTCCATCCTAAAGGAAATCAGTCCTGAGTATTCATTGGAAGGACTGATATTGAAGCTGAAACTCCAATACTTTGGCTACCTGATGTGAAGAGCTGACTCATTGGAAAAGACCCTGATGCTGGGAAAGATTCAAGGCATAAGGAGACAGGGATGACAGAGGATGAGATGGTTGGATGGCATCACTGACTCAATGGACATGAGTTTGAGCAAGCTCCAGGAGTTGGTGATGGACAGGGAAAGCCTAGCCTGCTGCAGTCCATGGGGTTGCAAAGAGTAGGACATGACTGAGCAACTGAACTGAACTGATTGGTAAAGAATTTAGAATTTCTTTCAAAGGAGGACATTGGAGTGTTTAAGGCAATTTAAGATTTGAAAAGATCATTCTAGCTGCTATGATGAGAGGAGTTGAAGAGAGAAAAAGAAGAAAAAGGGAGAGAATTTACAAAGCCTATGGAAGTGGACAGAACAAAAGGGTGGCCTAGGTTAGAGAGGTGATAACGGAAATGGAGGTGGCTTAGACAGTAAAAAATCTGCCTATAATGCAGAAGACCCAGGTTCAGTCTCTAGGTTGGGAAGATCCCCTGGAGAAGGCAATGGGTACCTTCTCTGGTATTCTTGCCTGGAGAATTCCATGGACAGAGCCTGGAGGGCTACAGTCCATGGGGTCACAAAGAGCCGGACATGACTGAGTCACACACACACGCACACACATACACATACACACACAATTAAAATGGAGAGAAGAAGTTTGGAACTACATTTTGGAGATACAATCAACAGAACTTACTGATGGATGGGCATAGATAGATGTGGGGAAGTTTCTCAACCTCTGGTCCTGGTGATAATGAACAGAAATCTTTCATACACAATCTGCGAAGAACCAGCCTAAATGCTTCATTTACAGTTGACATTTGAACAATTTAGGGGTGGGAGGTAGAGGTGCTAATCTTCCTCACAGTCAAAAATACATGTATAACTTATATTTGGCCCTCCACACACACAGTTCCTTCATATCCATGGTTCTGCATCCTTGGATTAAATCAACAGTGGATTGTGTAATACTACAGTCTTTGCTATTGAAAAAATTTATAAGTGTACCCATACAATTCCAACTGTGTTGTTCAAGAGTCAACTGTCTCATGGAATCCGTGCAACAAGGTAGATGTGAATATCTCCATCATAGACTCTTTGAAACTGTGGTTCAGAGAACTCATGTACCCACAGCTGCTCAGTCTTTAGGTGAGAGAATCTTGATTAGGACCTAAATTGGTCTGAATCCAAACCTTGATTTCTTAACAACTCACACTTTACTGCTTAGAGAATTAAATGATCAAATAACAAATTGTCTAGCACTGTTTCTAGTACAAAATAAATCCTGACTAAATAATGAATATTGGATGAAGTAGAAAAACTTAACAATGAATTTATTCATGAAATGAAGAATTATCCAATTAATATATCAGGTGACTTACTCTTTTTTATTCGAGATATTTGTTTTTTTGGATCCATGTATATAGACAGGTAGGTCAGTAGACTACCATGTATGACATCATCCTCTAACAATGATTATCCTCATCATGACAGTGAGCTTCTGTTTGTCCAGAAGAATTGGAGATTAAATTGTTTACTCTTTTATTATTTTTCATTCCTTCAACAAAACACTTGCTTTCCTGTTTTACCACTCTAGATATTATGAGGAAAAGTAAAGATAAGTAACAGAGAGCCCCACCTTTCAAGGAAGTTAGAGTTGAATTAGCACTTAAAACATGTCCATGATATTCTAATGAAAAGTCATGTGAACTTACTATGAGAAGAGAGTTCGTTGGTAGGGAGTGAAGAAAAAATCTGAGTAGAGTTTGCAAGTATGTGGAGAGTTATTGTTTTCATTGGAAGTATAATAGAGACGGAAAAGCATGCATGACAATAAGTACACAGCTCAATTAATTTTGACAAATTGAACACCTCTGTGTAATAAGATCTTGATAAGGAAATAGAACCTTACCAGAAGCCTCCTTCCTACCCTTTCCAGCTACCCACCACTTTTCCTCAAGAGACAGAACTCTCCTGAATCCTAACATCATTGCTTGGTTTTGCTCAGTTTTGTACATTTTATAAATGGTATCATTCAGGATATACTTTTGAGGGGTCTGATTTCTTTATCTTAGCATTTTTGTTTGTGCAGTTTCTCCATGTTGTTGCACATAACTGTAGAACATTCACTCTCATTGCTGTATAGTACTCAGTTATATGACTGTAGTATAATTTGTTTCTCCACTCTGTTGTTGACAGGAGTTGGGATAATTTCCAGTTTGGGGCTATTATAAGTAGTGTTATTCTAGTACAAATAATTTATTACACACACACATATATATATAGTAGGTGTAGTCCATTCCTAGGTATATGACCAACAGAAATGCATACTCATGCATGTATTCTGCATGTGTAATTTTAAGAGAAATTTGTAATAGGACATTTAGAAAGAGTTAATCTTTACTATCTGCCTACATGATAGTCACATACTTTCTAAGATCATTAGGGCTTTCCTGGCAGCTCAGAGTTTTTCAGTCTGTTACCAGTCTACAAGCATCTATTGAATGATACCTTCGAAACAAGCCTTTGTGATGTTGGAGAAAGACAGTTGAAGACACAATCCTTTCCCTCAATGACTCAAGTCAAGAGTCCTGTTGAGGAATAGAAACTAAAAAACTTAAAGCAGTGAGATACATGAGGGGCAGACTATGGTATAGCTGCTGCTGCTGCTAAGTCGCTTCAGTCGTGTCCGACTCTGTGCGACCCCATAGACGGCAGCCCACCAGGCTCCCCCGTCCCTGGGATTCTCCAGGCAAGAGCATACGGTATAGAGTATCAAACAAATGAATCTGCTTTGTTTACATAATATCCTTTAGGAAAGTAGTGCAAATTTATGATTTTGTAAAATGTTTACCAAGAATATTTCAGAATACCTGCACTTAAAGAGTACTCTAGTTGATTTTAAGTTTTAAAGCATGATGGCTAAATTATTGACTAATGTTTGATTATGTTTATATTAATACTTATAGTTAGTCACCCAGTTGTGTCTGACTCTTTGTAAACCCTTGCACTATATCCCGCCTGGCTCCTCTGTCCATGGAATTCTCCAGTAAGAATACTCAGGTGGGTAGCCATTCCCTTCTCCAGGGGATCTTCCTGACCCAGGGATTGAACCCATGGCAGTAAAGAATCTGCCTGCAATGCATGAGACCTGAGTTTAAACCCTGGGTTGGGAAGGGAATTGCTACCCACTCCAGTATTCTTGCCCGGAGAATTCCATGGACAGAGGAGCCTGGCGGGTTACAGTTGTTCATGGCAAAGAGTCAGACATAACTGAGCAACTAACACTTTATGCATAAGCAGATCAGCCTGGCATACTACAGCCCATGGCATGGCAAAGAGTCGGACACGACTAAGCAGCTAACACTTTATACATAAACAGATCAGTATGTGGTATCTGGAACCAGAACCCCTGGTTCTGCCACTTTCTTGCTAGTTGACTCTGAGTAAGATCCTATGCTTTAGCTTGTTCCATCAAATAGGAATAAATATATTTTTGTCTCATAGGTTGTCAGATGTACATGGCTATTATATTAGCTAAGCCTTGCATTATTATTTGATGGATTATTTTAAAATAAAAATGGGGGGAGGCTAAAAATAAGGCATTCTTTGTGAAGGAAAGGCTCATGTCTCTGGCACTGTCCTCTGGTTAGCCTAGTATTTGGGGTGTAGAAGGAGAGCACATATTATGTTGTCAATGAAATCAATTATTTTGAAAATATTATATCCTCTTATTTACAAATTTTGCTGCTTGGGCCAGGGAATATAGCGGAATGTTAAAATAACATCTGAGGGAAGCTTGAGCCAGGCTTCAGATATTTAAGGAACTTGCGCTTCTCTTCTGTGAACACTCCATTTCTTTCTTGTAGAAACAGGGCTTTGCCCTTTGTCTCCACCTACTTTTGAATTTCTTAGTGACTTTGATGGAAGGAATACATTGCACACCAGAAGATAAACAGACAGAAAGCATTTTTAGCCCTAGTATTTACATGCTTGCAGACATAAGCCCATGAGATGACTGAAACTAAAGCATTAGGTTGAAAGGCTAACTTTGTTCATGACGTGGATTCAAACTCACACAGGGACCACTCTCATGTGTCCTGACATCCGCCATGTGCAGGTAGATCTTATAACTCCTAGATCACACTAAAAAAAATTAACATTTACTACCTATAGCAATAAAATAAGCAGCAAACTAATTCTGCACAAAATGAAAAAGCCCAAATCATTATTTGTCATTTTGTATTTTAGACTTTGGTTGGTTTGCTCTGTTTGGCTGGCAGATCTCATCTAATTACAATATATTTTTCATTTGTGTTTTAAAATAGCAATCCAAACCCACTGTTATTATAACATATGTGGTAAGTTGTTGTTCCTGGGGTGATAATAAATTCGTGGCGATCCATTCACATCCTCATGGGTTGGAATTAATCTTTCTCCTCTGATTTCCCACTACACTTTGTGCTTCTATTATTGTGCTTAGCATAATTTACTTTGTAGTGGAGCTATTTGGGAATGCATCTGTCTCCCCAGCTAGATCATGAGGACAAAAATTATCTTGAATTTTTGTCTGTTTCAGTATGTTTTGCAGTCCCTACATCACACAGCCCACTGATTTGTACTTAGTATGGACACAATCAATATTGATAGTGGAATCAAGTCGATCACTTGCACATTTGGCTGCAGAACACCTTAGAGCAAAGAGGCCCATCTGTCAATCAAAGCTATGATCTTTGCTTCATTAACACCAGGGCTAAGCAATGAGGTAATACGTTAGTGACAAAGAGCTTCATGCTCCACATACCACACATTAGATGGTAGATTATATAATTCCTTAAGCAGCAGAAATCTTTTGCTAAGTAAGAGGCTCTGAGGTGGCAATACAGATCCATAATTTTATTTAGTCTATGTAAAGACTTGAACCCAAGTATCTCCTTCCTGGCTTTTTTTTTTTTTTTTTAATCCCCTAAGGCTGCTCCAGTACTAATTATTTTTTTCAAAAGCTAGAGTGTTTCACTAAGCTGTTTGCTGTTCATTTTGGCCATCAGTACTGGTACAAGAGCCAGTCTAAGACTGTGGCACATGGCTATGACTTCTTTAATTGGCCAGTGTTATTTTCTGCAGGAACTATATCATTAGTCTTTTGACTCAAAGATTAAGCATTCATTCTCCAGGCTGGATTTTCTGCCATTCACAGGAGATAAGTTTGGCTTGTTAGTGGCGATGATAACTTTCTGTATGCTAGCTCTACTTTTCCTCTGTTACATTTTTGGGAGATGTTGACATAAAAAAGAATGGAAGAGACTGTCCTCCGTCATGCTCCATCTGGCCCTGCTGGTTACTTGGCTGCTGAGGCAGCGCATACATTTGGTGGACTGATAAGGAATGGGAAATCCACGATATTAATAACGATCCTCTTCTCTGAAGCAGAAATCCTTCCAGTTTAGCATGTCTCTTACAAACAATCCATGTCGGGAGGGGGCTGAGAGAGACTCAGTGGAGAAAACAAAATAGAAGTGACTACATTATGCATTTGGAATTAAAGACCAAACAGAACACTGTTAAGATGGCATGTTCTTAACAGCTGCAATTATTGAATGTCTAGTATGATAAACCAATAGAACACGGTGCCCATTCTTAAGAGGCTCTTGGTATTTAGGGACACAGCTCCAGTACTTTAGTCACCTCATGCGAAGAGCTGACTCATTGGAAAAGACCTGATGCTGGGAGGGATTGGGGGCAGGAGGAGAAGGGGACGACAGACGATGAGATGGTTAGATGGCATCACTGACTCGATGGACATGGGTTTGAGTAAATTCTGGGAGTTGGTGATGGACAGGGAGGCCTGGTGTGCTGCGATTCATGGGGTTGTGAAGAGTCGGACACGACTGAGCGATTAAACTGACTGACTGAGACTCATGTAGACATATTCCTATAAAGTAGCTGGGTAAGAGTCATTTCTAAAACTCCATAGAAGAAGTCTGTCTCTTTTAGGTTGGAAGAGACCCAAGACATTTTGGTAGTGATTGCAGTAAAAACAGAATAGCCCATTGGAAATTTGGATGAAATTAACATGCTTATCTGGAAGAATTATGATTTTTCTACAATAGGAAAGATCAAATTGAAAAAGAAATTCTGAAATGTAGCTCAGAAGGTCTTTGAGTACTTGATTTTTTTTTTTTTTTTTTGAGTACTTGATTTTTAACTATTCTTCAAGAGACTGAAAAACTCATTTTTATTTTCCATGGGAATTCTAGTCATAACTAAATAAAAAGTGAGAATTATATGGATGAAGTGGTGTGGTTTTTAATTCAGAAATTCTGGGCAGCATGGAATTATGACTTTAGAGGGCCCTAGGCACCTTGCTTTTTTAGGGCCTGTCCACCAATAAAAAATAATGCCAATTATCAAAATTATACTTGGTGACTGTGTTCCTATATAAGAAGTATAATCCAAGGTAGTTTATATTATTATTATATCAGTTCAGTTCAGTCGCTCAGTCGTGTCTGACTCTTTGCAACTGCAGGGCACCAGGCCTCCCTGTCCATCACTAACTCCCAGAGGCCACCCAAACCCATGTCCATTGAGTCAGTGATGCCACCCAACCATCTCATCCTCCGTTGTCCCCTTCTCCTCCTGCCCTCAATCTTTCCCAGCATCAGGGTCTTTTCAAATGAGTCAGCTCTTTGCATCAGGTGGCCAAAGTATTGGAGTTTCAGCTTCAAAATCAGTCCTACCAATGATCACCCAGGACTGATCTCCTTTAGGATGGACTAGTTGGATCTCCTTGCAGTCTAAGGGACTCTCAAGAGTCTTCTCCAACTATATTATTTATATGCTTATATATAGAATAGGCTTCCCTGGTAGCTCAGCTGGTAAAGAATTCCCCTGCAATATAGAAGACCCAGGTTCTATTCTCAGGTTGGGAAGTTCCCCTGGAGAAGGGATAGATTACTCACACCAGTATTTTTGAGCTTCCCTGGTGGCTCAGATGGTAAAGAATCTGCCTGCAGTGTGGGATGTCTGGGTTTGATCCCTGGGTTGGGAAGATTCCCTGGAGGAGGGCATGGCAACCCACTCCAATATTCTTGCCTGGAGAATCCCATGGACAGAGGAGCCTGACAGGCTACAGTCCATGGGGTCTCAAAGAGTCGAACATGACTGAGTGACTAAGTGTAGCACAGCACAACACATACAGAAAAAAAAATAATATATATATGTATATATATGTATATGAGTATATATGTTTATAATTTTTATTCTTGTGTACTGTGCCTAATGGATGAATCTACCTACCCACCTGTCATTGGAGGTAGGGCCTGGCCAATAGCACTTTTAGACCTCCACGTGGTTGAGAATCTCTGCTTTAGGAGTTACCCCCTAACCTACAAGGGCCTTGGAATACCTTTTAGAAGTGTCTGCCTCTTTTGTTTCCTTCATCTTCCAGTTTTCATAAGCCACCCACTCTCCATATGAAATACACCTGGTTGGGGGACATGGCAGAATGGGTATACTACTAAGATTGCCAGATTTAGCAAAAAAGAATGCAGGATGCCTAGTTAAATTTGAATTTCAGACAAATTTATGTGTAGGAAAAACTTATACTAAAAAGTATTTATTGTCTCTCTGAAATTCAAATTTAACTAGGTATCCTGTGTTTTACCTGGCAACTCTATACTTCTTTTATTCTTGGAAACCAAGTTACTTTTTCCTCATAAGCTACACTTTCTGATTAATACGCTATGCACTTTTACAGTGTTTCCCAATGAATATTCTGTAGACTGTTAATGGGACTCACAAAGAAAAGAATTGCATGGTCTAAGGTATTTTTTTTTCAAGGGGGCTCTCTTGAATTCTTCCATATGACAAAGCTCATCATGACTTTCCAAGAGCAGGAGGTAGAAACATGTCCCAAATTTGTTAAACTACCATGAGTGACTTCCTTTCTCCTGGAATATCTTGCAAGACTGAGACTTCTGATGGAATACATACAGTATCCTGCCAAGGGCCAATGTGCTTTTATTTATGAAGAGTCTGATGGATATTTTGAACCTGCCTCACTGATCTACTTTTCTTTCCCTTTTTGTTCTTATTGACTTCTGTGATGACTAGTACATTGCAAGGTGAAATTCAGCTTTCTCTTTTATCTCAAGTGTTTTATAGTCTCCCTTTGTGACTGGGGTAAGGTTTAGGTAGAGCTGGATTTCACAGTTTAGGGTCTATGGAATCAAGGATTTTACCTTTTAAAAAAAATTAAAAATTTTTTATTTTATTGAATATAGTTGATTTACAATGTTGTGTTATTTTCTGCTATACAGTGGAGTGATTCAGTTATACATATATATATTCTTTTTCATGTTCTTTTCCATTATTGTCTATTATGGAATACTGAATATAGTTCCCTGTGCTATACAGTAGGACCTTGCTGTTTGTCCATTATATAATAGTTTTAATCTGCTAATCTCAAACTCCTAATCAATTTCCCCCCTCCCCTCCTCCTCCATGGCAACCACAAGTCTGTTCCCTCTGTCTGTGAGTCTGTTTCTGTTTTTTCTGTTTTGTAGACATGTTCATTCGTGTCATATTTTAGATTCCACATATAAGTGATGTCATATGGTATTTGTCTTTCTGACAACTTAGTATGATAATATTTAGGTTCATCCATGTTGCTACTAATGGAATAATTTCATTCTTTTTTATGGCTGAGTAGTATGCCATTGTATATATGTAGCATGTCTTCTTTATCGTGGATTTCATCTTATTTTTGAATAAAGGGCACCTGGGGCAGGTGTACAGGGCCAGCTACATAATTAGTGGGGCCAAGAATAAACTGAGGATGTAGGGACCCTAGTTCAGAAATTATTAAGAATTTCAAGATGGCAACAGGTAGATCATTAACCAACTATGAAATCCTTCTATGTACAGTGTCCTTCTGAGTGAGTGCCCACACAGGTAGCACACTCATGAAGTCAGCCTTGCAGGAGCACCATCCTCAGTGCCAAGACACTAAGAGTCTTCACCCAGGGAACTCCAGGAAGAGTTTTCAAAGCTTAATAATCAAAACTATCTTCATAGTTACCAAGAGGTCATAAACAGATGCAATATAACTAGATTAGGCCCCAGAAGATATAGAATTTTGATATTTTATTCATTGCGGATTTTTGCATTAATTTTGAATTTTATAAACATTGTATTAAAATGTTATTTATATTGATTTTGATGCTGTCGTAGTCTGCTCAGGCTGCTATCACAAAGAAACCTAGACTGGGTAGCTTAAACAACAGAAATTCACTTCTCCCAGTTCTAGAAGCTGTAAGCCCAAGGTCAATGTGCCAATTTGGTTTCTGGTGAAGGAGGACTCTCTTCCCAGCCTGCAGATGGCTACCTCTCACTGCGTCCTCACAAGACCCTTCTTTGGAGCACAAACTGGAGGAGCGAAGGAGACACACAGAGAGAGATCTCTTCCTCATCTCATAATGCCACTAATACTGTCATGAGGGACACAACCTCATGACCTAATCTCACTCTATTTACATCCCAAAGGCCCTATCTCCAAAAACCATCACACTGAGTCAAGACTTCAGTTACAAAGTTTTTGGAGTGCAGACATTTATTTAGTTTATAACAGAAATGTGTGAATGTGTTAGTTGCTCAGTTGTGTCCACCTCTTTGCAACCCCATGGACTGTAGCTCACCAGGCTCCTCTGTCCATGAAATTCTCCAGGCAAGAATTTTGGAGTGTGTAGCCATCCCCTTCTCCAGGGGATCTTCCTGACCCGATGATTGAACCTGGATCCCCTGCATTGCAGGTGGAATCTACCATCTGAGCCACCAAGGAAGCCCCCACTTTATAATAGGCACCCCCCTAAAGTTTGTTCTGGGGTGAATGCTTATTCACATGCCCCTAACCCTAGCCTAGCAAATGGTGATGAAAAATTATGATCTATTTTATTTACTTTAAAACATAGTTTAGAAAGGGAAATATTTTCTTCCTTTATTTCTGTTTTACAAGCCAAACACAGAGCTACATATATATTACATAGATACATACACACACCCCAATGAATAAATATGACTTCATGGAAATAGTTGGCACAAAAATCTAGAATCATCCTTATAAGAATGCTTCAAATGGAAATGAAAAATATTAGGCCAAACTATTTGTGATTAGAATTATACTTATTTCATATGAGTGTTTTTTTTTTTCCAAGAAAGGCAAATCCTAAAAAATAGTTGTGGCCAAACATGTTTTATCTGCTAATTTATCTGCTATATTTTTTTATTTTCTCCATATGAAAGCAGTTACTTGGTTAATCATAACATCTGAATAATGCAAAAGAGGCTGTTCTTATTTAACAAATCACAGCTTTAGTTATTTTCTTAAGTTTCTGGACCACTGTTGATTTATTTATTTTTTCTTTTTTTTTCTTTTTTTCTTTTTGGAATTTCTGCTTACTTGTAGTGGCCATCTGTTTCCGAGTGCCAAGAGTCATCTCTGTATATTTTGGCAAAATGCTCTTCTTTTCTTTGGCAGACGAGCCCTGTTCAGCCCACATGCTTTCAGTGGTCCTAAATTCACCTCCGGAGATAGGTTAGACCCGGGGCCCAATTCAGGCCAGTCAACAAATTCAGTTCCCTGAATGGAGGGCATGCTTGGGGATCAGTATGTGACCCAAGTGAGCCCAGTGAGAGTCAGTTCCAGGTTTCTGATGAAACTATTGGAAAAAGACACTCTTTTTTTTTGATCACTGAAGCTGCAGAGCTAGACGAATGTCAGTCTGGAGCTGCTCATGCCATCCTGACCACTCCTGAGGGGAAGCTGATAGAAGAAGATGCACACACCAAGGGAGAGAGGCCAAGACATGGTGAAGATCCCTAACGGCATTTTTTGAACCCCTGGATCAAGCCATATCTGAAGCCAGATACCTCAGACTTTTAGTTGTGATAACAATAAATTTAAAAATTCTGGGATGGACTGGGAGTTTGGGGTTGGTAGATGCAAACTCTTACACTTAGAATGGATAAATAACAAGCTTCTGATGTGTAGCACATGGAACTATACTCAATATTCTATGATAAACCATAAAGGAAAAGAATATAAGAAAGAATGTATATATGTATATATATATATATATATGCATGTGTGTGTACATATCACTGAGTCACTTTTGCTTTACAACAGAGATTGACACATTGAAAATTGACTCTACTTTAATAAAAAATGTAAAAAAAAAAATCTGATTTAAGTTTCTGTCACTTACCACCAACAGTACTGACAAAATTTAATGCACAAAAATGTCAGAATTGGAGATGTGATGATTATATTGCAAAAGTGGCCTTTTAGAAATACCAGAGTCAGTCTGAAGGCTCTTTAATTGATATCTTCCTTAGACTATGTTAGATGCCTCCATATAAGTACCTGGACTGCTATGCTTTCACAAAGAATTATAAGTACCTGCTCACCTGTCTGTCTCTTCTCTTGGACTGTGTGAGTTCCTTTGTGGTATCTGTTTGTTAGTTTGCTTTTTGGCTGCATGGCATGTGGGATCTTAGTTTCCTGATCAGAACTGAACCATGTTCCCTGCAGTGGAAATGGGAAATCTTAACCATTGGACCACCGAGAAAGTCTGTGAAAGCCCCTCCGGAGACTGCTTTTGGGCTCAAGGGCATTCATTTGAGGCTTACTGCTAGGCTCTATTGGGTGCTTTATTCCATTATTCAATTGTCACTACAATCCTATGCTAAATCCTATACTAAAGTATCTCTGCCTTTTTTTTTTTTTTTAATTGTATCCTTGTGCCTGGCTTGTAGTGCTATGTGTCAGGGGTCAACTATGTAACTTGGAGTTTTCTGAACTTAATTCTCTTTAGAATGCATATTAAAACTCAAAACAACCGAATCATTTCTTTAGAATGGAGGTGAATAAACTTTTCTCTCAAAGGGCAGATGGTAAAAATTTATAAAAGCTTTGCAGGTTATATAGGATCTCTTGTACTGTTGTAATATGAAAGCAGCCTTATACAATATATAAACAAAAGAGCATGACTATTTTCCAACAAAATTCTATTTATAAAATTCGAATTTCATACAGTTTTCACATTATAAAATAGTAATTTTTCTCTTCATATTTTTCAACTATTTAAAAAGGCAAAACCATTCTTAACTCTTGGCCTGTACAAAAACAGGTGGTGGACTGAATTTTGCCTATAGGCAGAAATTTGCGTGGTTTAAACTTAGACCAACACTTTCTAATAGAAACATAATGGGAGCCACATATGTCACTTAAAATTTTCTGGTACCCATAGTTTAAAAAAGGCAATAAGAAACAAGTGAAATTGATTTCAATAAGATATTTGAATTCTTCCAATATAACCAAACTATTACCATTTCAATTTGTATTCAATATATAAATTCATTAATGAGGGGTTTTGCATTCTTTGTTTTTGTGTTGTTCTATACTTGGTGTATATTTTACATTATAGCACTCTCCCATTTGTATGTTAAGTTTTCACCAGGAATACTTGATCTGTATTTAGATTTCATAAAATTTACAGTTAAAAAGTATTTTTACATACACAAGTTGTTAGAAAACATTTTTAAAGGTTTTCTGGTAGTTGAAATTTTAAAATTTAAGGTAATTAACTTTAAATTAGAATTTAAACATGCGCAATTTAGTTTCCCAATTACTCCAGTCAGTTTCAAGGATTCCGTAGATATTATATTGAACAGCACAGACTAAGTACAAGAGGTTTTTTTTTTTTTTTTAATGAGAGTATTTTCACTGGCATGGTTTAGAATTGCTAGTAAAATGGAGATTATAGAAAGCAGATTGAATATGTCAGTGTTTTAAATCTTTTAAAAATCTCTACCAGGACTTCCCTGGTGGTCCAGTGGTTGAGACTTTGCCTACCAATGCAGGTGGCATGGGTTCGATCCCTGGTCAGGGAGCTAAGATCCCACATACCTCTCAGCCAAAAAAACAAAACATAAAACAGATGCAACATTGTAAAAAATTCAATAAAGACTTTAAAAATTGTCCACATCAAAAAATTGTCAAAAACAAATAAATTTAAAAAAAAATTCTCTACAGACAATGTTTCCCCCCTTGCCTGTACTCGGGCTTGGAACATAGTGACCAAGTAAGAGAAAAATATGAGAGATTGCCAAAGAGGCATCTAGTTGTGGATCATGTATGGCCTGGCAAGCCTTGGTGAGGATTTCAGACTTTCTTTTAAGTGTGACAGGCAGTCACTGGAGGGTCTGGAGCTGCTGTTGGAGAAGAAAATTTATAAGAGGGCAGAAGTATGGTGGTGGAAGTGTTAATCACTCCATCATGTCCAACTCTTTGTGATCCCATACAGTGTAGCTCACCAGGCTCCTCTATCCATGGAATTCTCCAGGAAAGAATATTGAAGTGGGTTGCCATTCCCTTCTCCAGGGCATCTTCCAAGCCCAGGGATCAAACCTGGGTCTCCCGCATAGTAACAGCAGATTCTTTACCATTTGAGCCACCAGGGAAGCCCTTGGCAACCCACTCCAGTATTCTTGCCTGGAGAATACCATGGACAGAGGAGCTTGGCAGGCTATAGTCCACAAAGTCATAAAAAGTAACACACACTGAAGCAACTTAGCATGCATGCATGTATGGTGGAGGAAGTCTTGAGGCAAAAGCAGTGTCGGGTGAGAGACATGGTGGGTGCAGAGCTGTGATGGTGGGAAAGTGAGTGGGGTACCTGAGATTCTAAGTTGAAGGAGGCACTCACCCTTAGGGTCATGTGAGCACTGGTGTCCAATCCTAGGGGCGGTCATCTCCTTACATTTTGGCCCTATGATGGCTTAGATATAGGAAGTGAGGGAGGTCACCAGAATTTGAATCTATTTTAAAGGAAAGGCTCACAGAATCTACTGCCAAATTGGATATGAAATATGAGAAAAATAGGGGACTGAAGCTGACACTACATTTTTTATTTTCAGTGTAAATCTGGCCAGCCCCCAGGGTAGCCTGCACTGCTCTTCCTCTTCATTGCCAAGTTTACCAGAGCACAGAGTACTTTTGAAAATAGGAATTTCAACTAAACACATTTTGCAATTGCACAGCCTCAATCTCCTTCATTGTAACAAAGATCACACTGTATATAAAGCTGGACAGTTTATGGTTCCACTTCATTATGAACCAACACAGAGCTGGCTTGTCCTTAATACCACTTATAAAAAGTCCCAGGGTACCATGGCTGCATGAACCTGTTTTCACCCCATTGAATACAAGGCTGCTCTGACCCATCACCCCGTCAAATGGGGCATCAGCCCATCCCTCCTGCTCTAGGTCTGTAATGGAAATGCACACTTGTTCTTATCCCCCTCCCCCCCCACCATCTCCAGCCCTCTTAGATTCCATTTTACAACACACAAAGCAAGATAGCCTTTGTTAAAAAGTTTAATGTGCTTAATTAGTTGAATTGGTTGGGCTAATTAGAATACCAATTAGAACTGGCAGGGCTATCGTTAATTTGAAAGTGCTGTGGTCTAGTGTTAATCGCTATTAAACCTTATAGTTTGTGAAAGATAGGGAGAGGATGAATTCACAAAATACTATTTGAAATGTTAGAGGTCGGTGGTCAGAAGGAGCCTGCCAGTCACTGAGGATTCCAAGGAGGCAAAACCCACAGAGAAGTGCAGTTGCTGAAGACTTGGGCCCTGCATGGGGCATAAGTGCTTCCCTTTTCAGAAAAAATGTTAAAAGCCTGCAGTGTGTTTTACTAAAATAGCCAAAGTGTTTAATTCACCTAATGGACTAGTGATCTGGAATGATTCTTTTAAAAATTCAGTTTAAGTTAGCAAAGCACACAAAAAAGTTTCTGCTGTTAGCAGAGCTGTGTGTCCCTTTTGGGTTGTAACTTTCTAAATATAAAGATCAGCCCTCACCATGAAACCTCTTTTGTTTCTGATCACTGTCTGAATAGGAAATTAAATCACAAAAACAAAAAATCAAAGCCTTAGTACAAAAGAAAAGCCATGTTTGGACTGTAGTCTTGCATGAGTCTGTATTTTCATGTCTCATTTGGAGATGGTTAAATGGATAAGCAAATCTTAATTTATGTCTTCCGACAAGTTTAAAAATCACTCCTCGTTTTCTCAACAAGCAAATATGGAATGGACAATTATAGCTATTCCTGCCGTACATTTTCTGAGATACAACTTGATTTTCCCTCTATTCCAGTGATAAAGACAGAAGGTATTGCCATCCATTATCGTTGCTGGTATCCTCTCAATATATCTGTGATACATTTCCAAAAAATAAACCATGCAGTTTATAGAAACAAATAGAAAGATATATTTCATCATATGTATTATGGCACTGTTAGGAAACAAGGAATCTTTTTAAACGGTGAATTGCTCTACAAAGGATATAAAAACATTTAACTCAATAGCTACCTCAAATCTTGGAGGTATATGGAGAATAAATTTAAAGCACACAGACCAACAAATACATGAGTGACTGAATGCCTACCAGTTTAGTATTTGTGTATAAAAATTTGTAGGTGAAGAAAAACTTTATAACCAAGAATTTGCTCTCAGTTTGTCTTAGGATCTCTGGTGACATCTGTTTAGATATAATAAAGTTCCATCTAGTTAAGTTCCAGGGGAGATTATGAAGACCCATTTCACCTTGATCAAATGCCCTTATATTACAGCCATTGTGCTAGATGCTTGCCCTAGGAACAGGAGAGCACATTGTTGAAAAAGACCTAGATAAGGTATACCAGGAAAGACTATAACGGACAGCAAAACACATAAACAACAACAAAAATTGATAATGGATCAAAACGGACTTGTTGCCTTTCATCATGGATTCATACCACATTAAGGCTTTGTCTCACCACTAATATCTCTTACATTTTTTTTAACTTCTTTATTGAATTTGCTATAATATTGCCTCTGTTCCATGTTTTGGCTTTGGGACCACAAGGCACTTGGGATCCTAACTCCCCAAAACAGGGATCCAGCTTGCACCCCCTGCATTGGAAGGTGAGGTCTTAACCACTGGATAGCCAGGGAAGTGTCTGCATTTGTTTTTAATCAAACTCACCAGCTCCAGTTCTTTAGGACTACTGGTCATATGTTAGCTTTAGGTTATGGTTGAAAATAACATTCAAGCTACTTGTTTAGTCTTATTTTGAATGTCTATGTGAAAAATAAGTAATTCTGGGGAGGTAAAGTCCTGGGTGTTCATTGGAAGGACTGATGCTGAAGCTGAAACCCCAATACTTTGGCCACCTCATGCGAAGAGTTGACTCGTTGGAAAAGACCCTGATGCTGGGAGGGATTGGGGGCAGGGGGAGAAGGGGATGACAGAGGATGAGATGGCTGGATGGCATCACCGACTCGATGGGCATGAGTTTGAATAAACTCCTGGAGTTTGTGATGGACAGGGAGGCCTGGCGTGCTGCCATTCATGGGGTCGCAAAGAGTCGGACACGACTGAGCGACTGAACTGAACTGAACTGAAAATGCCAAAGAGTTAAGTACCAGAGGGTTTTGTTTAAGCACTGAGAAAGGAAGAAACCAAGACAAGGGAAGTGCAGACCCCAAGTAAAAGTTTGAACTGGGGACTATACCGATCCACTGGTCATTTTTGTTTTCTTTTGTCTTATTTGACTGCATTTCAAGTTACTTATTTCTTTGCATATGTTTTGGAGCAGCTTTTTTACCTTGTAGGCACATTTCTTGATGAATGTTTTCTATAAAGTAAAAGTAAAAGTCACTTAGTCATGTCTGACTCTCTGCGACCCCATGGACTGTAGCCTGCCAGGCTCCTCTGTCATGGAATTTTCCAGACCAGAATACTAGAGTGGGTAGACATTCCCTTCTCCAGAGGATCTTCCCAACCCAGGGATCGAACCTAGGTCTCCTGCATTTCAGCTGGATTCTTTATCATCTGAGCCACCAGGGAAACCCATCAAATCATAAATGGCTTCATTAATTCATCCATGCAGTGATTTAACAAGCATTTATTTTTTATTGTATATCAGGTAGTGTGCCAGGCTCTAAGATACAAAGAAGCAGATATAAGATAGGTATGTCTAAAAAAGTGATTGGTCTAAGAAGTGAGGTGAGGATATAAGAGATAGTTAGAATACTGCCTGTCAAGCAGTATGCTGGGGCAAGGGCCAAGTGCGTCGGAGGACAAAAGATGAGTTTGCCTGTGGGCAGAGTTGGGGAGGTGAAGTCTGAGGGAGTTTTGAAGGGCAAGTAGGGCCACTGTAGGATGGCTGTCCCCTGGAATGTGCCAGGCAGAGGCCCTGGCTTAGGGTGTGTGGTCAGGGAGGCATCTGATGTTATTTGAACATGGAAAATATAATGCAAAAAAAAAGATGAGATGAATAAAAGTACAACTCTAATGTAATATGCATGTATATTTCCTTTCTAGAATCTCTCTAGTTTACAAGGACAGGAGTTGACCCTCAACATTACTAATTGTGTGGTTTAGAAAGTTATCTAATAAATTAACAAAGCTCAGTGGTAATTTTCATCTACAAAAAAAATGGGTAGAATTGAGCTAAAGTGACATATTTTCAGAAATTTCTCTTGAAAGTAAAAGTCACTCAGTCGTGTCCAACTTTTTGTGACCCCCATGGACTATATGGTCCATGGAATTCTCCAGGCCAGAATACTGGAGTGGGTAGCTTTTCCCTTCTCCAGGGGATCTTCCCAACCCAGGAATCGAACCCAGGTCTCTCCCACATTGTAGGCAGATTCTTTACCAGCTGAGCCACAAGGGAAGCCCAAGAATACTGGAGTGGGTAGCCTTTCCCTTCTCCAAGGGATCTTCCCAACCCAGGGATCAAACCAGGGTCTTCTGCATTGCAGGCGGATTCTTTACCAACTGAGCTATCAGGGAAATTTCTTTTACCTTCTGTAAAAGGTAGATGACACCAAGGAAAGTATATACAATTCATTTCAGTGTTAGAATGTATGTTAAGAAAACAAATGAAATAATTTTTATTCCCCTTTTGGTTTGACTTGAGGCTAAATGTATCTGTTTAAAGAAATTTCCCAGCTGGCTCAATGGTAAAGAACCCGCCTGTCAATGAAGGTGACACTTGTTTGATCCCTGGGTCGGGAAGATCCCCTGGAGAAGGAAATGGCAACCCACTCCAGTGTTCTTACCCAGAAAATCTCATGGACAGAGGAGCCTGGCCGGCTGCCGTCCATGAGGTCACAAGAGAGTCAAACATGACTTAGCGACTGAAAACAGCAACAGAATCCTAAAGAAGGCATTCTCACCAAGTCAGGCTCTCTCCAATTGTGATGTGCATCCTTACCCTGAAAATAGCTTTAGTGAAGTCAAATCAATCAAGATGCTGTTTATCATTCATCCTTATTCCCCAACCTTCCTGGAAATTTTTGAGCAGATCCCTCATTTTACTATGGGTGCTTAATGTCTATTATTTGAAGTGTGTGTGTCTGCATGTCTGTGAGTATGTTTATAGTTTATTTGCCTCATGTCATCTTGCAGAAATGGATTCACTCAGTCAACTAGCTAGGAGAGCTTTGAGCTCAGCTATCAGCTGGAGAAACAAAGAAACTGCAATCAGAGCCCCCTGAAGGGAAGGTAGTGTAGCCTGCAGTCCCCTGAGGGGCTTCATCAGCACTAAAGAACTGTTTTGACAGAACCACTGAATTAGGTGCAGGAGTCAGATTCCTGGGACATCAAACCAGGACAGATTTCCCGTTCACCCACAAACAACACAGACCCCTCTGCCTTTGGGGAATAGGAGGAGCCCGGTCTGAGGGGAGTGCTGACTTCCAGGGTTGGTTGGAATAACTTGCTGTAGGCAAAAGGGCAAGGAACATTGAGTAGCAGAAATGGAAGCAAATAATTTACTATTTTTTTTTTTTAAATTGTGAACCCTGATGTCTGGCCCCAGATATTTGAGCATATTCTCCATTCTTCTAACAAAAGAAACACACATGCTTATTCCACCCTTTTCCGCCTCATCTGGCAGCCGCTTTCTGGTCCAGCAGACACTAACATCTAATGAGTCAAACTTCTCATTTTCAGACTAATCAGTCGGCTGCACTAATTGCAAATGCAAATATGCAAATTTATATTAATTAATTACTCTGCTAATTAGTTCTGCGGTCTTTTTTGGGTAATAAATCATTGTGCAGTGGAAGGGAAACAAGTCCTGTCCCATTTCGCTCCACATAAAAATTTAATGTACTCATGGAAAAATATATATATAAAAAAGACACCCCGAGTTGATCACTGTGCTTCCACTGACGAGTCCCCTCCAGAAAAGGTGCAATTGTGAGAGGGCTTTCACATCTTCAGCAAATGCCATCACTAAGGTGCCTGTTAGCAATTTAATTATCACATTATGAGCTTCAGAAAAAGCCAGTTTGCTGTGCTGCAGGCTGTGACATGGAGCTCGGCAGTTCACCCACTTTGCAGCAAAACACTTATAAATAAAATGAGAATATAGAGATGGAATCACATTTCTTTGCTGAGAAACTATAGCTTGGAATCCAACATTTTCAACGTTTTTGTTGTTATTGTCATTGGTTCAAGCCAAAGTTACCACCTTGTTTTCCATGCCCTTGAATGAAAAGTTTTCTTTCAGGTGTAGAGACTCAGTGGACTGTGTGGTGGGGAAGGGGGTTCAGGACAAGCTCCTGGAAAGGAAACCATCTTTCACAATGTCTAGGAGGTATATTGTGTCCACTCAGACATATTTATTTAGTAAATCTTGCTGGTGACCTACTATGTCTCCATCTACTTATCTTGGGGGATAGTGTGATATGTCAGTGACATATGGGAAACACTCTCTCCCAGTTAGCCTGTGAATTCTTTGAGGATAAGAAGCCGTGTTGGATTTATCTCCCTGTTCTTTGTCCAGATAAAGCACTCAATAAGTATTTGCTGAATGATTGAATGAATGAATGGCTGCAGCCTTCAAGAACCTCAAGTCTACTGAAGGTGACAATAACTGTTATTCATGTACAGTCTTGCCTTTGTTATTAGGTAAGTGCCAAATGAAACTCACTGATTAGGAAATGAGAGGAGGAGCCATGGAGGTTGAGATTTAAATCCTCATGTATTAAAGTTCCCTTCATTTCCTTCTTCTCAACCAGAAGTTTCTATTTTAATTCCCCATGCTGTTTCTTCTCTATTGTTCCTTCTCCACATGGGATTGCTTTATTTTATTTGAACAATAAAAAGGGAACTGCTGTCATTATAGCTGGGCAATTGGCATTGGAACTCTGGCTCACCCGTTACTGGTTTTGTAATCTTGGGCAAGACATTTAACCTCATGGAGTCAAGTTTCTTTACCTGTGAAAATGGAAGTGGTGGGTTCCTCATCAGGTATATAGTCAGGAGGCTCAGCACCCAGTCCTCACCCACTCAGCTGTTCTCTATGTGACTTTACTTTTTATTATTTATAAAATTTATTTACTTTTAATATTTTTGAAAAAATTTGAGATGTAGGACACACATATGTGATACAGAACTCAAAAAGTATAGTCTTTTTCCTTGACCCCTAGCCTCTCTGTCCCTTCCCTGGGACAACAACTAATTCCTGTGTGTCCTTCCAGATGTCGTCACTTGTGTGTGTATTTCCCCACACACAATGAATGAATGATAGCATACCATGATCCTCGTCTGCATCTTACTCATAACCTATAAGTTGGATGCTTTCCATTGTATAAGAGTACGGGAATTTACTTGTATTAACCACCGATTGATGCACATTTCAGTTTCCAATTTTCAACTACTATAGATAAGGCTGCAGTTAATATTCTCGTATATAAAACACATCACCCATATGGAGGTAGATCTGGAGGGTGACACCTCAAAATAGAACTGTTGGATCAAAGAATACATGCTTCTCAAAATCTCAGTTCCTCAGTTTTCTTATTGACAAAATGGAGATAACAGTGCTCCTTTTCTCAGACCTGGTTGTTGGGAAGAACTGAGATACTTAACGGACAGTCCTTAGTATTGTTATTTGTTATTTTATTCTCAACATCAACATTAGTAGTTTTGCTTTCACTACCTCATGGCTTTATTTTGAGGGCAAAAGGAGACCACAGTTCTGAAAGTACTGTGTGTGTATATAGAGCTATGCCAATGTTAGTCCTATGTTAGTCAGCAATAGGAACCTGTTTTGCTTTTCCTACTCTGTTTTCTCAGGTTTTTGTGCCATGGTGGCCTCTTGTGCTAAGACTTCACATTGTTTCAGTTCATAGAAATATTTTGTGAGTGCTTTTGAAGGTTTTTCTAAAGCTTCAGATATTTCTGTACATGTAACATGCTTAATAAAAATAAGACTAATACTAACTTCATTCCCCTAAATTAGTCACATGCCTAAGGTGTAGAACAAGAAAAAGTTAAAAACATGAGTGATGGGAAATGAGAATGCAAACCAAGGAACTAAATGAGGGAGACAGGAAGTGAAGAAAAGAACCAGGGATGGAGAAAAGGGAATAGGAAGGAACCTGGGTAGATGATCAGTTGGATTGCAGGGCACCAAAGGGGAAGGTGTAACCAAAGTCCAGGACCCAGAGAGCTGCCAGCAGAGGAGATGGTTGAATGGATGATCTGAACATTTGATTAGCCTAGAGCGTGCACAAATCCTCACTGCCCTTCTGGATCATATTGCCATTGTTCGCCAAGCAGTGGGCCTCCTTCCTGTTTCTTCTTTCCACTCCATGCATGAGTTGATTCCAGGACTTCTACTTTATCCCCTCCTCTACTCTCTTTGAACTTTTCCCGCTGTGTTCAATATCTTCCCAAAGTTTCAGTGTCCACTAGTAGGTGACTGTCTAGCTGAGCACCTTAGTGCTATGTTTTAAGTCACCAACAGAGCACTGAAAAGTCATCCTTAAATGATGTGTTCATTTCCAGCACAACTTACCTGCAATCAATCTCATCCTCTCTCTGAAATGCCTTTTCCTTATTATATTTCCATGGATGTTAATAAACTGTAAATAACTTATGTCTTTGCATATGCCCCATCAGTAAGTACAGCATTGTGCAGTAGTCTGTACCTAACAACTGCTTGTCCATTGACAATGGGTGAATCCCAAGTGTCTCCCATGCTTGTGACAGCCCCCATCTTCCCCAGCACAGCTCACTTCTCTTATTTTCTATTTTGATATGAACACAATTTGGAGATTACTTTCTCAAAAATGAGACAGTCTTTTGAATGTTTCATGGCATGTGCTGGATGATTAACAATTCTTCAGCAGAAGCCTTCAATCTGCTGGTCTCAGAACAACCTTGGGAAAGGCCAGTTGACACACTTACCAAGTGTGTTTACGTGAATGGGAGAATTCAAACCCTTCCATTCTGCAGGGCATATAGCTGTGCTCTACAGGGCCCAAAGGGGAGAGCTGGGCTAATTATTTATTTTATGTGAGAGCCTGAGTGCACTATCTTAGAACATAATTAGACTGATAAAAATGAATTGTGATGCAGATTTTAAGAATATGAAAGGATATGGCTCAAATCTGGAGAACTGAACCTTCAAAATCCCCTCTGAAAAAAATATTATTAATAAATTCCTTATGAAGGTGAAATGGAGAAAACCATAAATATATTTCTTCAGATAATTAAATTAAAAACCCTATGCCACATACTAGATGTATTTTGTATTTGTCGGGCTTTTTAGAAAAAAAGAAAACTTTTTCAATAGATTGTTTTTCTCTAACCCCTGTTTTAGAAAGGAAATTATTCAGTTTTGTTTTTTGTTTTCAGTCTCACATTATTTTTTAACAATCAGCTGTAGTTAAACAATGATACTAATGAAGTGGGATTGAATATTTCATGTCCCCAAATGACCAATTGACTTATTGTTAGAAACTTTGTCCTCTGTATGCCTGCACTGTAGCCATCTCCTCTGAAAATACATGCCACTGGATGTCAGAAGAAATATATTAGGTTTCCAGGAAAAGTAATTTAAAATCCTTACCCCTTTAAAACTATTATTTTATATTCATGGTTTATAGTTGTTGTTCAGTCGCTTGTCCTGTCCGACTCTCTGCGACCCCATGGACTGCAGCACACCAGGGTTCCCTGTCCTTCACCATCTCCCAGAGCTTACTCAAACTCATGTCCATTGAGTCACTGATGCCATCCAACCATCCCCTCCTCTGTTATCCCATTCTCTTCCTGTATTCAATCTTTCCCAGCATCAGGGTCTTTTCTAGCAAATTTAGCATAAGGAAAAATAAAGATCACCCTTAATCTTACAATCCAAAGATGACCACTGTAAATATTTAGGGTATAACCCTTCCCGACTTTTATGTATAGCTACATCTAGAACTGTTAGTGTCTATATACATTCATGCTTCTCCACAGATATATCTCTGACATTTCTGGGGTTTGCACTGATGCTGCAACTGGACCATTTGCTTAAGGCTCATTCTGATTGGTTAGAATCAGTACTATATAGATTGATAAATACTTTAAGTGTCACCTGGTATCTGTCTAACAAAAGTGGAGTCAACCTCTCCATACGAGGGTGTGTATGTATATTTGCCACTTGTTAGGGTCAATTTTTCAAAACATACAGTATTATTTTTATGACTTCAGAGTACTTAGTTGTGGGCATAGTTATGCCATGATTTATTGCAACTAGTCCCATGTTATGGGATATTTCGAATTGTTTTCAGTTCAATCTTTTTTATATTTATATGTCATACTATTTTGTGTCAGTCTTCCCTTTCCCTTTGTTGTCTTTGTTTCTTACACTTCTTTCCAGTCGTGGTTTGAGATTTCTACACTTCTTATTCTCAAATAGTCATTATCTTTTTAATGAAAATATTTGAATCAATCTCTGGTGGCTCAGACGGTAAAGCGTCTGCCTGCAATGCAGGAGACCTGGGTTCGATCCCTGGTTGGGAAGATCCCCTGGAGGAAGACATGGCAGCCCGCTCCAGTATTCTTGCCTGGAAAATCCCATGGATGGCGGAGTCTGGTAGGCTACCGTCCATGGGGTCGCAAAGAGTCGGACATGATTGAGTGACTTCACTTATTGGCATTAGGGTTTCATTTCTGCTAATTCCCCAACTCCACTTTCCTGTGAGAGTGGATGTCAATATTTCTGCTTTTATTGTCTCCTCCCATCTTCCCATTCTCAGTTGACTTTAAATAATTTGGGGCTTTTAAATTCATTTTTCAAAATACGATTTATATCTCTTCTTTCAAGAATTATGTTTGACATTTGCATTGTTTATAATCATATTAGCAATTGTTTAGCTGTAAACTTTACTGCCTTAATTGTTCACTGCCATTTCTTTCAAACAACATTTTACATGTACTTAAATTCATCATTTTGTTACCTCTCTCAGTGAACTGAAATACTTTTTTGAGGACATTTTCCAGAAAAAGCATTGGGTGATAAACGTATTTTGCCCTTGCTAATCAGGAGAAAAAATCTTTTTCTTGTCTTCAAATATAAATGGCATGCAATTTATTTCTGTTATTCTTAAAATTTCTTTACACATTCCCCTCAATTATTTTCTGGCTTTGAATTCTAATCTGATTTTTTTTCTTACTACATTACCTTTTAAATATATATATATATATATATATATACACACACACACATACATGAATGTACATAAAATTCAGATATATAGTTTTCTTTGTCTTTCAAATGGAAAACCATCACTAGAGTTTGTGAGTTTGTGTATGTGTATTTACCTTCCTTCATTACCTTGTGTACTGGACCCATGAACTCCAGTTTCAGCTAGCTTTTTTTTTTTTTTTATCACAGGAATCTTTCTATTGTTATTTCAGTCTTAAATAATTAAGTCTCCTGCATGTTTCTATTTTCTGTATTCTCGCATCATACTCATACTACATCTTGTGGCTCAATCATCTATGTTACTTATCTTTCCACTTATTGCTTGTTCTATTTATCATCTTGCACTGAGTTCTCTGGGTGAAGCTCTAGTGTTGTAACTCACAGATTCTGTTTTCTGCACTCTCTATTCTGCTATTCACCACTTCACTTGTACTTTTATGTTTGAAAATCTTGTTTTTCATCTGAAATAATTCTCTTTCGGAAGCAAATTTTTACTTCTTTGCAAAGATGCACCTCTGAAAGATACTGAATTTGCGACACTCTATATATTGTCATGTATGCTTACTACACAGCTTCAAATATACAGATTTTTAAAGTTTCTTGTCAGGAACATATAGCATTTGGGAGATTTGACTCTGCTGCTTCTATTGGTCCGGTAAATCTTTGCATATGTCTGGTGAATCTTCACCTTTGGGAGCAGGAGCAGAGTAGATGTTTATTTAAGTATTATGACGGTTTCTTTGGTGATTTTATAGATCCCTGTTTACATGTATTTTAGTTTCAGACCAAAAAAAAGATAAAAACAGCTTATATTTTCTGCAGTTTTACTTTGACGGATAAAGGTTCCAGATGCTTAAGAAGAAAGAATAGGAAATATAGCCAGAGGCAATTCTGCATTCTGGAGCCCATGACTTTCTTCCCTTGTCCGTTAGTATCTGGTCTGCCATGTGTGGTCCAGGCTGCAGAATGACGTCCACATTGGTCCCATTTGGACTTTCTGAAGCCACTGAGAGGGACCATCTTTTCACCCTTTGGAGGCTGCTGTGTCGTTCACTCTTTCCTAGAGATCCTGGTTACCCCATATTGGAGGCAGGAGACAGATTCCTAAGCCATGCTGGTTTCATATGTGTCATTTACAGCTACTCCAGACTGGCTTAGCCCTCCAACTAGTCAAGCATAAGCTAAGACAGAGGCAGCTGCACTGCTTTGTGACATCATTTGTAAAATTGAGGTTTGTTCCCACCGCCTACCCTTTACCCCAGCCCTGCTCTTGTCAGTCTGGGGGTGTTTGTGAGGATCTGCTTATAATTCACCTTCTTCATAGGAAAGTGCATCCTTTTACAGCCGGAAATTGCAGCCTGGTATCCCATTTCTCAGTCTGGACCTCTTTGGCATTATGTTTGGCATGTATTCTGTGACATTCTTGGCCTGCAGCTGACAGACCCTCACCCATTTTTATTTTCAGGGTATTTGCATAGTTGGAGTAGTATTTCAAAATTATCAAACCACTGTAAGGACATTGAGAACTATGACAGATTCCACCCAACAACCTTGTTGGTCTACGGGACACAGTACTATCTGAATGAGCAATTCATTAATCGCCATGATCTACCATCTCTAAGATGTGACCCCCAAATTCAGGCTTTGAATTTTTCTTTTTTATATTTGGCTTCATAAAACTATAGCTGCCACCTATGGATCCTGAAGATCAAAAAACATTTTCCCCAAAGTCTGAAGATCTTTCAGGCAAAGGTACATTTTAATGTAGTTGGGTTGATCCCGACCCTTGGGACTCTCTCTTGAGTGCTTGTAGAAGACCTGAAATAACAGTTTGTTTACAATTTCCTTTCAAGTTGCTTTGCTCTCACTCTCACCTCCCTTCTTAAGGCACAAGCTGAGCTTCACAGTTCATAATATTTAGAATATTTATTTAAAATTTAGAATATTTATTTAAAGGCAGTTGTGCTTCCTGCTTTTTCTGGAGTGATGGGATCAATATGTTACTAGATCCCCAAATTTTATTCACATTATGGTGGTGGCCCTGTCTGCAGGGAGCCAGCCTAATAAGGGGCATTGTCCCCTGTTGTTTAAAAACGGTTTCCTCCACGAACCTTTTAACTCTGCAAGTTTACAACCGTTAATTCTTAAGGGTTTTGACAAATCTCCCCAGTTAAATATTAAATAATAAATATGGTCCTGTTGGTAACAGGGCTTTGTGAAGTCTGTTTGAAGTGTCCTTTAAAATATTAAATTCAAATAAATGATTGAATCAGAACAAAGGATATATCTTAAGACAAATTCAGCCAAGTCTCTTTAACCTTTGAGTGTTCAACATAGATTAGAAAGCTAGGGCAGCACATGCTTTCATAGCAAATTGAAATGGGATTTTTGAAGCAGGTCTTGCAAATACAGGTAACCCATACCTAGGTTTGATCTGCCTTTGCCATTTTGGGTAGAGATTTTGCTGCTATTGTTTGATAAGAATGTGAGTTTTTTTCTTTTTCTTTAAACACTTACATTCAAAGAAGCAAATCCTTGAAAACACTAGCTTTGGGTGCTATGTTTATTCCTTGTCAATGTCTTCCATATGAAATCTGTTCTGCTTATAATATCTACCACAGTTGGAGCCCTGAAAAAAAATCTGTTTCGTATCTGCCCTTTGCACTTAGCTTATTTTGTTTTACACTCCCCCCCGTGTTATCTGCCTGTAATCAGTCTTGCTTACACGCATGCAGTCCTCAGGGAAAAAGACTTGGGGAGATCACCCTGCATTTAGGGGGATCCTGGATGCCTGACACTTCTGCTGTACCTTGTGTATGTAAGGAGTAGGTAAAGGAGAAGGGTGTGGCTTCACCAACTGGGATAAAAGGATAAATAAGCCAAATTCCACCTCCTTCTTACTCCCCTGTCCTGTCCCAGGCTGATTTGGCACCCAGCATCTCTATTCTCAGGTTTGGGCTCTGCGCACGGACTCTGTCTGCTCTGTCTGCTTCCTCATCGCTGAGCAACCTCCCATAGCTCTTGATTGAATCTGCCCAGAACAGTGACTGCATATACCCAAGTTTCCAAGTGACACGGTTGGCACACGGCACACCCAATAAAGAAACCTTGTTAAAATAGGATGTAGAACAGTCTGCTTGGCTTCATGGGGGCTGAGGGCGTGTGCTTGTCAGACAGACACCCACCAAACATCTCTGGAATGAACACTTGTAGGCTGCAAGGGCTTTGGAAAGGAGCAGGAATAAAACTCCTGCTTCTCAAATTGCTACAGTGTAGGAGGCCTGTGGGCATCTGTGCCCAGCCTGGTGAGAAGGTGCTCCAACACAAGGAAGTCTGATGATTTGCCCCCATTTTGATGTAGACTTTGTCCCTTGCTCTCCCACCCTTATTGATGCTTCATCTAGGGGACAGGGGTTTCCCTTACTTCAGAAATTGATGAATAAAGTAATTAGCCAATACAGGAAAGATCGGAAATTATCCACACCAGTAAAGGGAAGTTTAAGATCCAGAGAGAAACCTCCTTTGGAAACCTGGGAATAAGATGCTCATCTTTCCTCTACAGGAAAGAGAAGTGTCATCTTTGGGGCAGCTCCAGGGTGTGGAATCACCCTTGATGGTTTGAAGCCAGTGTGTAACCTGCTAAGCTGAACTTCTCCCAAGAATCCCCATGCAGACTCAGACCTCACACCTCTTTTCTGAATGGTGTCAGGTTGTTTAAAGGCTCAGACTTCGGTGGCTGTATGTCCATCTTGTTCACACCACTAGGGGTCCTCCTTGGTTTGCTCTGGACAGAGCCAAAGCCAGTTTTTAATATAGAAACCACCAGAAGGAAACTCTGATTTGGATTGTCTGCTCGTTTGGGGCTGTGTGGTTTCAGGCAAGATACTCAGTGCCTCTGAACCTCTGATTTCTCATTTTTAAAATGGGATGGTCGAGAGATTCCATTTTTTTGAGGACCTACTGTGTGCCAGATACTGCTTTTGTTTTAGTTGGAATTACTCCAAAAACAAAGTCCAAGATAAGCACTTGGATATAGCCACTTCTCTGGGAAGCACGGATCACAGAAAGCAGGAGTGAGGGTCAGAGGGAGTGTGACAAGGGAAAACCAATACACAGGTATGTTATGGAGGGGTTGCTGAGGACCTCAAGGTCCTGATTCCAATGAGACCTCGTCAGAAGGGTCCAGGGTGTGCTCCCAGATGTCTAGAAATGTCTGGAAAGGTTGCCTCATTTCCCCACTGGCTCCCATCCCATGTGGGTTGAGGATTATCTCTGAGGGTGATATGCTCTCCCACAGAGCAGAGAAGGCTCTGAGACAGAAGGTGGAGACACATGGTGTCTGAAATCAGGCTAGCTGTCTCTAAATCAGACAGAAGCCACAAGATGTCATACAGGAACCTGGCCTATGGTGTTCAATGACATACATATGTGTGGCCTGCCAATCCATTTGGCACTTGCAAAGATCTAATGGTGCTCAATTATATATATGTATATATATATATATATATATATACACACACACACACATATATTATAATATATGTACATCATTATTATGGTACATATTATCATTATTATTACTGCACCTGATGCAGGGGAGGATTTAACAAACAGAGCTCGGCTGCCTGTCGGAACAAGGAGAGTATGTCCTATAACAAAGCACAACCCCCTTCCCTGGGGACCAGTGTGCTTTAGGGGAGGAGGGAGTGTTAGAAAGAAAGGGACCGCCTACCAATGAATCGTTTGGGAGCCATTAAGCTATTCCTAGAGTTGCTAAAACCATCCTCAGTGGGCACTTGTTAAATGAATGAATGTAACCATGGGATTTCTCTTTGCTGACCTGAGTAGTTGCAGGATCCTGGATATTTTTGAGATAATCAATTGAAACACCAATTGGCTGAAAACCTTCACCATCATGTAAAATACCCACGGAATGTGCCTGGCACTGAATTTGTGTGCACGTGGATATTAGAGGTTTTTAATGTAATTATTACTACATTCCACAAAATGATACATTTTCTAATCTACATTTGTTTAATATCTGTGTTAAACAAATATTCATTGGATGGACTCATGCTGAAGCTGAAACTCTGATACTTTGGCCACCTGACTCTTTGGAAAAGACTCTGATGCTAGGAAAGGTTGAAGGTAGGAGGAGAATGGGGTGACAGAGGATTAGATGGTTGGATGGCCTCACTGACTCGATAGACATGAGTTTGAGCAAGCTCCTGTAGTTGGTGTTGGACAGGGAAGCGTGGCGTGCTGTAGTCCTTGGGGTCTCAAAGAGTTGGACATGACTGAGCGACTGAACTGAGCTCAAATAAGTAGTAATTTTATAACATGCCTTCAATAAAAAATTTTTAAGTTTTTATCTATGGAATATGTTATGGGTCCATCAGCAGAGCAAAGTTTTAAGTTGGTGGCTGGCATAGCTTCATTGTAGTGAATAATGACCAATGTGTTTATTCATTAAGGCATGACTATACCTAGACTGCACACATTTATACTTCTACTTGTTTTATTTAGTCACTAAGTCCTTTCCTACTCTTTTTGACCCTATGGACTATAGCTTGCCAAGCTCCTCTGTCCATGGAATTTTTCCAGGCAAGAACACTGTAATGGGTTGCTATTTCCTTCTCTAGGGGATCTTCCCAACCCAGAGATCAAAGCTGCATCTCCTGCCTCGGCAGGTGAATTCTTTACCACTGAGCCACCAGGGAAACCATATTTCTACTTAGGATTAACTGTACTCCAATTCATCTGTGATGAACTGCTTCAAATTTTTAGTGTAATTTCCCAGAAAGTTTACGGAAGTCTGATCATTTGCCATCTCTTGTTTAGCTTACTTCTTTTGGAGCTTGCAAACAGCAAAAGATATTTTTAGTGAAAGTCTTGACAGCCTGTATGCCAAAATGTCCTCAGAGCCTCTACCTCAGTTCCAGCCATTCTCAGCTGTCAAATTATCATAACCTTTGCTGTACCGGTATCTGCCTCTCAGCTTCTGGTCTTGTCTCTGTTTCAATCCAAACCCATCCTGCCCCCAAAGGGATCCTTAGAAATGGCAGATCTTGTCATATATGTCATTCCTTTGTTTGAAATCTTGCAGTAGCTCCTTATTTTTCAGAAGAAGGTGAAAACTTTGACCTTACATGGTAGCACTTCCCCTCCTTTTCAGTCCGCTCCAGTCCCCACATGTTTCTGTAGTTCCAGACTACAATGGCTGAGACGCTGCACTCCAGGTCTGCGTCTTAGCTGGAAATGCTCCTTCTGCCCTAACCTGCCTCAGCACCTCTGCCTGGTTCATCTCTGCTCAGTGATTTTGTATGTGTTCGCCTGAACCACAAATGAAATAAAAGAAGACTGCTTCTTTCTAAAAAGGTGATTTGGTCAAGCTCTACTAGGGCACAGAGAAGTGGCAGAAAGTTCTAGGCACAGGAAGATAAAGAAGTGATATAATTCCCAACTCTTCCTGAAGTATATTCACCATGTGTTTAAATTTTTTTTTTAAACTGACTTCTAGGAGCACCAGACCTGTACAAACATTTAAATATATAAAAATTTGAAAGTTTAAGCAAATGCTATGTATGTGATTCTTGGGTTTTCACCATTTTAAATTATCTGATACCCTTTGTTATAGAGAATGAGATTTGATTGGCTGTCTATAACGGATGTGTTTGTGCTCTAGTAAGCTAACTGACACAGGCATTGAATCTTTGCTATTCAATACAATAAGACGTGACATATTTTTTTCAAGGTACAGTGAAAAATGGACCTGATTTTGGTTGAATGAGGTATCCTAAAGCGAAGCTCTTAAAATTTCATAGGTTTAAAAAATCAACAGGTCTACAATTTAATTTCCCATCAAAAAAAGTGCCTTTTCTCGCCAAAGAAGTGAAATTATCCTAGTTCATCCCAAGATTAAATATGACTATGGTTATTAAAATAACTTTCTTACTGTATTTGCCCTATATGAGAAATTGAAGACTTTTTAAGACCCCTTTCTTTAAAAAATGTATAATTTATGCTACCAGTTGCAAATTTAATCTACATTGTGGTGGCTTAAAACAGTAAATCTTGTATTAGGGTTTATTGTTAGTAAGTTGCTTTCCAGAGAGGTAGCCAACCCATGTGAAAGTAACCTTTATTTAGCGAGCATGCTTAAACAGTCTCCTCTTCATCAGTATACTAATAATACCAAATATGTATTGATGCATTCACTCACAAATTCATTTAATCATATTTCAAAATGTTTACTGAACAGTTATTATTTTTTATGCCAGACATGCTGTGATAATGAACTTCTCAGGGTCCATGACGAGTTGATTTTCTACCCTCCATGAGAAGTGCTTTGTTCAGACTATCCCTGATGCTCAAGATAGGCAAAAGTAGTTTCTATAGGTGATATTTGGAATAGAAGGGCCAGTTCGAAAGTGAAGCATTCACCTCAGTTTTAAGAGGTGCATCATCATCAGGGATGAACAAAATATGCCCCCCCTCCAATTTTTTTTTAAATTTATTTTTGGCTGTGCTTTGTCTTCATTGATGAGCACAGGCTACCCTCTAGTTTCGGCTTTCAGGCTCTAGAACATGGGCTCCATAGTTGTCGCACACAAGCTTCGTTGCCCTGTGGCATGAATCTTTCCTTGACCAGGTGGAACCCCTGTCCCCTGCATCAGCAGGTGGATTCTTAACCACTGGTGGTGGGGTGGGGATGTCTACTCATTCAGTCATGTCCGACTCTTTGTGACCCACATGGACTGTAGCTCCCAGGCTCCTCCATCCATGGAATTCTTCAGGCAAGAATACTGGAGTGGGTCACCATTTCCTTCTCCATTTAACTGCTGGACCACCAGTGAGTCCTCAAAATTTTATTTCTTAAGTTTTGCACCAAAATATTTATCTTAATTGTTGTTTTTTGGTTACTGAGTCGTGTCTGACTCTTTGTGACCTCGTGGACTGTAGCTTGCCAGGCTCCTCTGTCCATGGGATTTCCCAGGCAAGAATACTGGAGTGGGTTGCCATTTCCTTCTCCAGGGGTTCTTCCTGACCCAGGGGTTGAACCCGCATCTCCCACATCGGCAGGCGGATTCTTTACCAGTGGCCCAGCAGGGAAACCCTTATCTTGATTACGTAAGGGTTTAGTTGGTGTTGCTGTTGGTTTGTGTGTTTGGTTTTACACCCACGTCTGAACGACTGATGTGACTTAGCAGCAGCAGCAGCAGCATCTAATGCCTTCTGGGACTTCCCAGGCGGCTTTCCAGGTGGAAAAAAGATAAAGACACGATAAGTAACACAGAGGTCTCTGTCTTATTTGTCCCCAGACTTTCCTGCCTATATATTTTACACCCACATCTATTGCCTCATGAGGCTTCCCAGGCGACTCAGTGTTTATCTGGAGTCTTTGTTCTTCCTCTTTATCCTAAATCTGATCCTTACAAAGAATCGATATTGGGCAACTTCTTAGGAGTGTAAATGAAAATCACCCTTCTATCTTGTCACTGACATGTTAAGTCTAGGATCTGAGTCCAGGTCGATCCCAAGTGGTAGAAATGGTAGAAGCAGAACTTTTGGGGTGGTAGCATTCATAGTTTCCACATAAAGTATAAAGGATTTTTTCTTCCATGAGGAGCCATGGACATAGCTTTATATTTATAAAATACAGCTAATTGTAATGGACAAGAGCAAGAAATTTAGAGCTAATAGTAAACATCTGTCCATGATTAACCCCACTTGTACTTAGAGATTAGACAGTTGCATCATTTTCAAATTATAATGTTATCTTCAAGTGAAACTGGCCATTCTGGGATCTTGGTCTCAAAAAAAAGAAAAAAAAATGCTAGTAATCAGTTTTAAATTGCCAGAGTTTTGCAAAATATTTCTTTATAACTATACTGTTTATATTTTTAAATATTTGAGTTTGTGATATTTGTCCCCCTAAAGGAATTAAATAAAATAATTCATTTTGTTTTCCCCATTTTTTAATCAAGAGAATATTTAAGGCAATCCAAGTTGCATGATTTAACCAGTCTAAATACATAGTATTTTATAGACAATAAAATGACCTGCTTTTCAATAACAGAAACTCTATATCCTGCAGCTCTTAACATACAGCATTGGTAAACTCAGAAAACTTTAACACAGAAATCCAAGCTCAGCCTTTACCTCAAGATTGAAACCCATTTAAATTCCAAGAATAAGTAGCTGACAGAGATAATTTTCATAGATTAACATTTTTCACCTGGGTTTTATATTTCTGGAAGAAATATACACTGCATTGGTTATGCATTGATCAAACTTTTATTGTGCCAGCTGTACTTCATAGACCTGAAAAAGTGATTCAAGCAAAACAAAAGAGAACATAAAAGCACAACTATAATGGTTTTAAATCCCACAGAGGCAATTACAAGTTTGATTCCAGTGATGCAGCTGGACTCCATTGGAAAATGAAACACCTTATCCATATTAAGTAGTTATGAAGGCTAGGGCTCGGGATGTAAATAATAAATTTGCACTGCAGTCATATTTGTAAAGTACATCCCTTTTAATAAGTGGAAAGAATATGGTAATAAATTTCACACTAATTCATGTGCAAAAGAGAATTTTACAGAGTTCAAATGTGTTAAGGCAGGTAAAAAAATTGAGGTACGAAATAACTAATTATTGGGATAAAACAAATGAGAAAAGATTATAATCATGGGCACAGGATTGGATTGTAACTCTTCAACCACTTGGAGCTGGGTTCAGCCTAATGCAGCTTTTTGTATGCATGATGTTTCTCTGCCTCTTTTTAAAAGAAAAATGAAAGTAAATGGGGCATTGTGCGGCTTCCCAAATTAATTCATAAAAGCCTAGGACAAGACGCTTCTAGAACTAATTATTGCATAGCTTGGAATATCTTTCTTTTCCTCAATTTTTAGATAACAGGATGAGAAGAGTAAAGTATTTATACAGGATTCCATCCAGCATTAAGCAAGCTGGCTGGGGTTCATCCAAGCTCCCCTCCGAGTGCTCCAAAAATGTTCATTAATTCTTTAATCTGCCAAACATTAATGTCTATTATATATCAGGTGCTAGGGATATAAAGATCAGAAGGCACTGCACCAAATCTCAATGTCCCACAGGTTAGTGGAGGAAATAGATGGGTACATGGATATTCCCAGAATAAAATATTGCTAAAGTAGGAAAATTCATTGTTGGGTTGCAGAGTGAAAGACTACTTACCTCTTTGTCTTGGGGAAAGAATTTCAGGCAAAGGTTCAATAGAAGAGTGAAATTTGAGTCGTTTAAAACCAAGTTTTAAAAAGTTTTTGCTCCAAATCTTTCAAATTACTGAGGGTTACCCAGCCTTACCCCATTTTTCCTCAATGGGCCATTCATAAAATTCGATCCCCATTCTTACCAAGGAGAGTCTGATGATTAACCATAGAGTAAAAGATAAAATTGGATTCTTTCCTCATATTAAGCATAAAGATGGATTTAAAGATTAAATGCAAGAAGCCAAATGTTAAACATTTAGAAGAAAATATAGGATGATGTTTTAGGAAGTTGGAGTAGGGAAAAAAATTCTTAATCAATCCTCCCAAAAAAATGCAAGACCAGATGGAAAAGAGAGATAATTTTAACAACATTAAAATTGAAATTTTCTTTTCATCAAAAGGCAAAAAAAAAAGAAAAAAAAATCTAGGAAGACAACCCACAGACTAGAGAGAGATTTCTAACTTGTATAACCAAGATAGCATTAGCATTCTGAATGTATTGCATTTATAAAACAATAAGAACAAAATTAAAAAGTAGAAAAATGAGTAAAGAAATGAAACAATAGAGAAACACAGGAAAAGATGCTCAACTTCTTCTGTAATCAGGACAAATGTAAATAAAAACTTACATTTCATACATATCAAATTGACAAAAGTTAAAAAGAAAAAACCTGATCGTACAAACTCTTGGCAAGGAAATGGGGTTAGAGATACTCTCATACGCTGCTGGTGGGAATGTCAACTGGTATAACTACTTTTTGAAAAACAAAACAGCAAAATCTAGTAAGGGTGAAGATGTACATACTTTAGGGCCCAACAATTTTACTTCCCAATGAACATTATAGAGAAACTTCATACACACACACACACACACAGAGCATATGTCTGGGAAGGACATGTTTTGTCTGCAAAGGACAAAATATCCAAAATGTCCATTAAAAGGAGACTTGATAAATAAAATGTGGCATGCTCATATAATGAAATACTACATGGAA
This sequence comes from Cervus canadensis, assembly GCF_019320065.1. NCBI lineage: Eukaryota > Metazoa > Chordata > Mammalia > Artiodactyla > Cervidae > Cervus > Cervus canadensis. The sequence continues at coordinate 61,409,047 of NC_057388.1, read as the reverse complement.
GTGAAAACTAATTAACATGCAAGATATGGAAAGAAAAAGGGACATAGTAAAAATGAAAAGAGAAATGAACCATGAATATAACAGAGAAGCTGAACTGGGACAATGCTTGTATTTTTTTCATAATTGAAGATCTTAAGGTGGGGAATGGAGTTTGAATGTCTACCCAGGACAGAAGATGGGCTACTTACAGCACATGCAGGACAGGAAAGAAAGACCAGAGCTCTACATATGAAGTTTCTAGCTTCAAAATCTTCATCATCTGGAAAATCTCCATACACTAGCCTGGTGAAGGGGCAGAAAAGCTTGCTTCGGGAGAGAAGGAAGATATCCACAAAGACTTGAGATCCTATGCCTGCAGCACAGCAGTGAAGGGTCCCGAGTGTACCAGAAGCATGGTGAGGAAACTCCACATGGAGTAATCAGCATAAGAACTATCCTCAAGAACTATGAGCTAACAGAATTCAACCAGCCTTTACAATAATGAAACTCAGCTTCAAATCAGCTAAATACTGATATTTAGAAGCAAAATAAATTATCTCTGGAAGAAAATAACATCACTCTGAGCCTTGATTTTTTTTTCTATGCACAATGTCCAGCATTTAATAAAAATTATCAGGCATATTAGAAAACAAGAATAAAGAATGAAAAACTAAGAGAAAAAAAGAAACAAGCTTCTAGGTAATCCTAATATTGAAGTAATTATGTGCAGACTTTTAAGTAAGTAATAAATTCAAGAAAATATATAGATGAAGAATTTCACCAAGCAATTGTGTGCACACAGGCACACACATGCACACACATAATCATATGGGAATTCTATAATTTAACAACAATAACTTAAATTATGAAATAGATAGGCTCCACAGATTAGATACAGCCAAAGAAAAGATTAATGAACTGAAAACTAGGTCAATACAAATATCCACACTAAAACACAGGGAGAAAAACAGATGAAAATCACCGGGAAAAAAGCCCCAACAACATTAAAAAAAAAAAAAGGAGACAAAATGGGTGCTTGAGGTGACACATTGTCAGACTGTTTGGGAATTGCTTATCCAAGCTGCCCATTAAGTCAGAGATGGGCCTGGAGCATGTGGCACAAGATACACAAAGCCTATACTATAAAATACAATGGTACTTATACTCCAATTAAAATATTATGAGAATTATCCAAGTAGATTGAAAAGCAACAACCATATGCTACTTACAAGAGAAACAACTTTAAAATAGTGATGCTGAAAGTAGAAATAAAGGGATGAAAAAAGATATATTCTAGTGCAAACTTTCATAAAAAAATAAAAGGAGCAACCCATTTAGAAAGATGAGGTAATTCTGTATTTTTATAGAATCAAAGCAAAAGTGATAGAAATGAAGTTAATCAGGGAAGAATGAAGTTAAGCTAGTCATTGAATAATCTCAACATATTCATGTAGAGAGTATGCACTGTGATGAGATTAGAGGCAAATGTCTCTGAGGTGTGAATATGGCAGTGCCAAATGGCTCCCACCTTACCTGTAACAGTACCTAGAATTCTGCATATTGACATATGTTCCTTAAAGACTTTTTAGTCTTGGGGCTGTGTGGATAGCTAGAAACAGAACCTCCTGAGTGAGAATATCATGGGAGTGGGGCTGGGAAAGAAAGAGAACCCAGGGAAGGGGTCACAATAGATTGATTTTATTATTTCCTTATGTCCACCCTGCTGTTTATACCTAGAATCTACATAGCCAGCTATTTTTCCCTATGCCTTTATGACAAACATTTGTACATGCTTTGCTTGTCATTTTTAGTTTCTTACAAACTCAGATACAGTCCTACACTTATACCTATTTGCTTCTGAACATCAAGTGGAATGACTGTTCACTGCTGTCTTACTTAGAATCATTTGGGTCTTAGAATTAAAATTTATGATGTTTCCACTTCATAAGGCAGCAACAAACAATGACACCTAATTTCCTATGGCTGTGTTCTTTGTTGTCTTGTAAAGCTGAAATAAACTTTTCTGATAGAATTGTACACCATTGCTGTGTTAAAGTACATATAGCAAGTGAGCATGCATTGTGTTAATGCAGATCTTGGGGATTTTTTCAAACTTGAAAAATGCCAGTTATCTTTTAAAAGTTTTTGTTAGCCTGAAGCTTTTTCACCTGTCCCATCTAATATGATGGAGACTGATCTATAAAAATCAAAAGTTATTAATGGATGCCATAAGCTCGAGGCAGAATAAATTATGTTATCATGTCCTTTGACTTGGATATTCAGTTGAAAGGAACATCGTGGCTTTAAACATAGGCAAGAGGCAGTCCTGCATCTTGAATCCAGTGCATGGGGACCCTGTCAGAGTGGCATTACCCATGGGAAGAATTTTGTCTACCTGTGAAGGGTTTTGTTCATGGAGTGCAGAACAGTAGAGCATAAGTCTTGACTGTAATATACCAGCTAACAGTTGTTAGGCAAGGCATCTAATTTTCTGAGCCTGTTTTATTCATGCATAATATGGGGGATGATTTCCACCCCAAAGGATTGTTGACTGACTAAGAAAACTCATGTAAAACCCAGTACAAGCAGAGAAGTTGAAATCTAGAAGTCATTACCATTCAGAGACTTACCAGGAGGGTCTGTGCAGAGGCCTCCCAGGAGGAATTTACACCAAGACAGGAGAGATGTTAAGGGTAGTTTCGAGATTATTGTCCAAGGGATGATTCTGGCTAAGTGTAGTGTCCATCACACGGGCCATACTGTGGTGGATGAGCCCAAGCCTCATTACTTCTGCCTAAATCTCAAGAGGAGCAATGCAATAAGAACAAGTCAAAAGTGGAACCGAGGGCATTAAGATACTGCAAGAAGAAGTCAGCATCGTGTTGCAGCCCATGTGTCATATGTGGTACAAGTAGTTGCAGGTTCACCCATGGGCTGAGTGATGGCACAAATCATGGGCATGGTAATGAGCTGGGGGAGGCTTGGGGATACGTCACTTAAGGAACTTTGAACCCTGTCACAGCAGACATCCCACTGCTGCTTGAGCAGGATGGAAACAAGTTTGACTCATGCATGGACCCACCAGAAGGACCCATCCTTGGAACCAGTATGGAGGTATATGAGGCAGTGCTCAAGTTTCCACTAAGAACTCGGGAAGGGTGGAGCCAAAGAAAAATGTGCTCTTTCCAGGCTGGTCTGGCTGTGCCACCCAGGTTATCTTCCCATCCTGGTGAAACCCCATGGAGCTCTGCAGTCCAGATATCAAATTCTAGTTCCTCTCTGGTTGCTTGCCATCAATTTTTTACCTTTTCTGTGTTTGTCTATGTATCATTTACATCATTCTTAGGATATGATTAACCACGTATCATTTCTTTGGACATATTATTAGTTGGATTTTGCCCAACCTTTATAGTATTAATATATAGAATGTGGAATATGGTTTTCATACTTTCATGCCTTTTTCTCTCCTATTCCTCAGACTTGTTCCTTTAACCCCTCTCTCTGGGTATTTTTGGTTCTCCCTTAATACTTTCATTTTCCTCCAGCTTTTATCACCCACTCTTTGTGGATGCATGTTTTATCATCCATTATTTGCTCTTATAAAGATGCTTTTGCAGATCTAACAGCGTCCATGCAAGCAGACTTGTGTATCAATTGTTCACTTTTGTCCCCTGCTGAGGAAGATTTGAAAATTATTCTCTTACATATTTTTACATTGTGTTTCCCAAAGTGCTTTGCAAAGATTTTTGCTTTTAATGAGATTTTTGTTAGTTAAAACGTTGAACATATTTTTAAAATTTATTTCATCTTAACTAAAGGATAATTGCTTTCAAGAACATATTTATAAAAAAAAACAATCCTTGGTATTTTTAATACTAAATGATTTTGTTGGAGAACCAAAAGAATGAAAAGCACCCATCAGAGATGGCATTTTAAGGCCAAAAATAAGGCAGGCAGCTCCATATAATCAGTAGATCGGTTCATTATACAGTAACTTACTCCCCAGGAGAGAGCTAAATCTGGTGGACAACAATCCAGAAGCTGAATTCTGTAATACCAAGGGGCCATTAGGACAAATTTATATTTAACCTAGGGCGTGGAAGTAGGAACTTGGAAATGAGACATTCATTCTAAGTCAGGATTTATGAAGGGGGTAACTAGTTTTGTGGCTAGTAGGAATATGTCAGGGAAGGTTTTCATCATTGTTTTGGGACCAACAGAGTGTAGAGGCTGCCTGATCCTAATGATCATTAAACAGTATCTATTAACTACAAAGCCCTTGACTATACAGTGTATAGAATAGTGACCCTGGGTAGGGTCCACAGAAGGAACGGAGAAAGTTTAAGGGCCCAATATGGTGTCAGTTGAGCTTCCCTGGTGTCTCAGCAGTAAAGAATCTGCCTGCAATGTAGAAGAAACAGGAGATGTAGGTTTGATCACTGGGTTGGGAAGATCCCCTGGAGAAGGGCACGGCTTCCTACTCCAGTATTCTTCCCTGGAGAAGCCCATGGACAGAGGAGCCTGGTGGGCTTCAGTTCATAGGTTTGCAAAGAGTCGAACATGACGGAAGCGACTGAGCACACATGGCCCGACTCTCTGCAATCCCTTGAACTATAGCCAAGCTCCGGCCAAGCTCCTCCATCCATGGAATTTTCCAGGCAAGAATTGGAATGGTTTGCCATTTCCTTCTCCGGAGGATCTTCCCAACCCAGGGATCAAACCTGGTTGTCCCACACTGCAGGCAGACCCTTTACTTTTTGAACCATCAGGGAAGCCCAACAGACATATAGATGACTTCAACAGTGTCTTTACCAGGAAAGTGAAATTTGGTGTATCTATAATAACAATCAAAAGGAACATTTTTAGAAAACTGGAAACTCTTGTTTTCAAATCCAGAATGAGATTGGGCACACATTATATTTCAAAATTAGTAGCTTTTTATTTATTAAAAATTTATAAAATAACATGAATAAAGAATGAGAGAAAGGTAGCAAGAAGAAGGAACAAAGGGAGGGAAGGAGGTTGGGAGGGACTATCCTGTATAAGTAAGCACTTTTATTTGAAATCACATCAATTTCATAGTCTTTCTCAAAGGAATTTACAAGCACAAGTTGGAACATGGAAACATTCTAAAAGTCATGTAAACAGCTCCATGACTATGCCTTATGAATTCAGTAACCATTCTTTTTGAATAGTTATTATGTGCCATGTGGGGATGCTTAATCGCTCAGTCATCCAACTCTTTACAACCCCATGGACTGTAGCCTGCCACACTCCTCTGTCCATGGGATTCTCCAGGCAGGAATACTGGAGTGGGTAGCCATTCCCTTCTCTAGGAGTTATTATGTGCCAGGGCACTGTATTTGGCTCTAGAAAGTGAAACACTTGACTTCCATTTCTGTATTTTCAAATGTAACTCTAAAAAAATGTTTACACTCGGCAGTCCTATAAGAAAGAAATGTCTTTTCAAACAAGATAACAGATGCTTCTGCCTCAAGGATTTGTGCTGAGTTATTTTTCTAAATGAGGTAAGGTTTTGTGATGATTTACTCTTATCTTGTGGCATTGTGGCCAAAGGAAATGGTTTGGGCAAGAGAGTTTTGTTGCAGAGTAGACGTGTGGTTGTTGGCTGTTAAACATAATGAAAACAAGAAAACAGAGCAGAACAATACAAAGCAATAGTTTGAGTTCATAACTTCATTCATTGTCTTATGTCTAGGTGAGTAACTACACCATTGTAGTTATCTGGGTCATTAGGATCTTTTTTGTATAGCCTTTCTGTGTATTCTTGCCACCTCTTCTTAAATCTCTTCTGTTTCTTTTAGGTTCTTACTGTCTCTGTCTTTTATCATACACATCCTTGCATGAAAGATTCTCTTGATATCTCCGATTTTCTTGAAGAGATCTTGTCTTTCCAATTCTGTCGTTTTCCTCTATTTCTTTGTATTGTTCATTTAAGAAGGCCTTCTTATCTCTCCTTGCTATCTTGTGGAACTCTGCATTCAGTTGGGTATGAGTATATCTTTCCCTTTCTCCCTTGCCTTTCACTTCTCTTCTTTCCTCAGCTATTTGTAAAGCCTCCTCAGATAGTCACTTTGCCTGCTTGCATTTATTTTTCTTGAGGATGGTTTTGTTCACTGCCTCCTGAGCAATGTTATGAACCTCTGTCCATAGTTCTTCAGGCACTGTGCGTATCAGATCTAATCCCTTGAATTAACTCATCTCCACTGTATAATCATAGGGATTTGATTTAGATCATACCTGAATTGCCTAGTCATTTTCCCTACTTTCTTCAATTTAAGCCTGAATCTGGCAATAAGCAGCTCATGGTCTGAGACCTAGTCAGCTCCAGGTCTTGTTTTTACTGACTGTATAAATTTTTCCATCTTTGGCTCCAAGGAACTTAATCAATCTGATTTTGTTATCGACCATCTGGTGATGTCCCTGTGTAGAGTTATCTCTTGGGTTGTTGGAAAAGGGTGCTTGCTATGACCAATGTATTCTCTTGACAAAACTCTCTCAGCCTTTGCCCTGCTTCATTTTGCACTGCAAGGCCAAATTTGCCTGTTTTTCCAGATATCTTTTGATTTCCTACTTTTGCATTCCAATCCCCTCTGATGAAAATAACATCTTTTTGGGGTGTTAACTCTAGAAGCTGTTGTAGCTCTTCATAGAACTGATCCACTTCAGCTTCTTTGGCATCAGTGGCTGGGCATAGACTTGGATTACTGTGGTGTTGAATAGTTTGCCTTGGAAATGAACTGAGATCATTCTGTTGTTTTTGAGATTGCACTCAGAGGGCTACTCCATTTCTTCTAAGCGGTTCTTGCCCATAGTAGTAGATATAATGGTCATCTGAATTAAATTTGCCATTCCCATCTATTTTACTTCACTAATTCCTAAGATGTCACTGTTCAGTCTTGCCATCTCCTGCTTGACCATAGCCAATTTACCTTGATTCTTGGACCTAACATTACAGGTTCCTATGCAATATTCTTTATAGCATCGGACTTAACGTTCATCACCAGACACGTCCACAACCAAGCATCATCTCTGCTTTGGCCCAGCCACTTCATTCTTTCTGGAGCTATTCATAATTGCCCTCTGCTCTTCCTCGGGGCAGGGGGCAGTGGCTCATCTTCAAGTGTCATATCTTTTTGCCTTTTCATACTGTCCATGGGGTTCTCCAGGTAAGAATACTAGCGTGGGTTTGCTATTTCCTACTCCAGTGGACCACATTTTGTCAGAACGCTTCACTATGACCTGTCTGTCTTAAGTGGTCCTGCATGGCATAGCTCATAGCTTCACTGAGTTATGCAACCCCTTCTCCATGACAAGGAGTGATACATGAAGGGGTGAAATGAGACAGTACATGCAAAAATAGCAGCCCACCTTTGTGGGCTAGACACAACTCTAAGCACTTTACATATTATCTTATTAATAACAATCACAGGAGTTAAGTGCTATTTTTGTCCCTTAGCAGATGAGGAAATGGAGGCATAGGTAGGCTAGTTAAGTATCAGAGCTGAATTTTGTTTCCCAAGTCTGCATTCTTAAACACTTTTTTTATTTGGAGCATCAACTTGAACACAATAAACTCCTACTTAAGGTGAACTAGAAATATTATTATTATTCCTTAGCTTTCTTTCATTCCAAAGTTTTCTGTCTTCTCAAGGTGTCTTTTGAAATTCTTACAAAACCAGAATGAGTGATGTCAAAAGTCAGTTTGTGCTTGCAGTGTGTTTAGGAGTACATCTAAATACAGGTCAGGACTTCCCTGATGGTCCACTGGCTAAGAATCCATGCCCCCAGTGCAGGGGCCCGGGTTTGATCCCTGGTCAGGGAACTGGATTCCACATGCAAGAGTTCATATGCCACAACTAAAAGCTCCCACATGCTGCAAATAAGACCTGGCACAGCCAAAATAAATAAACATTAAAAAATAAAAGTAGGTCATATACATAAGTATAAAGGTCACCCATAATAAAATGATTGTGAAATTACTACCTCCTGATTATGATATAGTGATTGAAATGGTGCTGATGAGGGAAACATTTTTTTTCCCTTCCTCCTGAAAGTTAAGGATATTTATTTACTTATTTGTTTGTTCATTTATAGGCAGAATGGGCATTTTTGTTCAGATTTCTGATATTTAATTGAGGAGTCAGAAGAGTATTGCCATTAATGTAGTAATCACAATCTTTAAAAACAAATTTCCCATTGTCAGACAACCAAATTAACTGGCATAAACGTTTGACAAATTGTAAAACAGTTGATTAAATCAGTTGCCAAATAGAACTCCATTCAGATAAGTTAATGTTCAACACATTTTAGCACAGATTACATGAAAAATCTTTATTTAGCAAAAGCTGAGATCAAGATTGTTGTCCTACTTTTATTTTCTCAAAGACAATGTGATAATAATAATTTGACTATCTTTGGTATGAATAATTTCTGAGTTCAGTTCCCTAGAAACTGTTTATTTCTGCCAGTAAAGGATATAATTCTATAGTGGAAAAGGATGATAGGTTAGAGATTTTTTTTTTAAAGATGCCTTATGTTGCAGGTGATGACCACAAAAGTCAACTGATATTCGCAAGGCTATACAGCAAATACAGGGTCAGAATCCAGGACTCCTGCCTTGCTGGCTCTTGTTCTTCCTATAACAATAAATTGCCTCATTATTTTTTTTGAAGATGTCTCATGTTTTCTAAATCCATAATTCCTTGGACATATGCTCCAGTAGAGACACTCTATGGCCAGATTAGTGCTGGAGGTGCTTCATTCCCAAAGCAGGGGCAAGCCTGGAAAAGGCATAGGGTTGGACTCCTCCTTCTGCCTGTTACCAGCGGTCTGGTCCCGGTGCCGTGTGGGTGCCTCGCCTCTTAGGCTCAGGTCAGCGCTGCCATTGTCACCATCTTCCCCTGCTTTATGAACTGCCATAATGGCAATCTTCTCTTAAAGTGATCCTGATTCAATTCACGCTAAGTAGCAGCATTGAAAATGAAGGCACCATTTTCCCCCCTCCTTTCCAAGAGTTGTTATTTTGTGCTTGCTAGAGCTTTTAGAAAATGTTGAATATTAATATGAAGATAAACATTTTGGTCTTCTTGATTTCAAGGCACTAATGAAGTATGTGCTATCTCCCCCTAGCCCTTCACTAGTCCAAAATGGGACTCAATCGCAGAAATTTTTCCGCAGAATTTGGACTCTGTTGATACACTACACTTGTATACCTCACGGCTAGTCCCATGAGCTATGGTAAACTGGTAGGAATGAGCAGAGAGAAGATCATTTGCCATTCACACTATCGAATTTTTCTGTGTGTGGAAAGTGTTCTCTGCTATCCCATATCTATTTGTGAATTTATCTGATTTTTTTTAAAACCAAGATTGAATATTTTCAGCATTTCCAAGATGATTATATGCTTTTCCTTGTTTGTCTATTATTACAATGAATTACATTAATTTTGAAATGTTAAATTGTTCCTAAGTTTCTGGCTGAACTATTTCTTGGCTGTGGTTATATACTTATATATATATTTTTAACATTTTATTTAGTTTTTTTGATATCTACATTAGCAAGTGATATTTACCTTCAATTTTATGGCACTCTATTTTAAAACCATGTTTTAAGTATCAGCGTTTTTCTAACTTACATCATTTGAGAAATTTCCATCTCTTGCTATGCTCTGGAGTTGTATAAAATTTATCTGATTTTTTTTTACAGGGCCTACATTTCTGCCTATAAAACCATCTGGGCTAAGTAAGTTTTGAAATATATTTTCAATTTTGTTCATAGTTATTAATATATTGAAATTTTCTTCCTCCAGTTAGATTTTGGTAATTCACACTTTCTTAGAAAATAATTCATTTTATCTGTATTTTCAAATTAAGTTTCAGAGTTACAGCCAGTATTCACTTATGATTGTCACATTCTCATCTATATTCTATAATTCTAAATGTCGCATTTTTTTTCTTTCTTATCATTTTTACCCACTTTAGAATTGCCTATTTCTCTGGTCTTTTCAAAGTATCAATTGTTGTGTTCATTTATTAATTCTACGAACCTTATTTTTTATGTTATTCAAGTAGAGATTTTAAAAAGCTACTATGCATAGAATATTACTCAGCCGTTAAAAAAAATTCATTTGAACCAGTTCTAATGAGATGGATGAAACTGGAGCCCATTATACAAAGTAAGCCAGAAAGATAAAGAACATTACAGCATACTAACACATATATATGGAATTTAGAAAGATGGTAACGACAACCCTTTATGCAAAACAGAAAAAGAGACACAGAAGTACAGAACAGACTTTTGAACTCTGTGGGAGAAGGTGAGGGTGGGATGTTGCGAAAGAACAGCATGTATATTATCTATGGTGAAACAGGTCACCAGCCCAGGTGGGATGCATGAGACAAGTGCTCGGGCCTGGTGCACTGGGAGGACCCAGAGGAATCGGGTGGAGAGGGAGGTGGGAGGGGGGATCGGGATGGGGAATACGTGTAAATCTATTGCTGATTCTGGTCAATGTATGACAAAACCCACTGGGGAAAAAAAAAAAAATTTGTATAGAGAAGAAAAAAAAAAAGCTACTATGCTTCTATAAAATATTTCTCTATTGATTTCAATTTGTCCCATGTTTCAATATACTTTTATTTCTTACTTTTATTTATTGTATCACTACTGTAACATTTATCCTTTATCAGTATAATAAGACCCTATTTATTCAGACTTTTCCCTTTACCTGTGTTGTCTTATATTAACATAGGAATATGTTCTTTTGTGTTAATACTATTGCTTGTTCTCACACAATGTATTACTTTAAGACATTTTCTGTCTAGAGCTGTAACCATGAGTAACATGAGTAGCCTGAGTAACATGCTAACAATGGATAGCATTATGAAAGCTATCTGGATGAACACACTGCCAACTCTAACACAGTTGGGATTCTGTTAGTGAACTAGAGAGGGAAAATTGATGTTGGATAGGTAGTTATAGTCTTTCCACATTCTTCTTTTAGGGTCTCTTCCTAGGTTAGTTGAAATATATCACCAAACAAGATTTTTTAAATAATACATTTTAAAATTTGAAAGTATATTTCTACATTTTTATTTGTGAAAACCCAGATTTGCCTTGGATCATAAATTTTCCCACTCAAAATTCTGTATTTATTTATTAAAGCTTTATTGAGATACATTTTACATACCATAAATCCACCCATTTAAAGTGGATAGTACAGGAATTTTTAGCATATTGATGGATTTATGCACCCATCACTACAATCTATTTTAGAACATGTTCATGAACCTAAGAAAACTCCATTCACACTAACAGTCACACCTCATTCCCCTCTCTTCCTGGCTTCTGGCAACCACAAATCTACTTTCTACCTCAATGGATTTTTCCTATTCTAGACATTTCCTGTAAATGGAATCATAATACATGGCCTTGTGTCACTGGTTTTTTTCACCTAGTGAAATGCTTTCAAGGTTTGTCCATGTTGCAGCTTGTATAAGTACTTCATTCCATTTGTTGCTGAATAATATTCCCTTTTTTGGATATACCACATTTTGTTTATCCCATATAATTACCATACTATTGATGGATATTTGAATTGTATCCACTTTAGGGTTATTATGAGTTATGCTGCTATGAACCTTAATGTCTAAGTTTTGTTTGAATGTGTGTTTTCATTTCTGCTGAGCATATAACCATGAGTAGAATTATTGGCTATTAGGGTAACTCTATGTGTAACTTTTTGAGAAACTGTCAAACTTTAGACAGAGTGGCTGCACCATTTCACATGCCCACCAGCAGAATATGAGAGTTTCAATTTCTTCACATCCTTGTCAATACTTTATATTGCCTGTTTTTTTAATCATAGCCATTTAAACAGGTATGAGGAATATCATTGCAATTTTATGTTGTATTTCCTTAATGACTGATAATGTTGAGTATCTTTTTAAGTGTTTATTTGGCATTTGTATCTCTTCTTTGGAGAAATGTCTATTCAGAGACTTTGCCCACATTTGATTTGTTGTTGAGTTATATGAGAGGTATATATGTATATTGGATATAAGTCTCTTATTAGATACATAATTTGTGGGTATTTTATCCTATTCTATTGTCTTTTCAATTTCTTGATGGTGTCATTTGGAGCACAAAAATTTATAATTTTGATGAAGTTTATATTGTCTTTTTTGTTCTGTCACTTAAGCATTTGGTATTGTAACAAGAAAACCGTTGTCTAGCCCAAGGTGACAAAGATTTGATTCTGTTTTACTTTTGTAGTTTTAGCTCTTACATTGAGATCTATAATCCATTTTGAGTTAACCTTTGTGGATGGTATTAGGGAGGGGTCCAAATTCATTCTTTTGCATGAGGATAGTTCATTGTCTTAGAACCATTTGTTTATAAAACTATTTTTTCCCAATTGCATTATCTTGGCACATTTATTGAAGATCAGTTGACCATAAGAGGGCTCATTTCTGAATTCTGTATTTCATAATTATTCATTATCATAGACAAATATGTCTATTTGTCTATTGTTACCATTACATTATCTCAATTTCTAGAGTTTTATAATAGATTTTGAAATCAGTAAATATGAGTCCTTCAACTTTCTCTTTTTCAAAATTGCTATTCTTAGATTTCTTCTTCCTTCTGTATCTAACTTAAGTGCTTTATTTTGAGGGACGTTTCGTAGAAGGCAAATGTACCACTCAGCTGTTTTCTCTGCCTTGCAGTTTTCTTGAATTTTCAGTACCCATGGATATGGGGAGATTGAGACAGGGAAGAGATCAGGGAGCCATCTTTCAGCCATCTTCTGGAGTACTTCAAGAAGTATAGTAGATGAATGGATGTCTCATCCTTCCACAGATGCAGGTCCCACATCTCCAAGTCAGGGAACAGATTGGTGGGGAGAGATTTTTTTTTCTTTTTTTTTTAAAATCATGGTATCATAAAATCTCATTTACTGAAGTTGGGTAGGTTCCTCTCAACCTCATTCCATCTGTATCATTGAGGCTGATGTTTAGCCAACACTCTCCACTATGACCATTAAAGTTGTTTGTGGCTAGCATCTGTGATGCCTGGATGAGAAATATTTTTTAATAAGACCCTGCTTATCATCTATGTCAGTTCCACTAGATAGCAAGATGTGATTCCTTTTTAGGTTAAGCTTTGCTGGTGTCATGACTTTTCACTTAAGTTGGACTTGAAGCTGTAAGCCAGGTGCCACTTTGCTTTCCAAGTCTCCATGGGGTGGGATATGAAATTCACGGCATAGCTGCAGTTTTTCACTGCAACTGAATAACTTCATTTAATAATCATTTTGATTTTCCCTCTGTGTAACTTTTTCCTGAGAGGAGGTTAGACTCTTTGGGAGTTGAATTCACTGTTTCAAATCATTAAGGTTCCAGTTAGTGCTCTGCAACTATAATTAATTAAACTATACTCAACTTTCCTAAAAATTAAATTTCCTGTATCCCTAGTGAACATTAAGTTCACACTAAATAGAACAAGACATAGATACACCAAAACTTGGGTCTTTCTAAAGTCTCACTTTACTTTTTTTTTTTTTGCCTCTCAATCTGTCTTGATGGACGTAGCTTGTGAGTGGGGATATGATGAAGCTGACATTTCATTTCTGCTTTAGTATTTTACAGATTTCTTCTTTTTTTTTGCTAATCTAAATATCTTATCTGGTAATAATATCTGAGAAGGGGGTGATAGACAGTAAAAGGAATAAGTATTCTTTATTTTAATTAAAATGCTAACATAAGGCATGATCGTTGAGTGATTGTATTACAAAGCAGCTACTTGTTCTGCCATAGTTAAGTGTGATTTGATGCATCCATTATAAGTCTCTATTCTCAAGGGTTTATATCTTGGCCAAAATAGTCCCTCCAGGCTGCAACTTGGCAGACATCTTAGCCTAATTATAGTCATTTTCCTTTTTGGATTAAGAAAATGGAATTATTACAGTGCCTTAAGCCTACCCACACCCCTGTTTTCAAAGGTCTGTATTTATATTCATGTAAATTGTGGGCTCTTGATCATTTCAAATAAAATGGTAACTTATCAAGAACCAAAGGACTTCTATAGTACCTGCGAGCAACTTGATTCAGGCATTTCATGGAGAGGGACTCATCCTTGCTCAAGCAGTTGCAGCAAAGAGTCAGGATATCACTGCATTAACAGTGAGGTATGTGGGGATGTCAAGGAGGCCAGGGCTGTGGGTTTTGCTGCCTTCAGCAAACAGGTGGGGTACATCTCTTGTTCCCAAGTCGTGGGGCTACACCCACCATCACATTCCTCCCTTAACTTTCAGCTGTTCCCCTAGAATTGTCCTACTACACATCTGAGCTCTGTTTTCCTCACTCATCTTTACGCATCAACAGGGGTGGACAAAATCCAAGGGGTTTAGAGGCAATTAGAGCATCTCTAGTGTAATAGAAGAAATCCTCAGTCAGTGATCTCTGAAGTGTCTCTTGTATTGTTCTCTTGGAGACCTTGTGGTAAGGTTAGTGGCTTTACCAGGCTGCAGAGAACCAGGGAACTGACTTGTTTGCTTCTCTAAAATACAAGTGTATTACTTTTGCAGGAATCGTTTGAAACATAGACTACTGTGGATAGTACTAAAATTTTCATCACATCTTAGGTGCAATAAGTGAGGTTTGACTTAAAATTCTCCATCTTACCTTTTATATCCCCTGTTTGACATTCTTATAACTTGAGGCATGTCATATCCTCTTTCCAGTGTAAATATTGTAGGTGGTAGATAGAACGGTTTTGCAACACTTAGATAGCTTCCCTGACAAAAAGCATGATCTGTAATTTGCAAACTTTTGTGAAAAAACCAATGAGGTGTCTGCAGTTTACAGCTTGGAATTCCCTGGGTTCTTGCTTGTAAATCTATCTAGATATATGCCATGAATATGTAATATGCAAACCCATGCTGAATGTAGCGCTGCACAATATAAATAGGCTACACAGGCTTTTTGAAAAAGCAACAGGAGCTGGTAAAAAAATTCTACACTGTGCAGACCATTAAAGAGACTGAAGAATCAAAATGTTGAAGATTCTGGAAAGAAAATTTTGCTGAGTCAGTTCCTTCTAAGAGGCTGGCATGAATGAGTCACGTTGTGTGGAGGGAGAAGACACTCAGGCATACCCAGAGCTGTCAAGGATTTCATTTACTTAGAAGGTCTGGTATTTGTGTGAGTGTCGTGAGCAAATAAAACATGTCAATGGTACATAAAAATGAAGCCTACAGCAATTAAAAACTAAAAACGTTTTGAGTAGTAGAACTGAATACATTTTAATTGAACATAATTCTATGGAAGACTATTAAATTACCACCTTGGAACAGAAGCACAAACAATGTGATAATGAGCTATGGAACCAAAATTTAGAACAGATAAACTGAAAAAATTACAGGTACCCTAGTGTAGGAAACACACAGTGCTGATGATATGAAAATATGAATTATTTATATCTTCTTTAAATGTAGAATGTAAATTTGCTTGGAATTAATTTCTGTTGGGAAATCACTGCAGAGTAAACATAGCTGTCTTTTAGGTTAATATTTTTTTCCTCTAAAATATTATTATTGTATTATTATTGTTATAATAATAATTGTTGTTATATGAGGAAGAAATAAGATGTAAACATACTCAAGATTGAAAACTGCCAGATTATACTTACATTGGAAAACCACATCTTTTATTTGCAGGCAACATGTAATGTTACAAAGTAATTTTTTCCATATTTTTCAACAAAGGATAGCCAAACTGGTGTTATGGGCTTAATTGTGCAATCAAAATTCTGTGCCAAAGCCATAACCTGAAGCATGATTGTATATAGAGGATGGGTCCTTGGCAAGTAAGTAAAGTTAAATGAGGGCGTGAGATAGGGCCTTCATCGAATAGGACTTGTGTCCTTACAAGAAGAAAAAGAGGCATATTGCTTCCTCTGTCTCTGTGAGTATAGAGGAAAGGCCATGTAAAGACACAGCAAGAAGGTGACCAATTGCAAACCAGGAAGAGTGCCTTTGCCAGCACTTGAACTGGCCCACACCTGGATCTTGCACTTCTAGCCTTCAGAAATCTGAGAAATAAATTCTATTGTTTAAGCTGCCCAGTCTATGGTGCTATGGTGCAACCTGGACAGACTATGACACTGAATAGAGCTTACTTTTGAATTTAAATTGAAAGACATTTTTATATTTACTCATGTTCTGGCTCAGTGGTAAAGAATCTGACTGCCAATGCAGGAGACGTAGGAGACAAGGGTTAGACCCCTGGGTCAGGAAGATCCCCGGGAGGAGGAAATGGCAACCAACTCCAGTATTCTTGCCTGGGAAATCCCATGGACAGAGAAGCCTGGCAGGCTACAGTCCATGGCATCACAAAGAGTGGGACACATCTGACCACGTGCAAGCCTGCACGCACAAGTGCGCGCGCGCGCACACACACACACACACACACACACACACACACACACACCCCTGCTAAAGACCATAAAGACTTTTGTGCTTTCAACCCTCTGAACTGTGTGCATGTGAATATCTGTGTGTATTTTTCCTTGATTACTTCTGTTTATTGATTTATTGAATGCATATTTTTGTCTCTTCAGAACTGGAAAAAAAATCTATTGGAGGCTTGAGGGTTTGAGAAGGTCCAGATTTAGCCAGCACCTGCCAATAAAAATATATCTTTTAAAATTTTTCTAGTAGCCATTTTAAAAAAAGGAAAAGACAGAATTGATTTTGATAATATATTCTTTTTTAATGCAAGGTAGCCAATATAATTTCAATGTGAAGTCAGTATAAACATTATTGAGATATTTTACATTCTTTTATCCTGGTAAACTTTCAAACTCTGGTTTGAAAAATTTTGCATTTTCAGCACATCTTAATTCAGGTTAATCACATTTTGGGTACTAATAACCACATGTTACCTAGCGGCTAGCATATTGGACAGTGCAAGTTTAGACTGGTTTAAATTATTTTCTTATGCAAAAGTAACATGGAATAAGTCTACCATATCTGTAAGAGAATATTTGAGAGATCAGACAATAAATTCTTGAATCTTCTTATATAGATATTCTCATACTATCTAATGTAGTCTATGACTAAAAGGGAAAAGAAAATAATAGCATTTATCGCACAGAGTTACTGTGAGGATTTCATAAGTTAATACATATGCAGCATTTAGAATAAAGTTTTTCATCTCATAAGCGCTCCATAAGTGTTTGCTCTTTTTATTATAGATAGTTCCTGGGAATCAGGTACCGCATTTCATACTTCTATTACTCTCTTGGCATTCAGCCCTGTATCAAATGCATCATAATAGTTTTAATAAATTGTTAATTAACTGATTCCCGGCTTCTTAATAGACTCTGATACCTGATGGTTATGGTAGTTCTGAGTGATGTGGGCAAATCTTGCAGCGTTGCGTGGAGTTAAGCACACCGGTGCACCAGGCACCCTGGGTCCAACTGCTGAGTCTGTCAGTTTTTAGCTATAATACCCTGGGCAAGCTATCAGTACAACTCCCCGAGTGAAGTTTTCTCATTTGTGTAATGGGCGTATTTTAGCACAATGTCTGGCACCTGGTAAGAACTTCATAAATGTTAGCTATTATTATTCTCTTCTCATGTCTTCCTGAGGTCATGGGGTCCGTGTCTGTGGGTATGGAATTAGGACAGAAGGTTGGTTCACTGAAATTCTGGCTTCTGGCATGGGGAAGGGAAAACATAGACATGAGACCCCTCCCCGGTTTGTGGCTTTGGGTCCCGGACTTCTGTCTTGACTAACATCTGCCTCCTTGCCTACCCTTCCCAGAGAACCTTCAAGTAGCACTGTAGAGTTCAGAGCTGTTTTTGCATGTAAGCAGCCAAGGATGCTCGTAGAATCCCTCAGTGTCCAAGCAAGACAGCATCTCAGCCGCCGCACACCCCACCCCATTTCACAGGTGAGGAGACTGAATCCAGAAAAGGACGGCAATCAGTTTGGTCAAATCACACAGGTAATTCCTAGTAGAACTAGGACCAAGACCCGGATCTTCCAGCTGTCTATACACTGATCTTTACTAAACCTTGGCATTTCTGAATTGGGGTCAGAAAGCCTTTGTAACCTTTACCAAAGTAGCCATACCACACAACATATGTAAATCACACATGGGGAGAAGTAGAAAACAGGAGGGGAGGGATCTGAATGAATGAATTTAATTAGTTAATATAAATATGTAGTAATGTTTTTTCTTATACTCCCACTCAAGGCACTGAGAGCCAAACACTCCCTCAGTATACAGGAGAATATGCGAGGGTCTTTGTCAATAGTGAGGGGTTCACTGTCCCTAAGAGCCAGTCAGACCTGTATGGTGTCTGACCAGCCAGCCTCTCTGAACCTCCCTGATGTCCAACTCTTCCCATCTCCTCTCAGCTTTACCTGGACTTTCTTCCACGAGGACCTCTTATTTCCTCCATGCCCAACTTCTCAACATTCTTCCAGCTCAGCAACCTTTTATCCATGCCGTGTCTTTGCACCTAACTTTCCCTCTGCTTGGAACATTCTTACCACTCCCCTCTCCTCCCACCCAACAGCTCTCTTCACCTTCTCTTGGTAGTATATGAACTTGGATGCCAGCTCCTCCCTGAATTCTGAATTCTCTGAGCTCCTCCAGCATCTCGTTTGGACTTGTCATGTTACCATAAGATGTGTGTTATGTCTCTCTTCTCTGCCAACAGTGGGCTCCTTCTGGCCAGGGACTTGCCTTACTCACTTGCATATCCCCATCTCCTAACACATGGCCTGGCACATAATAAGCGCTTGTGCAGACTGGTTTGATAGATGAGTTAACAACCCTGCCCACATCTGACCGCCATTCGTACCGTTATAGCTCCAGAGCACTTTCCCTTCTGTGTTTAGAGTTTGGAGCTCAATTAGGTTTTCAAATGTAAATTCCATCTTTTAATTATGAACTGTAGAAAAATATATGTGTGAATGTGGGTGTATTTTTAACCTTGAACGCCTGCATTCTTTCTACCTTTGCCTGTTTTGGAAATCATTGCCTTCCCTGTGATCACACCTCTCTCCCAGTAAATGGACATGAAAGTGAAGACGTGAATATTTTTATCTGACATTATTTTGGAGCATTGCTTTCCTGTTTGCTGCTGTTTCCTTTTCATGGACCATTAGCAGCTTCCAAAGGCAATATCCTTTCACTGTCACACTATGCCATGGGGGGCCATTTCAACAACTTCAGACTAGGGCATTAAGTGCAATTCTGGATGAGAGTCAGCACATAACCAAATAAAAATAATAAAGGGAAAGCTTGTAGGAGCCATTTGGAACGCTGTCCCGTGCTGAATTCATTTGCAGCCTTGCAGAAACCTACCCATCACCAGTGATCAGCCCCGAGCCCGACCGTACCTTATTTAATTGTAAAGTATTTCATATCCTCAGAAACAGCCCTGCTAATTTGCTTTTCCTTTTTTGGAGATTGTCTTAGTGGAATGCTGAGATTCTAATCAGTGGGAGAAGAAGAAAACACAGGTTTTGATTTCAGCAAGCAAGAAAAAAATGCACTTCTTGTAGCTATTCTCTCCCCCTTTAAATGAGCATTTAGGAAGCTTCTTTGGAAATTTGTCTGAAATAGGTGCTTAACACAGGGGACAAGGAGGCAGAAAAGTGAAGTGAATTAACCTCAAGTGCCTAATCCAGCATAAGCCACTGCCACCCCCAGTCTCCACGTGTTTCAAAAAGGAACTGGGGAAAACCAAGCATAGGAAGTCATCTCCAAGTCAGTAACCCTGATGTTCAACCAACTGAGAGTTCATTGAGTCAAGGGAAAGTCTTAAGTCTTGTATGGTCAGGGAAGACTGGCCTCACTTTCCTGATATCACCACCACTGTGGGGAAGGTAGGTTGATATTGACTCCCAGACATTTACCACTAAAAATTCTGATGTAGTCAACCTGGGGTAAGCAGTGTGAATCCATATGATCAGGCAAGTTAGAAAACTCTGCCTTAATTAATTTATTTATCTATCCATTCTCTAAATTTTAAATTCCAATTGATAACCAATTTTGCACAAGGTAACTATGGGGATAGAGCAGAAATAAGCATGAAATCTGCCCTCTAGGAGTTTATAGTCTATAAGAGCTTGTGGTACTTCCAGAAAGCTGCAAGTTCCTGCTTTTGTCTTCTGCTTTTCTACAATTTGGTGCCTCAGGTGAATCAGCACTGGTTGATTCAATTATCATCTAGTCAAGAAACGCTCATGCAGTGTTTGTGCAAGATACAATACCATTCCTGAGGCCTGAAATGGTCACATCTCAGAGCCAGTCCTTCAGTTCAGCCTTCCTGAGGACAGAGATGTTCCATGAGTCTGCAGAAAAAGATAACACAATTATGAAAATCATAGCTGGACTTCCCTGGTGGTCTAGTGGTTAAGAATCCACCTGCTAATGCAGGGGACACCGGTTGGATCCCTGGTCCAGGAAGACCCCACATGCTGTGGGGGATCTAAGCCCATGTGCCCGAACTACCGAGCCTGTGCACACTAGAGCTGGTGCTGAACAATAAGAGAAGCCACATCAATGAGAGGCCCGTGAATTGCAACTAGAGTAGTCCCCACTCACTGTAACTAGAGAAAGCTGGCGTGCAGCAATGAAGACTCAGTGCAGCCAAAAATTAATTAAGTCATAGCTGACATTTATCATGTACTTATTATTAGCTGAGCTTGGTAACCCAAGATTTTCCTCTAGGGTCCTTTCGTTAAGCACTTTGTTTACTTTGTTCATTGTTTTATCCCCGGCTTTCAGGACAGGGTCTGGCACATGATAACTGTTCAATAAATAGCTTCCCTAGTGACTCAGATGGTGAAGAATCTCCCTGCAATGCAGAAGATCTGGGTTCAATTCCTGGGTCAGGAAGATTCCCTGGAGAAGGGAATGGCAACTCACTCCAGTATTCTTGACTGGAGAATTCCATGGACAGAGGAGCCTAGAGGGCTATAGTCTATGGGGTTGCAAAGAGTCAGACATGACTGAGTGACTAACACACATTATTAGTTTATTTAACTTTTAAGACAGAGATCCGAGCTACATATCAAATACTCTTAGATACTATAAAAATCTGGGACGGAGTCCACAGAATCAGTATTTTTATCAAGCTCTTTGAGAGATTCTCAGACTGGGAAAGTAGAAACTCAGGACCAATGGATATTTCAATCACCCAGGCAGCATGGTAGTTCAATGTTTTTTCACCTTTATTTGAAGACAAGGATTCATCTCTTATGGTGCCCCTTATCATAACCCATACCAAAGTCTAATTATTTTAATTATTGAAAAGTTTTTCCTCATGATTAACTGAATCTTATCTTTGTATCACTTTTACCCACTGTCCATATTTCCTCTCTAGGAAAAGGACTATGCCTACAACATTCAGCTGTTGATCATGGGGCATAATAAAGATTTAAGGTCATACTATGATCGAGAGACAAGGGCAGTGTTGACTCCATGGCCTGATCCCACATGAGAGGCTTAGGAAATGACACTGTGCTCTGTGTTCAGGTAGAACATGGACACAAGTCCCATAAACTTAGATTTGAAACTTGACTCTTTAACATCCTAGTCCAACGACCTTACTTTAGATTCTCTGAACTTCAGTTATACAATGGGTGACATGCGAATAACAAAATATCATATCATTGTGAGTATAAAATATGATAGCTAACAATGACAAAAATAATTCCCACATATAACAAAATAATACAAATATAAAAATTGTGCCTTGTCTCTTGGATGTGCCTATTATGTGCTAGACAGTTTCCCTCTAAGCGCCTATGAACTGCTTTGTTTTGTTCATTCCTGTATCCCCCATACCTAGGATAGTGTTGAACACATAGTAACTACTTGATAAATATTTGTCGAATAAAGGAACCCATTATTATGGGTTCAATCTTACCTAACCTTCAAAGCAGCTCTCTAAGCTAAATGTTACCAGTAACCCTATTTTGTGCTTTCCTGACTCAGTAGTAAAGAACCCACCTCCAATACAGAAGACATAAGAGATGTGGGTTTGATCCCAGGGTCAGGAAGATCCCCTGGAGAAGGAAATGGCCACCCACTCCAGTATTCTTGCCTGGAGAATCCTATGGACAGAAGAGCCTACCAAGCTATAGTCCATGGGGTTGGAAACGACTTAGTGGCTGAGCACACATGCAACCACCATACTTTACATGTGAGAAAACTTGAGACTTAATAAGATTAAGTTACTTGCTCAACCAGGAGGTGAAGGAACAGCAGTCCAACCCCAGACATGTTCCTTGTGCCACCTACCAACTAGCGGTTTCAAGTCTTTGCCACTTATTGATTGTTAATAAATCTAGCTCTAGATCTGTGTCATTATGTGTCACGATATCTGTTGCTGGAGAGAGACTGCGTTCACCCAGCTGTGATACATGATCTCAGTCCTGTCGTGACTCCATCCTGTGGATAAATGTGCATGGGAGGCTAGGAGCTCTGGGTCAGGGAAGCATTCCTTTTGTCCAGCATCCGGTGGTCTCCCAGCCTGCTTTGTGAAAGACCATGCTTTACTCAGAGTCTTTGGTTGTCTTTTCCTCCCACTGAATAGTCACTGGGAAAAGCAAGAACTCTAAAACTGCTGGACTGAAAATGAAATATGCAATGGCTTCAGGCTACATTTTCCCTTTGCTGGGAAGCACCGCCATGATAATTGTTTCTACAAAAGGAAACTACAACTCTGGCAAAAAAAAAAAAAAAAAATTCAAACCCTCTGTTTGCTTGAACCTATCATAAACCATTGCTGGTAATTATAGAAGCTGATTGTGAGACAGTTTAGTTTAACTTAATTGGCATTTTTTTTTTAAGCTGCAACACAATAAAAATAGTGAAGAACAAGTCAGGTTCTAGAGACGGAACATTTAGCTTTGGTGAAATGTCAAAGATCTGCACAGGCTGCCAAAGGTGTGGGAATATAACTCTCTGCTGTCAGCTCTGTTATTTAAATCTTTGTTCCTCGGGTTTTACATTCCATTTGCTGAGTGCAGAGTCTAATGTGGGCTTTTATCCTATTGTCGCTAAACAGGTCTTTAAATGGCTATGGGAAGAAGTGTGCCCTGTAAACCAATTTAGAAACTTGAGACTCCTGTGTCTGAAAGAGATGACTTATGCAAGACCAACTGGAAATGTCCCATTAAAATTTTAAGTATAATGGCTTTTTTTGAGGGTTCATTTTGCTTGATTAAAAGAATGATTAAATCTTTACCGCTTTTTCCATCACTAGGGATACTCTCATCTTTGTCTCCCTTCCCTTGGTCTTTTCCTCCAGCATCATGTTCATCGTATCATCTCATTTTGTTGTCATCACCATCATCATCACCATTGAGTTGTCTTAATATAATAGTGATAACAGCTAGCCCACTAGCTATGATCACTTCCATAGGCCAAATGCAAGGCCAAGTCCTTCTGTAGATCATCTTGTTTAGTCTTCACAACAACAATTTAAAAAGCCATCCATTAGAAAGTAATAGAGTTTATACTCACACTCATGCCTGTCTGGCACTAGGGTATGTGATTTTTACCCACAATGTTATTCTGTTGATTTTAGAATTTTGTGTAAAACCAGGCTCCCATCTCTGGAAGCTCAGCCTAGTTCTATAGGAAAGGCAGAAAATAGAGCAAAACCCCAGGACCACCATCCAAGGAAGCTTGAAACTGGTTTTGTCACCAATAGAGCTGCTACACTTAATATGTCAGCAAATTTGGAAAACTCAGCAGTGGCCACAGAACTGGAAAAAGTCAGTTTTCTTTCCAATCCCAAAGAAGGGAAGTGCCAAAGAGTGTACAAACTACCATACAATTGTGTTCATTTCACATGCAGGTAAGATTCTGCTCAAAATCCTTCAAGAGAGGCTTCAGCAGGACCTGAACCAAGAACTTGCAGATATACAAGCTGGATTTAGAAAAGGCAGAGGAACCAGAGATCAAATTGTCAACATTCACTGGATCATTGAGAAAGCAAGGGAATTCCAATAAAACATCTACTTCTGCTTCATTGAAAGGCTATGTGAAAGCCTTTGACTGTGTGGATCACAACAAACTGTGGAAAATTCTTAAAGAGATGGGAATAATAAACTGCCTTTCCTGTCTCCTGAGAAATCTGTATGTGGGTTAAGAAGCAACAGTTTGAGTCCTACATAGAATAACTGACTGGTTCAAAATTGGGAAAGGAATACAACAAGGCTGTATGTTGTCACCCTGTTTATTTAACTTCTGTGCAGAATACATCATGTGAAATGCCAGTCTGGATGGATCACAAACTGGACTCAAGATTGCCAGGAGAAATAAAAACTTCAGATATGCAAATGATACCATGCTAATAGTAGAGAGTGAAGAGGAGCTAAAAAGCCTTTTGATGAAGGTGAAAGAAGAGAATGAAAAAGCTGTCTTAAATCCCAGCATTAAAAAAACTAAGATCATGGCATCTGGTTCCATCACTTCCTGGCAAATAGAAGGGGGAAAAGTGGAAACAGTGACAGATTTTATTTTCTTGGGCTCAAATATCACTGTGAACAGTGAATGCAGCCATGAAATTAAGAGACACTTGCTCCTTGGAAGGAAAGCTATGACAAACCTAGACAATGTATTAAAAAGCAGAGACATCACTTTGCTGACTAAAATCCATATAATAAATGTTATGTTTTTTCCAGTAGTCATGTACAGATGTGAGAACTGGACCATAAAGAAGGCTGAGCACTGAAAAATTTATGCTTTTGAACTGTGGTGCTGGAGAAGACTCTTGAGAGTCCCTTGGACTGCAAGGAGATCAATGCAATCAATCCTAAAGGAAATCAATCCTGAATATTCATTGGAAGGACTGATGTTGAAGCTGAAGCTCCAATACTTTGGCCACCTGATGCAAAGAGCTGGCTCATTAGAAAAGATCCTGATGCTGGAAAATATTGAGGGCAGGAGAAGAAGGGGACAACAGATGAGATGGTTGGATGGTATCATCGACTCAACGGACTTGAATCTGGGCAAACTCTGGGAGACAGTGAAGGACAGGTCCTCACAGTATCCTAGGAGGTAAGTTTATTGTTTTCCCCCATTTTCCAGATGAAGATATGAGGTAGAGAACAGTTTATGGCTTACCTAAGCCAGAAGGACACCAAAAGTCTATAAGCTTAGTCACGCTGCTATGCTGTCATGTCAAAATAGTGCTATAAATGATTTAAGGAACCAAACTTCTGAATTGCTTCAGAGAAACACAGCAGCTTCCAGGTAAATTGATTTATGAAAAAATACTTTGGCTTCCAACTTTGTAAGCTGTAGATTAAAAACAAAAAAAATTACTTATACAGCTAAAATCTAGTTTGATTCCATTTTTATTACCTTCCCTTCCTCTCTCTTTTCTCTTTCTTACTCTTCATAGATTCATTGGTAGTGTGTATCTTCTCATTCCTGTTTACATGTTTACCACACAGTGTGTGAGCCCATGGGCTTCCCAGGTGAAGTGAAAGTCACTCAGTCATCTCCCGCTCTTTACAACCCCATGGACTATACAGTCCATGGAATTCTCCAGGCCAGAATACTGGAGTGGGTAGCCTTTCCCTTCTCCAGGGGATCTTCCCTACTCAGGGATCGAAGCCAGGTCTCCGGCATTGCAGGCGGATTCTTTACCAGCTGAACCACAAGGGATGCCCAAGAATACTGGAGTGGATTGCCTATCCCTTCTCCAGCAGTTCTTCCCAACCTAGGAATCGAACTGGGGTCTCCTGCATTGCAGGTGAATTCTTTACCAACTGAGATATCAGGGAAGCCCTGATATGTTTAACACATTTAAAAGAATTCAGTGCTTTTTTGACTTAGAAAATGACACTTTAAATGCAGATACAGGTTTAGATTCATTATTTTAAAAGTAAATCTATTCCCATTCCATTAGACTATTATGTAAGAGTAAAATTTCTTTTCTGTGTCAGAGTAAGTAGAGTCACATTTCTTATATCCTCAGAATTGAAATTACAAGCAAATTTGGATGTGCAGTTGTAGAATGATGAAAGATTACCTGTTCTAGAAAGCCTGGGTTCTGAGCTATAACAGGGATAATCCTGAGTAATACTGTTTGATTTCATGACTCCCTAATCTTGTTTTTACCCATCCTTTGAAAATGTGTTGAATAGTGTATTTACTATTTAAGTTAACGAAACGTTTTCTTTTGAGGAAAGTTATGTCTTCCTTTGTAATAATCAGAGACAGTACTGAAAGTCAGTATCTTACATACAGGGGTTTCAAATTCAAGTGGACACTGAGGTAATTAAAAAGCAAGTGAAGGAGAGTTGCATTTTCTTTAAAACACATTGGAATAGCTTTCAGTTTTACAAAGAAAGATAATTTTTCATTAAATATGTGGCCCATTGTTTACCATTTTTGATGGAGACCCTCTTCTTTTAGCAGAGAAATAGTATAATGATGAATGGCATATATTGTGTGGCCTTAGGTCATGGAGACAGTAGGGAATGGTGAGGACTATGGTGGGGTCCAATTTTCACCAGGTGGGAATCAAACCCAAGGTTCCTAGGTCTTGCGAATTTGCAAGAAAAACCATTAGCCTGTGTTGTTTTTTTTTTTTAATGTTGAAATATCCTACATTTTATTTGAACAATTTTTAAAATTAATTTTTATTGGAGTGTAGTTACTTTACAATATTGCATTAGCTTCTACTGCACAACAAAGTGAATATATATGTATATGAATATGTGAATATGTATGTATAAAGTTATACATACATGACCCCTCCCCTTTGGATTTCCTTCCTAGTTAGGTCACCACAGAGCACCAGGTAGAGTCCCCGTGCTGTCCCGTGGGCCCCCAGTAGCTATATCTGTTTTATACACAGTATCAATAGTGTGTGTATGTCCATTCCAACCTCCTAATTCATCCCACCCGCTTTCCCCCTTAGTCTTCTTACATTTGTTCTCTACATCTGTGTCTCCATTTCTGCCTTGCAAATAAGGTCATCTATATCACTTTTCTTGATTCTACTATATGCATTAATATGTGATACTTGGTTTTCTGACTTACTTCACTCTGTATGACAGTCTCCAAGTCCATCCGCATCTCTGCCAGTGACCCGGTTTTGTTTCTTTTTGGGGCTGAGTAATAGTCCATTGTTGGAGAAGACTCTTGAGAGTCCCTTGGACTGCAAGGAGATCCAACCAGTCCATCCTGAAGGAGATAAGTCCTGGGTGTTCATTGGAGGGACTGATGCTGAAGCTGAAACTCCAATACTTTGGCCACCTCATGCGAAGAGTTGACTAGTTGGAAAAGACCCTGATGCTGGGAGGGATTGGGGGCAGAAGGAGAAGGGGACAACAGAGGATGAGATGGCTGGATGGCATCACCGACTCGATGGGCATGAGTTTGAGTAAACTCCTGGAGTTTGTGACGGACAGGGAGGCCTGGTGTGCTGCGGTTCATGGGGTCACAAAGAGTCGGACACGACTGAGTGACTGAACTGAACTGAACTGAACTGAACTGAATAGTCCATTGTAAATATGTACCACATCTTGTTTACCCATTCCTCTGTTGATGGACGGAAAGTCCTCCCTTTTGAAGTAGATCTTTTAAGAAATAATCTACAGAACAAATGAGACATGAATGCCAACCAAATCCAGGAGGATCACAAGTAGTTTGCAAATGCTGCTTAGAAAAAGACCACACAGATAGTTAAGGGAAAGCAGTTTCAGTGAGTCGTCTGATATGAAGACTAGCTCTTTCCTGGAGTGAACTGTTATCCCTAAAAGGTAATGTGAGCTGCTCAGTGAGTGTGTAGACAGTAGGGTATCAGAAATCTATTTGGTTGAATGAGACATGATAAAAAAAGTACATAACATTTTTGTGATGGAATGTTGAGAGTTGAAGTCCTGTGCTTGGAACAAGTGGGGAAGAAAGCAGCCTGGAAGTCACCATGAAAGAAAGTGAAAGTGAAGTCATGTCCGACTCTTTGCCGACCCCGTGGACTGTAGCCTACCAGGCTCCTCCACCCTTGGAATTCTCAAGGCAAGAATACTGGAGTGGGTTGCCATTTTCGTCTCCAGGGGATCTTCCCAACCCAGGGATCGAACCCTGGTCTTCCGCATTGTAGGCAGATGCTTTTACCATCTGAGCCACCAGGGAAGTCCCGGAAGCCACCATACCAGTTGGCAAAGGGCACCTTGGTTCCATCACTGAGGACTGAATGGGGCTCCCAGATAAAACATCAGGGCACAAGATGGGATGATACAGTCTAGCTGAAGTGTACCAAGTCTCTGTGAGGCAGAGACCAGTCAAGATGAATTCCTTTTAAAGGTGATTTTTCTAATATCAGCAGGTGTTAAACAGGGCATTTCTGTTTAGGATAGTTCATATAAAGGTTGGCTTTAAAAAAAATCAGTGTTTCCGAAGGCTTTTTTGCCTTGCGCCATCTCCCTAGCAATTGCTATTCTCACCTTCCCTGTTGGTGATGCATCCCACTTTTCCATTCTCCTGAAAGAAGTATATGAGAAGACTCCTTAAACTCGTGATGGTCTCACCATTCTGGTTCCTGACCCACAAAGCTCATTGTGGCCAATCACCTTTCTGTACTTGTAGACTGAAAAGGAGCAAACACCCTACACTCATGTTAGTAGGTTCATAGTACTACACGTATTTCTTTGAGTTTTTCTTTTAGCAAGGACTTTCCCCATATGAGAAAAAGAAATTTGTATTCACACTGCTTTGTCGAGTTTTAAAATGTGTTTTAGGGGGATACAATTCAAACACTAAAATAATCCATTCCATGCATATTAATTGATTTTTACATGAAAACAATTCCCATTTGCATGAGAGCTTTGGCAAGTTTTGAGTCTGGGGAAGATATTATAAACAGTAGTGGGGAAAAATAAAACCAAATGTTGCCCTATGTTGGCAAGAGCGTAGGGAAACAAGTGCGCTTATCCTAGTCTTCCTTGGTGTCAGTGGCAATAAGTCCATGGATCCTCCTGGCTCCTGACTGGCTCCATTCACTCTTTATCCAGAGTCTCAAGTTTGTAGTTCCTCGGATTTGAATCCTGAGCATTTTCTGCTCTCCAGTGACTGTCTTTCTTTAAATAAATCCATTCTATCCTGTGGATTTAAAACCTTTGTGTTATTGTCTCTCAGATTTGCTTCTTCAGGCCAGATCACTCCCTTGGTTTCCGCCTCATTGACATTCCCCTTTGATATCCCAGTGACATAGAACACTCATCTCCAAATGATTTAGATTAAAAAAACATCTATTGGCTCACATATCACATTGAAACAAAGTGGGTGGCCACAGTCAGATTAATCCAGAAGCTGTGGATTTTGTCTGCACTTCTCTTGTCTCTCTTCTCCCCCACCATGCTAGTTTTGTCTTTCAGCTGGCAGTGAGCTAGCTCCTACAGTTTCAGACCTTGGGTCCTCACTTTGCAATGTCCAAAAGAAGAGTGAAGGATGCTTCCTGGATCCACTCATAAGAATGAGAAAGCATCTCTCCAAAATCCCCAGAAAGGCCTTTTTTGAGTTTTCTTGTTTCAAACTGGGATATGCCCATTCCTACACCTGTCCTTCCAGGACAGTTCCTATAGAGAGATTGGTTTAGCCAACAGGGTTCGCAAAGGGCCTGATTTGTGAATTCCTGAAGTTTTCAGGGATTTCGTACAGAGGACAAGCCCAGAGAGTGAATCTATGGGTACCCATTTGCGGGTATAAATGGGTAGAACATTCAGATGCTGTCTGTTAGTTATATTACTTGTTAAGCAGAGTGTGTGCAGATATGTCTGCTCTATTGATAATTACTGTGAGTCTGGAGACCTTGCCATTTTTGTTCACTACTATATCACCGTTTCTTAGCCCAGTGGTTCTCCAATTTAGCGGACATCAGAATGACCAGGATGATTTATTGAAACAAAGATTGCTGAACCACTTCCAGAGTCTTTGATTCAGTAGGCCCAGCATGGACCTGAGAATCTGTAGTTCTAACAAGTTTACAGATGATCCTTCTTAAATTAGCCAAGGTCCAAAGATCACAATAAAAAAACCCCACTGACCCAGTATATGTGAAGAAAGGAATTTATTCAATTAGTCAACAAATAATTAGAGGGTGTGCTGGTGTCAAGTGCAGAACCCAAGTCAGATATCATCCTGGCCCTCAGGAAGGAACATTCAAGTGAGGGAGAAAAAAAGTAGAAAACAGTCAGCGTACTCAAAGTGGGAAACTAAAGAAAGAGGAAGAGATCAGGTGTGAACAGGGATCTTAAAACCACAAGGATGTGAGGCACCCAGGACATAGCAAAAGCTGGAAGCCCTTCTACCTCTGGGCCTGATGGGGCAGGGCAGGGAACTGTCACAGGAACAGCGGCCGCTCTAGACCCGGGAGAAGGGCAGCCTGACAGGAACTGTAGTCTCAGGTAGAGGATCCCAGAAACGGCTCCACTGGAGCCCTGCAGGAATGGGCGATGGGGCAGAGAGTCCCCCCCTTTTTCCTCCCTATCCTTCAGTCTCCTCAGTAACTCCCATGTAAGATTTCCAGATAAAGTACAGGACACCCAGCTAAATTTGAATTACAGATAAAAAATGAATTTCTTTTTAATATAAGTGCAGTAGTAGGAGGTATTTCTATTTCTTTGTTATCTGACATTCTAATTGGGTGTGCTGTGTTGTTATTGTTGTTATTAAATCCAGCTACCCTATCTCCACGGGAAAGCTTAACTAGAAGTCAGGAAGCAGGGGTAGTGAGAGTTTCAGTCCATAAAATTTTCAGGGCATGGAGTCAGGTATAGACAGGGGATCTGGAGTTACAGGAGGGGTTCTGAAAAATCAGAAAATGACCACATGTTTGAATGATTTTGCAGCAGAGATGGAACACATCTGTGAGAAGGCTTAGAGAGGATCATGGGCTTGTTATCCATAGTGACAAGACTAAAGGCAGCATATGTGTGCACAGAATCTTAACAATGGCTAACAAGTTCTACAGGATCTCTCCCATCCCTCCTATCATTTTCTCCTCATCTTATACTACTTTCCCCCTACCATTCCTGCTCCCAAAGCATTAGCCTCCTTACCATTTTTTGATATAGTTTGACAAGCAGGAATGTTAAAAAAAATTACTCTGGATGCTCACATGGATTTACCTGGACAACAAATTAATTGGAGCTCTCCTGGACTTCCCTCATGGCTCAGCAGTTAAAGAATCGGCCTGCAATAGAGGAGATGCAAGAGACATGGGTTCAATCCCTGGCTGGAGGAGATCCCCATGGAGAAGGAAATGGCAGCCCACACCAGTATTCTTGCCTGAAAAATCCCATGGACAGAGGAGCCTGGGGGGCTATAGTCCAACAGGTCACAAAAAGTCAGACACAACTGAGTACACAAGTTCCTGGGCAGGAGAATCTGTCCCCAAACTTGCTTCACGTGGACTAATGGCTTCCTTCCCCTGGCAGAAGGGGGTAAAATTTCTCCTGGAATCCAGGATGCCCAGATGTTTTCAATAAACACCAGGCACTTCAAATTCCAACTGTCTCACTCCAAGCACTATTTCTTATCCCACTAAGAAGGTCACTCTCAAAGGTTGGAGAAATGGGATCAGAGGGAATCGTATGAGGATAGGTTTTGGAGAATGAGTTGATAGGGCTTACTGATGGATTAGATTTGGTAGTTAAAGGAGAGAGGAGCCCAGGGTAACACCCACTGTGAATGGTGGAATGGATGGAATTTCCAGTTACTGGGCTGGGAAAGGCTTGTGGAGAAGCAGGTTGGGATGGGTTAGGAGGAAAATCAAGAGTTTGGGCTTGTGTTTGAATATCTGTTATACATCTAAGTGCAATTGTCATGTGAGCACTTAAATATACTAGGTTCAATTTTCAGGGAAAGGTCATGGTGGAGATATAAATTTGGGTGTTTTATATTGTTTTTAAAACCAAGGGGCTGTTTTAATTCTTATAGGGAAATACATATTAGTAGTGAAAAGAAGGGAGAGTTAGAGAGAGGTCCTATGACCCTCCAGCATTTGGAGGTCAATCAGAAGAGAGAAAGAAACAAATGGATTGAGAAGAAGTAGTCAGTGAATGAGGAAAATACAAACAGAAGCATGTTAAATCTTGAATATATAGAGAAAAAAGTGAGAATGTAGAGTTAGTTATTATTAATTTCAGAGGGAAAATGGCAATATGTGCTTCTTAAAGATAATTATACTTTTTATTAAGTAATTCAACTTCTAAAAATAGTCTATAAAATTCTAAAAACTATGAAACAAGATTTATGCACTAGAGATTTTCATTGAAGCATTATTTTATAATAGCCAAAAATTATGTAGAACATAAATGTCCAAAAATAAGACATTAGTTAAATATATTGTGATACAGCCATACAATCGAAACTTATGCATCCATTAAATTATGTTTACAGAGAGATTTTAATGAGCTGAAAAAATGCTTATAAGATGATATAATGTTGAGTGAAAAAATAGCATACAAAATTTTACGTATAATATCATCTCTATTATTTAATTATCCATGTTGCTGTTCATTCACTAAGTCGTGTCCAACTCTTGTGACCCCATGGACTGCAGCATGCCCGGCTTCCCTGTCCTTCACTATCTCCTGGAATTTGCTCACACTCATGTCCACTGAGTCAATGATGCCATCCAACCATCTCATCTGTTGCCCTCTTCTCCTCCTGCCCTTAATCTTTCTTAGCATAAGGGTCTTTTCCAATGAGTCAGCTTTTTGCATCAGGTGGCCAAAGTACTGGAGTTTCACCTTCAGCATCATTCCTTCCAATGAATATTCAGGATTGATTTCCTGTAGGATTCACTGATTTGATCTCCTTGCTGTTCAAGGGATGCTCAAGAGTCTCCTCCAGTACCACAGCTCAAAAGTATCAGTTCTTCAGCACTCAGCCTTCTTTATGGTCCAACTCTCAAATCCATACATGACTACTGGAAAAACCATAACTTTGACTATGCGCACCTTTGTCAGCAAGCTGGTTGATGTCTCTGCTTTTTAATAGCTATCTAGGTTTGTCATAGCTTTTCTTCCAAGGGGCAAACATCTTTTAATTTCATGGCTGCAGTCACCATCTGCAGTGATTTTGGAGCCCGAGAAAGTAAAATCTGTCACTGTTTCCACTTTTCCCCATCTATTTGCCATGAAGTAACCATTCATACTCTTTGAAAAGTGCTAGAAATAAATATGTTAACATGTTAATATAACCCATAGATTATAGTATTATGAATAGTTATTATATTTTTCTTGGTTTTTAAAATTTCCCCATTATCATTATGTATTTCCTCAATAAGCAGAAAACACTAGAAAAAAATCTTTTTTCAGTTGGGTTGAAATCTGTCTCACTCTTATGAAATCAACTAGTTCTTACTGTTCCAGATGAGCAAATCTAACTTCTTTTATCTGTGACAGCCTTCAAGTATTTGAAGAGAGCTGCCAGCTAAGAGTATTAGCTTTACCTGTGATTCCACATCCCTCTGCCTTTCAGAGTCTCAAGGAAAGAAATCATCTGTATCTCTTTCATAGTTCTTAATAGAGAGTCTTCTGCACTATGCATCATTTGTTCTGTGATTAACCTTTCTAAACTTCAGTTTTCTCACATGCAAAATGGGAATAAATTGTTGGGAGGGCTACATTTAGTGCAATACTGTATGTAAGTGACTTTGTAATCTAAATACCTTACAAATTTGAAAGAGTAGATGCTCATGAGAAGATTACCAGTGAGAATGGAAAAAAGAGGGAGAAGAGGTGACCTGAACATTCCCAGCTCTGCCTCTAATTACACCAATAGTACTGGTCAGCCACAAAGACTCTCCTTCATTAAAAGAATTATGACAGCTTTCTGTACTGTCTACCAGAGTAGTTAGGAAGAAGTGAGGTGAAAAAAATAAGCACCATTGACATGTGAAAAAGCACAGTGTATATTCAGAAATATATTATTTCTACACTGGGATATTCTTCCTCAGCCCACATCCTCCATGCCCTCACATGATAGCGCCCACTGGGGACTTGTGATGCTGTCTTGGGTTGACGTCATATCAAAGCAGACTTGATCCTTCTCCAGTGAGTCCTAACTCCCTGACCCAGTTTCCAAATCAACATCTTACCAACATCAAGATCTTAGTGTGTGTTAGTCACTCAGTCATGTTTGACTCTTTGCAACCCCATGGACTGTAGCCCACCAGGCTCCTCTGTCTCTGGAATTCTCCAGGCAAGAATATTGGAGTGGGCAGCCATTTCCTTCTCCAGGGGATCTTCCTGACCCAGGGATCAAACCCAGGTCTCCAGCATTGCAGGCAGAATCTTTACCGTCTGAGCCAGTAGGGAAGCCCCAAGATCTTAGTCATGAGGCTAATTCTTGTCCTCTCTCAACCCATCCAATTCCTAGGTGTTCTTTAAGATTCTGGTTAGCTTCCAACTCTTCCTTGAAGCTAGGCAGACATTAGTTCAAACAATTACTTGCCAAATGACTCTAAACATATTATTAAATTTCCTGAAACTTAATTTCTTCATATACAAACTAAGCCTAAAAATTGACATTTGCTATGGTTCTGTGGATTAAGTGATTAACACATTTAAAGTTCCTAACAGAATCTGTTACACAGGAGGAAATTAATAAATCTTAGTTTTCTTCTTTCTTCTTCCTCCCTTTTCCTTCTTCTCCTTCCTATTTTCCACAGGAATGTATTTTTGAGAATTACTCTTGCTATTATCTTCTGCCTGAAATGCTTTCTCCTAATTCTCTGAAAGCTCAAGTTCTATTCATTGTAAATGACACTCAGGCCTTGAAATTTCACTTGAAACACCTCCCTGAAGTGTTTCTTCTTCTATCGCACACTCATAGAGTTTATTTATTCCTCCCTTTTGGAACTCATTAATTTCTAATTTACCATTTGTATTTGTATTTATTATTTATTTTTACTGCCTAAAATTAAATTTCTTGAGAGCAGAAGTGACCTATAGTACAGTGAATCTGTAAGGGCTTGTAATCTACTGCTGCATCTTCACTTTAAGTATGAAGAAACTGAGGCTCAGTGATGTGAGCTAGTACTCCAGTGTCTTATGTTGTAGTTGGAGGCAGAGCCAGGACTGGGTTGGATTTTCTAATTACTGTTACTGTTGGTTCATACTGCTGGAAGTGAATGAATTGCTGCAGAGCTCCAAGAGTGTTGAATATATACTGGGGCTGAGTTGTGCGTCTTCCTTAGGTCATTTCACGCATGTAGATCACTAAACTATTGGTCATATCCCCACCCCAACCCTCTCCTTTATCAGTTTCTTACTTTCATCTTAAGTGATGATTCAGCCATTTGGGCAAGAAGGTATCATAGAGATAAAAATTGTCCCCTACTCCCACTTCAAGATTTAAGGACAAAACAGTTATCCAATTTGGTCAAGCAAATGGTAAACCGACTACTTTTGTTAGGAAGCTAGGTTTTTTATCAAATGTCTTTTCCTGAGTTTTCTATTAAATATTTTCCTCTTGGTTCTACTTTCCTCTTGAGTTGGTGTGTTCCATTTTCCTCAACTGATGACTTGCAGTGTTTTCTCTATTTCCATAAAAGGGTTTTTCCCCAAATCTGATGCCAAAAATCTCTTCTGTGTAATGTTGGTCTATCAGACATCTTATCGATTATTTGCAGGTTAGGGCCCAAGTACCATTGCAATTTTATTTTCAATCTGAGTTTTCTGTCTTCTTTAGAAGGGTTCTCTAATTAATTGGCATGTAAATGAGGCATCAGAGCTATGGGTTCATCAAGGACTTCACATAGTTCTCAAAGACTTTCTCATCTCATTTTTGAGGCAATTTGCATACTTTCACTCATAGTTCTCCCTACATTTTTCTTTGAAGAAAGCTCTTATGCCCGTGGGTGCTCTGTGTATACAACTCCCTTGACCTAACACTTGTGCTTTGCTTTCCCCTGAGCAATGACATTGCCTTAGGCAAAAATGACACATTTCCATCACTGATGAGCCTCCTAAAAGACTCAGAGTGTCTTGGGTACTGGCTTAAATTTATCTAGATCTGGGCTTGTACATCCTGTTATCTTTAGAGAGTCCATGCACAAATTAAAGGAAAAATGCTTTCCTCCATGTGAAAAGAAATAATAACCCTTCATAAATAAAGTTTCTTTCCTTTTGCTTTGCTAATTAAATTTAGATGAGTTTGGTGAATGATGGGTATTGTTTTCTTCTTCACCCTTACTACTCAAATGGCCTGAAACAATGTTGTCTTCATGAACGGTAAGTTGCTCTGCCTCTTGATCTGCGTTCTGAAATCATTCCATTGCTTCAGAAGAAGGGAAATGCTAGCCTGTCTCTGAAACTGAGTTTGGTACTTACTGGTCATCACATCTCATAAAACAAAAAGCAGGTCTCTTTGAGTGCTAAAATGTCCATCATGTCCTTCATTCATTTTTTATTCAAAAAGAAAATACACATTGAATGACATTACATGTCAGACATTCTGCTGGATTCTAATAAAAGACATTCTGCCTCTAAGAGCCTGGTGGCTTAACATCAGCACTCTGGTATCTAGAAGAGGATGAAGTAAGCCAAGAATTAGGAAAGGTGGATTATGGTTCTGGGTTAGTCATTTGTGACCTTGGACATGTCACAAGTGAGGAAATGGGGTTCAAATTGTAATTCCCTGTTTCATCCATTTAAGATGCTGTTGGGTGTAAGATGAACCTTGTATTATGTATGACTAAGATAAAATAAAAACTGCTTAGTAAACTATGATAAAATACTCTTATCCAACTGGAATTTTCATTTGCTATACTAAAGTAGCTCATACATTTTTCTCTTTGGTATACTGTGCAGAAAAATTCAAGCAAAATAAAACTTCAGAGTTGGAGTCTTCTGAGTCAGTTTACCACTTTGTTGTTCATGCTTTTCCATTAGCATCATTTTCTGTATTATCAAGAACACTGGTGATGTGCATTTCTTTGAAAGAGCACGCCACTTTTGGTTCTGGTCTTTTTCTTCCCAATTTACTGATATCCATCCTGCAAGTTTTGACACTGAAAGTTTTTTGGCCTTACCAGAATGTGTCAGCTGGTGGTTTTCAGGCAACTACTAGAACTTGCAGTCTTCCATCAAATGTTTTTGTTCTCTACCCTTTTAAGTCAGGCCTCCCTGTGCCTCTCACCCCGGGGTCTTCCTGTCTGGTGTCATTCAGGCCAGTAGAACAAGACCAAATTCAGTTCAAAAGCAAAGGAAAGCTTGTTCTTTTATTTTTTTAATTGAATTATTTTTGACTGTGCTGGGTCTTCATTGCTGCGTGGACTTCTTTCTAGTTTCAGGGAGCGGGGGCTATTCTCTAGTTGTGGTTTGCAGGCTTCTCGTTGCTGTGGCTTCTCTTGTTGCAGAGCACAGGCTGTTAGAGCCGTCAGTCTTCAATAGTTGCAGCTCCCAGGCTCTAGAGCACAGGCTCATTCGTTGTGGCCACAGGCTTAGGTCCCCTGCACGGCATGTGGGGTCCTCCCAGACCAGGGATCGAATCCATGTTTCTTGCATTGGCAGATGTGTTCTTTACCACTGAGCCACCAGGGAAGCCTGGAAAGCTATTCTGTGATCAGAGAATGGAGCAGTATGTGCTCAGGCTCTAGAGCACAAGCTCTCCCACTCTCCCAACAGGCTATGGGAGGGGTGCTTTAAGGGTCTTTGTCAGCAGAGGAGGGGGTGGAGGCCTCACAGTGGGGAGGCGGGGCGGGGCAAGGTGCAGCTGTGTTGCTCAGGCTCAGATTGCAGTGCCAGGAGCATCTTTGCACATGGCCCGCCACCATCATCTTGAGTTGAGTGTCCTGCTCAGCGCTTCTGCACAGGGTCCCAGAGCTGAAGTGTCGGTGCAGCGGTTCTATGCTGGGAATTCTAATCTGACATTGCAAGGCCTCTGCATGTGGCACCCTGTGAGCAAGTGGAACTATGCCAAGCACAAAGGAAAGGAGAAAAAGCATCAGACTTTATTACCCGGATTCTAGTTTTATTTCTTGGGAATTATTATGAGCTTTGCCGGTCACACCAGGCTTCCCTGGTGGCTCAGACAGTAAAGAATCTGCCTGCAGTGTTGGAGACCCAGGTTAGATCCCTGGGTCAGGAAGATCCCCTGGATAAGGGAATGACTACCCATTCCAGTATTTTTGCCTGGAGAATCCCATGGACAGAGGAGCCTGATGAGCTACAGTCCATGGGGTCACGAAGAGTCAGACACAATTAAGCAACTAACATTTGCCAGTCACAAATCCTTCTCTCATGTGTTGCTCCTCATTCAAAAGAGGCGCTGAGGGGTGATGGTCCATCTGTAATTACTTCCTGCTGAGTTTTGGGCATCATCATAACCTCAGCTGGCAAGGAACAGAGCTTCTCCTCAGCTGCCTTTAAATGTATATGGTTCAGGCCTCAGCCCTAATTGTTTGCATCTCTGAGTAACCACAATCTGCCTAACCTTTAGGAGACAAAGGATGCCAGACAGTTTAAGGTACATGGCCCAAATATTAGCAAGAGAACAATGGTCACATGTCAAATTTTCCTAACAATGAAGGTATCTAGGTCTTTTGACTATAGGTAAAAGTGTGCCCTTATGTCAAGGCTCAACACTGTGGCCTGAATGTCCCTGGTTATACACACTGGTTTTTCAGAAAAGAAGCTTCAGGTCAGATAGATGTTCATATGAGTAGTCAAGGCGGGTGTTGCCCTAGATTGTCTCTCCAGAGTTTGAGGCTTGGGGCCCTTATCACTAGAATGTGTTGAGTCCACCGAGTGATTCCCTGCAACTTCAGGACAGGATGGATGGTTACGATCACCAAGTGGGGTCCATTCCACTTCAAAAGGAGTGATCTTTCAGGCTGCTGGTTTTCCAGGTTTATAGGTTCACCCATTCTCTTGACCGGAAGTGGCAAAGGGCCAGGTGGGTGAGTGTGAGCAGCACCTGGTTACCATATTCCATGAGAGCATTCATGGTTTCTCTTGTCTGAAGGGCATACTCAAGTTGTTCTATTCCAAGGGAGATAAGGTGTGTCTTCTCTCAGGCTTGGAGAATGGGTCTAGCATACCTGGGTTCAAATGCACATAACTTTACCTTATCCCTTGGGGCTGATCATATGGGGAGCAGGACAATCAGAAGCAACTTAATCCAATGTTCTTCACTTTCCTGACACAGCTTGACTAAGGCCCGTTTCAAGGTCTGATGGGATCTCTCTACTTTTCCCCAAAAGCTTTAAGAGCAGTATCATGGCTAATTCCCTTCCCCAGTCTACTCTGCAGAGTTGGTACCAATCTTTGAACTCTCAAATAAGACATTACTAAAGTAGTGGCTTTCAAACATCCAGACATTTTTTACTTATTCACGGTAAGAACTGTGCCTTGCATTAGTTTTAACTGAATATTTCATAAAACTCTACTCACCCTTCCTGTTGATCTCATTATATTTTATTCTTTTCTACCATATTTCATTAGAAAAAAGCAGTGTGACCTACTAACATGATTTCATTATCTACAATGAATCATGACTCACAGTGAGAAATTCACTAGTATAGTCTGCTTTCACTCAAAGGAAAGGGAGTGGGTGATATTAGGAACAAAGTTGAAAAAGGGTATCTCTGGTCTTCAGTGAGGTCAGGATTACCTATCCTCAGTGTAGACACTTGACTGACCTGTAGACAAGAGCCCATAGATAGTAGAGTGATTCTACTCTCCTCCCTCTTAAGGACATGGAAGATTCATTCTGTGGGGAAAAAGAAATGAGAAGGAGCAGTGGCAACAGTCACATCAGTGATTTGGTATAAAAACAAACTATTGTTTGCACAACAATCATGGCAAAGTATTTTTACAACAGAACAAAAAATTAAAGTAAAAATATTTACCACATTGTCTTTCACATGGGCTTTATATGAAGAAGATTTTGAGAGGATTTAAGAAAGGACCAGATTGCTTTCCTTAACAAAAAAGATGGTCACTGTCTAAGTCCATTTGGGCTGCTATAACAAAATACCACAGCCTGAGTGGCTTATAAACAATGGAAATTTGTTTCTGACAGTTTTGGAAGCTAGAAGTCCAAGATCAAGGTACCAGCGTGGTTGGGTGCGGGTCTCTACGAGGTTGCAGACTTCCTGTTGTGTACTCACCACTGAAAGGAATGAGGGAGTTCTGTGAGGTCTCTTTTATAAGGTTACTAATCCCATTCACGAGGACTCCATGCTCATGACCTAATATCCTCCCAAAGGCCTCAGCCCCTAACACCATTATATTAGGCAGTAGGATTCCAACGTGTGTATTATGGGGGATGCAAACATTCAGACCACAGCAGACAGAGAAGAAAATAAACAGAAAGGAGACCACAGGACCGATGAGAGAAAGGAGAGGAGAAAGAGTTGACAGTGGAAGTTTAAGAAAGAAAGTGGGCTGGGAAACTTGCTATGCAGTTAAGAAGGTTTTTTCATAAAATCTAGATATATCAAATATAAGCCCTCCCTTCACCTACTACCCAATTCTAAGAAAACCTTTAGAAGGATTGGTTTAGTCGCTAAGTCGTGTCTGACTTTTTGACCCCATGGACTGTAGCCTGCCAGGCTCCTCTGTCCATGGGATTTTCCAGGCAAGAATACTGGAGTGGATTGCCATTTCCTCCTCCAGGGGATCCGCCCAACCCAGGAATCAAACCCAGGTCTCCCACATTGCAGGTAGATTCTTTACCGACTGAGCTATGAGGGAAGCCCTTAGAAAAGGGTTATATTACCCTTTAAAGCTTTTGTAGACATCATGTATTTGTGTGTGTGTGTGTGTGTGAGTATGTATATTTTGTGTGATGAGATGAACCTGAAGGCCATAGGGGGCCAGTTTAATTCGGATTACAGCTGTAAACTGAAACAACAGTGAAAACTGATAAGTTGAATCTTTACTGACTGAGCAGTTGAGGAAGAATGAGTGTTATTTGCACTCATAAGTATTTGCATGCAAGATAGTAGATGGTTCCCTATGAACATTTTCTCAGCAAGATCCTAGTGAGCCTGGTGAATGAGGTGGTCCTTGTATGTTTAAAATTTTCACATGGCTTTGGAACTTTCTGAAATCAGTTGGCTTCTGAGATCCATCAGTGGTCTACAGGGTCTGATCTCACCTAGTTCAAAGTCTTAAAGAGAAACATGACTTTTTTCATTTTCCTGAAATTGAAAGAAACCTGTAGAATATTTCCACATAGTAGGATACTCCGTACTCTATAAAATTAAGTTCTCACAGGACCTCAATTGACTAAGAAAACTTAGCATTAGAAGGGAGGCTGAAGCAGCATTTCAATGACTTGTGGGGGAAAATTCCACAACACACCATGAAGTTGAACCAACCTATGTTTCCTAACATAGAAAAACTGGGTATACTCAAATGTTAAGATTGTTGAGAACTGTCACATCATTGAACTTCAAGTTATCAAAAGAAAAATATTTAGTGAACTTCCTTTGAACTTGAGGGTTTGATAAAACCTGTAACCCCTGCATTCTAAGGAGCCCCTTAACTTTCCTTGGCAGAAAAACTATACCAAGTGAAGTGGCATAATAACAGTGTAATTATAGTGTTCCTATAACAGTGTAATAACAGTGTTCCTAAAGAAGTCTCCTAACAAGTAAGGTTTTATGAGTTATGATGAAGAACTAAGAAGATGACCTACCTCCACCTCCCCAGAGACAAGAGATGAATTCCCACCATGCTCTTGGACATTCCAGTGCTCTCAATGGAATCTGAGTAGTGGGTTCATAGCCTTCTCTTTAGGATGCCCCGGTAAACACCCACAAAAATCATTTCCTTCCTTTGCCATACTATATGAATTAGTGAAATTGAATGTGCATGCAAAATTAGAGCCTTAGCACCTGAAGTAATATATGCTGGTAGCTAAAGAAAATGAACAATAGGCAAATCAGAACTTAGAGCAGAAAATAGAGCGTTATTCTTTTCCTGTCCACTGGTAATCATTGGGAATTATATTTCTTTTATTATAGATGTCATAATTTTCTTAATCTTTCAATGGGATGTTTCTACAACCTCATTCTCTATGTAAAGACTACACCCGTTATACTTTGCTCTTCTCTCTCTAAACCACTCTGCCACTACTTTCAAGAGTTCAGATCTCCTCTGTGTCCTATTCTAGTCTCACTTTCATCTTTGTAAAATGAAGGACTCAGCCAGCTCCAGTCTTTTTCCCCTTGATTTTCAAGTCCGCACCCCTGCCATCCTCCTGTGGCATGCTGGGATCAGCTCCCACTTGTCCCCACTGGCAGCTCTTCCCAGCTCTGCATTTGGTAACATTAGATTGGTAGCTTGGAATCAGTCATAGCAGGAGCATTCACATCATAGAAATTGGCAAATACAAAGTCAGAGTGCTTTTATTCCTGGAAAGCCAATTGTTAAACATGTATCTGTACACCATTACATGTCTCTCGAACTCAGTTCTAACGTTCAGCCTGATGGATACAGCTGTTTGAATTTACCATGGTCATCTCAAACTCTGCTGGCCAAAACTAAAACATGAGTCTCAGATGTGTTTCTCCTCCCCTTCTCTATCCTTTGTCTCTTTTGAGAAAGGGACTACATATTTTTCAGTCAGCTATGTATAAAATCTTGGTATTATCTTTGTTTTATCTCTTTACACAAACTGAGGGTATGCAGTCTTAATGGTTGTTTCTTTGAAGTTGTTCATGAAACCACCATTTTTCCTCATTTCCTTTGCCAAACTTCGTCATGTCATACCTGAATATATACAAGAAACTCTCAGCTTTCTTTTTTTACTTCTGTCTCTCCCAAGCTTGTAAATAGCAAAAAAAAAAAAAAATTCTTAAATCCTATCTTCACCCCCAACAAAAATTTCATGGCTCTAAATTTCTGATCATATTTCACGTCTAACACCCTCTGCCTGGTTTATAAAACTCCTGTCAGCCTCTCACTTTTTTTTTCCTGCTCTATCCCATCCCTCTGTTACAGTGACTCTTCCTGTCATGTCACATAAGCCTCATCTCCCAAGCTGTTCTCTCAAGCACTCGGGACACCCTTGCCTGCAGCTGTAGGAGAGAAGTCAAGGCTGTAACAGCTGCTGGTGCAGCAGCAGATGAACCTCCCTGACTTCACCTTACATCGGACTGCTCTGAGTCTGCTCATGCTCCACTCCCTTGGGCTTCTCTCTTTATCCATCCAGCTTAACTCCACAGGCTGTCATTGCCTTGTTGTTCTGACTTCTTTGGGAATGTTAAGGTGATTCTGAACTGTTTTCAGTGATTCTATTGGCCCTGCTGAGAAGAGAACCCTAGAAGATTCTGGCTAGGCTCTGCATGTGATCTGTCCATATACTAATATTCCCATAGCTGAAAGTCCTGGGCCCTAAACCACATGCATGGAGAGAATAGGCAAGATTATTTATGCCTATTGCTCTCTCTCTTCATTCATTTATTTGATAAAGTTTATGAGCATATACGTATCAGGCACCATGATGGGTAAGAGAGATGTAAAGCTGAAAGGTATAATCACAGTTGTCCAGGATAGGAGTTGGCAAATTATGACCTGTGGAGCAAACCCAGTTCACTGTCTGCTTTTTTACAACCTGTGAGCTAAGGATTGTTTTCATGTATTTAAATCAAAAGAAGAATATATAAAATTTAGATTTCAATGTTGATAAGTAAAGTTTTATTGGAACACAGTCATTCCCATTTTTAAGGTACTGTTTATAGCTGCTTTTCCACTAAACAGCAGAGCTGAGTGGTTATGGCAGAGACTTATGGCCCACAAAGCTTAAAGTATTTACTATCTTGCCCTTTAAAGAAAACGTTTGCTGACTTCTGTTCCAAGATTTCAACATTTAGTGAGTAAGATACATATGCAGACAGTTAATTACAATATACTTAGGTGACTAATATGGTGGCAGTAAAGACAAGAGGCAATAGTTGGAGGGGATAAAGCTCTTACTAGAAAATGTGTCTAAAAGGTATGAAATAGTA
This sequence comes from Cervus canadensis, assembly GCF_019320065.1. Lineage (NCBI taxonomy): Eukaryota > Metazoa > Chordata > Mammalia > Artiodactyla > Cervidae > Cervus > Cervus canadensis. The sequence continues at coordinate 61,365,016 of NC_057388.1, read as the reverse complement.
TGGTAGGTAAAGAGGTGTTCAACATCCAGTAAATATGGGGAATGAAATGATTATATGTGTTTTAAAAACCTAACTTCAGAGTAAGAGATGGATAATGGAGGTGTGAGAGTGAAATCTTTAGAAAGAAGATGAATGATGCATTACAGCGATGCCTTATGGGAATAAAACAATTCTTCTCAATTAATGTAGAAATTGATTTAACCTTTCCAACATCCTAAACCACAGGTCATGTCAGAAAATAAGAACATTCTTCTTAGTTCACTTTAGCCTTCCATTTCCAAAAGTTTATCAGATTAAAATAAAAGGGCATTAATTCATTTTAGATCAGTTATCAAAACCAGTAGATGTGCTCATTTCTCAGAATTCTAACCTATCACCATCCTTCATGCTCTTAATTTCTGACCTTACTTCCTATTTCAGAGAAAATAGAAACAATCAAAAGAGAATCTTCCTCTCTCACTCCTACTCACGTATCTCCATCAGTGCCTGTATTATCTTCCTCTCCTGCTGCTTCTGCTCATGCTTTCAACTCAAACTAACCACTCTGTTTGTAACCTGGATTCCATCCCTCTATCCCTGCTCCAGGAGTCATCCCACTACCCTCTGTAATATCTTTATCATCACCTCCCACTCGCTCCTGGATCATCTTCATTGGCATATAAATGTGCTCCAAATTCTACCACATCCAAAAGGATTCTCTCTTGAACTCACATCCCTTTTGAGCTACCCTTTGGGCATTGATCTGCTAACTTTTTCAACAAAACATCTTAAAAGAGTTGTCTCTACTAAGTCTCTCCAATTTCTCACCTCTTGTTTTTTTTCCCTTAAATTTATTTAAATCAGACTTCTGCCAACACCACTCCACCAAACTGCTCATGTCAACCTCACCAGTAACTTCCTCATCGCCAAATCCAATGGTCTGTTCTCCATTCTTATTGTACTTGTTCTAGTAACAGCTTTTGACACAACTACTCTCTCTTCCTGGTGATACTTTCTTCACTTTACCTCTAGGACACACTACTCTCTTGCCTTTCCTCCCACTTCATTGGCCAATTCTAACTTCCTTCCTGGTTCTTCCACATCTCCTCATTCTTTTAATAATGTAGCACTTAATCCTGGAACTTCTTTCTTCTCTGTCTACACTCTGGCTCTAACTGATGTATTCTGGCAAGGTGACTATAAATACCAATCATATGTTTATGAATCTCAAATTTACATCCCAATTATAGATCTTTTCTCTTTTAGACTTTATAAAACCAATTTTCTATTTAATTTCTCTACTTAGATGTCTAAGACACAACTCAAACAATGTGTCCAAAACCAAACCCCTAAAGCCTAAACCTGTAAACTGCAATTGGCTCTCCTGAGAGCTTTACACATCCTTGTAAGTTATGACTCCCTCCTTCCATTTACTCAAGACATAAATCTTGGCATCTGTCACTGTCTCCTTTAATATTCTATATTCCTCATCCAACAAGCCTGTAACCCAACACTGGAAAAATACTTCTGGAGGACATGAACTATATTTAACAAAATAGATTTATATCATGTTCATGAATGGTAGGACTCAATATCCACTTTTAAACAATTATCCTAGGAAAATTTTCAGTATGTCTATGAGAAGATATATGTTAGAATGTCCATTGAAGCATTGATTATAACAGTAAAAAATCTAAGAAATACCCAAATGATCAACAGAACAAATTATGATTTAACCATGCAATGAAATCATTGTATGGATATATGGATAACTTTCAAAACCATATTGAAGTAGCAGAATTACATCTCTTTCATAAATTTAAGCATGTTTATATACATACATATAAATATCATATAGATGTGATACTTATATATGTATATATATATATTTATGTATATATGTATATGTACATGCTAAGTCACTTCAGTCGTGTCCAACTCTTTGTGATCCTGTGGACTGTATCCCGTCAAGCTCTTCTGTCCATGGGATTTTGCAGGCAAGAATACTGGAGTGGGTTGCCATTTCCTTCTCCAGCATATATGTATACATGTATATATATGCGTATATGTATACATATATATATATATAAAATATGTGAATGATAAATACCAAATTCAAGATAGTGGCTATTTTTGAGAAGGATAGAAAATAGATTTGAGGATGAATATCCCAGAAATTTCACCTGTACTGAAATATTTTCTCTCTTTTAAAAAATCATGAGGCAAGCATGGCAATTATTCCAACGATTATTAAAATGAATTCTATGTTCACAGATTCACATTAATTATTTCTAATTTTTAATATATTTGAAATATTTTTAAGTAAAAAAAGTGATTCAGCTCTTTACTTAGAGTTGTTCATAGTCAACAGTTTAGAGGTGGAGAGTGACATGCCTGAAACTAATTTGTATTTGGAAATTTTTCGATGACTAGAACAGAGAATCTGTCAATGTAGCTTTCAAATGCAGACATTTATCATAAAGTCACATAAAGGAAACATTTAGTGGAATCAAAGTGCAGAAAATCAAAGTAAAGCCAGAACTCCTGGAAACTGGAACTGAGAACTGGAAACTGGACAGGAGCCTGGGCTACTTTCTATAGAGGCAGCAGGTTTGCACTTGTGTGCACGCTCTGATTTTCTCTGAGAGTGTGCTTTAGTCTCTGCTCTCTACTTCCTCTTGATTCCTGTGATTTATCTGTAAGACGCAACACGAAATTGCCCTTCTATCACTGCTGGTCTCATTTGTAATTCTGTTCAGATTTTAAAAGAGCATAAAAATTCATACAGATCATCATTTCAAAACAGGCAACACAGGTCTTCCATCCTTGGCTGATGTCATCAACTCAACAGACATGAGTCTGAGCAAACTCTGGGAGATAGTGAAGGACTGGGAAGCCTGGTGTGCTGCAGTCCATGGCGTCACAGAGAGTCGGATGAGGCTGAGCAACTGAACAACAGCAAGTCCATGTAGAGGTCACTTCCCATGCTTAATCTCTTGTTCAATCTTAGTGTCCATTCCAATGCAAACAGCAGCCCAGGACTGTTTTCTTCAGTCAAGGCTTTGGGAAGTATCACTCAGTACTCTTAACACTGCTACCACCACCACCACTAACCCCATGTGCTTCATAGAGCAGCCCTGTGAGATGATACTGTCATCCCCATTTTACAGATGAGGAAGAAGCTAAGTAATTTACTCAAGGTCATATTGTAAATGGTAAACCTAGGATTCAAAGGCAGTCTGAGCATAGCTGGCAAAGTGAGTGACATTTCTTGTTCTTTATTTCAGCCAGAACAAAGCCCTGGGTTTCTCAACCATGTATTCCAACTCCCAGGGTGGGAATGGGGGCTCATGATCAGTCCAGAGCTGTTGGGGTGGGAAGTTGTGTGGGGGAGTTGTTCAGTGGGAGTTGGGGGGGAGTTGTCAATACCAATAGTTAAAATACTGAATATACATACATGATATTTAATCCCTTCACTTTATTTGATCTTTTTTTTTTGGGGGGGGTTTTATTTTTTTTTTATTATTATTATTATTATTATTTTTTCCAGTGGGTTTGTCATACATTGATATGAATCAGCCATGGATTTACATGTATTCCCAATCCCGATCCCCCCTCCCACCTCCCTCTCCACCCGATTCCTCTGGGTCTTCCCAGTGCACCAGGCCGGAGCACTTGTCTCATGCATCCCACCTGGGCTGGTGATCTGTTTCACCATAGATAGTATACATGCTGTTCTTTTGAAATATCCCACCCTCACCTTCTCCCACAGAGTTCAAAAGTCTGTTCTGTATTTCTGTGTCTCTTTTTCTGTTTTGCATATAGGGTTATCGTTATCACCTTTCTAAATTCCATATATATGTGTTAGTATGCTGTAATGTTCTTTATCTTTCTGGCTTACTTCACTCTGTATAATGGGCTCCAGCTTCATCCATCTCATTAGGACTGGTTCAAATGAATTCTTTTTAATGGCTGAGTAATATTCCATGGTGTATATGTACCACAGCTTCCTTATCCATTCGTCTGCTGATGGGCATCTAGGTTGCTTCCATGTCCTGGCTATTATAAACAGTGCTGCGATGAACATTGGGGTGCACGTGTCTCTTTCAGATCTGGTTTCCTCAGTGTGTATGCCCAGAAGTGGGATTGCTGGGTCATATGGCAGTTCTATTTCCAGTTTTTTAAGGAATCTCCACACTGTTCTCCATAGTGGCTGTACTAGTTTGCATTCCCACCAACAGTGTAAGAGGGTTCCCTTTTCTCCACACCCTCTCCAGCATTTATTGCTTGTAGACTTTTGGATAGCAGCCATCCTGACTGGCGTGTAATGGTACCTCAGTGTGGTTTTGATTTGCATTTCTCTAATAATGAGTGATGTTGAGCATCAATAATAGTGGGAGACTTTAATACCCCACTCACAACTATGGATAGATCAACTAAACAGAAAATTAACAAGGAAACACAAACCTTAAATGACACAATGGACCAGCTAGACCTAATTGATATCTATAGGACATTTCACCCCAAAACAATCAACTTCACCTTTTTCTCAAGTGCACGGAACCTTCTCCAGAATAGATCTCATCCTGGGCCATAAATCTGGTCTTGGAAAATTCAAAAAAAATTGAAATCATTCCAGTCATCTTTTCTGACCACAGTGCAGTCAGATTAGATCTCAATTACAGGAAAAAAATTGTTAAAACTTCAAACATATGGAGGCTAAATAACACGCTTCTGAATAACCAACAAATCATAGAAGAAATCAAAAAAGAAATCAAAATATGTATAGAAATGAATGAAAATGAAAACACAACAACCCAAAACCTATGGGACACTGTAAAAGCAGTGCTAAGGGGAAGGTTCATAGCATTACAGGCTTACCTCAAGAAACAAGAAAAAAGCCAAACAAATAACCTAACTCTACACCTAAAGCAATTAGAGAAGGAAGAAATGAAGAACCCCAGAGTTAGCAGAAGGAAAGAAATCTTAAAAATCAGGGCAGAAATAAATGCAAAAGAAACTAAAGAGACCATAGCAAAAATCAACAAAGCTAAAAGCTGGTTTTTTGAAAAAATATTTGATCTTTTTAACTTGATGTCATGTACATCTTCTGCAATTACATCTCTAATAATAAAACTTTCGAAATATTTTTTTCTAATTTTTCTTTAAATAGTACTGCCTACACAGAGCAAGAAAAAGATTCAAGTGAATAAAAAAGACATAGATTTCTCCTGACTTTTATCCTTAGTCCCCTGGTTTTCTTCCTATTAGGCAACCACTTTGCCATTTGCTTATATATCCTTCTAGAGAACAAAGAAACTATTGTGAATTGGTTGTGCACGCCCCAGCCATTGTGTCTTTTATCTTCGTCCCATGGGGGTGGGGTGCTCAAGGCATTAGAATCTGCCAGGGTATAGAATAAAGATGCTTTCTGAACTCACACCTTACTTTTGCTCCCGCTGTTCTGTCCTCTCTCTGTTTTTCCACAATCATGAGTTCCTTCGTGAACGACCAGATTAAATGTGCCCTGCCCTGGGACCACCTCCCTTCCCACCTGCCTTCTGCTCTGACTCTCCGGGAAGAGCCCATTGTCTCCTTAGAGAGCAGTCTGAGAGCTCCGCATAGACCAGTACTCTAGCCTGTTTCCAACAGAGCCATTGTTGGAACACTCGCCCTCCTCCGTCCCTGCTCCCTATAAATTCCTTGATAGCAGAAACCCTTCCTTACAACTCTCTGTGACTTTACATAAAAGAGTGCTTATCACATAGTAGGGGCTCGGAACATTTTTGATAAATAAAAGAAGACACACACAGGACCTTCTGACTGGTGAGTTGAATCTAATTGAGACGTGACTGAATCCCAGGAGCAAATCCTGGTTGGGCTCCTTCTCAAGAAACTGAATTCCTCACTGCAGCTCTCCAGAGGGGTCTGCTCATCGGGGCTCAGTGTGTGGTCTCGAGTCATGTGTGCTGACATATTGCAACGCCGTATTTTAATGATGCCTTAGGTAGGAGGCAGCGCTGTCACATATGAAATGGCTAGAGAAAGAGACGGCTCTTCCTATTCCCATTTTGAAAGTTATCAGATATGTTGGAGGAAGATGCAAATATCAAATTCCTTTCAGACACACAGACATGGGCAGAGACACATACGCACACGGAAACGCTCTGTCTTAGCTAAATATAACCCTTTGTAGCGACAGTATCTCAATAATTTTCAAGTGAAAAGATAAGGAAGGGGAGCCAAGTCTTTCATAATGAATGCAAGCCTATAGCTTTTAAGCAGGGCTAACATATGGGCCACTGATGTGAATGTGAATGCAAATTAGATATTTTTGATTGCTTGAAATAAAGTCAGCAGAATCAAAGCCTCACACAGCAAATGGTGCAGCTTTAACTGCGTCGGTGCCAGGTTGAACACAAGAGCTCTTAACACATCCTCAGGAAAAAAGGTTTTCAGACTGACATTTTGGATTGAGGCCTATCTAGGTAGGACAAAGATAGGGCCTGCCCCTTCCCTTTATTGCCATTCTGGTTCTTTTATAACAGAGTCTTTCATTTTTATTGCACAGAAATAAAGATCTACTTTGACCTCTGACCTTTACAATTTATTATTAGTCATCCAAAATCTTGAGATAGTAAGGCGCCGTTAGAGTGGTTTTTTTTTTGTTGTTGTTGCACTATGCGGCATGTAGGATCTTAAGTCACCCAGCCAGGCGTTGAATCCACGCCCCACTGAAGTGGAAGCACGGAGTCTTAACCACCGAACCGCCAGGGAGGTCCAAGAGATCATTTTCACTTTGGACAGATAAAGTCACAGTCACTATGGAAGGCCCTGTCCTAGGTACTGGAGATCCAGAAGAAGAATATAGTCACTCAGCTCAAGGAGACTGCTGAATTTTGGAGACGTGAGATCCAAAACCTCCCTCTGGAGTAGTATGTAATGCTTGTTTTGTGGAGGTGAGCCTAGAATGCTATAGGAGCACAGGTGTGGGACATCTCCTCTGGTTGTGTGTGTGTGTGTGTGTCTGTGTGTGTGTGTGTGTGAGAGAGAGAGAGAGAGAGTGGTTCATGGAAGGCTTGCTGGAGGAGTGATCTGTGATCTAAGCCTTAAAGGGTAGAGTAGCCAGGCAGTCAGAGGAAAAGGGACAAGCCTACACAGAGGCACAGGGGTGAAAGTGAGGCTAACACAGTGAGGCGCAGAGCTCTTTTGAGGCAGAACAGGAAAGGGCAGTGGGTGAGCACACAGTGTAAGCAGAGACATCCCTGCTCCCAGCATACCCAGACCCCTGATGTGGTTCTGAGAGCTGCAAGTGCAACAACAAAGCCAAGAGAAAGCCTTTAATAATGAGAGGCTTGCCCCATCAAAAGAATGAAGTGTCTGTCAACTAGGCTGGACCATTCAGAGGATTCTTGCCCAGACTCAGGCAAGTAAAACATGAGAATCAGAGCTTGTCAAGTGGCCCCTGGACCCCTGTCCTTTATTCTCAGGCTTGAATCCCAGCCTCCATTGCTTACCATTTGTAGGGACTTCCACTGTCAAATCAGCTCAATATTTCTGTCCCTTCTAATCATACAGAATTTCCCCCACCATTCCCCTACTCTTTAGCACTGAGTTCCTCAACCTCACTGCTATTGACATTTTGGACTGATACTTCCTTGCCGTGGAGGCCTCTTGCTGTAGAATGCTTATCAGCATCGCTGACCTTGACCGACGAGGTTCCAGTGGCACCCTCCACACACACCAGGTGTCAAAAGTCCATTCAGATATTGTCAGATGTCCCCTGGAGGTTGGGGTGGGGGCAAAACCATCCCTATTGGAGAACCCTTGTGGGAGAAAATATAAAATATGTGTTACATATAAAATGTGTCAGTTCCTGACACAGAGCTTCTAAAACCTTATAATTTCCCAAGTGATAAGAACACTAGGCATCTTCTAATATCTCTTGTTCTAATGTTTGCCTTTGACCTCAGCCCTGACACGAACTCTTAAAAACATTTGTAAATTCCTAAATGATAAGAGTGCTAGGGGTATCTTTTGTTCTACTGAGGCTCTAGATGGGCTCCTGGATGGGGACTGGCCACCAGGAAGACCAAGCCATGGTTAGATTAGAATTCTCATGCCCACTCCTCATCCTCCAAAGAGGTATGAGGGACTAGAAATGGAATTAGTCATTTATCATGCCTGATAAGGCATAAAAATCCTCAAATAAAGGAATTCTGAGAATTTCCAGGTGGGTTGAACATATCCACATCAGTGTGTGATACACCCAAACTCAACAGGACAGAGCTCCTGTGCTTGGGACCCTCTCAGACCTCACATCATGTCTTTAATAAACTCATAAAAGTAAATTAGTGCTTTCCTGAATTCCATGAGCCACTCTAGTTAATTGAACTTGAGGAGGCAGTTGATAGAAGCTCTGATGTATAGCCAGCCAATCAAAGGTTTAGATGATAACCTGAGCTATGACTGGCATCTGAAGTGAGGTGGGGTAAGGCAGTCCTGTGGGACTGGGCCCTTACCCGTGAGATCTGATACTAGTTTCCTGTACATAGTGTGCACGTGTGCTAAGTCACTGTAGTCGTGTTCATACTCTGCGATCCTATGGACTGTGGCCCACCAGGCTCCTCTGTCCATGGGGATTCTTCAGGCAAGAATATTGGAGTGGGTTGCCATGCCCTCCTCCAGGGGATCTTCCTTACCCAGGGATTGAACCTGCATCTCTTATGTATCCCACTTGGCAGATGGGTTCTTTACCATCAGCACCACCTGGTAAGCCTGTATGTAGTATAGATTGAGTTAAAGTGTAGGACACCCAACTGGTGTCTGAGACTTGCTTGCAGTTATCAGGGAAACTATCCACGTGGTTGGTGACCAGAAGAGTCAGAAGTGGAGTGTTCTGTGTGAAGGTAAAGGAGACTCAGGGAGGAAACTCATAGTAGGGAAAAACTGGGTTTTTCCCAACATAAAGGAAAAGAATCTGTTTGTCCCTGCTCTAACCCAAACACACCAATACACTTCTGATAAATACTCATTTTCCTGCTCCAAGGTTTCAGTGTGACCTTGATGGGTACCTCTACATCTCACACGACCCCTCCTCCTGCCCAAAGTGTGACCTGGCTGAGGACAAGGCCAGGCAAAGAAACACCCCAGTGCAAGCTGGGATTTGTGTTGGGTATCAACCATATTGTTTAGAGGCTTGTTAGGGACTAAAATCTCAATATATTCCTCTGGGGAATTAGACTGGACCATGCCGAAGACTATAGCCTCAAATAAAGAGACCCATGCAACTTCCTATGCCTCCTGAGGAATAGGAAGCTAAGGCAGTCTTGTGGGACTGGGCCTTTACCTGTGAGATCTGATACTAGTTCCCCGTATATAGTGTGCACGTGTGCTAAGTCACTTTAGTCGTGTCCAATACTCTGCGACCGTATGGACTGTGGCCCACCAGGCTCCTCTGTCCATGGGGATTCTCCAGGCAAGAATATTGGAGTGGGTTGCCATGCCCTCTTCCAGGGCATATTCCTGACCCAGGGAAGCTCCTGAATCTCAAGTCCTGAGCTACTGGATCTCCTAAGGTCCTGACTCTCAAGTCCTCTGTATCTTTTTCCTCCCAATGTCTAGGAAAGCCTAGTCTTCATATGAACCTAGTCTCCAGATAACCATGGATTATAAGAACAAGGCTTTGTCTTGATATCTGTGCTGTGCTGTGCTTAGTCACTCAGTATGTCTGACTCTTTGTGACCCCCTGGACTGTAGCCTTCCAGGCTCCTCTGTCCATGGACTTTTCCAGACAAGAATACTGGAGTGAGTTTCCATTTCCTTCTCCAGGGGATCTTCCCAACCTAAGGATCGAACCCAGGTCTCTTGCATTGCAGGTGGATTTTTTACCAGCTGAGCCACCAGTCAAGGCCAGGGTAATTATGATGATCTGCTCTGCACCTTCTCTATCAGGCCTATCTTAGTTCACGAACTGTGAATAAGCACAACAAAGTATGGATAAATCAGCCTTTCACTATCATTGATGTCATCATCATTACCATTAATATTGTTAATTTTATTATAATGATCAGTTTTTTCATAATATCCCTTTCTTGCTTCAAGGCAGTTATTATTAATGTAAGTTTAGTGAGGTCTTTGCCTTGGGATGGTACGAGAAGTTGTAGCTTTCTATCTCGTTAACCTGAATATTCTAAGTCCATGTTCCCTCAGGTGACAGTGGCAATGACAGGACATTGTTGCAGCTCTTTCTCTGTCGACTTATTGTATCACATGTCTGTAGGTTTGCTGAAAGCCCAGGCTCCTCACTCATGGATCACTCCATGACCTTTCAGTTCAGTTCAGTCACTCAGTTGTGTCCAACTCTTTGCAACCCTATGGACTGCAGCACACCAGGCTTCCCTGTCCATCACCAACTCCCAGAGTTTACCCAAACTCATGTCCATTGAGTTGGTGATGCCATCCAACCATCTCACCCTCTGTCATCTCCTCCTCCCGCCTTCAATCTTTCCCAGCATCTGGGTCTTTTCCAATGAGTCAGTTCTTCGCATCAGATGGCCAAAGTTTTAGAGTTTCAGCTTCAACATCAGTCCTTCCAATGAATATTCAGGACTGATTTCCTTTAGGATGGACTGGTTGGCTCTCTTGCAGTCCAAGGGACTCTCAAAAGTCTCTCCAACACCACAGTTGGAGAGAAAAAGCATCAATTCTTCGGCACTCATCTTTCTTTATAGTCCAACTCTCACATCCATACATGACCACTGGGAAAACCATAGACTTGACTAGACAGATTTTGCTGGCAAAGTAATGTCTCTGTTTTTTAATATGCTGTCTAGTTTGGTCATAACTTTCCAACGAGTAAGTGTCTTTTAATTTCATGGCTGCAGTCACCATTTGCAGTTATTTTGGAGCCCCAAAATATAAAGTCTGCCACTGTTTCCACTGTTTCCCCAACTATTTGCCATGAAGTGATGGGACCAGATGCCATGATCTTAGTTTGCTGAATGTTGAGCTTTAAGCCAACTTTTTTACTCTCCTCTTTCACTTTCATCAAGAGGCTCTTTAGTTCTTCTTCGCATTCTGCCATAAGGGTGGTGTCGTCTGCATATCTGAGTTTATTGGTATTACTCCCAGCAATCTTGATTCCAGCTTGTGCTTCATCCAACCCAGCATTTCTCATGAGGTACTCTGCATATGAGTTATGACCTTTGGTGAACATCATTTCATCCTGTTCCTTGTGCTCATTGAGGACTATTTGTTGTCCTTTGATTGTACTTGTGTGCCTTGTTCCTTCCTCAATTTTATTTTCCTTGTGGGAAAAGAATCCATTTGGAAGGAAGAGTGACCTTCTATTTGGAATCTGAGTTAGAAAATGATTCCCTGTTGTTTTGCACTATGGAAATTTCAAGTAACATCTCCTTGGAAACAGTGGCAACTGACAACCCAGTTAATCACTTATTGCTAAGTACCAAGTAATGGAATTATTTAGGTTTATTTATTCTTGGTTTTGAACTCAGTACTGTGTTCTAGAGAGTTGAAGAAACTTGGCTAGAAGTCTGACATCTGAAAAAGCAGAATGATATCCTACTTTTCTACAAGGTTGCTCTTTGAATTATAGAACATTCTGAGCAATAGGATGAAAAGTGCCTAAGTTAAGGGTTTATTATATGTACTAAGTGGCAGTTAGTATCATGTTAGCCCCAGTGGAAACTGATATGGGAGGTTCAAAATGATGTGTTAGAAGAGCGCTCAGCTAAGACTTAGAAAACAGATTTTGTGATACAGGTGTTTCTATTTATTCATTGCGTCACTTTAACTTCTCTTCTCCTCTCATTCATGTTGACTTGAACCTTGACTATTCAAGTGAGATTGTTTATATAAAGATTCCTGAAATTTATAGGGTATGATCCATATACAGTATAGAATATTATTGCATGTAGTTATCTAAAAGGAAGGCAGCACACTTGCAGTTCTCAACTTACTTTCTTGGCTTCCTAGATAACATAGAAAATTAGAAGTTAACTTTAACTCATGTGGACAGGTAGGTGAAGTAGAAAACAAGCTCATAGGGAGATGGAAAGGAATCATCCTTGAGCAGATGAATAATGATAGAGGAAGGCAGTTGGCAGTGGGCTGTATTATGTTCCCAGGCCTTACTGATTCTGGCATAGTCACCTTGAAGAGTTCCAAAAATTTTAGAGCAAACAAATATATGACAAAAAAGCAAAGGTATTTGAGGAATGTGATAGTATAACTTCAAAGTTAACTTAGCAAATTTTTAAAAAGTGGAGTCTATGCACTTATAATTAACATGCTAAAGTTTTAAAATACCCTCAGAAATATAAAACTGGTAGATGAGGAAACCAACCCAGAATTTGTTCAAGGATTTGAAGTGAAGTTGCTGAGATGTTCTTTAATGCTGGGGTTTTGGGTCATTTTGAATTGCTAAGTGATAGAATCAACGCCAAGTGACATATGGAATAAACTAGTCCAATCAGTTCATGACCAACATGGTAAATCTGAGTTTCAAGATGATAACCAACTTCTCCAAGGTCACACTCTTAAATCTGTGCTGTCCTATCTGGTCAACATTAGCCATACATCAATATTGGAAACTGAAATATGACTAGAGAAACTTTTAAAAAATGAGTATTAAATTTTATTTTATTTGAGTTTCCCCTCACTTCATGGCAAATAGATGGGGAAACAGTAGAACCAGTGACAGACTTGATTTTCCTGGGCTCCAAAATCACTGCAAATGGTGACAGCAGCCATGAAGTTAAAAGACACTTGCTCCTTCAAAGAAAAGCTATGACCAAACTAGACAACATAATAAAAAGCAGAGACACTACTTTGCTGACAAAGGTCCATCTCGTCAAAGCTATGGTTTTCCCAGTAGTGCTGTGTGGATGTGAGAGTTAGACCATAAAGAAAGTTGAGTTCTGAAGAATTGATGCTTTTGAACCATGGTGTTGGGGAAGACTCTTGAGAGTCCTTGGACTGCAAGGAGATCAAACCAGTCCATCCTAAAGGAGATCAGTCAATCCTAAAAGAGATCAACCCTGAATAATCATTGGAAGAACTGATGCTGAAGCTGAAGCTCCAATACTTTGGTCACCTGATGTGAAGAGCCTACTCATTTAGAAAAGATCCTGATGCTGGGAAAGATTGAAGGCAGGAGGAGAAGGGGACAACAGAGGATGAGATGGTTGGATGGCATCACCATCTCAATGTACATCAGTTTGAGCAAATGCCGGTAGATGGTAAAGGACAGGGAAGCCTGGCATGCTGCAGTCCATGGAGTTGCAAAGAGTCAGATATAACTGAGCAACTGAGCAACAACAATATTTGGTTCAGTTATTGGAAATTTTTAATTTAATTTAATTAGCATACTGACAGAATGCTCAAAAGAGTCCTGCAGGGACGAATGGATAAGGAAGCTGTGGTACATATACACCATGGAATATTACTCAGCCATTAAAAAGAATTCATTTGAATCAGTTCTAATGAGATGGATGAAACTGGAGCCCATTATACAGAGTGAAGTAAGCCAGAAAGATAAAGACCATTACAGTATACTAACACATATATATGGAATTTAGAAAGATGGTAATGATAACCCTATATGCAAAACAGAAAAAGAGACACAGATGTACAGAACAGATTTTGGACTCTGTGGGAGAAGGTGAAGGTGAGATGTTTTGAGAGAACAGCATCGAAACCTGTATGTTATCTATGGTGAAACAGATCACCCCCAGGTTGGATGCATGAGACAAGTGCTCAGGCCTGGTGCACTGGGAAGACCCAGAGGGATGGGATGGAGAGGGAGGTGGGAGGGGGGATCGGGACGGGGAATACATGTAAATCCATGGCTGATTCATGTCAATGTATGACAAAAACCACTACAATATTGTAAAGTAATTAGCCTCCAACTAATAAAAATAAATGAAAAAAAAAAAAAGAGTCCTGCAGGGTGAAATGAACTTTCCTTACTTACTTTAAATGAGTAACTTTAGACAATATCTCAAAGCTGTATGAAGAAATGGAAATAGCAATAAAAGTAAAACATGGGCAAATTATAGAATCTAGTATTATTTTAACAATGGTTTGTAACTCCACTTTTTGCTTCTTATGTGATATGAGAGATCAGTTTAAAATAATTTAAAATAATTATTTTAATAATTTAATAATAATTTAAAATAATTATTAGTTTATGTTTTAGGACACACCATCTATAAAGTTGTAATTTTGGATCAAAAAAGACTGGGATGGGTCTGTAAAGAAGCAGTGTTTCATATGTTATCGAAGTTAAGTTGACATAAATCCAAATTGACATAAATTCATGGTAACAACAAAGAAAATAGATGTACAAAAAAGGAAATTAAAAAAATGTTTATTTTACTCCAGAAAGTCAACCATACACAAAAAAGATTATATGCAGGAATTGAGGGACAGAAAAGCTATGAGGCATATAGAAAACAAACAGCAAAACGACAGAAATCTCTTCTTATCAGTAATTATTTCAAAAGTAAATGGATTAAACTTCCCAATCAAAAGATAATGAACGAACTAAATTCTATCTAGAAGAGTACAAGAAACAAACATAGATTGAATGTGAGCACATGGAAAAATTTTCTAAACAAATAGTAATCAAAAGAGAGCAATGTGGCTACACTGATATCAGACAAAGTAGACGCTAAATAAAAAAGGTTAAGAGACAAAGAAGACGTTGTATATTAATAAAAGGGTCAATATAGTTAGAAGATATACCAATTCTAAACATTTATGTACCTAATAAAAGACCATCAAAATACATGAAGCAAAAATTTACAAAATTAAAGGGAAAAATACAGGAGGCCTATAGTAATAGTTGTAGATTTGATATTCATTCTCAATAATGCTAAAATAACCAGATAGAAGATAAACAAGGACAATAGTGAATATATACAACATAATAAACCAACTAGATCTAACAGATACATATGGAACATTCTGCCCAGTGCCATAATACACTTAATTCTTAAGTGTATTATTCTTAATATACTTAAAGAATTAATTCTTCTTAAGTGATGGGTATACTCCATGCTTAGAAGGGCCCCAAACTTAATTTAATGCATGACTGTCATCATCTTGAAATTCTTATGTTTTTAACGAAGATCTCTGCCTTTGCATTTTGCACTGGGCTTCACAAAATATGTAGCTGGTTCTGGGTTTAGGTAGTGGAAGTAGATGGGAATTAATATTTTTTAAATGTTTGGAAAGATGAAGTCACACTTGAGGCTTAAATCTGGTTGAATATGAGAAGTGGGGCCTTTGGAGACAGTTTATCACATACTTCTACCTAGACTGAAATAAACCAGTATATATAGTACATATATTTAATTAGTTTTCCTTTTAATCATGACACAAATCTATTCATATGGTATGAATGTATGAAGTATACAATAGTATGGTGTCTCCCTGCCCACAACCAGTCCTATCTCATCCTTGGCATACTGGTAAAATGCCTGCCAGGCCTCTTGCTGTTAGGGCAAATCTCTGACTCTCTCTATGGTCATCATGCAGCCAGATAATTAATAATGACCACAGCATTGTGCACTTGGAGGAACTGGTTTATCTGCCAGTGTTTTCTGCCCTTGGGCCTTTGGGCAGAGAGCTATGAATTTGTGTGCATGCAGGCTGTGTGTGATCCATCCAAGCGCCATGACCATGTAGGTGGTAAAAGCAAACTCAAAGCAACAAAACACCCTAGACTGTGCCCAGTCCCTCCAACCACCTGTCCTTGCTCCTGGCCTGGTGGATTTAGGTTCTGGACTCTGTATCCAACTCGGATTGTTGTATCCTTTGACAACTTTTCTGCCTCTGTTTACTTCTTGGTCTTTATCTGGTTCATGCCTGTGGCTTTCGATGCTAAATGTTATCATGTGGGGTTCTTGCAACCTAACTTCATGGCCACATACAGTTTTAACCCTGACCATGGTAAGCCTATTCTCCCTCTCACTCCTGCTGGGATAGGGCAGATTCCAGTATTTTGTCTATGGATGTTGTTGGGTGACCTGCCTTGGGGAAAAGTATGAAGTTGCAATCATTTTGCCACTCCCTTTGCTTGAGAAATTCAGTGTGATAGGGAGAAAATACAGCCAGTATCATCATCCAAATGAGAGATGAGTTTAACCAAACTGACGCTGAATTTACATTAGCCACTGCATGCAGTGTCACCACCACCGTTCCCAGATTCCTTCTCTTGCACTAATTCTGAAGTAGTTTTAGTAAATTTTAGGCTCCCAAGCCAAAGAGGTAAGGGTAAAGAGGATGAGCAGTTTTGTCATCAGACTGCTCTGTTAGAACAAGACAAATTCAACAGTCCCTCTGTGATGGATTCTATCTATAGCCTGATTCTCTGCCTCCCAGAGATGTAGGCTGGTAAGCTAATTCATCACTGAATTCTGCCAGACTAGCAGCAGGACAAATTATCAAAGCCTTCAGAGTATCCCTTTAGAGGTCTTGTTGGTCCATCTTATTCACTAGTGGTGTGAGTAAAGTGGGCTGTGTGCATGCTCTGTTGCTTCAGCTGTGCTTGATTCTTTGCAACCCTATGGACTGTAGCCCGCCATGCTCCTCCTACCATGTGGTTCTCCAGGCAAGAATACTGGAGTGGTTTGTCATGCCCTCCTTCCACGGGATCTTCCTGACCCTGGTGTCAAATGCACGTTTCCTGCATTGCAGGCAGATTCTTTACCCACTGAGCTACCTGGGAAGCCCCAAAGTGGGCTACTTTTCCATAAAGCAGTAAGAACTACAAACTGTAATTATATATCCTTTGTCCCAGATATTCCTGTTTCAGAATTTGTACTTTAGGAAATTACTGGACAAGTGTATGAAAGGACAACTGGGTAACTATAAGGATGCTGATGGCAGAATTGGTGATAAAAGTAAAAAGCGAGGGAGGAAGGGATGGATGGAAGAAGGAAAGAGAGGGAGAAAAAACTTTAATGTCTCATAGTATAGAACTGGTTAAGTAAACCGTGATCCATCTATAAATAAAATACTCTAATACTGGGCAGCTTTTAAAAAACATTCAATGTAGTTACTAGCCTGGAAAATGTTCTCCCTATATTATTAAGTTAGAAAAAGCAGGTTACCAAACAGTATCCTTTTAAGGATATGCACTAAATGTTAACAGTGGTTATTTGTGGGTAGTGTAATTTCAGGTGACTTTTTAAAATTTATTTTTGTTGATATGCTTTTTTTGAAGTCATCTACAAAAACATGCATTACTTCTGTAATTAAAAATCACAGTGAAGGATAAAAGTAACTAGTCGAGTAACTGAAGCCCCCAGCCTTTCTGAGCTCATTGCCTTTTGTGAGAAGTAACAAGCACCACTGGGACCTAGACACATCTTCCTATCTTTGAAACAGTGGTCTCTCCTGGAGTCAGTATGAGCAGAGAAATACGGATGAGAACCTCATACTTGCTAGATATCGCCTCATGTAAATTCTTGGCTTTGGCAATCCTGAAACCACAGCAGAAGCCCCATTTGGGGGCCAGCTCCGCGGAATGAGTTTTCAGGAGCTCAGAGGTGGGGCACCTTCCATTTCACTGAAGCTTCTGCACAGCGCCACCCAGAGGACAATTAAGGAAATTCAATGGTTCCTCAGCCCTTCAGACCTGTTTCTGATCCCAGGACGAGAGGCTGCAAACCTCTCTCAAGTCCACTAAAGTCCAGTGCCCAGCCACCCTGACAAACGATGCCTCGCAGGAGCAGCTGGGTGTGCCTTCGGGTGCCTTGTCCCAAATGGGATCAGGATCTTTGTGGGTGGTGCCTAGGAATCAATATTTTAAACAAACCACTCAAATGTCGCTTAGCACACAGAAAGCTGGAAGGCTGTTACGTCGTTGCCTGCACGCCCACCCTTTTTGTTCCCTTAGAAACTCATGCCAATAGAGTTCAGACAGGGGAGCCTGGTGGGCTGCCATCTATGGGGTCGCACAGAGTCGGGCACGACTGAAGTGACTTAGCAGCAGTAGCAGCTCCTTTCTCTCTATGCAAGGTGGTGGAGTGTGTGGGAATTCAGAGAAGCTGAATCTCACAACTTTCTGAATTTCTTCCTTCATTGTCTGACACTGGTGGTAAACAGAAAAGTCAGGGCTACCACTCTCAGGCATGCAAACAGAGGGGATGCTGGCATGTAAGTAGGTAGTTATTGGACAGTGTGATGGGAGAGTGGTTAGAGGTCAGAAGCACAGAAACCAAGATGTGACAAGGTGTAGAATAATCAGAACTGGTAGAAAATCTGTGCTTAGAGCAGCAGAGGCAGGGAAACAAAAGGCTGTAGAATTAGTCAATGAGAGATACATTGAGCCCATTGAACAGCTGAGAAAACAGAGGAATTTGGGGCAAAAGTTATTTGCTTTTTGATAATGTGGGGAATTTGGGTTAGAAATAACTCTTTTCTCCCCAGGTTAAAATGCTGGCTGGGGTTCCTACCACCTTTTTAGATTGCTAAAAAGAGAAAAGAGAAATTATACTGCATTAGATCCTAATTATTTTGATGTCATGGATCCCTTTGAGGATCTGATGGTATACACATATATGTATACACACACACACACACACACACACTTGAAAAATTGCAAGTGGTTTATTGACCCCTTTCTGAAGCACTTCTGCAATTTATAAAATAAAAACTCCTAACCTCCAGTAAAAGACAGAAAGAGGCGGGAAGGGTTAGAGTGCACAGAGCTGAAATCTAAGAAAACATTGTCAAGAACGTTTTCCTCATCACTGGGAGAAAATGCCTTGCTGAAGGGCAGGAGGAAAACAGCAAGATGAGTAGGCCGTGTGACGCGCTGCCAGCAAAACATCCCAAGTGATGACAGCTGACGTGCTCACAGTATTTTAGGATCTCTCCACCATTCGCACATTTTTCCTTAGATACACTGACAAAGGCCCACAGTACAGATTACTGACTCTTTTCCCATTGAGGCTTTGCTACTGAGGCATAACAGTATCAAAGTCATGGTCCTGGGAAGCACAAGCTATTGGTGCAATGAACACTACACAGTGTGTATTAATGAAATTATTCAGTGCCTTTCCCACAGGATTCTGGAACTTTCTTATCTGCCTCTTGGTAGCACAGCTTCCTCTGCAGTGTTTCTCTCCTAGACGTTGCCTCGATGCTACCAACAGTGTTTGCCTAGCCAGGCCTCTGCTATTAGGGCCTTGTTCTGCTAAATATGATAAACTCACTCTCGATAAGATGGCTGTTCATAGTGTCGTGAGTGGCCCTGTTGAAATGACTGCTGAATTGAAGCTTCACTTTCAAGACCTCAACTAGGAATGCAAGAATACAAAGGATGAAGACAATTTGGTTACATGGCCCTAAGATCACTGAGCTTATCTCTGATAGTGCCATTCTTGACATCTAATCTGAAGTCAAGTTAAAAAGTGCTTCACAGTTCAGTTGCTCAGTTGTGTCCAACTCTGCAACCCCATGGACTGCAACGCGCCAGGCCTCCTTATCTATCACCAACTCCCGGAACCTACCCAAACTCATGTCTATTGAGTCGGTGATGCCATCCGACCATCTCATCCTCTTTTGTCCCTTTCTCCTCCTGCCTTCTGTCTTTCCCAGCACCAGGGTCTTTTCCAATGAGTCGGCTGCTTGCATCAGGTAGCCAAAGTATTGGAGCTTCAGCTTCAGCATCAGTCATTCCAATGAACACCCAGGACTGATCTCCTTTAGGATGGACTGGTTGGATCTCCTTGCAGTCCAAGGGACTCTCAAGAGTCTTTTCCAACACCACAGTTCAAAAGCATCAATTCTTCAGCACTCAGCTTTCTTTATAGTCCAACTCTCACATCCATACATGACTACTGGAAAAACTAAAGCTTTGACTAGACGGACCTTTGTTGGCAAAATAATGTCTCTGCTTTTTAATATGCTATCTAGGTTTGTCATAGTTTTTCTTCCAAGGAGCAAGCATCTTTTAATTTCATGGCTGCAGTCACCATCTGCAGTGATTTTGGCACCCAAAAAATAAAGTCTATCACTGTTTCCACTGTTTCCCCATCTATTTGCCATAAAATGATGGCACTAGCTGCCATGATCTTAATTTTCTGAATGTTGAGTTTTAAGCCAACTTTTTCACTCCCCTCTTTCACTTTCATTAAGAGGCTCTTTAGTTCTTCTTTGCAGTCTGCCATAAGTGTGGTGTCATCTGCATATCTGAATTTATTGATATTTCTTCCCGCAATCTTGATTCCAGTTTGTGCTTCATCTAGTCTGGCATTTTGCATGATGTACTCTGCATATAAGTTAAATAAGCAGGGTGACAATATACAGCCTTGACATACTCATTCCCAATTTGGAACCAGTCTGTTTTTTCATGTCCAGTTCTAACTATTGCTCGCATATATTGCTTGCATATATCTATACCTGCATACTGATTTCTCAGGAGACAGGTCAGGTGGTCTGGTATTCCCATCTCTTTCAGAATATTCCACAGTTTGTTGTGATCCACACAATCAAAGGATTTAGCATAGTCAATAAACCAGAGGTGGATGTTTTTCTGGAACTCTTTCACTTTTTCAATGATCCAATGGATGTTGGCAATTTGATCTCTTGTTTCTCTGCCTTTTCTAAAACCAGCTTGAACATCTGGAAGTTCACAGTTCATGGATTGTTGAAGCCTGACTTGGAGAATTTTCAGCATTACTTTGTAGTGTGTGAGATGAGTGCAATTGTGCAGTAGTTTGAGCATTCTTTGTCATTGCCTTTCTTAGGGATTGGAATGAAAACTGACCTTTTCCAGTCCTGTGGCCACCGCTGAGTTTTCCAAATTTGCTGACATATTGAGTACAGCATTTCACAGCATCATCTTTCAGGATTTGAAATAGCTCAACAGGAATTTCATCACCTCCACTAGCTTTGTTCGTAGTCATGCTTCCTAAGGACCACTTGACTTCGCATTCCAGGATGTCTAGCTCTAGATGAGTGATCACACCATTGTCATTTTCTGGGTCATGAAGATCTTTTCTATATTTTATTCTGTGTATTCTTGCCACCTCTTCTTATTATCTTCTGCTTCTGTTAGGTCCAGACCATTTCTGTCCTTTATTGTGTCCATCTTTGCATGAAATGTTCCCTTGGTATCTCTAATTTACTTGAAGAGATCTCTAGTCTTTCCCATTCTATTGTTTTCCTCTATTTCTTTGCACTGATCACTGAGGAAGGCTTTCTTATCTCTCCTTGCTATTCTTTGGAACTCTGCATTCAAATGGGTATATCCTTTCTTTTCTCCTTTGCCTTTTACTTGTCTTCTTTTCTCAGCTGTTTGTAAGGCCTCATCAGATAACCATTTTGTCTTTTTGCATTTCTTTTTCTTGGGGATGGTCTAGATCACTGCCTCCTGTAAAATTTCATGAACCTCCGTCCATAGTTCTTCAGGCACTCTGTCTATCAGATCTAATCCCTTGAATCTATTTGTCACTTTCACTGTATAATTGTAAGGGATTTGATTTAGGTCATACCTGAATGGTCTAGTGGTTTTCCCTACTTTCTTCCATTTAAGATTGAATTTGGCGATAAGGAGTTCATGATCTGAGCCACAGTTAGCTCCCAGTCTTGTTTTTGCTGACTGTATAGAGCTTCTCCATCTTTGGCTGCAAAGAATATAATCAGTCTCATTTCAGTATTGACCATCTGGTGGTGTTCATGTGTAGAGTCTTCTCTTGTGTTGTTAGAAGAGGTTGTTTGCTGTGACCAGTGACAAAGTGCTTAGACCAGCTCTAAGAATATTTGCTCTGTGGAGCTTGTCCTTTTAAAATGTTACACAGATGGGACCTCAGTTGGCAAGTTTCCTCATCTCGGTGATAGGAGTCCTGGAAGAGACCTTTAGAGAATTTATTTGTAACCTTCCATTTCATATCTTACAGGGTATAGATTATTATTATTTCTGCTTAACAGATAAAGAAAGAGAGTCATCTGTAGTGGAAAGAGTAGGATTTGGTACATAGAGTTCTGGATTCAGTGGATCTGAACTTCAACATCCTTAACTATAAAATGGGGATAAAATCTATGCTATCCTACATTATTATAAAAATTAATCAACTACTTCATTGAGAGTGCTTAACATCAAGTGAGGTAGAGAGTAGGTGCTCAAAAAACTGTTTTGTCTTTTAACCGACTGGACCAAAGTCACTCTTGTGGAAAATGGCAAAGCCAGGTGTTCTGACGGCAAATCCAGTTATCAGTCCATGCATGCTTTCTTGCCCTGCCTACTTCTGTCTCTCAAAGCCAGTGTGGAAAGAGCTTCACATTCCCATCTGGAGACTTGGAGATTCACCTTCATGACAAAGATTTCTGCAGAATTAATTCACAGCATTGCTAAGGTGGGGTGGCGGAGGATGTGAGTGATTTTTTTTTATAGTGTTACAATAATTTATCATCTTCTCTCCAGCAGCCGTACTCTGGCTGGCAGCTCTAAAAACCCTACAGTCCACGAGAGAGCAGTGAACAGAAATATTTTCAAGAGCAGATGGGACGTACCTTCAAAACGCAGGATTGTCCCACTGAAACTGGGACATCTGGCAACCCTAAAAAAGCCCAAACTAGATGAAATAAAAATTATGAGATGGAGAAGCAGAAAAATATGTCTTTGCATTGATTAGCAGGGAATGTAATTAATCTCCTTCAACTCCCTTTTCAGTCCTGTGGTGTAAAACAAGAAGAAATCGCAGTCTTACTGTGTTCCCCTGTGACAATTCTTACGTGATAATTTCAAAGTAGTGTGAGTTTTAAAACTTCATAGTAATGCCTCCCCTTCTATTGTTCAGAACTGTTCAGGGGGTGATAAAATTCTTGCCCGAACTTCCTCAATACAATACTTTTCTTATTAGCCTGGCCAACGTGGGGTGAGGGGGAGGGTGGAGAATGTTTGGCTGACTAGTATCAGGCCAACTTTTAGTTTATTAGGAAATTAAACAAACAAATCTTTCTCTGTTAGGAGACTTTATTCTGGGTTTTTCTCTTTATGGGATACAGAGGCCAGAAGGGGAGAGCTGACCAGCCCCGTGGAAAGCGGGAAGATTTTCAGCTGTCCTTCTCAACTGTACTTCCTTCCTCCTTTTTCATTTTGGCTTTTAGCGTCTACATTATTTTGGCCACATATTTCTTACCAAATCTGTTTCCCATTTAAACGCAACACCATTGGACTGGACACCTGGGTTACTGTGTGACTACACTCCTTTGTCTCTTTTTCCTGCCCTGCTTTGCTGTTGTTCAGTCCCGTCTGACTTTGCGATCCCATGAACTGCAGCATGCCAGGCTTCCCTGTCCTTCACCATCTCCCGGAGCTTGCTGAAACTCTTGTCCACTGATTTGGTGATGCTATCCAGCTGTCTCATCCTCTGTCGACCCCTTCTTCTCCTGCCCTCAATCTCTCCCAGCATCAGGCTTGGGTCCGGCCCAATGCCTGAAACACTATAGGTAATGAAAAGTAAAATCATGGCCCTTGGTCTCTTACTTTTAAACCTTCTTATCATCTTCACCACCTTTTGCCTTGTGATTTAATTTATGCAGTCAGTTATCCAGCCATATGTAAATTTTGCAGAATGCCCTGTGAAAGTCAGTAAAGCTTAGTGGTAAAGACCAAGGACTCTGGTCCCGAGTTCAAAACTTAGTTTTGCCACAGGCTTACTGTATGATATTTGCCTAGTCCTTTAATACATTTGCCTCAGTCTCTTCATCAACAAATGGAACTAATGATAGCATTTATCTCACAGGTTATTTGAAGGTTATTTGAATATATATACATGTGTGTGCACACATTCACATGCACAGATTTACTGCTGGTAACACAGTAAGCACTGTGTAATGACAGGCATTATCAGTATTTATTGCTATTTTATTAATACAGTTTCTGGAGAAGGAAATGGCAATCCACTCCAGTATTCTTGCCTGGAGAATCCCATGGACAGAGAAGCCTGGCAGGCTACAGTTCGTGGGGTCACAAAGAGTGGACCCAACTGAGCAGCTAACATTTATTAATATAATTATTATAATATTATTATGTATCAACTTCTAGGCACTAGGGATACAAAGAGCTCTTTAAAGAGTTCACAGTCTAGTGGGGAAATAGGCGTGTAAAGATAGTATATAAAGATAAGTCTTTCTACGTGTTTTGAGATCCCAGCTTTCTCTAGCCAGGAGAAGTTGAAAAGGCATTTTACATGTATGATTCATGCTGCTCGGTCTTGATAGAGGGTTGGGGTTTTGCAGGTTGATGAGAGGGAAGGGCATTTGAGGAAGGGTTTGCAGATTTAAATAGTCTCAAAATGGCAAGTTATGTTTGGAAACTGGGGAGGTGTAGTGTAACCAGAGCATAGGCCACTTCCAGGGAAGGAGTGTTGGGGGAGGGTGGAAAAGGGGGAAAGAAAGAGCTGAGTCATACCGGGGAAGTTCAGTCCTTTTCTTACAAGCTTTTGGAAACTGGAGAGTAATCCGCTTAAATGTCTACTCTAGGAAAATCACGGTGGTGCAATTTGCAGATAGTTCTAGAGCGAGGGTAATTGCAGGGGAGAATTAGTCAACAGTCTATTGTAAGTGTGAACTCAGATTTTTGTGAGGAATCTAAGACAGAGCGGGTTTGGGGAGAGAGATTAAGAGGCCAGAAATGCAAGACTTGACAGGGCATGGGGACAGATTTGTTGTAGGAAGAAAGGGTAAGGGAAAGATTGAGGATGATTGATTCTTGGTTCTTAGCCTGAGCATCAGGATCAATAGTGACTATAGGAGTGAAGACTGAAGATAGAGGAGGAGTAATTTGCAGTGCCTCTGGCCTAAGTGTAGAGACAACAGGAAAGGGACTGAAGGGACAAGTCTGGGGCTCAGAAGAGAGACCTAAACTGGGGTAAAGGTCTAGGGGATTCCTCAAGCCTGTAGATAATGCTTGAATCTGTAAGAGTAGCTGCGAATACCCAGGGGAGGGTGTCTGCCATAGTTGGATGAGAGTCAGAGATCTACTGCAGGGATTCAAACCTGAGCAATTATGGTAAAGTTGGGAGGTATCAGTGACAAGGTGTATTTTACTTGTTTGCTGTCTGGCTTGTCCACAAGATTGTCAGTTTCTTGAGAATAACGTCTTTGTGTTCTGCAAGGAAGGCATTGGCATGCATGCCACTAGTATTGTGTGGTGTAAATATAAACTAGGGTGTTTGGGGAAAATATTAACAGCAAAAAGGGGATAAGTGTACATGATCCTCCATGGTTTTATTATTCCAGAGAAGGTACCCAGGTAAGGAACACCATTAAAATAGCTCTGGTAGAGAGAAATCTTCCTCTGCCCTGACATACATATTTATAACGGTGGAGAGAGGGCGACCAGATGACAGCAGAAAACTCCTGGTAAAGTGTCCTCATTAGAAAAGCGGAAACTCAGAGCCCCATGACTGTCTGCTTTGGTCCCTGTCCCAGTGAATTAACTCTCCTTGTTGGACCACTGGAGGAGGAGAGGTGAGCCTCCAGGGCCAAGCTATCTTCTCTCCTCTCTCAGGTATCCCAACACCTACAGCAGTGCTGAGCACATAGCAAGTGGTCAGAAACAGTCACTAAATAAATGATGCATTCCATGAGCTTGAGCAAACTCCTATAGATAGTGAAGGCAGGGAAGCCTGGTATGCTGCAGTCCGTGGGGTTGCAAAGAGTCAGACATGACTTATAGCAACTGAACAACAACAAAAATGTCTAACAGTGCTAGGTACACAGCAGGTGCTCAAGGAATGAGCTTTCTTCTATCTTCCAGATGTTTACAGATGCATGCATGCACGCTCAGTCACTCAGTCAAGTCTGACTCTTTGCAACCCCATGGACTGTAGCCTGCCAGGCTCTTCTGTCCATGGAATTTTCCAGACTAGAATACCAGAGTGGGTTGCCATTTCCTCTTCCAGGAGATGTTCCCTACCCAGAGATTGAACCTGTGTCTTCTTCATCTCCTGCATTGCAGGCAGATGCTTACAGGACTGTACTAATTTCTAACTTATTTCTGGAAGCCCTTTTCTCTGTTCATACATTCCTTGTGGGGCTTGCTTCTCCTTAGAAACCCCAAATATCTTGGGGCTTAGAAGCCTTCTTTTTCTCTTCTGTCTCATTTACTGGACCTGTACCCCCATTCTTTTATCACTTTCCTTTTTACTGGATGTAACACTTTACAACAATCTATTAATAATAAGATAGGGACTGTGGCTGCTATTTTTCAGTAAGGAAACTGAGGTTCTCAGGTTAATGCCTTGCCCAAGGTTACAGAGATGGGAAGTTGTAATGTGGAAACATCTAAAGTTTTTGCCCAAAGCTTTGCAGTTGCCTTGTAAAAGAAGTATGTGATACTCCTCACAGTTGTCCTTCAGCAGAACTTTGGGAGAAAATGATGAAATGATCATCACATTGCTCTTCCAGAAAAGCCAACCAATGTAAGCTACTTAGAGTGGATGATGGAAATGAGTGGAAAGAGTTCTCTTAGTCAGGAGAGCTGGGTCTCAGGGTCAGCTCTAATGCTTGGCATACGTGTGAGCTTAGGCAAATCTCTGCACCCCTCTGGGCCTCAGTTTTCACTTCTGCAAAATAGGAGTATAAATTCCTGCCATTTATACTTTATAGAATTGTTGAAAGAATCAATAATTGCATAATGAATATGCAAAGAAAATGCAAATGCAACCATAAAGGCATAATGTGAGTGAAAATGCATAGAGGATTTTAAAGTCGTCCACAGTACCAGGGGTTCTCTCTTTTTCATTATAAAAATGGTCAGTAATGAAAAGAGTGCTCTTTGGGGTCTCTAAAGATTGAATCACAGTATCAATTTTATATTAATTCAGATGCTAAATTATTTTCTCCTAAAAAGCACTGTGCATGTTTGAACTGTGCTTTATAAACTTTCTTTTAATCAGCCAGACTAAATTTCTTATAGTTCATTCTGGCAGAAATAATTCATTGTCACTGCCATCACTTCAATAAACAGTGTTCTAAAGGCTTAAAACACCCCCAAGGAGAGAACTGATATTTGCCAAGGGATCTTTTGGTCCATGAATCTCACCGCTTTGCTCCTCATGTAGTTATGTGAATGAGGAGAAGGCCCTGGCTCTTGGATCTGGGACATCTGAACCGACTCCTGCCAAGTGGCAGGGACAATTTTAGTGCTGCTAAGAATCTGACTGCTGTTTCCGCCTACTCCCGCCTTCCTCCTTCCTCCTGTCCTTGAGACGCAGATGCTGCCTGCCTTCTGCTCTCTCCTTTACCAGTTTCTTGTATTTCCATTTCTCCTTGCACCCGTTTTCCTCTCTCCAGATTCTCTTATCACTGTGTTTTGCTCCTTATCCCTCCCCATCCCCCATGTGTGTGCGTGCTAAGTTGCTTCAGTCATATCCAACCTGTTATGACCCCAGGGACTGTAGCCCCCCCAGGCTCCTCTGTCCATGGGATTCTCCAGGCAAGAATACTGGAGTGAGTTGCCATGCCCTCCTCCAGGGGATCTTCCCAACCCAGGGATCGAACCCACGTCTCTTATGTCTCCTGCAATAGTAGGCAGGTTCTTTACCACTAGTGCCACCTGTGAAGCCCCCCTCCCCACCATTCCCCATGCACAGTTCTATATTGCTTGGTTTTTCCAACAAATCTTTATTATGTCTTTCCTTATTCCAGTGAGCATGATCAGACACAGCCTGGAGGTGACAGGGGTGATTTTGTTCTTCCCTTGGAGCTTCAAAATGCCAATGATGACATTCTCTCCAAATGTGACCAGCATCTTTACTTTCTTTTTCTTCTTTTCCCTGGATTGCTGTACCCTTCATTAACTGTACACCTGTCCCCAGCTCTGTCCACTCCTATCTACCAAATCACCCTACTGCGTTCAGAGGGAACATTCCAAATGTTAAATCTGACCGTGTCACTTCTAGAATCCCCTATAACTCCAGATAAAATCTACATACCAAGGTCATGTGTCATTTATCAACTTCATTCCAGGTCAGTTATCCCCTGTTCCCTCCTTACTGCTGGGAACTTTCTCATTTCCAGCTACACATGTGGCACATACTTGATGTTACTCTCTGTTGGCATTGTCAGTGGATGAATGAATGAGTGAATGAATGAATGGTAGATGCTCAGCATAGGAAGTAGTATAGTGCAGTAGAAAGGCTAGACCTGTGTTCAGGTCTCAGTCATTAGTTCACATAGATTAATCGCTATGAATTAAACTATGATGGTAAATAATAGCAAACATTACGCCTTCCTCAGGGCCTAGGCTAGGGAGAGGTGAATAAGGAATTCCCTTTGGATGCAAAATTTAAGGGGACATCAAAAAATTCAAGAATCAAGAAAATATTATTTTAATATAATATTTTAAAGAATCAAAATTAATGCAAGAAATCCATGATGAATGCAATTTCAGAGTTTAATAAAAACGGTATCTACTTTGCACTTACGCTAATCACTCACTCTCTTCATCTTGCCCTTCTTACAGGATTACCGTGAGGACTCAGTGCAGGGTGTTAACAACCACCTCGTCTAGTGGCTGGTCTTTCGTCTGACTTCAGTTTTCTCAACAACAGTGATGCCCTGAGTGTGGTTCTCAGACCAGTGTTGATCAATAAACCGTTGTTAGTCTATAAGGAGATAAGTGCAGAATTGAAAGTGTTTATTTACTGTATAGTAATGGGACAAAGTGATTTCATGTTCAATCTACTTACAAATTTGGGCATTTATTTCACGTATCTTCCGGGTTTTTAATTTTCTCTTTTAGCAATTCATTTTTATTGTAGTTTACAAAAGTTCTGGTGAACAGTGGCTTGGAAATAATTTTACAAAACTGGTCCTTCACCACAGTTAATTTAAGAAACACTGACCTTAAGTCTGAGGCAGCTCAAAAAGTCTGTGTTTTTCTAGAATTGGCTTATTTGTTCCTAACAAGATATACCACACTAGATGGATGCGGTCTAGGAAATGCTAACTCCAGGGGCCCTGGTATCATTGTAGTCTGTGCAAATGGCGCCCCCTGGTGTTCTGAGTATTGCAGCTCTGTGTGGGTCCCACTCCTCCTACCAGGATCACTCCTTGTATCCCTTTCCTACCTTTCAAATTGTATTTCATTTTCCCTTCTTATTCCTTGCTTACTGCTGCATTCATCTGGACAGTGTATCCATCCATATATTCATTCATTCAAGAAATACTTATGAGCCCTTACTATGAAAGTGAAAAAGTGAAAATGTTAGTCACTCAGTTGTGTCCAACTCTTTGTGACCCTATGGATTGTAGCCTGCCGGGCTCCTCTGTACATGGGAATCTCCAGGCAAGAATGCTGGAGTGGGGTGGGTCACATTTACAGATACTGAGAATATGGTGATGAAAGAATCATGTTACCTACTTTACTAACTTACCGTTTAGAACACAGACCAGATGAATAATTACACAAATAAATATATCAGTCAAAGCTGGTGATGTGCCATAGAAACTAAACAAACTGCTTTGATGAATTAAAGAGCAAGGCTTACTTAAACAGGGTGTTGAGTGAAGCCCTTTCTGAGGATGGGACCCTGAATTAGGACAAGGTCTTAACCACGCAAATGGCAAGGAAGAAACATTTATGGGAAGAAGGAATGCAGTGCATGAAATACAGCGGAGGGGAAAAGCCCACTGTGCTCCAGGACCTGAAAGAAGAGCAGTGTGATTAGAGAAAGGGACACGAGACGAGGTTGGGAGGTGGCACGCCACATCACGTAGCATCTGTTGGCCATGTGAGCTGTTCACACTCCACTCTAAATGCAATGGAAGTCTGTCCCCAGGTTTACAACTTGTGCCCCATGTTTGAATTGTGTATTACTGGAGTATTAAGTGTGATTAACACAAATTGATTCAACCTGGTTTGTTTTTTGTCGTTTAGTCACTCAGTCATGTCTGACTCTTTGTGACCCCATGGACTATAGCCTGCCAGGCTCCTCTGTCAGTGGGATTTCCCAGGCAGAAATACTGGAGTGGGTTGCCATTTCTTACTCCAGGAGATCCTCCTGACCCAGGAATTGAACCCACATCTCCTGCGCTGCAGGCAGATTCTTTTACTGTTGAGCCGCTGGGGAACCCTTGATAAGTCTCCGTTAGCTGCTGTAGGGAACATTGTTCTTCATCGGGGCAGAGCACTTCCCCCACCACCTCCACAACTGCTCCTCCCTGCACCGTGGCTTATGCTCGTACAGATTCTGATCTTGGGGAAGTAGGCTAAGCAGGCATAATCTGCTTGGACTCAGGGACTGGTCAAGGGAAGAATGTGTGTCAAAAGCCAAACTCATCAGGTTACCTTTCTGAGGTTTATTCTATATAGAACCAACAGGAAATGGTGTGTGTCTCTTTTGTTGGACTCCAACTGCCTGTGACTACATTCTCCACCTCAAGGTGAACACCTGTGTGCATTGAAGTGAATGGGGTCAGAAAAAGGAAGAGTGATGAACTTCCCTGGTGGTCCAGTGGTTAAAACTCCACACTTCCAATGCAGTGGGTGCGGGTTCCATCCCTGATTGGGGATCTGAAATCCCATGATGCAGTCAAAAACAAAAACAAAGAGGCAGACTAATATAAAGGGTAGATGAACAGAAAATTGAAACAGTATCTGCCACATGTCCCAGTCTCTGACCCTTTACGCTGCCCTGGTTCCTTCAGTACCCTGCTGCTAGAAACCTTCTAATAATTTTTTTTTACTTATTGTTTTGCCCAAGCTTGTTTGAGTACAGTTTCTGTGACCTTTAACGAAAAAGACTTTACAACTGCAGCCTCTCCGACTCTTTACAACCTCCAGGGTGCGTCTGTTGCCACACATCCACCTTGCCTTGGACTTCATCTCCCTTCACGTAGTTTAAATACAGTGAGGGAAAGTCCATGTTTCCCAAGGTGGGTTTGTCAGAAACTTTCTACCATTGGAAAACTGAATCTGACCATTTCTCAGTTTTTGGAGATGTCATTTATCATAGCAGCAGTTAGAGAATAACAAGATCACAAGTGAATATTCTCCATAGCTTCTCTGAGTCTCTAGTTTGGACGTA
Source organism: Cervus canadensis (assembly GCF_019320065.1). Lineage (NCBI taxonomy): Eukaryota > Metazoa > Chordata > Mammalia > Artiodactyla > Cervidae > Cervus > Cervus canadensis. The sequence goes on along the minus strand of NC_057388.1, from coordinate 61,333,958 downwards.
TACATACCATATCCTCTTGGATATGCAAGCGTGCACACACAGACACACAAAGGCGTACATGCTGGAGTGCATTCTTATGGATGTTCAGGGTATTTTCAGTTGTTGCTTTTATGATCAAATAAAAGGAATATCATTTCCCTCAACATTCTATAAATGAAAGGCCTTTTCTTGGGCTCTGGGTCAGTTTTGAGTTCTTCAGAACCATCTGGAGCACGATTTTCTCTCTTCTTAACAATTTCTTTGTGCTGTTTTTCTTTAAGCTCAACTGTAGTAAGGGGAAAAAAAAAAACCTCTAAAACCAAGCCAAAAATCGGTGTGAATCCTGACAGCAGGCTCCAAAATGCCAAGTGGGAGAGAAAGAAATGGAAACACTGACTTTTTCCAAAGCCATATAACAATTCATCCTTCAGCAGATATCCATGTGGTCCTAATGTGTCTAAGCCTTCAGAGGCTGGCCTGGGCCAGCAGGCGCAGTTTGTCTTGGTGGCTGCTTGTTGTCACATGCCCATCGATCCATCTCCTTGTCCCGCACTGAATCTGGTGACCTTTAGGATATGCTGCAAATCCAGATGTTCAATCTGGCTTAGAAACCCCCAGAGGACTAACTACTGGTATGTCACAGAGGTGCAGGTAGATATTTTAAACTGCAGAGGATAAGTTAATGAGGAAGGTGGGCATGTAGAAGTCTTGCAATGAGTGATCTACTGCTGGAAATTGGATTTTTCTGTGGCTTGCTCCACTTTTAAGAATACATTCTACTGTTAATCTTAGATTCATACTATATTTCTCACACAGGTGGTGTCATGACTATGAATGCACCCATTTTGAGAAAATTCTCAACTCCAAGACACATTAAGTGTACACTTGTTCTTTGAATTTAAAAATAATTCTATTAATATATTTTTCTGTTGAATGATTCTGATAGACATCTACCTCTCTCACTTCCTTTAAGATAGATTATTTGTGACTACTTATACACATTTAGGGAAAAGTCATATTTCGAGCAACATGGAAGATGTATGCTCTCTGAAACAAAAGTATTAACTTATAAGGTTTAATCACATGGTGTTCCCCTTAATAAGATTTGATGATTATCTTCATCATTTTATGTCTTGGGAGGATTTTGCACTTCGTGGGACTCCATGTCTGAATTAAAGATTCTAGTTGGCTATTTGTTGAATGTGATGGATTTTGTGAGAGGCTATTGAAGCTGGTCCCTGGAAAATATCCTTGAATTCTCTTTTCCATCTGCCTGCTAGGTGACAATGATGGGATTGGAGAACTCTAGACTTGGAGCCAGAAACTTCATTTGAGATTAGCCTCTGGTGATGACCATTCACATTGCCCTTTGGCAAGTCATTTACTTCTTGGAGCTTCTGGTTCCTGATTTGCACAATGGAAGTAATATCTGCCCAGAGTCTCTATGTTGTCATGGGATTTAAATGAAATTATACTTGTGAGAACACTTCCTAATCTATAAAAACATCACACAAATGTTAATTATTGTATCAATTTTGCCCATAAAATAATGATGTTCCCTCTGTCTGGAAAGGTCTGCCCCTGCATCTTTATAAGATGTTACTGTATCAGATTCTAGCCAGAAGCAGAATTCATCCCAAATGTTTTGGCTGAGAGACTATTCTGTGGGTTGGATTGAGGGGACAGATAGAAAAGGTGTGAAACTTAGACAGTATCCTTATACTGTAAACAGTAAATAGTTTACAGTAAACAGACAGTAAACAGTATCCTTAGAGAGTAAACTTAAGACTAAGGATTCAGAGGAACTGGCGCTGGAGTGGAAGGACCCGTGTTACTGGACCCCACCTGGAGCTTGGACCAGGGAGGAGCTACTTTATAAGTGCTGCCTTGGAGAAGACCAGTCTCCACCTGTCTGATAAGGCTCAGGCTCTAGGCAAGGCAAGATTCACTCACTCACCCTCCTCCTGCCCTCCAGTGTCTCATTGGCTAAATCCCACTGGAAATGAGCTGGGAAGGGATTCAGAATGGAGAAAAGCAGCGAATGGATGGGGGCAAATGGAGAACCCCCAGTTCACGTGGCTTCTTCTTATACCATTCCATCCCCTCAGAATGGCTTTCCTTACTATGCAGTCTAAAGGACCTTTCACCAGTCCTTCTCAACTCCATAACCTTGCATTTTCTTTATAACACTTATCACCACCTAGAATCATCTCACCATTTATTTGCTTGCTTATTTATTGCTTATTTATTTATTTATTATTATTTCTTTCCCCTTGTTGGAAGGTCCATCCCATGAAGTGAGAGTCCTTGTTGGTTTTGTTTCTACCTCTAGAGCCTGGAGCATAATAAATCTTTGTTTAACCTGTTGAATGAATAATGATGGTAGAATAATTGAGGAAGAGGTAATATGATTAAAGACACCATCAAAAGAATACCCGGGCTGTAACTCTATTGGCAGAAATATCTTTTACTCCTGACCTCTGGCTGAATTTCTAGTCAAACATTCTCCTTATAAAGAATTCAGGATGCCCACTCTGCCAGAGGCTGGGGAATGTTCATGAATGACTTTACCTCAAAGACACTTTGTTCCCTCATTGCTCTTTACACATTGCAACAGAAACAGCTTTTACAGGACAAAGTGGCAGAAGAACCAAGGCCACTCATTTTCTACTCACACCTGGAAGTGTACCATTTCCTCTGCACATTCCTTATCATTTCAGCAAAAGGGGAGTTCACATTAATGCACAGAAACCCCTGACCCCAGAGTCCTGGATGCATCATGGCAATGAGAACAATGCTAGAAATTCCTTACACTTGTTTAAACTGCTTTGGAGATTAAAAGGTACTTTCATAGTCATCATCTTTTAATCCTGACACTAATGCCTAAGAGAAGTGCTACTTTCTTGTTTCTTAAATAAGAAAGCTGAAGCTCAAAAAGTTTAGCTGAGTTGAGGCCAAATGGACCTTGGACTCAAACTCAGTCCCTTTGGGAGCTGTTTCCCCTGTCAATATCACTGAAAAAAAAAAAAAAAAAAAAGAACTCTACATGCAAAACCTGTCGCTGACAAGGGAAATCCATGAGTGGCAAATCTGCAATAGTCTTCAGCAATTGGTATGGGTTCACTCATCATCTTTTAGTTGGTTAGGGAGCTCGAGCAAGTAACAGAGTAAGTAACGTGGATTTTGGACTCAGACTTAAGTGTAAGACCTTGCCTTGGAACACATTTGTCTTTTGATTTTAGGTTAAGTCACTTCACTCTGAGTCATAGTTTTCTATTCTCCTAAATGATGGCTTATTTGACACATCTTCTAGCGTCATTTGAGAATTAACTTGCCCCAAATCACACTGTTAGCAAAGGGTGAAACCAGAATTTGAGCCCAGTGTCACTAATGCTTGAGTTTGCCCTGTGAGATAACAACAATGAAAATGAGACTGGAAATTCTTCAGTCCTCCTAAGTCTCATTTGCTCACTGAGCCAACCCTCACTCATTGCTGGAAAAAATGACTGAGGGAGGCAAAAGGCCTTGATGTAGTGAGTCTTTGACCTCTAGTAGGTGCTGAGTCTGAGTAGAGAAAGCAGAAGATAGATGCTGAAACAGAGCATCGACCCACATTTGTCTTGATACAAAATTTATCTTGAGTAATCCAGGACTCAAGTCTGTCCCTTCCAAATATAAAAGAAAGAATAATCCAAGATCTTTAGCACAGGATCCTCTCCCTTACTTTCACTTTCCAGTGTGCTCACTAAGGGGGACATAGAAATCCTGTGGCTCATTTTGATACAGGCCATGGGGATCCAGAAGAAGCCAAGGGCAAACAGCTGTCTTTCTGCTCAGCAGCAATAAACAGCCACCCACTTCCCAAGGGAAGTGGCCCTCACTGCTGATGTGAGCATAAACTGCCCAGCCTACCAGGGCTGCATCCCATATGCCAACAGGGAGTCCTTGCTGCTCAGGAGGGCAAGTGGACTTCGCAGTTAATCAAGTAGCCGAGGAGACACTGTAGTTAATCATGTCAGATATTGTGGCATCAGCTCTATTTGAAACAAAAGGAGGGCAGGGGTCACTAGCAGTACCAGGCAAGGGGAATGGCAGGTAGTGGAATGCTTCAGCTGTGAGTTACTGTTTCAAAAAAAAGGGGGAAATGCTGGTTGTGATATTAATGTGGGTCAAGGTTAATGGAGATATTTGTGGAAGTTATTCTTGTGAAGCAAAATCAGCAGAATTGGAGACCTGGATTCACTCTGAGAGAGGGGATCTACTGCCAGAGAAACTGAAATTGAAATCGGCTGCCTTGGAAAATAGAGAGCTCCCCACTTCCATTCACATGTCCAACAGGACCCCAGTGACCATTAGGTGAATATTTGGAGTGGTTTTAATCACTGAATGGAAAGGAGTGGATTAAAGTGGCTTGGATGATTTAATGTTATTTAAACTGTGCATGGGCTTCCCAGGTCATGCTAGTGGGAAAGAGCCCACTTGCCAATGCTGCTAGACATAAAAGACATGGGTTTGACCCCCGGGTCAGGAAGATCCCCTGGAGGAGGGCATGGCAACCCACTCCAGTATTCTTGCCTAGAGAATCTCATGGACAGAGGAGCCTGGCGGGCTATACTCCATAGGGTTGCACAGAGACAGACATGACTGAAGCAACTTAGCATGCACGCACGCAAACTGTGCATGGGCTTCTCAGTGAACACACCCATATAATGATAGCAAGAATTGTATCCCCAGTGACTGGCGCAGAGAAACTTCTCAAGTTAATGAGTGCATAATAATAATAATTATTATATATATTCATACTTTTTTCAATCAAGTGCCTGCAATATACTAGGTGTTATGCTAAGAGATTCACACATCTTTCAGTTCTGTCCCCAACCAGTGAGTGTGATCAAAAGATTTAAAACCTGTTCCCTTAATGTTGATGCTTGCACACAGTATCTCTCAGTAACTGTTCTCTTTAGGGGCCTAGTTGGTTAGTAAATGTTAATCCAACAAGCTGACTCACACAGTACTACTAAGTGCTATTGTTGTCTTCCTAAGGGCCTCTATGGGCTTCCCAAGTGGTGCTAGTGGTAAAGAGCCTGCCTGCCAAAGCAGGAGAAACAGAAGACACTAGTTCAATCCCTAGGTTAGGGGATTGCCCTGGAGGAGGGCATGGCAACCCACTGCAGTATTCTTGCCTGGAGAATCCAATGGACAGAGGAGCCTGGTGGGCTACAGTCCATAAGGCTGCAAAGAGTCGGACATGACTGAGCAACTTAGCATGCATGCACAAACAAGAGCAGTGTCTTCAATGCTTTAACACAAATGTTCATATACGAAGTGTTTGAGCACCTTGGAAACCTCATAGAGGTTTGAGGGAGCATGAGAGAGTGGTTAGCTACTCAAATGGCTAGCTGCTTGTTGGAGATCTGTCCATTTTGAGTAGGGTCTAACCAGGTTCATTGCATGTGTGTTAGTCACTCAGTCGTGTCTGACTCTTTGCAATCCCATGGACTGTAGCCCACCAGGCTCCTCTGTCCATGGAATTCTCCAGGCAAGAATCCTGGAGTGGGTAGCCATTCCCTTCTCCAGGAGATCTTCCTGACCCAGGGATTGAACCCAGGTCAATGTGAGCCACCAGGTTCATTATCATACTTGAAAATGCTTTATGAGCAGTGGATCTTCAGGAAAAAGGAGACAGGCACTCTGCTAGGCATTTGAGTAGAGTTATTATTTAATATCTAATGCCATGAAACACATATTGTTATGTAAATTCCTGTGGAAAATGAAACCAAAGCTCAGAATGATTAGCCAACTTAACAGAGGCCACATAGCAAGTAGTAGAATCTGGTTTTAAATACAGATCTTTATATTTCCAGAGCCCCCAAAACCAAAAGATTTGGGACTAAGTAATTTAGTCCATTATTTTAAAACTTGCTGTAGGTAAAAAATCTGATTCCCATGAGATATTCATGAGGGTATTGTGAGACATTCAATAAGATGGGAAATACTGCTTATTTCACCCTGAATTTGGAGATTCTTGGTCCACACTAGCTCAGTAGAGATCCTGAGAACTGTTGCTATAAGAACTCTGTGCTTTTTTTTTTCCCCCATTTATTTTTATTAGTTGGAGGCTAATTACTTTACAATATTGTAGTGGTTTTTGCCATACATTGACATGAATCAGCCATGGATTTACATGTGTTCCCCATCCCGATCCCCCCTCCTACCTCCCTCTCCATCCCATCCCTCTGGGTCTTCCCAGTGCACCAGCCCTGAGCACTTGTCTCATGCATCCAACCTGGGCTGGTGATCTGTTTCACACTTGATAGTGTATTTGTTTCAATGCTATTCTCTCAGAACATCCTACCCTCGCCTTCCCCCACAGAGTCTAAAAGTCTATTCTGTACATCTGTGTCTCTTTTTCTGTCTTGCATATAGGGTTGTCGTTACCATCTTTTAAAATTCCATATATATGCGTTAGTATACTGTATTGGTCTTTATCTTTCTGGCTTACTTCACTCTGTATAATGGGCTCCAGTTTCATCCATCTCATTAGAACTGATTCAGATGAATTCTTTTTAATGGCTGAGTAATATTCCATGGTGTATATTTACCACAGACTTCCTATCCATTCATCTGCTGATGGGGCATTCTAGGTTGCTTCATGTCCTGGCTATATTAAACAGTGCCTGCGATGAAACATTGGGGTGCACGTGTCTCTTTCAGATCTGGTTTCCTCAGTGTGTATGCCCAAAAGTGGGATTGCTGGGTCATATGGCAGTTCTATTCCCAGTTTTTTAAGGAATCTCCACACTGTTTTCCATAGTGGCTGTACTAGTTTGCATTCCCACCAACAGTGTAAGAGGGTTCCCTTTTCTCCACACCTTCTCCAGCATTTATTGCTTGTAGACTTTTAGATAGCAGCCATTCTGACTGGCGTGTAATGGTGCTTCATTGTGGTTTTGATTTGCATTTCTCTGATAATGAGTGATGTTGAGCATCTTTTCATATGTTTGTTAGCCATCTGTATGTCTTCTTTGGAGAAATGTCTGTGTAGATCTTTGGTCTATTTTTTGATTGGGTCATTTATTTTTCTGGAATTGAGCTTCAAGAGTTGTTTGTATATTTTTGAGATTAATCTGTTGATTAATTTATCTGTTAATTAATTTGAGGTTAATCTGTCTGTTTCTTCATTTGCTATTATTTTCTCCCATTCTGAAGGCGATCTTTTCACCTTGCTTATAGTTTCCTTTATTGTGCAAAAGCTTTTAAGTTTCGTTAGGTCCCATTTATTTACTTTTGCTTTTATTTCCAATATTCTGGGAGGTGGGTCATAGAGGATCTTGCTGTGATTTATGTCGGAGAGCGTTTTGCCTATGTTATCCTCTAGGAGTTTTATAGTTTCTGGTCTTACATTTAGATCTTTAACCCATTTTGTGTTTATTTTTGTGTATGGTGTTAGAAAGTGTTGTAGTTTCATTCTTTTACAAGTGGTTGACCAGTTTTCCCAACACCACTTGTTAAAGAGGTTGTCTTTTTTCCATTGTATATTCTTGCTTCCTTTGTCGAAGATAAGGTGTCCATAGGTACGTGGATTTATCTCTGGGCTTTCTATTTTGTTCCATTGATCGATATTTCTGTCTTTGTGCCAGTACCATACTGTCTTGATGACTGTGGCTTTGTAGTAGAGCCTGAAGTCAGGCAAGTTGATTTCTTCAGTTTCATTCTTTCTCAAGATTGCTTTGGCTATTCGAGGTTTTTGTATTTCCATACAAATTGTGAAATTATTTGTTCTAGTTCTGTGAAGAATACCGTTGGTAGCTTGATAGGGAGTGCATTAAATCTATAGATTGCTTTGGGTAGTATACTCATTTTCACAATATTGATTCTTCCAATCCATGAACATGGT